>NC_059170.1:71104072-71833283 GCF_019923935.1 Bubalus bubalis | reverse complement strand
GCTGCATGGTGGAGAACAACCCACAGTAACAGAGACCAGGGAGGAGGTTCTGGCGGTGATCCAGAAGAGAAATGGTGGTGACCTGAGTCAGGGCGGGAAAAGGTGGATGGAATAAAAAGATATGTGGGGGTGTGCATCTACCAGAACTTGGCTTGGGGTGAAGTGAGGAGGTGAGGAGTCAAGGAAAACATTCTGATTTCTGCTCGTGGAAGAACAGGTGAAACAGCGCCAGAGACAGAAAAGAATGGGGAGGAGGTTATCTTGTGGGAAGAGAAAGGGGAAGACCATGCAAGCAGTCTGAGGCATGTGGTATTAGATGCACCCATTTAGCAGCTGCAAAAGGACTCTGGAGAGGTCACCGTTAGGGAGTGGTCAGCAAGGGGATGGCTGTTCAGGTCAGTGAGCATGAGGTTACCCACGGAGTGAGAATCCAGAGGAACATCAACCTTCCGTGGGAAAGGAGGCAGAGCAGGAGCTTGCAAAGCCGAAGAGGGGAAGGAAGGAGAATGGGAAGCAGGGGTGGGATGAAGGTGTTGCTCTGAGAATGCAGAGGTGCTCAGTACACCATCTGCTGCAGAGAAGTCAAGGAAGAAAGGAGTGGAATTGAGCAAGAGTCAGCAAAAGGGAGGGCTTCCCTGATGGCTCAGTGGTAAAGAATCTGCCTGTTAATCTCTGGTCCAGGAAGATCCCCTGGAGGAGGAAATGGCAACCCACTCCAGTATTCTTGCCTAGAAAAACCCATGGACAGGGGAGCCTGATGGGCTACAGTCCATGGGACTGCAAAGAATCAGACACGACTTAGCGGCTGAACAACAAAAAAGCAAAAGGGAGCATGAATGTGTTAGATCCCTAGAGGCAACAGGGCCAGATGTCTGTGGCCAGGATAGGGAGTGAGGACAGAGCAGCGGGGGTGGGGGACAATTTGAAGAGGCTGGCTGTGAAGAGGAGGAAGGAGAAGGCCATGGCTAGAGGAAGGTGAAGAAGGATGGCCTTCTTCTTCCGAGAAGGAAGGGGCTTCAGCATGCTTGTGCAGTGAGGTGGGATCAGGCCGGGGGCCGGAGGCATAAGGAAAATACAGATGCAGAACGAGATAATCAAGAGAATGAGATTCCTCCTCCTTCCATGGAGGAGGAAGAAATGGAATCCAGAGCATCAGTGGACTATGAAGCTTAGAAGGTGAGGCTTCTGTTTTTTTATCATAAAAGACAGGAAGGGAGGGTAGATCCAGAGCTGGGCATGGAGCCGTCATCACAGGGCTGGGTTGTTTCCATCAGGGAAACTCCGATTTTCTCAGCGAAGCAGGCTGAGGGGATGGTGGCGGCAGGAGATGGTCTGAAATGGTTGCTGTATTCTACAGGGGCAGGGAGCTGACTGGGCAAAGTCTGAGGGAGGGCCTGGCTGACGCTGCAAATCACAGAGCCCCGATGCCACGAATTTGCAGTTACATGATTCTGTCCAGTAGAAGTGCAGCAGCCTCTGGCTCCGGGAGAAGGAGATGGGACTCTGCTGTGGACCTGGGAACCCCAGTTTTGGAAAGAAAAGAACATCACCTCATGTGGCTCCACCCAAGTTGCTGCTCCCAGCCTGAGCAGGGGGGTGGGGGAAGCTTCAAGGGGAGGGCGGAGGGACTGTTTTCATCTTTGTTGACTTCAGGCCCCACAATCTCTGGTCTGTTGAATCAATACTATTTTTTTCTAAGTGATTTTTTTTTTCCTTAAGAAGCTGACAGGGCACATCCCAAAGTCTGTATTCCTCTTAACAAAAGTGGAATCTGATTATAAGACTCTCCCCCTGAGATGACATCTTCCCCAAACAGCCAACTGATGAACAAACTTTGGGAATATAACCCACAGAGGCAGAAAAAGGAGCTTAAATTGGGGAGCCGAGAGATCAGAGTTCACAGCTAGTCATTTGTTGTGGGGCCCTTGATGAAGATTCTTGACCTCGACCCGCCTCAGCATCTCTATAAACTGTGGATGAGCCACTCAGTGGGCAGGACTTGAGGAGAAAATGTCTCACATACCCCAGACACCCGGCATGATGCCCACTCAACCAATATCACTTTCCCCTGCCTCCCTCCAGGCCACAGGGTGTATGATTCTACAACCTAAAGGAACATTACAGAAAACTAAAGGCCATAGGTCTAGGATGATCATAAGACACATGTCCCAAACTCCATGATCCCAAATTTCATGAATTATTTACTCTTGCTATGTGAAATGCATGCTAGTCTTTTCTGTTCCATTTCATGTTTAAAGATTTGCTTGTTGCAACACAATGCAAATCTCACAATCCAATAATGATTGTGCTTTGCAGTTTAAAAAACACTAGATGAGAGGCCCAACTCTGTATCACTGCAAACAGTACATTAACAGACCACAAAATGGAAAAAGTTGAAAACTACCGCTCTAAAAACGCTACCACACAGCTGACATGAATTTCTCCCCAAACTGCAAGAAAGACATGTCAGCTGACTTTCATGAAAGACTCGGCCTTTTGCTCACCTGGGCTGTGAAGAGTCATCTGACCATGAATTCTCAGCGCCTGGCTTCCTTTGGAAACTCACCCAAATCTTGGCAACAAGACTCTACCGGCTAGATGCTTATTTTAGCATATGCCCAGTGTGAACAATGCAGAGGGCTGGAGATGGGTAACAGGGTAGGCTAGCCAAGGGTGATTAAGGGTCCACTCTTCATACTTTCAACTAAAGAGCGGTTGATGTGGTAGTGATCAACACACTTTGAGAGGGAAGCGTCAGGGCTCACCCCATTCTCCTCCCTCACTGCTCTGCTCAAACCAGACAGGGTTTGTCCTTCACCTTACTAGGATGTCATGCTCACAGGCCATCCTAAAATGCAATCCCACCTTCCAAAATATCCTCGCCTGCACAGCAGGTCTCAGCTGAGCTGCCACTTTCTCCAGATGCCTTCCCAGACAGCCCAGATCTAGTGCACCCTTGGCATCACGTGTGTGCCCAGTACAGCATGTACACACTCATTCTGCACTGGGGGTTCACTGGGGGCTCCTTGGGCACCAGTCCTTCTGTAGGTGCTGGGAAAAGGGCTCCAGGCAAATGGCAGCCTTTTTGGAGTCTACTGGCGAAGAAGAAACACGTGAACCTGCAGCATAGCTGTGCACGGTAATATTATAAACCGACATAACATGATGAAGTCATCACACTCAGAACTTCCCCTTTACCTGCCTGCATCTCGCCCGTGGTTACACAGCAGCGTGTGGCTCTGAGGCTCCCAACAAAAACTTGGTGGATGAAAGCACAACCATCAACTTTCTGATCTTCTCCACTGTCATGGGAATCTGTCTTGTTTTGGTCACATACAAGAAGATAACCTTTAAGTCTGCAAAGGGTCTGTTCTGCACATTTAGCATCATTACAATGAATGCTACGCTTACCTGATTCTCAACAACTGCTCATTGCTAAACCACAAGGTACTTCGTGTAAGTAGGGGCAGCCCTCTGTAGAGGGCAGAAGCCCTTCTGCCCGTGGGTTCACCAGTCCTGCAGGAGATGCTGGAGTCGTTAAGTCCTCCAATTATTCTGCACTAAAAAAGGGGACATATTAACTTCATGTCCTAATTTTGTGGCTATTCTCTGCTTCTGGGGGAGACTGTTCCTATTTGTAAGAAATACGCATGAAAGAACTGATAAGGTGATAGGGCATCGAGTCAGCAACTTATTTAGACATCATCAGTAGGGTTAAAAGGGTAAAAGGATTTTCCCCTTTGTACTGTAGTTACAGCTTTTCTGTAAGTCTGGGATGTTTCAAGGTTAAAAGAAATAAAGAGAGAGGAAAAAAATAAAAAGGGATGTAAGTACAGGATGAGATAGGAAAAAAAATAATGAATTCAGAAACAGCATCAACCCATGAACCCCTGAGGTCGGGCACGAAATGGTTTGGTAAAATGTTAATTGGTTACCATCTCACACCCATCAGGATGGCAACAATCAACAAACAGAAAGTAACAAGCATGGGTGCAGAAGGGAGACACTGAAACCCTCCCTCACTGTTGGTGGAAATGCAACATGGTGCCGTCGCCATGGAAAAGAGCGTGGTGGCTCCTCAAAAAACTAAACACAGAATTACCATCTAAGCCAGCAATTCCATTTCTGGGTATACAGCCACAAGTACTTAAAGCAGAGATCTGAAGAGATATTTTTACACTCATATTCACAGCAGCCTTATTCGTAAGCCAAAATGTGGAAGCAACCCAAACAACCATGAACAGGTGACTGGATAAACAAAATGTGGTAGATACATTGTGGGAGATACTGTTGCTCAGCTGCTCAATCGTGTCCAACTCTTTGTGACCCAGGCTTCCCTGTCCTTCACCATCTCCTGGAGTTTGCTCAAACTCATGTCCATTGAACCAATGGCAGATAAAATGGAATATTATTCAGCCTTTAAGAAGAAAGGAAATTCTGACACAGGCTACAACACAGATGAACTTGAAGGACATTAAGTTTAGTCAAACAAGCAACTCACAAAAAGATAAATCCTGTACGATTCCATTTATACAGGGGAACTAGAGTAGCCAAATTCAGAGATAGAAGGTAGAACGGAGGTTTCAAGGGCTGAAGGAAGGGGGAATGGGGAGTTAATTGTTTAATGGGTAGATAGTTTCCGTTTTGCAAGATGAAAAGAGCTCTGCAGATGGATGGTGGTGACGGCCACATGACAGTGTGAATGTACTCAGTGCCACTGACCTGTTTAAAATTTAAAAATGATTAAGATGGCAGATTTTGTCAGGTGTATTTTTATCGCAATTTACAAAATTTAATTGGTAGGTTATCCAGCTCTGTGGTTTTCGGCAAGGCCTGGCAATCACACAGGCCTGATTCTAACAGTTATCAGCTGTTAAGAGCTGGGCAAGTGACTCAACGTCCCTCAGCCTCCATTTCCCCGACTGCAAAATGCGAACGCGAACAAGGATAATGACAATGATGGTGATATCAAATTTATAAACACTTTGCAAAGATTAAATGAGACTAGTATTTACCAAATACAAGTAAAATTATGTGCCATATAATATCTGGCACATAAATGATAAATACTAATACATCAATAAATCATGTCTTACTGCTTTTGTTAGCTCTGATTACCATGAATAGGATTAGCTTAATTCAAAGTTATAATTTTTAAAAAAGTTATATAAATGAGCTTATTGACAAAACGGAAACAGACTCATAGATTTCAAAAACAAACTTACGGTTACCAAAGGGGAAATGCTGGGGGTAGGGTGGCGGGATACATTAGGAGCTGGGGATTGACATACACATCAGTTCAAATCAACAAGGATCTACTGTATAACACAGGGAACTAGACTCAATACTCTGTATTACCTGTATGGGAAAAGAATCTGAAAAAGGATAGACACATGTACAACTGAATCATTTTGCTATATACCTGAAACTAACACGACACTGTGAATCAACAATACACCAATAAAAAAAATTTTTTTAACCAAACAAAGAAAAAAATCAAAAGATAACATCGGACTGTAGAGTATGTACTGCCAGAGTGAGTGGCTTTGAATATCTGCTGATTTAATCCCAGAGCAGAAATCTATGATTCCAGGCTTTGGCTATGCTATTCCTAATTTCAGAAACTTCTGGTTCTCATTTGGTCTCAAGGATATCCTCAGATGACAGAGCAATGTGAATAATCGTGTACAAATGGTTGACAGGTTAAAATAATGAAAGAGGTTTCCATTATTGCAAGGAAACACCTTGTAATTAATCTTTTTGCCTCAACATCATGTTTTTCTATGATTTGCTCCTGATTTCTGCCTTGACAGCTAGAATAGGTATTAAAAAGCAAAGCTGGATGCATGACTGCTTGAAAATGAGAAACTTAAACTTCCAAACTAATGGACAGAAACAGAAAGAATGAGTTTAACATTATGTATGTTGTCACAAAACTAATTCCCTTGCTTATAATTACAATCTGACTTGGGGCAATAAATTTATATAAATATGAACTCACGTGATACATCTGTGTTCTCTGGTCCTTTTTATCATATAACCTTTTTTTTATTTTAATGAAATGATCTGTGAAAATTACTTGGGAAAAATGATAAAAGATTGAACCCTATAAAAAGGATGTCATCTGAAATCAAAAATATCCTTATTAAAGGTTATATTAGATGACTAATCAACAATACTTTTAGAGGCAAGCAACACAATCAGTAACTCCAAAGCAAATGCATTCAGAACAGGTAGTACTAATTCCAATTCCTATTTTAAAAGGAAGGCAAATGTCCTGTCATCAAATTCCACATTGTAAGGAGATTTTGTGGAGCTTTACTCCTGAATGCCAGTTACAGATTTGTACTATAAGGCCACACTCTTGGAAAAAATCCTGGACCCAGTCCACATGGAATTTCAGACTCACTACACAGAAGAATTGCCTCTTTTCCATAGAAGAGAGGGAATATATTACAACTGCAAGAGGGACCTTTATAGAAATAGTCAGAGAGGAATGGGCTATTTCAGGGAGCCCCCCCCCCAACCCCCTGCAGGACCTGCTACAAACAAGAGAAAGCTCATTTCAGTGTTGAAAGGCACCTTTGAGATCTGAAGAAGGACCAAGGTGTGACTAACTGAACAATATCTCTGCATAAATGGAAGGCCAGGGGCACCTCAACAAAAAAAGTTCTAGTCACTGGCCTATGTATCTTTCAAACAGACAATAGGGAATTTCTGCAGAAGGGAGAAGGATCTGGGAGCACAAAGAAGCTTGCCCATGAGCCACATGCCATCCCAAGCCACCGCTGCACAAGACGGTGGCGGAAGTGAACACGACAAGGCGGAGGGTGGTGACTAGAGTCCTCCCTGGAAGTTTACATTTTAAAAGCTTACAAGAAAAATCACGGAGGGCCGAAACAAAGGCTGGCCATGGGGACAGGTCGCTCTTGAAATCAGAGAAAAGTTTATGGGGGGGGGACCCAAACAAACCAACTTAATTTAGACTTAATTGCTAACTTGGAGGAGTTCCACAGCTGAGGCTTTGAAGGTTTTAAGAAGCTCTTCCTATGCCGCATCTTTAAATATATGCACGTTCAATCAACATGAGAAAGACTAAGATGAGTCTGCCGCAGACACCTGCTTCAAACAATAGTGCTGATCTCCGAGGGATTCTAAACAGCCGCACCAACTTCAGAAGTAATCTGCAACCAAATTAGTAAATGTCACCCTCCTTCCCAGGAGACACAGCATTTTTTAAAAAAGATTAAAGCACTGGCGGTGAGACTGCCATTTTACAAGAGTTAAAAGATAAGTTCGGGGGGGAAATGAAGATGGTGATTCACAGGATTGGGGTGTGGGGTGGGAGTGGAGCACCACCATTTTACTAATAGGGCTTGTCTATCAAATTTCTCCACCAGGAAAGGACGGTGGTGGTCACAGCTTCTAGAGAATAACGTAAGGGGAGCAACAACCAGACCTGTGTTTAGAAAGGGACCTGAACGTTCTCCATACCCGGGGATGGACCATTCCACGGACAAGGAGCTCTAGAGGCGCCTTCTCATTCTCCTCCCCGTGTCACCAGCCCCTTCCTGGTCAACTCGGTCCCCCAATGAATCATCTTTTATCAGCACCACTCTGAGCAGGACAAGCCCAGGGACAAAGCTTTCTCCCTGCAGAAACCCCAGTGTCTCCCAGGTGAGCCTGCCTCGGAGCTTGTCTTCATCCAGGCGCGCCCGCCCGCAGGGAGCGCCGAGTCGTTAGCATGAAAGATCCATTTCACACTGATAACCCGAGCTCTTGAGAACCGAATAAAATAAAGGCACTAGCTCTAGTTTCTTAACGTGTGGCCCCCAAAGCTGAAAAACATTCTCACCCCAAGATTACAAGATTGAGCACCAGTTTTTTGTTTTGTTTTCTGACATCTATCAAAACTGGCCTCCTCCTGCCCCAGGCCCCTGGAAAGAGACTTGGCTTAGTTTATAAGTGAGTGTTGGCAGCCCCGTCTGCTTCTCGAGCAAACGCCAAGAAAACTTTATTTTCCTCCGTGGACAGGCTGCCACCGCATCACACACCTCTCCTTCCCAGGGCGTGCGGGAAACAGTAAACTCTCCGCCACCGTCTTCCTTCCCTCTCTCCCACCCCGCAGTTTAGGTGAGAGAAAAGCCCAGAAGGAAGCGGAGGCGGCCCAGCCCCTGGCCCCGACGGCCTCTGCCCAGCCAAGGTCCGCGCATCCCGGGCGTCCCGCGCGCCACAAACCGCGGAAACGAGACCCAAAGTTTGCGGCGCTTGTCGCCCTTTCCGAGTTCACTGTCCTACCGCCCGCCCCGTCCTGGACCGGCTCGGAGCCCGAGCTGGGTGGCCGCCCCCCTCCCCGCGCCCCTTGCAGGGCGCCCTGCCCTCCCGATCGGTCGGCGACCCGCGCGGGGACCTACCTGCCGGTGGCGGCGGTCAGAGCGCGCGGCTGGGCGGCGGCGCGGGCACGGGCGGCGCGGGCCAGGGGGCGCTCGTCACCCCGAGGCCCCGCCGCCGAGCCGGCTGCCCGGACGCCCGCCCCGGAGCCGCGGCCCGCGCACCGCCCGCCGCGCGCCGCTCTCCTTCGGGGCCCGCCCCGCGCTGCGCCCCGCGCTTCCGCTCACAGCGGCTCGGGCCTCGAGACCTGGTCCCATCCCCGCGCCGGGGATGCTGAGCTGCGCGCGGGCAGAGGCACCCTAGACCACGTGACTCTCCATCTAACCCAACCGAAAAGCGAAACGAGCCTTCCCACGGGAAGGATCAAGGTCATCAGATTAAAAAAAAAAAAAAAAATTCAGCTGTTTGCCAGCCTTTCCACTAGAAAGGGCTGGTGAGCCCTGTTCTTTTAAAATGCCCCACCCGAGAAAGATTTGGTGCTGGATAACCCGACCTCTGACTTTGTTTCTGCACCGTTTTGGGGGTTTTTGGTAACATTTCCTAAGTTGCATTGCTTTAAACTTGACAGCCCTTGAAGCTGCAGTGTAAAGTCTTACCGGTTTCTCGTCATTGGAGGATTTTCACGCCTGGCTGGTGGTCCTGATGGTCCTGCTGAGGATAAGTGGGGTGCTTTTGTTCTGTGCTCCAGAGAATAAATTTTTCATTCAGGATAGACTACTGGTTACCAGCACTGCAGGCCTGTTCCCTCTAAATTATTACGCAAAATGATTAAAATGTACTTGGTTAAAGTGCTTTTTGCTCTAATATCCTAAACCCAGATTAGCTTAAGAAAGAGAACAATAGTCCTTTTCTTCTTCTTCTTCTTTTTTTTTTTTTTTGTTTTTGAGAGGGAGATTAAAAAGGTATGGAAGAGCCTCAGCTTGGATCAGCTGGCTTCTGATCACGGAAGTATAGACTGTCAGCTGAAAAAGACCTCAGACTACAGCTAGTTCCAAACTTTTAAAGATGAAGAAAACCTGAGGCCCAGAAGGATCTGGTAACTTAGTTTCCATTGCTGCCTTGTGGCAGGCTGGGGCTGGGAAGTCAGATATGCAGGCTTGTTCTCCTAATCTGTATGAACTCTGCAGAGCAAACACATACACCTTTTAAAGATAAAAATACATTCCCCGAGGAGTAGGCCCTCTTCTGCATTTATCAGTATCTAACAGCATTGAACAGACCGTCAGGCCAGGATCATCCAACAGAGAGGCTGCCACCCCTGGAAGGTCATAGTCAAGAGGTGTGATGGTAGGAGAACCTCAGCTGTGTTGACGTCACCAGAGCCTGGCACACAGTAGTAGGAAAATGTATCTATGGCTGAGAACGAGGTGACAAAAACCAGAAAGAGGCCCGGCTTCTCTCTGCAGACCGCCAAAGAGAAACCTCCTGGTTCAAGACACCTGCCCCCTGGTTATCTCCCAGCCATTCTTCAACACAGCTTGTTACACAGAAGAGAGATGGCAGGCCACAAGAGGCTTCGGGGCCTAGGAGACAGCAAACCCACCCATTCCTCATGGCTGGAGTTTTCATTGACCATTTGAGAAAGGGGTTAAATATTAGGTTGGCCAGAAAGTTCCATAATATGGTATAGAAAAACCCCAACGAGCTTCCTGGTCAACCCAATACAAGTAGGCACCCGAGGGAAAGTCTTCTGTCCTCTAAATTTAGTCAATAGTCAGTGACTTTTAAGAAGTTTCACATTGGACTTCTGTAGTGGTCCAGTGGTTAAGAATCTGCCAGCCAATGCAGGGGACACAGGTTTGATCCTTGGTCCAGGAAGATGCCACATGCCATAGGGCAGCTAAGCCCTAGCACCACAGCTGCTGAGCCTGTGCTCGAGAGCCCACTCACCGCAACTCCTGGGCCCATGCACTGCCGCCACTGAAGCCAGCGCTCCCTAGAGCCCGAGCTCCACGACAAGAGAAGCCACTGCAGTGAGAAGCCTCTGCCCACTCCTGGCAACTAGAGCCAAAATTAACAATGTTTCAAATAATAATGATGCTAATCATCACCATATGCTATCTTTCTGTCACTGTGATGAGCACTTTTTTTTTTCATTATTTTTGTGATGAGCACTTTTGATGCACTATTCACATAATCCTCATAAAAAATCTTAAGATGTAGATATTAAATCCTCACCGTCATCATCGTTATCTCTATGTTAGGGATGAGAATAATGCAGCTTAGAAGGATTAGGCAGCTTGCCTGTGACCACACGGTTAATAAAATACTGTAACCAGGATTGCAATTCAGGCCAGTTGGAAGCAGCCCCTTAGGCACTGTTGAATACTGCCTCTATTCCTTGACCATACCCTCCACTTTCCCCTTCTCTCTGGGACAATTGGTCCCTGGAGATGCGTGCTATATAAGCATATAGTCCTACAATTAGAAACCCATTCATCTGAAGACTGTATCTTTTAAAACAATATTCATCATGTGTCTAGAAAGAGTTTTGTTTTTGTTTTGTCTTGAATATCAACTAAAAAGAAAAACATCCCTCTTTGTTCTCATTCCATGTAGGTGCTAGAGATACGTGTAGACCTTTCTGACCCCAGGAGCCTAGAGCTGGCCTCTTCTTCCCAAGGCTACAAGGCATTTCTGTTTTGTATCAGACTCTGTCTCATCGTTTTATAGATGGCTGCTGCTCAGAAGTTCTCCACACCTTTATTTCCTGGAAGAGGAAATTGCGTTTCCTGGGGGGCCTACATGTGGGTGGTGAGGTTCCACTCGTTACATTAAACACACTCAAGCTTTCGGTTGGTTCTGTGCTTCTTTCCCCACTTCAGCTTCCGCTCTCAACTTTCCTGGAATCACGCTGCTAAGTCGCTTCAGTCGTGTCCGACTCTGTGCGACCGCATGGACTGCAGCCTACCAGGCTCCTCCATCCATGGGATTTTCTAGGCAAAGTACTAGAGTGGGGTGCCATTGCCTTCTCCGTCCTGGAATCATACTGAGAATAAATTGAGCGGCAGCTGCTTCCATTCTTTTTAGCTGGGAAAGAGGGGGGCTCCTGCTTTGGATTCAGAGCTAAGGAATGAATGACTTAGCTCTTGAGTCTTATCTCTGGAGACACAGCATTCCATCTTCCTTCAACTTGGGATTTGTGAAAGGGAGCCTGAGACATCTCTTAGTGTTTAATTTGGACCTGGTGGGTGATTATCTCCAGATGGGACCAGCTCTGGCATTCTTCTGTGAAGTTGACCATCCATAAAAAGAAAATGTTCTGGGGCTTCCCTGGTAAAGAATCAGCCTGCCAGTGCAGGAGAAACAGGTTTGATCCCTGGTCTGGGAATATCCCAGCATGCCATGGAGCAACTAAGCCTATGCACCACAAGTACTGAGCCTGTGCTCCACAACAAGAGAAGCCACCACAATGAAAAGCCTGTACACCACAACCAGAGAGGAGCCCCTGTTTGCCGCAGCTAGAGGAAAGTCCACACAGCAACAAAGACCCAGCATAGCCAAGAATAATACATAGATGAGTAAATTTTGAAAAGAGAAAGCATTCTTATTATGAACCTTAATTTGGAGAAAGATAGTATTAGGGAAAAGAAGGATATGACCCCGAAATTTGAACAAAGGATAATTTCACAAGGACCCTTCTGCCTCTGCAGAAAGTCACCACTTGGAGGAAATCAGTTTGGACAGTTTCTTGAGTTTGTCAAGTGATCCACCTGAATCCCCAGAAGAATCAGCATGGAGCTGGAAGACAATGATCTACCTTAATGGAAGATTTGATAAACATATTGAGTCTAGGGTAAATTTGTTCAGAAAATGTCAAAGTTATTCTAGGAGCAATGGATAAAAGTGTGTCATGGTAATGATAAGTCATTTCAGTTGTGTCCAAACCTTTGTGACCCTGTGGACTGTAGCCTGCCAGGCTCCTCTGTCCATGGGGATTCTCCAGGCAAGAACACTGGAGTGGGTTGCCATGCCCTCCTCCAGGGGATCTTCCTGATCCAGGGATCAAACTCACATCTCTTATGTCTCCAGCATTGGCAATCGGATTCTTTACCACTAGCGCTCCCTGGGAAGCCCCATGGGTAAAAGAGGTATATGCAAAAACACCTATTTTATTGTACAGCACAGGGAATATAACCATTATTTTATAGTAATTTTAAGTGGAGTATAATCTATAAAAATTTTGAGTCACTATGTTGGATACCTGAAAAAGAGCCAACTCATTGGAAAAGACCTTGATGCTGGGAAAGACTGAGGGCAGGAGGAGGTGGGGTCAACAGAGGATGAGATCATTGGATGGTATCACCGACTCCATGGACATGAGTTTGAGCAAACTCTGGGAGATAGTGAAGGACAAGGAAGCCTGGCGTGCTGCAGTCCACGGGATCACAAAGAGTCAGACATGACTTAGCAACTGAACAATAACACCTGAAAATAATATTATAAATCAACTATACCTCAATAAAAATAATAGTACTACTAATAAAAAGTGTAGTAGTAGTAGTTTTTTAAGTTTTTTTTTTTTTTTTGGCCATGCCATGTGGCACATGGGATCTTAGTTCCCCGACCCAGGATTGAACTTGTGCTCCCTACACTGGAAGGGGAAGTCTTAACCTCTGGACCACCAGAGAAGTCCCCTAAACAGGTATTTTAAATCCACAGCTTGGGAGAAGGCAGTGGCACCCCACTCCAGTACTCCTGCCTGGAAAATCCCATGGATGGAGGAGCCTGGAAGGCTGCAGTCCATGGGGTCGCTAAGAGTCAGACACGACTGAGCGACTTCACTTTCACTTTTCACTTTCATGCCTTGGAGAAGGAAATGGCAACCCACTCCAGTGTTCTTGCCTGGAGAATCCCAGGGACGGGGGAGCCTGGTGGGCTGCCGTCTATGGGGTTGCACAGAGTCGGACACGACTGAAGCAACTTAGCAGTAGAGGCTTTTATTACATGATGTTTTACTGATTTATATTTTCTGAATGTAAACTCCACAAGGGCAAAAAATGTCATGTCTTGTTTACTTTGTACTCCAGAACCTTGTATTGTGGTACATAGTAGACACAATTATGCAGCTCTGAGTTTATGGATTACTACTACAATATCCAGAAAAAACTACATTTTAATAAACATATCAGATTAAATCCACAGCTTGGACAAGGGAAAGGGAGTTATTTTTTTTTCCCCCCTTTCAATCCAAATTTAGCCATGCAATTGGAGGAGAAAAGGGATAATCAAACATTAGAAAATTTTTATTGCCACATGAGAACTCTAAACCCTGAAGCAAAAATTGGTCCTGCCCTTGGGGAGTAAGTAAACCTCGATTACTGTTGATAATAAGATTGATAGCCACTCTTCCAAACCATGAGGGGAGTGGTGAAAGGAGAATGCAAAATTTGCCCTGAATTAGCAAAGGAACAATGTTCACACATGCTTAGTCATGTTAAGCTCATTTTAAAATCTTTGGTAAGGGAGGTAGGTGTGATGTGTCTATTTAAAGAAAGAGATGGGGACTTTCCTGGTTGTCCAGTGGTTCAGACTCTGCACTCCCAGTGCAGGGGGCCTGGGTTCAAACCCTGGTCAGACAACTAGATCCTGTGTGCCACAGCTAAGACCTGGAGCAGCCAAATAAATAAATACATTTTTTTTTTAAAGAAAGAAATCTAACACAGATTAACACTTACTGTGAATTTATGGCGTGTGTCCGGGCATGGTGCCCAGCACTTTGTTTCAATTATTTAATTTGATTCTTACAACAAATCCCTTGAGATGAGTAATATCCTCTTGATTTCACAGAAATGACAGATGAACCTCAGAGGGCAAATAAATGACTTACCAGACTCATTGTGTGGGGTATGGTTTGACTTACAGTCTCCTGACCCCCAGCGCCTTAATTTTTGTCATCATACACAGAGACAAGAGGTGAAATTATAGCCCAATTTCGAACAGTAAAAGAATTGTGTATGTTTATGGATGTCCTGATGAATACAGCATTCCAAGAAGAGTTAACACGTGTGTAGATGGCCAATTTGTGAATTAGAATGTATCAAAATGCCCATTTAGTAATACAGCCATATAAAATAAAACAAGTAAAAATTTTAATCTGTAATTATGCATTAAATGTCTAGAGCAAATCATTTTTCTTGAGCATCAATTATTATTAGATCATAAAAAATGAACTGAGCATGAAAGTGTTTCTTTTTTTTTAAAGGTAAAGAGTTATAAAGATACACTATTGCTAACATGTTTTGGTTTTGGCTTCTGAAATCCTTGTTGTTTGTTGTTGTTTAATCATTAAGTTGTGTCTAACTATTTGCAACTCCATTGACTGTAGCCTGCCAGGCTCCTCTGTCCATGGGATTCCCCAGGCAAGGATACTGGAGTGGGTTGCCGTTTCCTTTTCCACAGGATCTTCCTGAGCCAGGGATCAAACCCATGCCTTCTGCATTGGGAGGTGGATTTTTTACCACTGGGCCACCAGGGAAGCCCTCTGAAATCTTTAGGCACCATATTTTTTAAAAAGTCATCCCTGGGACTTCTCTAGCGGCACAGTGGATAAGAATCTGCCTGCCAATGCAGGGGACATGGGTTCAGTCCCTTAGGAAGATTCTACATGCAATGGAGCAACTAACCCCTGCGCCACAACTTTTGCGTCTGTGCTCTAGAGCCCGAGAGCCACAGCTACTGAGCCTGTGTGCTCCAGTTACTGAAGCTCGAGCACCTAGAGCCTGTGCTCTGCCATAAGAGAAGCCAACGCAATGAGAAGCCTGTGCACCACAACTAGACGGTAACCCCCACTCTCCACAACTAGAGAAAGCAACCGAAGACCCGGAGCAACAACAGCAGCAGCAAAGTCATCCCTGGCCGTAGCGAGACTCTACCTGTAGCATAAGCATCAGATCAGATAATGAATGGTAGCATTTTCAGTGTTGTTTTCACATCGGTACAGGTGTGAAACTTATGGTGTGTTTGTAAGATCTGAGGATAGAATTAGGGTGAAAGGAAAGATCAGTTCCACAGATAGATTTTGGATTTGGTGAGTTCAGTTGTATTAGCAAAATGAGTACAGCCCAAATGGATGTAAAACCTTGCCTGAAATTAAAGAGATATTGACTAGACAGAGTCATCCATACAGAGCACTGTTTTAATGATTCTCTTCCACCAGTGGAAAAACAGCAAACTCGAAGTCCAATAGACCATACGCTTTGACAAGAAATCCTCCCCAGGAAAGAGTGATAAACCTGAGAATTAATCTGTGAATCCAGGGGGAAGAAATGAAGATGAAACTTTGGTCATATTTATAAATTTGATTATTACAGTTCTACAATTGGACATAGCGCAATAGCCTTCGGATCTGAAAATCGAGCAGCAAAGGCACATTGCTTTAGAGTAAACTGCCTTGTCTCTCAGTCTCCTAGTTTGAGCAAAGCAAATTACGCACCTGCCTCTCATTACTCTCTTCTTCAACCCACACTTCTCAAACAGATTATTTATGGTTTTATTTCACCATTAACACACACACACAAATGAAGCGAGGGATTTATTTTAGACTACATGGAGTATACTGTCAGATTTCTTTGAGCTATAAAAGGCTGAGAATAAATGCCAATTAAAAGAAAGTTCTAATTGTTAGTGAGGGGGAAATGTAATATAATTTGCTTCTAGTACTGCTTGCCTATTTAATATAGTCACTGGCACAAATATTTCAAATATTCTCCAGGAAATCATACCCTGATGGCACAGGAAAACACTGACAATCAAGAATTTCTTCTTTCTTGACTATACTGTAGATTCAACATTTCAATTTAAAGTAAATATTTCATGAAATGAAAATCTAATTTTTTTTCTCAGTGGTTAGAACAGTGGTCTAACGAGGCGAAATTGACCATATTTGGCTGTGCTGTGAGTCAGATGTGTGTGCTGCCTGCTTCTGTTTTATCCCTCAACTCAGCCATTTCAACTCTGCAGTGTTTGTTTTTAGCCCCAGATAGTGATGCTTGAGACCGCTTATTTCTTTAAAGTTGTATTTGCTTGTATGTTCTAAGTAGACCCAAACTGATATTTCCTTTCTTTCTTCCTCCCCTTCTTTCTTCCCTCCTTCCTTCTCTCCCTCTCTTTTTACCTTTCTTTTCTCTTCCTGCATGTTACTAGGCAGAGTCAGCAAACAAAAGAACTAAAGCCCTACATTTAGGATTCGGCATTCATTCACAGAGCAGATGCTTTATCTCCATTTTACACATAAAACACACACATACACACAAGTGCACACCCTACCCCTGAATTGCCCTGGACACAAATAAAATGTACTCTGATGATAAAAAGAAAATCTGTAATATTTAAATAATCATATCAATAGGTTATATTTTTACACTTATGCAACATTAAAAATAATGAAAAATAAATTAATCTTTCTACTAGTCATATTAGAACTTGATGAAGATTTGCTCAAAAATCAAATAAATGTGGTATTTTAAATTGGAAGATAAGCTTTTCTTTCTAAATAGACTACAAATGTCATGCATTATTTCACAGAGTCTTCTCTTTGCTTTAAAATTAAATAAAGGAGAGGTATTGATATTACATCTTGCCAGTTTCACAAGGAAGATTGAGTAGGTCAAACCTCTAAAGTACATGGGCTTCCTGGTGGCTCAGATGGTAAAGAATCTGCGTGCAATGCAGGAGACCCCAGTTTGATCCCTGGGTCGAGGATATCCTCTGGGAAATGGAATGGCTACCTAGTCCAGTATTCTTGCCTGGAGAATTTGGTCGACAGAGGAGCCTGGTGGACTACAGTCCATGGGGTCACAAAAAGTCGGACACAGCTGAGCGACTAAAACACCCTGTGGCATTTTGCATATATCATCTTGTTTAGCCCTTGTAACAATCCTATAAAATGGGCAGTGTTATTTACAATTTACAGATGAGACCACTGAGCCTCAGAGAGGGTAAGGAGCTTATCCAAGATCACACAGCGAGTGGAAGAGCCAGAATCAGGACACAGGCAGCACTCATTTCGACTTATGCCAAACTTAGAGAATTCTGGTATCTAGAGAATTCCAGCCAGCAACTAAAAAGCCTAGAAATAAGGGTCACATTCTGCATGCCATTTTGAAAAATGTTTATTAGTTTTCCTGTGATAAAGTTATGCATATATTTGCATGCACACACACATCTAGACATTAGAGAAAAGGAAAGGGAGAAAAAAAGATTACCCATATTCCACAATCCAAGCACAATAAACATTTTGGTATATTTCCTTATATGCTTTTATCTATAATTTAGGGGATTGTTTTAAGAATAACTTTTACATGTTGCCTAATTACAAAGTAATTAGGAATAGTGAATATTCATTATGGAAAATTTTAAAAATATTAAAATGTATATAAAAGAACTTTTAAAGTCCTCATAATCTCAGAATATAAAGATGACTGTTAACCCTTTCGTATCTTATCCTAGTCAAGGCTGACAGCAGAAATTTTGAGACTGAAGCTGAAATTCTGTGTATCACACTATTGGTAGTTCACAGTCCACAGGGTCTTTTTTAAAGTTGCTGGTTTGACTTTTACTTGATTTGCTGATGTTTCGTCAAAGAATTGCAAATAGGACTTTTAGGCAGATGACTGGAAGGCTCTTGTTGCTCTAAAAAGGACCAGCTACTTGGGTTTCTCCTAAATGACAAAAATTACACCCATCCCCCTGTCCCAAGTACCTTAACGCAGCAGTCCCCAACCCTTTTGGTTCCAGGGACTGGTTTTGTGGAAAACAATTTTTCAACAGACGGGTGGGGGGATGACTCACAAGCATGACATTCATTGTGCACTTTATTTCTATCATTATGATGTCAGCTCCACCTCAGATCATCGGGGATTAGATCCCAGAGGCTGGGGACCACTGCCTTGAAAAAAGAAAAATGATATTGTTCGAATCTGCCCTTGTAACGCCACAGAATGGCTTGTTTTATTTTTTTTCAAGTGTAACTTGTTTTAAGCAGTTTTCACTAGCAGGAAAAACTCCTAGTTTACTAATTGGATCATGCACTTCTAACCATAAGGAAAAACTTCTGGTCAGGAGAAGGCAACGGAGACTGAATTGCCAGATTAAATAAATAACGAAGGGCTGCAGAAAATCGGATTAAATTGTAATCACACTAAAAAAAAGTTTCTCTCCAAGCAAAAAAACAAGAAAACCGTTGCTTGAGAACATGTCATGTGACCTGACCTGCCAAGGGAACTTAAAAAGACTTAAAAACTTAAGAACTTAAAGAGGGTTCTGAGTGAAACAGCAAGAGGTGCCCCCACATTCCAGCTGCTGCAATGTTATCCCCAAGTTTCCACCTCTCCCTGAGCTTGGTGAGGACCAGAGGCAAGGAAACCAAATAATCAACTCAAAGTCTTTAAACAGAGGTTCTTGAGGTTTTTATAACCCTTTCCGTGTTCCATAGAGTATCGAAGAGTGAAAAAGAATTAAATAAATATCGTACATGTTTTTGTTTTCCCAAAACTCTCTTTACTTACCTTTTGCAGAGTCACACTTTCTTTTTCCCTTGTGATTTCATTCAGATAGAATCAAGACCTCTTGCATGGCTCCAAACTTCAATTCTTCCTTTGATTTCTCACCTAAGAAAGAAAATTTCAAAAATGCCATGTCTACTTTGTAACTCTGAACATAGTGACTTCATTATGTACATCATGGAGAGGATGTGGAGAAAGCAGAATTCTCAAATTAGTACAACTTTGGGAGACTGTTTGGCAGTATTAACTAAAGCTGAACATTCACCGACTCCATGACCCAGGCATTCTAGGAGTATATAGCATACAACCCATAGATATAATGGAGTGTTAGTCACTCACTCATGTCCGACTTGTTATGACTCTATGGACTGTAGCCTGCTAGGCTCCATGGAATTCTCCAGACAAAGGTACTGGAGTGGGTAGCCATTCCCTTTTCCAGGGGATCTTCCCAACTCAAGGACTGAACCTGAACCTGGGTCTCCTGCATTGCAGGCAGGCTCTTTACTGTCTGAGCCACTAGGGAAGCCCCATAGACGTGTATATACACATGCACTAACAGATGTGTACAGCATGTTTATCACCCCATGTTGGAAACAGCCCAAGTGTCCATCAGCTATAGAATGCATAATTAAATTGTACATCAATCACAGTGCATCACATTTCACAATGCCACGTAACAAACAAGCTGTAGCATGAACAAATCTTATAATTGTCATGTTGAGTGAAAGAAGCCAGGTCTAAAAGAATACATACTATGTGACTTCATTTACGAGAAGCTCAAAAATGGGTAAAAGAAATTCATATCATGACAAGTCAGGATAATAGTTATTACATAGTTATTACATTTGGGGAGATAGGTGATTTATATGTGTGTGTGTGTGTGTGTGTGTATGTGTCTGACTCTGCAACCCTCTGGACTGTGGCCCACCAGGCTCCTCTGTCCATGGGATTCTCCAGACAAGAATATTGGAGCAGGTTGCTATGCCCTCCTCCAGGGAATCTTCCCAACCCAGGGATGAAACCAGTTCTCTTATGTCTCCTGCATTGGCAGGTAGGTTCTTTACCACTAATGCCACCTGGAAAGCCTAAACATATATATATATATATATATATATATATATATATAATATAATGGAATATATATGGACTATTATTCAACCACAAAAAAGAATGAAATCTGGCTATTTGTGACAACATGGCTGGACAACTTCAAAGGCATACGCTAAGTGATGTAAGTCAAAGAAAGACAAATACCATATGATCTCTCTCCTATGTGGAACCTGAAAAACAAAAAATACTAAACTCATAAATACAGACTGGCAGTTCAGCAGGTGGAGGAAGAAGTGGTAAACTATTTTGTTTTCTTTTTTCAGATTAGTAAACTTGAATGTAAATAGGGTTTTTAAAAGCAGAACATATTATTGTCATATTCACAAAGTCCTTTGTAGCCAGAGATAGGTTTGGTGTCCCAGGTGATGGAGAATTCACCAGCCCTGTGAATGCAGACCATGTGGCAGGCATCTTAGCTCTTCTTTCTCTGCCTCTGGTTTTCATTGTCTCTATGTTTCTCTGTCACTCTCTCTCTATGCCTCTCTGTCTCTCTCTCTGAACTGTCCAACATGCCAAAAAATTAAGCTCAAGGACACTGTGACCTCAAACAAGTCACTGATTATTTTCCGAGTCCTTTTTTCTTGTTTGATGATGGAGGGAGTTAGACAAGATGGAAGCTTTTGGACCCTCACTGCTCTAATTCTAGACTTCTCTTCCTCCGTGAGGCTTCTCTAACCTTTTGATTTCACAGTAGTCTTGTCTCTCTTTCTCTCTCTGTGTGCGTGTCCTTCAGAAATTCTAATCCTACTGAACATTGTGACCCATCAGCATTGCTTTTTGGAGGTAGCATGTCTATGAAATTAAAGCATCATGAAATAACTGGCATAAAATATTAAAAAAGACAATAAAGAATCATTTGGATAACCTCTACTTGAGGTAATTAAAGATAAGGCTTCTAATGATAGAGATCCTGAGAATTAATAAAGAAAATGACATAGGAGGACTGGATACTAAAAATTTGTCTGCTTGGCTTCTGAATTGTTCAACTGTACTTAGTCATGCTTTTTAATTTAAGGAGCAGGAAATGTTTATTTTGAAAGATGTGTTGCTAGACTGAAGATGGATAGGCTTTTATATCCTTTGGATAACACCCACTTTCTTATATTATCGTTTTTTCAAATATTTCTTTGCTCATGAAGAACCACTTTCCTCTGTGGTTTATTATTTGGATACTAGTTATCTCATGGTCTGGACCCTCCGTGCTTTTTCGTCAGGTACATACTACTCAGACAGTCCATTGCGTTTCCTCAACAGCCAGATCCAGGATCAGTGCAGAAAGGAATCTTCCAAGGAGCAGCCACCCAAAGGCACCAGGTGGGCTGAGAGCAGAGAGGGGTGTGGTTTGAGAAAGCACACAGGGTGGAAGGAAGGTCCACGAGGTCTGGGTTCAAATGGACTGCTGGCTCCCGGCTGGCCAGCCGGCCTCCAGCCTTCACCCCGCATGCAAACCTCTGTCAGGATACCTCCTGTGACAGTGGGTCAGTGAGGTCCTGGGGAGCATTCCTGGTGTTGCTGAGGAAGCCAGAGAAATAGCATTTTCAAGCCATGCATTTAGAAAAGTGTAAATATCAACATATTTGGTTTCTGACTCTCAGCCTTCAAGAAGCATCATTACCTTTGAATACTGGAGTGGGTAGCCATTCCCTTCTCCAGGGTATCTTCCTGACCCAGAGACCAGGTATCTGCATTGCAGGCAGATTCTTTACTGTCTGAGCCAGCAGGGAAGCCCCTTCTTTACCTTCAATAGCGGCTAAATCCTGATAAAAAAGTCTTCCCAGGACATTGAAAATTCCTGCTCACATAGGACTTTTTACCGCACTTTTTACATTTTACACTTCTCTGTTTCATTTGCCTACCTTATAAAGATGAGTTCATTTCAATAAAGCATGTGAAAGTTCCCCAGTAAGCACTCATTACATTCCCAAACCTTTCTAATAGCATCTCCTATATTAGGAAGAGAGACAGGGTGGTGTGTGCAAAGCTTATGGATTTCAGAGAAATAAAATTCCAGATGCATGCCTAGGCTTCATCATTGGCAAGCCAGTGGATAAGGGGGAGTCCTACCACCTCTCTGGAGCTCAATTTCCCCAGCTCTAAAATATAGTGATGGACTAGGTAATGTGCCTTTCAGTTAAAAGCATCTGTAAGCTACAAAATAGCCTAATTCTGACAAATAACTATACTTTTTCATTGTTGGTGGTCAGTGTTAAGTCTCTGTCCTTCACCATCTCCAGGAGCTTGCTCAAATTCATATCCATTGAGGTGATGATGCCATCCAATCATCTCATCCTCTGCCGCCCCCTTCTCCTCCTGCCCTCAATCTTTCCCAGCATCAGGGTCTTTTCCAACGAGTTTCAGCTCTTCACATCAGGTGGCCAAAGTATTGGAGTTTCATATCAGTCCTTCCAATGAATATTCAGGATCGATTTCCTTTAGAGTTGACTGGTTTGATCTCCAGGCTGTTCAAGAGACTCTCAACAGTCTTCTCCAACACCACAGTTAAAAAACATCAATTCTTCGGTGCTCAGCCTTCTTTATGGTCCAACTCTCACATCTATACATGACTACTGGAAAAACCATAGCCTTGACTAGACGGACCTTTGGTGGCAAAGTGATGTTTCTGGTTTTTAATACACTGTCTAGATTTCTCATAGCTTTTCTTCCAAGGAGCAAGTATATTTTTATTTCCTGGCTGCAGTCACAATCTACAGTGATTTGGGAGGCCAAGAAAATAAAGTCTGTCACTGTTTTTTTTTTTTTTTTTTTGCTCTGGATGATTAACTGTGATTTGTATTCGGCTGAGATTGACAAGACTCAGAGTTCCCTTTTCAACATACTAGGATTTCTTGCATCAGATGAAGCCCTCAGAAAAAAAGATGTTTTTGTCTCCAGTGACAGGTATCTGGTATACTTAAGTCTTCCATTTCATTATTCACCTTCATGTTTTCACTCAAACACATGTGGTTTTCAAACACAGGAAAGAAAACATGGTAACCTGTGGTTATAATTTCCACTAGAAAATAGAAAAAGTGTAGCTCAGAGTGTTTGCGAGGAGTTCCTTTAACAGTGAAAACCTGTGTTAGAAGAGTTTTTTTCTTGAGAAGAGCACTGTTAGTCACAGCACATTTAGAAGCTGTTGGAAAATGGGGCCTGATGACATCTGTTGTCATGAGAATAGTGTTGTAGACACAGAATGGCAGAGGTGTCGGTGTCCTTGGCGTTTCCCATCCTCCAGTATGTTTTTAAGCAGCCACTGTTTAAATTCAAATTCTGGGAAGTTGGGAGAAAATGTCTTTCTAGGGGGCCCTTCCCATTTCCCAAGTAGCTCTGAGTGTTTCTTATCTAAGCCCATCTTGAAGCAAGTTGGTTTGCTCACAACAGCTGTTCCTCGATCTAGCATTTGATCTTCATGGCTGTTTTCAACAAGGGTTCCACCTTCCACTGTGATCAGCTGAGTCTCATCTGAAATGAACGAACTCTTCAGTAAATGTGTAAAGAACATCAGCTAAGTTTATGATGTGAGCCCATGTCTGAATTTCAGTGTATCAGAAGGAAATGCAAGCAGTAAACAACCAAAAAAACAAAACAAGAAAACCACACACAAGCAGACAAAAACACCCTCTGGATTTTCTGAAACGGAACCATCGAAAACTATTAGAGATACAAGTAAGCCTTGTGCAGATTCTGTTTTCATACGACACTTTCATAAGACACTGCCATTTTGACCTTGGAAATCCACTTTTCAGATGTTTGGATGACCTAGCAGTGAGGGGAAACCACTCTTGACTAAGTCTCATGCATTGTTTCAAGAAGCCATCTCCTAAAGCTGCCATGGGGTCACGAAGAGTTGGACATGACTGAGCGACTGAACTGAACTGAACTGAAATCTGCCAGAGAAAGATGCATAAATGGAGGAAGAGGTACATGATAATTGAAATGTTTTTCTTCTGGTTGCCTTACCCATCACAATCAAAGAAGAATATGGTACGTGCAGCTCTGTAGCGTGTCAAGAGGAACAGACAGAAGTGATTTTCACATGCGCATTCAGCCTCAGAGGGAACAGAGACGCAGAACAAGAAAGCAGAGTGGGCTGTTCCACCTCTGCCAGGCTCTTATCTGCCACAGAGCGAGATGGTATCAGCAAGTATGTGTTTAGACAGGAGCACAGACGTGTGTGATGAGACCTGCATCTGTGTCAATGCAGGGCCGCCAGGGGCCCCCGCAGCCTGTCCTTGCATGATGGCTGGAAGGACCCCCTTGCCGCCCACATCACATATGCTGCTCCTTCAGCCCAGCCTTCCAGGGGCACCTTTCTCTGACATCGGCCCCAGCCCTGCTCTCCAGGCCCCTCTCTGAGTCATCCTCACCACTCAGCCTGGCCACACTGGCCTCAGCGCGTTCCCTCCCATACCAGACAACCCTCAGCTCTGGATGTCTGCACAAACTTCCTTCAGGTTTTGGTCTCATCATCACTTTCTCAATGAGCATTTCCCTGATGGCCCTGTTTAAAATCACAGCCATAAGAGCACCCTCCCCATCCATCCACCCACACTATTGCTGCGTGTCCCTCTGCTCTTCACGTCTCCCTAGTCCCCTTCTCAGTTTCATCTTTCTGGAACATAAACCCCAAGCTAGCAAGGATTATTTTTTCTGTTTTGTGTTCTATCGTATCTCCAACAACGTGGCACATGGAAGTCATTCAAGCAAGATTTGTTATATAGATGAATTAATTAAAAGTAGCTAATCACAATACATTGTGAAATATGAAATATTTTCACATATATTTATGTGAAAGAATGGAATGGCTGTAGATTTAACGAGTCCTTTCCTATCATAAGAAGCAGTTAATCCATTTACAAATAAGGACAAAGAGCAAATGCTTTATTTTTTATGTATGTATTTCCTATCCCCACCACTTTATTGAGGTAGAGTTGACAATTAAAAATTGTGTATATTTAAGGTATATACATTAACCATGTGATGGTTGGATGATATCACTGACTCAATGGACATCATTTTGAGCAAGCTCCAGGAGATGGTGATGGACAGGGAAGCCTGGTGTGCTGCAGTCCATGGGGTCGCGAAGAGTCGGACGTGACTGAGCAACTGAGCTGAACTGAAAGGTATACTATATGATGGCTTGATATATATATATACAATATCCTATTGGTTTTTTTATTTTTCTGGCTGTGCTGGGTCTTCGATGAGGCACAAGGGCTTCTCTAGCTGTGGTACCTGGGCTTAATTACCCATTAGTATATGGGATCTTAGTTCCCAGACCACGGATGGAATCTGTGTTCCCTGCATTGGAAGGCAGATTCTTAACCATTGGACCGCCAGGGAAGTTCCTACAATATCATGTTGTTGATGATCGTCGCATTGTTTGTTGTACACTAGATCTGAAAACAGTAAATTGAATTAGTCCTTTCTCATCATAAGAAGTATTTAATATGTTTACAGATAAAAACAAAGAGCATATATTTTAAATGGAATGCTTTCCCTCCAGAAAATTGGAATCCAATCACCTCCATAAAAACCAGTAATAAGTCGATGTTGGGATGTGAGGGGAAGAAGGATGGTAAAAGATGGTGGAATGATAAGTGGATTGAAAGTCCTGCCTTGGCAAGGTTTACAAGGTTGGTTGGAGCAAGAATACTAGAAGGAGTGATCTAGAAAGTCAGGCATTGATGGTCAAGAACTGGAAGGCTTGAAGTTATTTGTTTTTTTTGTTTGTTTGTTTTTAATTTTATTTTATTTTTAAACTTTACATAATTGTATTAGTTTTGCCAAATATCAAAATGAATCCACCACAGGTATTTGTAATGACAAGGTCAAGAGGAGGGCCACGGGATGAGTTAGTTTAAAGGATGAGAAAATAGGAGGAGAAGGCCAAGGAACTGAGAGCACAGTAGAAGGATCTCTTACATGGATGCAGAACAAAGGCAGAAATATTGTTAGAGAAATGACAGCGGGAGAGGACCTAAAAGACCCAAAGGGTTTGGGAGAGTGTCCCGAAGACAACGATGGATAAAGGCAAGAAGGAGGGGAAATTGGGTCAGAGTAATATCTGCTGGCATAAAATTCAAACAGAGGGAGTTTTGAGGAGGCAGAAGAGAGGGTTGTTTGGAAAACAACGTGCAGAATAAGTAGGGTATCTACCAGCCTCAAGACCCCATGGCATGAAGGGTATCAAAGAGGAAAACGCAACGACTGCTGGAGAAGACTTCCAGTGAGGCGGGTCCTCAGAAGACATCCAAGGAAGTGAAAAACACATGCGCAGAAATGGTCAAGGAGTGAAGGGAAGTTTCTCATGATTGACTGGAGTTCCAGTGGACCCAGTTAGGGAAGCCTTGGAGTGGGAGAGGTTTAAAAATAATCTTGGATGGTATAGATGAACTTATTTGCAAAGTAGAAACAGAAACACAGATGTAGCGAACAAACGTTAAGAGTACCCAAAGGGAAAGAGTGGGTGGCATGGATTGGGAGATAGGAATTGACATATGTACACTACTGATACTATGTATGAAATAGATAACAAATGAGCACAGACTGTATAGCATAGGGAACTCTACTCAGTGCTCTGGGTGACCTAAATGGGAGATGAATCCAAGGAAGAGAGGATATGTGTATACCGTGTGGCTGATTCACTTTGCTGTATAGCAGAAATTAACACTATAAGGTAACTAGACTCCCATTAAAAATAATAATAATCTGGGAAAGAGAAATACATGCCAGTGTATAACTCAAGCCCACACGTGGGGCTTATGCATTCAATGTAGGCACTGAATGACAGGACGAAGGTGATTGTCTTGTAGATTTTGCTTCCTCAACTGGATGAATGATGGTGCCCCTGACTGTGATGGGAATGAAATTCAGAGCTCTATTTTGGTCACATTTGGTCACATTCATTGGAGAAGCCTTAGATATACACTTGTAATGGTCAAGTGAGCAGTTGGATAGATTTATTCTTTCATGTCAAGGCAAGGTTTAAGAATATAAACTTACTCTGGGAAATATTATTGCCGAGACTGCTGGGATTAGTGTCAGCAGCTGGTTACTTCATCCTCTTACCAGAAGGAAAGGTTCTTGGGAAACGCAGTCCAGGTCAGCTACGAGTGAGTGGAGGTGAGAGTAAATTTAGTACAGGGATAGATAAGTAACCACAATTTAAGAAATTCCCAAACCTCAGAGAGCTGCCAGTAGTTTTCATAAGTTTGATGCCAAATCAATGAGTTTTTACTCATTTAGTAAACTGACATGAGTCTATTTGTAGCCTCAATTCCACTTAGTGTGAATATTCAATTATAGAATTTTGCCCCAGACCTCACAGGAGAGGGGGCACAGTATAATATATGGCATATGTACCACAGCAGCTTTCCTAAAATTAAAAAGAAAGAAAATCTGGATTCTGAAGTATCTGTCTAAAAAGTTTTGGGAAAGAATTCATAAAACTGTACCACAGGGATGTCCCTGGTGGTCCACTGGTTAAGATTTTGCCTTCCAATGCAGAGCGTGCAGGTTCAATTCCTGGTCAGGGAACTGACATCCCACACACCTCATGGTCAAAAAACCAAAACATAAAATGGAAGCAATATTGTAACCAATTCAATAAAAGACTTTAAAAATGGTCCACTTATGAAACCCAACAACAAAAAACTGTACCACAATCATGGCCAATGCTATACCAATTGTTTATATGAGTACATGCCTCTCTAGAGAACTAAAAAGCTTCTATTATTACTGTATGCACTCTCTCCCTAAGACGGGATGTTGACTACTCATTGGCTTTGTCTTTACCCCTTAAAATCCTCCATAATTTTTTTTCTAGAATCAACACAACTCACCATTTATCTGTTCTAGCCAGGGTGACCATATTTCTGGAACTCCAAATTACCATATCATTTGGCACAGGGTTAAAAAAAAAAAAAAAAAAACTAGTTAGAGCTAATTTAAGTAGAAAAGACATTTATTGAAGATTTTTTTTTCTTTTTAGCTCATGTATGTTCTAGGAAGGCTGTGGAATCACGCATGGAGACCATGTAGCCAGGAAGAATATACACATTATCCTTTAGGACTGGAGACCCTGGTACACAAACCCACAGCTTACCCTGCACCCAGGAATCTGCTGAGGGAATCTTAAGGTGCCCTGATAAATATTACTGCCTCCTCTCATCTGAGTTCTGAACAAATAAGAAAATAAGTGGTGAGAAATGGAATGCTGCCTCCCATATCAGTAAACAAAGGATGTCACACTCATTGGCAATTGCAGCCACCACCAAAGGTGAGCCCTGAGGAAACTCAGGAAGGAAACAAAGAATACGTGTCATCTAGCAGCCATCAAGATCGCCAGGAGAAATATCAATAACCCAAGATACACAGATGACACCACCTTTATGGCAGAAAGCAAAGAGGAATTAAAGAGGCTCTTGATGAAGGTGAAAAGAGAAGAGTGAAGAAGCTGGCTTAAAACTCAACATTCAAAAAACTAAGATCATGGTGTCTGGTCCCATCACTTCATGGCAAATAGATGTGGAAACAAAGGAAACAGTGACAGACTTTATTTTCTTGGGCTCCAAAATCACTGTAGACAGTGATTGCAGCTATGAAATTAAAAGACGCTTGCTCCTTGGAAGAAAAGCTATGACAAATCTAGACAGTGTATTAAAAAGCAGAGACATTACTTTGCCTACAAAGGTCTGTCTAATCCAAGCTATGGTTTTCCCAGTAGTCGCGTATGGATATGAGATGTGGACCATAAAAAAAGGCTGAGGGTCAAAGAATTGATGCTTGAACTGTGGTGTCAGAGAAGACTCTTGAGAGTCCCTTGGACTGCAAGGAGATCTAACCAGTCAATCCTAAAGGAAATCAGTCCTGAATATTCATTGGAGGGGCTGGTGCTGAGGCTGAAGCTACAATACTTTGGCCACCTGATGTGAAGAACTGACTCATTAGAAAAGACCCTGATGCTGGGAAAGATTGAAGGTGGGAGGAGAAGGGGATGACAGAGGATGAGATGGTTGGATGGCATCACCGACTCAATGGGCATGAGTTTGAGGAAGCTCTGGGAGATGGTGAAGGACAGGGAAGCCTGGCGTGCTGCAGTCCAGGGGGTTGCAAAGAATCAGATGTGACTGAGTGACTAAACAACAAAGCAGCCATGCCCTAAGATGAGCCCTGAGGAAACTCAGAAGGTGAAAACCCAGGATACCAGCCCCAAATAGCTGAGGAGTATATCAAAGCAATGATTTCAGCGAGCCCAGACGTTTGCATCTTCCCATACATAAAGAAGTGCTAAATTCCTTCACTTGGGATATCTGGTTTTCTTTAACTCACAAAATACTTTGGATGTTCACACTACCTGCCCTTTGTTGCAAACTTCTGTATCACCTCACTCCTCCCCTCTGAACCCCCACCTCCTCAGAGCAGTTCTCCCAAGGGTTACTTGAGATGCTCTCTCTCCTGCTTGAAGGCCTAAAAATTCCCACCAAATAAAACATAACTCTCAACTTTTAGGTTGTGACTATTTTTAAAGTCATAACAGTGAAGGGGCAGAGCACCTGGAAGGATGAATATTAAGTGCACTTGGAAGGAAACGCAAGGAGTGGAAATTGCGTCCCTGCCCACCAAGCATATGCATATGGAACTGGTGCTACCACTCTCTGCAGAACAGATTCTGCAAGGCGATTTCTTCTGTTCTCTTTCTTGCAGATCTAAGAGCCCTGCAAGAGTGTCTGATGCATAGCTTTGATAGGGACAGAGTAAAGGGACCAAGTAGATGATTAAATAGTTAATCCCACTAGGGGCTTGTAAGTAGAAAAATATGGGAGACCCCTGTAAGTTAATGATTACTTGAGAAAGCAGGTTTGCTTAACCACAAAACCAAGCAGGCTTGCTTAGCAACAAAATCATGCAACAGAAACAAGAGACAGGCCCCCCAAACAATAAAACAATGGTGGCATGAGACCCACATCCTGCCCAGTGAGATCAGTTACTGATTTCTCAGGCATACTCTCTGCACACATTAGAAAACAATGATTAGTCGACCTAGCTTTACCATGTGGGAACAAGAAAACTCATCTACTCAACCTGGAGGAGGAACTGATGTTGGAAGCATGATGTCTATTCAAGAAAAAGAAGTTCTTCTCCCCCTCCCCACTTTTCCTTTGATTATAAAACTGTAGCCCACGAAGTTCCCAGGCACAGCAGTTCTCACCTTCCCCTTGCAAACTTCACAAGTGTCCTATTCTAATACATCACTTCACCTCTTACTGAATTCTTTTCTGCATTGAGACCCGAAGAACTGTAGTAGCAGAGCTTTTCAGAGCCCCCCAAATGATACCCAGATGGCTTCAGATTCTTATCCTCTAGATGCTGTAGAGTTTGGAAAAGCTCATTATTGGTTTCTAAGTGTCTAGCTCTTTACTGGAATGGCCCGTCTGAACATCTGTAGGCATCTCAAAACTGACACCTACCTAGACCTCAGTACCCTCCTAGTCTCGCCTCCAAGTCTGACTCTCCTCCAGTACATCTGTCTTGATTAGTTGGTTCACCACCCATCCAGCCCTCCAAGTTGGACATTCCAGAGTGCTTTTCAGTTCCCCTGTTTCTTTTCTCTGCTTTGCTTCTTCTATTCCAGGGATCGAGTTCTGTGGGTTCTGCCTCTGGTCATCTTTCACACATATGGCTACTTTTCCCTTCCTCTGTGCTGTTCTGGCTCAGTCTCTTCATCCTTAGACCAGACAATAGCAAAAACATCCCTGCTCTTTAGAAAAGCAGAGACATATCTTTGCCAACAAGGTTCATATAGTCATATCTATGGGTTTTCCAGTAGTCATGTATGGATGTGAGAGTTGGACCATAAAGAAGACTGAGTGCTGAAGAATTGATGATTTTGAGCTGTGCTGTTGGGAAAAAAGCTCTTGAGAGTCCCTTGGACAGCAAAGAGATCTAACCAGTCAGTCCTAAAGGAAATCAACCTTGAATATTCATTGGAAGGACTGATGCTGAAGCTCCAGACTTTGGCCACCAGATGCGAAGAGCTGACTCATTGGAAACAACCCTGATGCTGTGAAAGATTGAGGGCAGGAGGAGAAGGGGGCAACAGAGGATGAGATAGTCAGATGGCATCACTGAACCAATAGACATGAGTTTAGCAAACTCGGAGAGATAGTGAAGGACAGGCAAGCCTGGCATGCTGCAGTCCATGGGGTCCCAAAGAGTCAAACATGACTGAGTGAACAACAACCCAACTCTTTGACACTTGACTTATTGGTCTAAATATACATGTGATCATATCTCAGATAAAGCCTCCTGGAATTCCGTCAGCAGTTAGCAGCCTTCACAATCCAATTCTCACTTCCCTTCCAACCATACCACGTGTTATTTTTCTCTCTAATGAACTTTAACTAAAATCACCAATACTTACAGACTATATATTGTGGAGATGAGCATAGTCCCTGACCTTTGGGACTTAAATTCTAGTGGAAGGAGCTAGAAAGAAGTAGGTTTCTAGTGTGGACCTTAAAAATAATTACAACCTAAAAGTTGGGCATTATGTTTTATTCGGTGGAAACTTCAAGTCCAGGAGACAGTCTCTCAAGTAACTCTGAAAGAACTCCTCCAAGGAGGCGAGGGGGGAGCCAGGTTATACAGAAGTTTTGCAACAAAGGGCAGATAGTCTGAACATCAAAAGATTATTGTTGATTAAAACCAGATAGCCCAAGTTAAGGAATTTAGTGCTTTTCTAAGTACAGGAAGATGCAAGAGTCTGGGCTTCCAGAAATCATTCCTTTGCTATGCACCTCAGCTATCTGGGGCTGTTTTCATATCCTGAGTTTCCTCGGGGTTCACCTTAGGGAGTGCCTGGAATCTGATGGCTGCTAGGTGGCAGGTACTCTATCCTTCCTGAGCCCCCTCAGGGCTCACCGGCTCACCGTTTGTGGGGGCTGCAAGTGCTGACGACTGTCATGCGTTTGTTTACTGATACGGCCGGAAATATTCCATTTCTCCCTAGTGGTATCAATGTACCACACATACGCACCTTAAACAACAGAAATGTGTCTGTCACCGTTGTGGCGGCAAAGTCCAAACTCCTGGTGTCAGCAGGGCTGGTTTCTCTCCTTGGCTGGTAGGTGGCCGCTTTATCCCTGTGCCTTCACATGGTCTGTGCAGAGCTATGCTAATCTTTTCTCATAAGGACTCCAGTCCTATGGGATTAGAGCCCACCTTGCTGACTTCATTTGACTTAATCATCTCTGTCTCCAAGTGCAATTACATTCTGAGACCCTGGAGAGCTAGGACTTCAACATATGAATTATGGGGAGGGGAGACACGATGAAGTCTATAACACAAGATACATTACTGTTCTATAATGTGCTCCATGGTAGCTCACATGGTAAAGAATCTGCCTGCAATGCAGGAGACCTGGCCAATCCCTGGGTCAGGAAGAGCCCATGGAGAAGGAAATTGCAAGCCATCTCAGTATTCTTGCTTGGGAAATCCCATGGACAGAGGACCCTGGCGGGCTGCAGTCCATGGGGTTTCAAAGAGTCGGACACGACTGAGTGACTAATACTCTAATTATCCTACTCTAATGTGCCTCTGGCAGGCAGAGTGAGTAGAAATCCTTCCAAGGGGAGATGATGCTGTGAATAAGATCTGGGAGAAGAAGTAGGCTTCCTCCAAGGGGAGAAATAAACGCAACTCATTCTACGAAGAGGCAATAGCACGAACAAAGACAAGAAGCTGGGAAAGTTGACAATCTGCTTGGGAGACGTGGAGACGTCCTCTTTGAATGGAGTAGCGGATGGATGGTAGAAAGCAGGGGGCATTCAGAGCCAGGTGGTAACAGCAGCAGTCGCAATACTTGGCCTGACATTTGGGGAAGAAACTGCAAACTCAGTGGGACACCCTGAGAGATTGATTGCATCAGCACCCAAAGTCCTTTCTGCATAAAGGAGCTCTCTGTAGAGTCATTTACTTTGCTCACTTGGTTGTTAAATTACTTCTTGTCTCCTGCTGATGGGTTTGCAGAGAAATTCACAGATGTTCCTGATATTTTTCAACCTAGCCATGTTGGTTTTGAACAGTGACTGCTTTTGGTTTTTGTGAAGAAAATACCTGCTTGCACAGCATCCTTGGGAGGAGACACTTGGAAGGTCAAAATCTTTTTGTTGGATGCCTCGAGCCACTGATTGAAATCACATTTTGCTATGTACCTTTGCCCTCCTTTCTAACTGATGGGGACATGTCAAGTATCAGTAAATGTGGTAGTATTTCTTCCATTTCCAGACTAAAACAGCTCTTGAACCTAAGGCTATCATTTTTCTAATGTGCTTTCTTGTTGTCTTTTTTAATCTGAAAAAAAAAGTCATACCTGATAATGTCACTCTGAAGTATTTTTCCAATTGCACAAAGCTTTTTACTCAATAGAAATATAATCATAACACTGTCAAAATAAACAGGCACATTAATCAGTATTATGGTTTTTGCTAATTTTTGGAATCTTTATCAATTGTATTATCTCTGCCTAAGGAACTTTCCAGATGGGTCAGTGGTAAAGAATCCCCCTGCCAATACAGGAGACACTGGTTCAATCCCTGGGTTGCATAGATCCCCTGAAGGAGAAAATGGCAGCTCACTCCAGTATTCTTACCTGGGAAACCCCACGAACAGAGGAGACTGGGGGGCTATGGTCCATGGGGTTGCAAAAGAGTTGGACAGAACTTTGGGACTAAACAACACCAAGGAAACCTAAATATTGAAATGCTTTTCTCAAAGATTAGTTGTAGAAAATGTTAGGCTGAGTTACTGGTGTAATAAAATCATGATAATCATTTACTAAAAGCTTAAATAACTGAATCTTGAAGAATGGGGAGAGATAAAGGTTGTTGTTTGTTTCAAAATACTTGAAAGAATTTTTAAATCAGTGAAAAACTAGAAAGCAGATATTCCAAGTGATTTGAGTGGAATCACAAGAAACAAATAGCTTTCTGTTTATCTTCTTTTCAAATAAGAGGGGAGCAATGGAACCAAATCCATGGAGACTGACTTGGCCACCCCTAAATGTACAATAAGTTAGAATTTATGTATCCTACAGAAATATTTAAGCATTTAACAGAGCCTCTGAAATTCTAGCCAAGGTTCCTTTTACAGGCAGCTGCTGCTGCTAAGTCGCTTCAGTCATGTCCGACTCTGTGCGACCCCAGAGACGGCAGCCCACCAGGCTCCCCCGTCCCTTGGATTCTCCAGGCAAGAACACTGGAATGGGTTGCCATTTCCTTCTCCAATGCATGAAAGTGAAAAGTGAAAGTGAAGTCGCTCAGTTGTGTCTGACTCCTAGCGACCCCATGGACTGCAGCCCACCAGGCTCCTCTGTCCATGGGATTTTCTAGGCAAGAGTGCTGGAGTGGGGCGCCATCACCTTCTCCACCTAGAGATTGTCATACTAAGTAAGTCAGAGCCTACCACTATTGCTGAATTATAGCTAGATTACCTAAGCACACAGTATGAAACTTTCAATATTTTTTGGATAATATGGAAAGTGAAACTTTAAAACTTTTAAAAGCTTTAATTGGTCACTTACTATAGTCATTTTATAACCGTAATTCTTACAATAGACTATGAGCTGGATATTATTTCTCCCTTTTTATCATTACATAAAGAGAAATTCGGAGAAGGCAATGGCACCCCACTCCAGTACTCTTGCCTGGAAAATCCCATGGATGGAGGAACCTGGTGGCTGCTGTCTATGAGGTTGCACAGAGTCGGACACAACTGAAGTGACTTAGCAGCTTAGCAGCAAAGAGAAATTAAGAGCCAGAAAATGTGTACAATTTGCCAAAATCCTAAGGTTAGCAAATGACTTTAGATCCAGCTTTGAGATCAAGCTTGTGTTCTGAAAACCTTCCAGGGTACAAAGAATACTTGTTGAGTGAATTAATTTTTTAGTAGAATTTAGCTGTTGTTCAGTCACTCAGTCGTGTGACTCTTTGTGACCCCATGGACTGCAGCACGCCAGGTCTCCCAGTCCTTCACCAGCCCCCAGAGCTTGCTCAGGCTCATGTCCATCGAGTCGGTGATGCCATCCAGCCATCTTGTCCTCTGTCATTGTTTTCTCCTCCCGCCTTCAATCTTTCCCACCATCAGGGAAAGATTTTCTAATAAGTCAACTCTTCGCATCAGGTGGCAAAATTATTGGAACTTCAGTTTCAGCATCAGACTCTCTAATGAATTCTCAGGATTAATTTCCTTTAGGATTGACTGGTTAGATCTCCTTGCAGTCCAAGGGACTCTCAACAGTCTTCTCCGACACCACAGTCCAAATGCATCAATTCTTTGGAGTTCAGTCTTGTTCATGGTCCAACTCTCACATCCATAGATAACTACTGGAAAAACCATAGCTTTGATTAGACAGACTTTTGTTGGCAAAGTAATGTCTCTGCTTTTTAATACGCTGTCATAGCTTGTCATAGCTTTTCTTCCAAGGAGCAAACATCTTTTAATTTTGTGGCTGTAGTCACCATCTGCAGTGATTTTGGAGCCCAAGAAAATAGTCTGTCACTGTTTCCATTGTTCTATTTGCCATGAAGTGATGGGACAAGATGCCATGATCTTAGTTTTTTGAATTTAGTAGAATGTAAAATAAAATGAAATAATAATAAAATAAATTTTGAAAGAGGCAGCTTAGTCCATTCTCTTAATGTGAATTTTAAAGCCCTTTTCCTGATCCATCCTGCCTAATTATTTTATCATTTAAAGTCTTGAATATACATATATACAATGGAATATTACTCAGTCATAGAAAGAATGGGTTTGAGTCAGTTCTAGTGAGGTGGACAAACCTAGAGCTTGTTATGCAAAGTGAAGTAAGTCAGAAAGACAAATATTGTATATTAATGCATATATTTGGAATCTAGAAAAAAGGCATTGATGAGCCAGTTTGTAGGGAAGGAATGGAGACTAAGATATAGAGAATGGACTTGTGGACACAATGGCAGAAGGAGAGAGTGGGAGGAATGGAGAAAGTAGCATCGACATATATACACTGCCCTGTGTAAAATAGATAGCTGGTAACCTAGATAGCATATTGAAAAGCACAGACATTACTTTGCCAACAAAAGTCCATCTAGTCAAGGCTACGGTTTTTCCAGTGGTCATGTATGGATGTGAGAGTTGGACTGTGAAGAAAGCTGAGCACCGAAGAATCGATGCTTTTGAACTGTGGTGTTAGAGAAGACTCTTGAGAGTCCCTTGGACTGCAAGGAGATCCAACCAGTCCATTCTGAAGGAGATCAGCCCTGGGTGTTCTTTGGAAGGAATGATGCTAAAGCTGAAACTCCAGTACTTTGGCCACCTCGTGGGAAGAGTTGACTCATTAGAAAAGACTCTGATGCTGGGAGGGTTTGGGGGCAGGAGAAAAAGGGGATGACAGAGGATGAGATGGCTGGATGGCATCACCGACTCGATGGACGTGAGTTTGAGTGAACTCCAGGAGATGGTGATGGACAGGGAGCCCTGGCGTACTGCGATTCATGGGGTCGCAGAGTCGGACACGACTGAGCGACTGAACTGAACTGAACTGAAGTTGCTATGTGACACAGGGAGTCCAGCCTGGTGCTCTGTGATGACCTAGAGAGGCGGGGTGGGGGAGGGCCAGCCTGGCACTCTGTGATGACCTAGAGGGCTGGGGGCAGTGGGGGGTTGAGGGGGGCAGTGGTGGGGAAGCGATATATTATGATTATGGCTGATTTGAGTTGTCATACAGCAGAAACCAATACAATATTGTAAAGCAATTTCCCCCAATTAAAAATAAATTTAAATAAATAAAAAGCTATTGTTTTCAAGTAAAAAAATAAAATCTTGAATATATTATGTGGTTGAATTTTTTTAGAAGCATCTTTTACGTCTTAGAATCTAGGGGTAATGATTTCTGTAAAAAGCAGTGGATTTGCTCAGGAAAACCCACCGGTATCATTGAGATACCTGGAAGATTCAGGTTCAAATGATAAAGTCTTCCCTCTCACTTCTCCTGCTTTGTTCAAGCATTATTCTAAGTCCCCACATTTACTTCTTACTCTTCCCAAGATTCGAGGGGAGGAGTTGTGTGGTTCTAGAACAGGCTGTGGTCTCTTTTTTGTGTGTGTTCTACCATTTAAGACCTGAGATATTTTCTTATGGCTCCTGGTCTAAAAGTTTCAAGCATTGCAACCAAGTAGTCAACCAAAAAGTCAAAAGTCAAAACCACCACTCTACTGCTTGTGGAATAAGCATCCATATTTCTCACTCTAAGCTTTATGTTTTCCCATGGTTTAGAACCAACCTACATCTGCAAATTTCTTCGTTAACTTCCATAAAAGTTCTCTCCCCTACACCAGCTGACTATTTATTTCTTGACCACACCATGTACACCCCATGCTGCATTCTTGCTTAAACAAATCCTCAGCCTGGAATTATCTGTCCAGTCCTCTGTCTGTTCAGTCCTTTGGACATCCAACTCAATCAAGTTCCACCTCTTCCCTGAGCAGCCACTCTAAAGCCAACAATCTTTTATGCCATTTATTTAGTTTGTAGAAATATGCTACTTCATATTATTAACTTTTGCCCTTAGGTCTTTTTTTTATCATTTACATTTTAGTTTTGTAAGCTTGATCCCAAGACTTAGATCATATTTGGAAAATGCATACATGCAGAAGAAACACTCAGATAACTTTGTTGATATGATGGAAAATGATGAGAATGAGCATTTGTCTTGAGTTTTAGAGATAAAAAGTCATAGACTGAACTTCAAGGTAAAGCACATTGTTGGTTTCAAACCATACATAATGACAACAACTTTTGACTGAGCAGTCATCTCAGTGGAGTTGCTCTTTTAGTGACTAGAGGTTAAATCATTACAAATGGTGGAGGCGAGCAGGTGTGGCAAGTACGTGTCTTAGAGTTTAACTTAACTTTACATGAATCCTTTACTCATGGCTAACCCAATAATTTAGCATGGCATTTTTTCTCAGCTTGACTTTCCTCCCAAAAGCAGAACTAGAAATAAGAATCCTTATGGAAATAATTTACTTTGAGAAGTGCTTTCGGAGTCTAGGAATGGGGAGTAGAGGAGAAAGTGAGAGAGAGGGTGGGAAAGGCACCCGAAGTGTGCATCACAGAGTCGGCTACTGTGTGGGCAGCTCAGGCTCAACCCTAAGGAGCACCTGAGGAATGGTGCAGGATGTTCCTTGGAGTTGCCTATCCAAGACAGAAACGGAGTTCTTAGTCACTGGCTCCCAGTGCAAGGTCAAGGTCATCCCAGCAATTCACCCACTGGCAAGAGGGCTGGTGCCCCGCAGACTTCCCCTGTCAAATGGGCAAAGATGCCCCTGGACAAAAGGTGAAAGATTCACAATGTGGGGACTTCTCTGGTGGTCCAGGAGTTAAGAATCTGCCTGCCAATGTGGGGGACACAGGTTCGACCACTGGTCTGGGAAGATCCTACATGCCAAGGAGCAACTAAGTCCATGCACCATGACTACTGAGCCTGTGTGCCCTAGAACCCGTGCTCTACAACAAGAGATGCCACTGCAATGAGAAGGCCCCCCCGGCCCCCGCTCGCCACAACCAAAGAAAGCCCTCACGCAGCAACAAAGATCCAGCACAGCCAAAAATAAAATAATAAAAAATTTATAGACCAAAACTGCATGGGAGCAAGTTTTCACATGTGCCTATATGAAAGCTGGTGCTAGTGGTAAAGAACCCGCCTGCCAATGCAGGAGACGAAAGATGCAGGTTCAATTCCTGCGTCGGAAGATCCCCGAGAGGAGGGCATGACAACCCACTCCAATATTCTTGCCTGGAGCGTCCCATGGACAGAGGAGCCTGGCAGGCTATAGTTCAAAGGGTTACACAGAGTTGGACACAACTGAAGTGACTTAGCACACATATATGAAAGTTACCAAACACGGTTGATTAATCTGGTAAAATCTCAAAATACGTAGATTTCCTACGTGAGTTTTCACTGGAGTCAGTTCTTATTCTGGGAAGATAGAGAAATATTGCCCTCCTTACAGGACCAGGTAAAGAAGCCAGGCCAAGGAGGATGTTCTTGTTATGAAGATAGATGTTATTTCCAACTAAAGTTGTTGATGCTCCCAGGAGCCCTTTGATATATTTTCAGGGAGTCTCTGAATGATAACCATCTGAGAACATGAAACATCTGAATGAGTTTTAACAGTTTATGAGAATCAATAAAATATTTGGCTTATATAGCCAGTCACAATATATATCAACTCCCCTTCAGTTCAGTTCAGTTCAGTTGCTCAGTCATGTCCAACTCTTTGCGACCCCACGAATCGCAGCACGTCAGGCCTCCCTGTCCATCACCAACTCTCGGAGTTCACCCAAACTCATGTGTATCGAGTCAGTGATGCCATCCAGCCATCTCATCCTCTGTCGTCCCCGTCTCCTCCTGCCCCCAATCCCTCCCAGCATCAGGGTCTTTTCCAATGAGTCAACTCTTCGCATGAGGTGGCCAAAGTATTGGAGTTTCAGCTTCAGCATCAGTCCTTCCAATGAACACCCAGGACTGATCTCCTTTAGGATGGACTGGTTGGATCTCCTTACAGTCCAAGGGACTCTCAAGAGTCTTCTCCAGCACCACAGTTCAAAAGCATCACTTCTTTGGCACTCAGCTTTCTTTACAGTCCAACTCTCACATCCATACATGACCTCTGGAAAAACCATAGCCTTGACTAGACAGACCTTTGTTGGCAAAGTAATGTCTCTGCTTTTGAATATGCTATCTAGGTTGGTCATAACTTTCCTTCCAAGGAGTAAGCGTCTTTTAATTTCATGGCTGCAATCACCATCTGCAGTGAATTTGGAGCCAAAAAAATAAAGTCTGACACTGTTTCCTCTCTTTCCCCATCTATTTCCCATGAAGTGTTGGGACCAGATGCCATGATCTTTTTTTTCTGAATGTTGAGCCCTAAGCCAACTTTTTCACTCTCCTCGTTCACTTTCATCAAGAGGCTTTTTAGTTCCTCTTCACTTTCTGCCATAAGGGTGGTGTCATCTGCATATCTGAGGTTATTGATATTTCTCCCGGCAATCTTGATTCCAGCTTGTGCTTCTTCCAGCCCAGCATTTCTCATGATGTACTCTGCATAGAAGTTAAATAATCAGGGTGACAATATACAGCCTTGACGTACTTCTTTTCTCAACTCCCCTTAGTCTTGGGAAATTTTTTCTCCCAGTTACACATTACAAGCATGTGACTACTCCCTTGATCATACAAGAGAAGTTATCCAGTTGATAAATATTGTCTGCACAAGACAGATGAGAGAAGCAGATAAATAATAAAACTGATTATTCAGAACCACATCTGTTCTCCAAGAAATAGTTAAAATGCACTGTTGTACTGTAAATTATCATTAACGAGGTACTTCATGGAGAATTCCTGTCTGGGACTGTGTCTTAGATAGTAAACATAGGAAAATGTACTAACAAATTACAAATTAATCAATAGCCCATACTAAAGAAGGAAGTTTTAATTGGAGAGAGTTACATATTCAACCACACATGCTAATCTTGAAATTCTCAGAAAGTCTGAGGTCAATCACACAGTATTTAAGATCCAGAGGGATCCATGTGGTTCAGGACTGGACTTGCATAATTAACAGAAAACTTGGATTTTTTTTTTAAACAGAATTATTTATGTTGGATTTTAACAAATGCCCAAGTTTACTTTAAGAGTATATTTGGCTTCTAGACTAATTAGGGGCGAAAAGTGTTTCTTATGACCAAGGATTTGGGTTTGGAGGCCTAGAGGCCGTTTCTCTTTAAAGATATGCAGACCTCCAATATACATAGAAATAATGATAGCAAATCAGTCTTGGTGTGTGTCGAGAAAACCTTGAGCCAATGGTTTCTGGTGGGAGATATTGAAACTGCTTATGTAGCCACTTCAACTATGATTAAATAATAGCCTTTCTCTGACTTTATTGCAAAATTCTGGGGTAAGTTGACGGTTTCAATGTAGAAAAACAGTGTATTTTATTTGGCTAGACCACCTGGTATGTGGGATCTTAGTTCCCTGACCAGGGATGGAACCTGTATCCCCTGCAGTGAAAGAATGGAGTGTCTTAACTAATGAACCACCAAGGAAGTCCCCAAAACAGTAGTTTAAAAATGCTTCTGGTTAAGTGGAAAAAGATGCAGAGAAGAGAAGAATAGTCTTAGTCATGGGAAGACTTTTGCCCATATGAGCTGCTCCAGGCTCTCAGGGATTATTGCTCTTACAGAAATCAAATTCATCAGAAGCACATACATTCTTAAGCTCGTTCACATATGTGCACCCCAGTTTAAATGTTTTATTATTTGATTCCCTATTAAATGATTACTCTTCATAAGTCCTCTTAGGGGTTAATTGTGCAATTCTAGGAGCTAAAGGTAGACATAAATGAAAGTCAGAATCCCTTCATTTGCAAATGCTAGTCAGTTCTGCATAACTAAGCATTATCATGTGAAGATGGATGGAAACTTCATAAAGTAGACATTTTTCATGCAGCTGTGATCAGTGAGTTTCGAGTAGCGGAGAAAAACACCATTTGCATATGCAAATTAGTGCAGCTTGAACAATGGCTTGATTGTTGTTATTTAAATAAGGAGTAATTAATTAGCATTCATGCAACACGCTGGCTTTCACATAGCTAATCGTATAGATCCAAATTTCAAAATAAAAACAATGCTCCCCTTTGCCAAATTCAACAGAAGCTGAGAATTCTTAAAGTGAGAAGCTTATGGGAGGGAATTCCCCTCTGGTAGGACCCATTCCTCTCTCACTATTGCTTCAGCTATCTTGAATAGAGTAATCTTTTTTTCTCTTTCCTTCTGAAGTGCAGTTCGAGAACTTAAAAAAAAAAAGATGATAAAAGAAACTGTGAAGAGAAACCCAAAACACAAAAAGATAACAATGGAACACAATTCAGAGTTCAAATTTCTGAACTGATTCCTAGGTGAACTGAGGTTGAATTTCCTTCCTCACTTGCAAGACCACTGGTCCTCCTTCCTCTCAGCGTTTGCTCGGACTTCCAGCTCATTTGCCAAGAAGAGATTCCCGACATGTCTCAAATTCACCAGTGCAGCCCCTTGGCTCAGATTACCAGCACTGCACCGTTTTCCTTGACAGTAATTCACCTAGGAACCCTCAAGGGAAGTGAGCCAACACTGTGGGGGGTTTCTTCACCTGCCTTCCTAGAGCAGGGATTGGGATGCTAAAGATCACATCTCCTAGAACTCCCTTGCCCTCAGGTTTTCTGGATATGATGTAGTCTGCTGAGCAGAAACATTTGCTTGGGATTTGAATGTGAGATGAGCAAGGAGCCTCCTTTTTGTTTGGGTCATAGCAGAGCTAGTGTGATTCTGGGTCCAGAGAGCGTGCAGGCCACTTTTATCCCTGGGCTGGTGGCCTCCTGATGCTGGATCATGGCAGAAGCAACGATTCTCATGGCTGCCAGATCCTGCCATGTAATTTAAAAGTTGTTCCTAGAAGAAAGTATAATCTGGAGTTTGTTTCTGCAGTTTCCCTATGATTTTAGAATGTGTTCAATAGCGTGTGATAAAGGTCTTACTTAAACCAGCTAGCGTGGAGTCTATTCTCTGCACCTGAAATTTTACCCCAACAGTACTTGGTACTCCCAGGAGAGTCGCGAAATGTGGCGATGTGATCTTATCTGGTTGAATTTGAAAGCAACAAGGATGTCCTACCTATGGAATATAAGCCTTTTTTTTTTTTTATTCTGCCAGAAAGCTTAGTGGAAAAAAATTAAATGTATAGTAAGTTCAGGGTTCAAAATCTATTTTTAAGGAAAAGAGAGCCAAGAAACTTGTATGGATGCTCTGAAAACATCTCAAGTCTTACAGTCACAGGCTGAGGTATCTAGAAATCAGATGTGGGCTGCCTTCATGGGTCACTGAATTATATCAGAGATTGTCCACTTCCAGCCCCATATTGTCTTTGTGTGTGTGTGGAAATAGGACAATGCTGAGAGAGAGGAGTGGAAGGGGGATATTTAGGCAGATTCTAACTGTAACGAGGGCTTCCTAGGTGGCACTAGTGGTAAAGAATCCACTTCCCAATGCAGGAGACATGGGTTTCATCCCTGAGTCAGGAAGATCCCCTGGAGCAGGAAATGGCAATCCACTCCAGTATTCTTGCCTGGGAAATCCCATGGACACAGGAGCCTGGTGGGCCAAAGTCCATGTGCCCAAAAAGAGCTGGACACGACTGAGCGCACATGCACAGCCTTAAGAAGTGGCTTCACCTGCAGAAGACCTTCCCGCCCTGTTGCTCCATGGAATGCGCTCACTTGGGGTGACGACCTAAGAGGGGGATGACTGTTCTCTCATTGCCTCCAGGGTTCCAGTTTCTCTCCTCTGACAAGGCTGCAGTCAGGCTCCCTATGAAGACTCTGGGAGGGAATTTCAAGCCTGGCCTGGGAGAAGTCTCACCCACTTAAGGAATTGCAAGATGTGCTAATTAATATCAGCAGAAACCAGGGAAAAGAGGGTGAGAGTGGGTTCTGCAGGGCATAATGCAGGAAGGAAGGAGCACCATTTTAGATTAGGCGGCATTTATCAAACAGGGGCACCTACTAAAGGTTCTGGACTCAGTGTGTGAGTTCAAAAGCTGCAAATGGTTTGCATGGAGGGCTGACTGAAACAGACACGGAACGAAAGGACTTTGAGACACCAGAATACCTTGGCTTATGGCAGATGAAGGAATCAAAGGATTTAAGGAGACAGATATGCCACAGTGGGTTTATGATGTAAAACGTGCTCGCTCACCCTCTGTTCTAGTGACTCATTCCTGTTGCTCCAAACTGCCACAAACTTAGTGGTTAAAACAATACAAATGTATCACACCATGGTTCTGGAAGTCAGAGGTCCTAAAATCAAGGTGATGGTTGGGCTGTACTCTTTCCAGAGGCTCAGGGAGAGAATGTGTCCTTACCTTTTCTATCTTCTAGAAGCCATCATATTCCTTGATTCACGTCTCGTGCAGCGTTATGTCTTCAAATACACCTCGCAGCCACCCATGTCTCTGCTCTCATCATCACAACTCCTTCCCTGACTAGTCTCTCTCTACAAAGATGCTTGTGATTACATTGGACCCACCTGACCATCCAGAACCATCTCCCCATCTCAAAATCCTTAAATTGATCACACCTGCAAAGTCCCCTTTGGTAAGTTAGCCTGTTCACATGGTCTAGGGATTAGGATGCAGACATTTCTGTTGGCAAGATTCTTCCATCCCACCAACTATGTCCAAGGGCATAGAAAGGGGACCAGAAGTTTTGTCCTTCCCCAAAGCACTGAGAAGTCTCTTTTAAAAGCACTGAAGGTCAGGCCTCTGGAGGCTGGAGACAGGCAGGCACTTCTGAAAAGCACTTCCAGGCATCTGCAGGGCAGGTGGAGTTTAGAGGCAGCTCCTCATTGGCCAGAGCCAAGGAGGGCAGGGCTACCAGGTGATGTTGAGGAACCAAACCAGCTTCTCTTCCCTGGGAAAGTGCTCATCGTAAGAGATGAAAGTAAGGAATAGAAGATCTAGAAACAAAAATAGTCTTTACTGGAGATGGAGGGGCAAGGTTCTCATTTCCCAGCTCAACTTTATTGAATGCTCAGAAGAAAAGGGGTTGAAAATAAACATTAACAATTAATTGAAAAAACAAAAAACAATAAAAACTGGGAGAGGGTTTGTTTTTGTTGTTGTTTTGTTTGTTTTTGGCTGCGCTATGTGGCATGCAGTGGAAGTATGAATTCATAACCACCGGACTGCCAGGAAAGTCCTCTCTTTTTCTTGTGTGTGTGTGTGTGTGTGTGTTTTAATTCAGGGAAATGTGATGAGAAAAGTAGTGCATACCTATCCATGGTGTCGGAATCAGCAGAGTGCCAGCGGTGGCCGGTGGAGGTCTCAGCACCATCATATTGATACTTTACTCCATAGCAGGAGATGGAAGACAGGCTCTGAAGACTCATGGGAACTGGTACAGGGCAGACTTTCTGAAGGACCGAGATTACACTAAGGAATGAGACGAGACGATCCCCAGAGAAGTATAACAACCAGCACGTGACACTGATCACTTTTCATGTGTCAGCCTGGACTAAGCTCCTTAATTGAATCATTATTTTCTCAGTTGGTGGGGAGGAGGTAAGTGAGGCTCAGAAAATTAGGTGCTTTGTCTGGTCACTCCCACTTGGGAAGTGAGTATCACTTCGTCGTTCTGTACAAAGTTCAACCACTGTACCACATTCTACCCTATAAATGTTTCCCACAGTCCTGTACAGCTTCTGGAAATCAAGTAACGCTCATCGTGAGAACTGAGGCTTGGAAAGGTGAAACAACTTGCCAGAGATCCCCTGGGTTCTTATGACAGGAGTGGGATGAGAGTCAAGGTTTCTGACTTCCAGCCTCCTGTTATTCTGGCAACAATAGACTGTTGGATTATATATTCACATATGAACTAAGTTTAGGAAATGAGATCAGCCTAGTTTATGTGTAATAAAACAGTCCACAGCTACCCCCAGCCTGATGACAGCTGGATATGTGTTTACCTGGAGATGAGAAGCAGCAAGACCGCATGAGCGATGTGACATGCCCCTGCTTCCCAGTCCACCAGGCCTACGTAGCATGTTGCTAGCCAGCATCTGTGCTGTGTGATGCTAACCCAACAGATTCGCTGCTCATTCAGAGCTGCAAATATCCACATGCATAAGTCTGACAATATCATATTGGAAAAACAGAACAGAGTTAAAGATGAATCTGTACAGCATGATATATAAAGTTGAAAAATGTAAAGCAATGCTCTAGAGCTTTAAGAACCTCTCCAGTTTAAGCATAAAGAAATGCCTAGAGATGATAATCCTCAAATTGAAGAGTGTGGGTGTCTTGGGTGAAAGCTGGATGGGGGGAATGAATGCATAAAGGGACAAGATGGAAATGAAATAGTGCCTTGAATTCACAGCTGCAAATCTGATGAAGAGTTTGGCTTGGTTTTTTTATTTCAGATTTTTTTTTTTAATGTGGATCATTTGTAAGGTCTTTACTGAATCTGTTGCAATATTGCTTCTGTTTTATGTTTTGAATTTCGACCAGCTCCCTGATCAGGGATCAAACCAGCATTCCCTGCCTGGGAAGGTGAAGTCTTAACCGTTGGACCCACCAGGGAAGTCCCTCCAGACAGTTTTATCCAGGGTTCCATTATCAGTGCTGGGATCAGTAGGGATGGAGAGAGGGCTGGAAAATCTTGACTGTGACCCAGTCATGTGTATATCAACTGGAAGCTTGCCCTGCCAGTTTTTCCCTCTGTTGTACAAGGCAGGGCCAAGTGATGTCATTGGGACACGCAGCTGTCTCTGTCTTCTGCTCTGACTAGTGCCAGGGAAAATGATCTTTGCAATCAAGGGAGACTCCTTCCCCAAACCCAGATTCATCCCTCTACCATTTCTCTACAGGGGCCACAGGCCAGATTCCAACAAATTCAAGAAACATTTTCCTTTAGAGAAATTGTGTCCTGCTGCTTGCAGCTTCAAAAAGGAATGCTGGCTTATCTCCAGGATGTTAGAAAGGCTGGTTTGCACCTCACGTCTGTTACCAGGGGACACACGCACAAAGCAAATTAATTAATTCCTCGTTACCTTTAAAACCCACTTATGTATTTATTCATGTAGGAGCAAATATTTATTGAGTATCTACTCAGAGGCTACAGAAACAGAGATTAAAGACACAGCTCCTGCCCCACAGGTCAGTTTAGAGACAACAGAGGTGACAAAGTAGGAACAGACGGCTATAGCCCGACATAGTGTAACCATGGAGATAAGAAGAGAGGAAGATGGGAGCCCAAGAAGGGTCACCTAGCACAGGAGGGCTGTTCTGGGAAAGGTTCAGAAAAAAGTCCACATGGAATGAGCCTGAAAGATAAGTGGGAGGTGGCCAGGTGGAACACGGCAGCCGCGATTTTGGGCAGAGCAATAGGTGAGAAGCCAAGGGGCTGTGGGAGAGCATGGCACATTCTGGGAACTGCCAGAGACAGATCTCGGTCCAGATGATGCAAGGTGGGTCCTCATCAGGACCAAGCTTGTCCTCAATTCCCCCCAGGGAAGCATGCATACAGCAAAAGCTCCTGTCTACCAAGTACCTGTTACACACTGGGCATCGTACTAACAGTTTACACATATCCACATTCAGTCTCTACAGAACTCTATTTTGTAGACAAGGAAGCAGTTGAGAGAAGATTAGACTCTGCTTTGCCTGGCTTCTCATATGTGTTCTTTAGATTATTGCTACCCGGCATTATAAGATCCAACCTGCCTACTGCATGGATATCATGATGATCCAATGATACACTGTGGGTGAAAACATTTGGAGAACTAAGAGTATACAAACCTTTAAGAAGAGAACTACAGTTGGTGACAATGCGTTGATGATTTCTTTAAAAATAATTCTTCTTCTTTATTTTTGACTGTGCTGGGTCTTCGTTGCTGCATGGGCTTTTCTCTAGTTGCAGTGAGGGGGCTACCCTCTAGTCATGCACTCGCTTCTCATTGCGGTGGGTTCTCTTGTGGCGGAGCATGGACTCTAGGGCTCCTGGGCTCCTGGGCTCCGGGGCTCTAGAGCGCAGGCTCAGTAGTTGTGCATTTGCCCCTCATGCTTATTTGTGCTTATTTGAGCATGTGGGATCTTAGTTCCCCAACCAGGGATCGAACCCATGTCCCCAGCAATGGAAGCACAGAGTCTGAACTACTGGATCACCAGGGAAGTCCCTCTAAGCTAAATTTTTTTGACCATTAATAAACATTGTGGCTGAGCACTTTATAAGCACTGAGTTCTCGAAACAACATTCTGTGATAGGTACTATTCCTACACTCATTTTGCAGAACGGGAAGATAAGACTTAAAAGGATCAAGTTTTCATTCATCCGGGGATGGGCACTTAGTTTGTTTCCATATCTGCTGCTAAGTCACTTCAGTCGTGTCCGACTCTGTGTGACCCCATAGACGGCAGCCCACCAGGCTCCCCTGTCCCTGGGATTCTCCAGGCAAGAACACTGGAGTGGGTTGCTTCCATATCTAGGCAATTGTAAACAGTGCTGCTATGAACATTGGGATCCATGTGTCTTTTTGAATTAGTGTTTTCATTTTTTTCCAATATATACCAGGATTGGAATTGCTGGGTCATATGGATGCTCTATCTTTAGTTTTTTGGGGAACCTCCATACTGTTTTCCATAGTGGCTATACCATTTACATTCCCACCAACAGGGTAGGAGCGTTCCCTTTTCTCCACATCCTTGCTGACATTTGTTATTTGTAGACTTTTTGATGATAGTCATTCTGGCAGATGTGAGGCAATATCTCTTGGTAGTTTTGATTTTCATTTTTCTGATGATAACAATGTTGAACATTTTTTCATATGCCTGTGGGTCATCTCTTTGGAAAAATGTCTATTCATGTCTTCTATTTTTAGATTGGTTTCTTTATTTTCTTGATATTGTTTTATTATGAGCTATTTATAAATTTTGGATATTAACCCCTTATCAGTCATATCATTTTTCTGGCCACCTAATACAAAGAGCTGCCTTATTGGAAAAGACCTTGATGCTGAGAAAGACTGAAGGCAGAGGGAGAAGGGGACGACAGAGGATGAGATGGTTGGATGGCATCACCAATTCAATGGACATGAGTTTGAGCAAGCTCCGGGAGATGGTGAGGGACAGGGAAGCCTGGCGTGCTGCAGTCCATGGGGGTGCAAACTGTAGGAGACAGCTGAGCGACTGAACAACAACAAAGCCATATCATCTGCAAATATTTTCTCCCATCCAGTAGGTTGTCTTTTTGTTTCGTTGATAGCTTCCTTTACTGCAGATAAATGAATAAAGAAAGTGTGGCACAGTGGAATATGACTCAGTCATTGTACAGAATGAAATTCTGCAACAATGTGAATAGACCTAGAGTATCATGCTTAGTAAAATGAGTCAAAAAGAGAAAGACAAATCTCTATGTTATCATTTATATCTTAAGCCAAAAAATAAGACAAACAAGTGTATATATTATAACAAAACAGAAACAGACTCACAGATACAGAGAAGAAAGTAGTGGTTACCAGTGAGGAGAAGTAAAGAGGAGAGGGGAGATAGGGGTAGAGGATTAACAGGTACAAACCACTATGTATAAAATAAATAAGCAACACAGATAATATTGTACATCACAGTGGAAAATAGCCATTATTTGGTAGTAACTTTAAGTGGAGTATAATTTACAAAAATAGTGAATTACTATGCTGCACATCTGAAAATATTAACATATTGTAAATCTACTACACCTCAATATTAAAAAAGAAAACATTTTTTAAAGGGTCAAATAATTTTCCTAAGTTTATGCAACTGAGGAGGAGAAGAACCAGGATCTAAAAGCTGGTGATTTATCCTTGGAGCCTACCTTTTAAACTACTAAATCTTCTTTCTAATCCTTTTAGACATGGATGGCTATTGACCATAAGGGGTACATTTTGCTTATGTTTATTCTTCTAATCTATGCCAGGAGAAGAAAGAATATCCATGTCCCAAACCATATCAAAGGCCCACTGCTGTAAAGCTGAAAATGGATCCAATGCTGTCTCAGAGAGTTAATTCCCAAGAGTCATCCACTTGCATTTTAGAACTTGCAAAAACTGGGACAAAAAGAGAGAGACTGACTTAACTGTAGTCTCGTCTATCAATAGGGATGAGCTTGCTTTGATTTCAAGCCATTTACAAAAGGATTTGTACACCTCATTTCAGGTGTTTCACCAAGATCTTGACTCATTGCAGCAGGTTGTATAATTAGTGAGTTAATCTAGAAAATGATGGCAAAATGCTTAGTAATTATGTCTAACTGGGGCATTTACAGGGAACCGTTGCTGTTTAAGAAGGAGGTGATAGATGAATGTGTAGAGGGAAGAGGGCTATAAAAGGCACCTACATGTCAATGCACTTATGCCTAGTTCAATATGATGGCTTTTTAAGCTAACTATTCAAATAAATTGACGTCATTATGGAACATGAATTTAAAAGGGGTCATAACTCACTGACTGTATTTTAACATGTGCTTTCATGCATGCTCGTGCTAAGTTGCTCAGTCCCGTCCGACTCTGCGACCCCATGGACTGTAGCCCACCAGGCTTCTCTGTCCACAGGATTCTCCAGGCAAGAATACTGGAGTGGGTTGCCAGGCCCTTCTGCAGGGAATCTTCCCGACCCGAGTCTCCTATGTCTCCTGCATTGGCAGGTGGGTTCTTTACCACTAGCGCCACCTGAGAAGCCTAACATATACTTAGAGGTAGCCAGTTATTGATGCCAAGGCATAAAGAAAGGTGTCCAGGGAGCAAATGGACTGAGGACGAAGGATGAGGTCTGTGACCACTCTAAGTGTCCACCTACCCACCATGTTTCCCCCTGGAGTAATAGGCTTGAGAATGTCACTCTTCATACATGTGAAACACCAAACCATTAAATGGCAAAAACAATTCTGTATTTATTGTATCTGGGCTTCCCAAGCGGCAAATTGGTAAAGAATATGCCTGCCAATGCAGGAGACCCAGGTTCAATCTCTGGGTCAGGAAGATCCCCTGGAGGAGGGCCTGGCAACCCACTCCAGGATTCTTACCTAGAGAATCCCATGGTCAGGGGAGCCTGGAGGGCTAAAGTCCATGGAGCTGTAAAGAGTCAGGCACGACTGCGCACATATGAAGTTATTATATCTAGTAACAGTTCCTTTGAACACGATTGAAGGGCTTACACTCTGATAGTGTTTGTACTGTTTCCCCCCCAAAAGATCATATTCAAATTTACAGTTTGGATGCTTTTAATTGAAAGCAATAGGAAAGCAAAAACTCAGAGTGTCTGGGAAAGCTCAAGACTGCAAAAATAATTTCCTGCAAAAATAATTTCCTTGCAAAAATAATAGGAATCCTCCAATCCACAACTGAAGATGGAATCCTGGTCTCAATTGATCAATTGTCTTCCCTCTTTTTGTAAATTTCCACTTTTCTGATGCCACTCCAGCCCCCACTCACCCCCTCTCCAAATTAAGCAAAAGTGTAAAGTGGATAAAATTAGCAACATTAACATAGCATGACAAATTAAACTTGTACTTTATTGAAACCAAGTTGAAGATGATAATGCTATGATTTCAATGTGTGTATACATATACCTTAATGTCTTGTGATAACCCAATTCTTCTTATATATCTCTTACATAAAATAGAGATACAAAAAATTGACTTCACAGAATTACTCTAAGAGTTGCACAAAATCATATCTGTTAACAGTTCTTGGTGCAGAACAGTCAAAAATGGCAGGTATTATTAAAATTGTTATTGCTGGTGTTAAGTGTAAACTTGTGTGTAATAACTGCTTACAGATTTGAATGGAATATAATAAAACCCTGACTTGTAAACATCTTACAAACTTAGGGCTTATTTCTGTTCCCCAAAATGGCTTTTGAAATTTGCTCTAAAAATTCCTGGTCATGACTCTTTCTAAATTAAACCGACTTGCCAGTGGCTTACTGAAAAGTGGGTCATCTCAAGCAAGTAAAACGAAGGGAAAGTCATAATAATATATATGGAGGATACTCCTTCTTACATTTCACTCAGTCAGCCATACTATTGTATCAAAGAGCTAAAACATTATGTCAAAACCAAGAAAATATTATTGGCCCGTCTTCATTACCTTGGCTTCCCTTGAGATGGATTAAGTTTTGATTTTCTCGGCTTTGGATAAAATAAATGGCAGTTCCTGAAGGTTACTGAATTGCTCACAGAGTTTTGGTGCAGTGAACACTTCTTTCCATCTGCACCACCACAAAGAGTCGATTTATAACTTCACTCTGGGTCCTGAAAATATGTTACCTTTCTACTGACATTCACCGAAACCTGACTTTGATCACACTGTAGGTCAAAGAGCCAAACGAAAAGGACAAAGGTGTTAACTGTTACTTTTAAAGATCTTATCAAAATAGAGGCCATCTCTTCGGATGTCTTTTTGGATGATGATGTTTTGAGCCATGAAGGAATATTTAACCTTGTGCTCAGATTTTTACTATGGGGCAATGGGATATTTTGACTGAACACCATCCCTGAGCTTGGTCTTAGTGCCTGGATAAGCCAGTGCAGCCAGCGTATTAGACTTGACTGATGCAGAAATATTCAAAGTTTATTATCAGCTCAGTTTAAGTTGCTAATTTTTCAGAATATGTCTTATAGAGACATACTGAATAAAGCACACACATACACACCCCACATGGCTTTCTGGTGTGTAGCTAAAATGAAACTAGAAGACCTTGGTTGTTTTGAATCAAGTTTTCTTGCAGTTATTTCCAGTAATTTTTAAAAAAATGTCTCTTTTAAGTCAAGAAAACTGAAGAAGACACATTTTGTCCTGGTCCATTTTTTAGACATTACACTCCTAGACTTTTTATTCAGGAATATTTAAATTTGCAATTTCCAAACCAAGTAATAAGGCTCCATGAAAACTTTGTAGGTGATACACAGAGCTGGTAGTTTTTAAAAATCAGTTTCCAAATACTTGATTTCCAGGTATCTGTTTTTGTAAAAATGATCTGTATGACAAAGTGCTTGTCAAACTCTTCTCCTTGGCCTTCTCACCTTCACAATTCTCCTTCTCTGACTTAATCAAAGACAGATCTCTCACCCACCCAGATCTTAATGTGATGTGTTCCCTTGGGATCCAAAAACTTTTATGCCTTCAATCAAATGGTCAATTAAAATATTGGTGTCTGGAATCATGTCTTAATCAAGGTACCACGAACCCATGATAATGGTCCCCGTAGATGAAGCCAGGCATTAAAATGATGATATTTTGGTCCAAAGAATATTCAAAACCCAAATATATCATAGGAAATGGGATTGCCCCAGTGGTGACACTTTTTGAAATGCTATTACTTCACCATTTCCATTCCCTGAACGTTGTCAAAGAATCCATTACTTCCAAAGAAAGAAAGAAAAGAAAGATGGCGCTAAGTCATGTCTGGCTCTTGCAACCCTATGGAATGTAGCCTGCCAGGCGCTTCTGTCCTTGGGATTTTCCAAGCAAGAATACTAGACTGGGTTGCCATTTCCTTCTCCAGGGGATCTTTCCGACCCAGGAATTGAACCGAGGTTTCCAACATTGCAGGCAGATTCTTTACCAGCTGAGCTACGTGGGAAGCAGTTCTGTTCAATTCACTTCCAAGGGAAAATTCAGAAAGAATGAAGTAGAGAATCTGAGACGTCTGAAGTAGAGAACAACTGTGAAAATACTGTGGTAGCAGCACATCAGTTCAATCTGGGAGAGAGCTCTTAGAAGACCTTTGTATCTCCCTTACCTGTGCATTCCTTCATCCATTTATCTTAAAATATTAGAATTTAAAAATTTGTTAAAAAGCAACTCTGCATGTTCACCATTCTCAGTAATGAACCAATGCTGGTAAAGAACCTCATTCATCTCTGTCTCAGTCTGAGTCTCAGTTGCATGTTTGGTGTGATTTCAGGGAAGAAGAAGGAAGTAGTTCCATATTTATTTTTTTAAAGATCATCTTTTAAAGAAAATACACTAGTTTTCTATGCTGTGTAACAAATTGCTATACAACTTAGTAGCTTAAAACAACACAAATATATTGTCTCACAGTGTTCCTGGATCATGAGAATGGGTACAGCTTAACTGGGCTCTTTGCTTAGGGTCCCACCAGGCTGAAATGAAGCTGTTGACTGGGGCATCTACTCTCATCTGAGGTTCAAAGTGCTCTGATTGGCTCACTGCTTGTTGGAAAAAGTCCTTTCCTCGTGATTGTATGACTGAAGTCCCCTTTCCCTGATACCTGTTTCCAGGGACTCCTCTCAGCTCTCAGAGGTCACCCACAGTTCCTGGTCATGTTGCCACCATAGATAATTCTAGCTCACAACATGGACATTGGTTTACTTCCTCCAGGCCAGCAGGAGTTTGGCTACTATTGCTTCCTTTCTCTGTAAGGGCTTCCCTGATTAGATTAAACCCACCTAAGATGATTTCCCTTTTGTTGCACTCAAAAGTGAGCTGAACCTATAACCCAGTCATGGGAGCATGCCTGCTCATATTCCATATTCGAAGTTCAAGCCCATAGTCAAGGAGAGGGTAACACACAAGGTGTGTACAACACAGGATGGAATCTTGGGGACCATGTGAGATTTCTGCCCATCACAGTCCACCCTCTGTCTCTCCATCACTTATATCCCTCCCAAATGTAAAATTATCCATAAGTTCCCAAGAGTCTTATCCCACTACGGCATCAATTCAAAGTCCAGAATCTCATCTAAACATCATCAGCTCAAATCCAGAATCTAAATCAGTGCCAGGTGGAAATAAGGTCATTAGATGTAATCCATTGAGCATAAGTGCTGGGCTCCAACTTCTTGCCATCTGTGGATATGAGACACGAGTGACACAAATCATTGGCTCCCAATGCATGATGGTGGGACAGGCACGGAATAACAGATGCAGACATCATGGTTCAAAAGATGGGAAAATGGAAGGTGAGAACCTACCTATCTGTTAAAGGCAGCTCCGAAATCCAACTGAGCAAATGGGCATTTCCTGATTAGATTTCAAGGACTGGGAATAATTCCTCCTGGCTCATAGATTCATCTTCTGGGCTCTTGGTTCCACCACCTGAATCCTCTTTCCTTTTTCATGAAAAGTGTCTCCCATCAGCAGTTGAGTAGTTTTAGTAGCCTGCTTCCTGCCAGAAAATCTGGGGAAGCCAGCAGTCTCTTTTTATTCCCTCCGGTCTTCATCCCTCTTAACCCAAGCTGGCAACGTTTCTGATGAAACAATTTTCTTAAGAAGTTCTGTGAATCTTCAGTGAATTTTACTGAATTTCATTCCGTTTGATAAAGCCACGCCTACCAATGTTGCCAGGATCATCATTTCCGTCTCTTAGGAGGCTGGTGAGATGGCAGAAGGACATCTCCTTAGAACACACTAGAGATCCTCTGGTTTGATGGAAGCACAGCTGGTCTCTTGAAAGGACCCTTTGTATGATTGAATATTCTAACCTTTTTGTCTTTCTGAGGTTTATTCCCTCATCAGCTGATGGACATTTGGGTTGTTTACAGTTTGGAGGCTATTATGAATAAAGCTTCTATAAACACTTATTTACAAGTCTTTGTGTGGGCATATGCTTTCATTTCTCTCAAGTAAATACTTAGGAGCAAAATTGCTGGGTAATAGGGTAGAAACATTACAAGAAACTGCTAAACTTTTCCCCAAAACGTTGTATTAATTTATATACCTACCAGCAATACATGCAGTTTCCAAGTGCCCAATATTTTTAATTTTAGCCATTAAATGTGTGGGTAGTAATATCTCTTTGTGATTTAATTTGAATTTCCCCAATGACAACATGGGGCTTTCCCGGTGGCTCAGTGGTAAAGAATCAGCCTGCCAATGCAGGAGATGTAAGAGATGCAAGTTCAATCCCTGGATCAGGAAGAACCCCTGGCGGAGGGCATGGCAACCCACTCTAGTATTCTTGTCTGGAGAATTCCATGGACAGAGGAGCCTGGCGGGCTACATTCCATAGCGCTGCAAAAGAGTCGGACACAACTGAAGCGACTTAGTATGCATACACAAATGAGAACATAATGGTCAGTTTTCATATGCTTACTGGCTATTCATACAAATTCCTTTGTGAAATGTCTCTTCATATTGCTTTGCCCATGTTTTAATTTGATTGCTTTTAATAATTGAATTGGATATATTCTTTATATATTCTGATATATATATATATATAAAATCTCCAGGCTCTTTTTTCAGATATAAGTATTACAAATTGTTTATCCCAGCCTGTGGTTTGTCTCTTTATATTCTTAGCTGTGTTTCTAATGAGTTTTTAATTTTGATGAAATATAATTAATCAACCTTTTATTTGATACTTAGTAATTTCTGTATACTGTCTAATAAATATTAGTTTATCCTCAGGTTATAAGATAGTCTCTGATGACTCTTCTAGAAGTTTTATAGTTGTAATTTTTACAGTTAGTTCTCTAATCTACCTTGGATGAATTTTTGCATCCAGAGTGAGGTAGGCATCAAGACACATTGCATTGCATAAGGATACCCAATTGCTCCACCACCATTGGTTAAAAGACCTACTCTTCCATCTGTCCTGAGCCTATTGATGGTAGTGCCCTTGATTAGGAGGGTCTATGGTGCCCAGCCAGCACACATCACTCACAGGGAGCTGCACAGGCATTTCACCCACTAGGGCCACTACATATGGCTGAGCAACCCTTTGGGTCTTATGAGCAAAGGATGAACTTCAGCAAGAAACCATAGGGGACTTTGAGCAACAAGATTTTACCACTCTCAAGTCCTGGAGGGTATAGGTCATGCTGGAGAGACCATACAGTGAGGTCACAGGCAGAGACTGTGTGGGACCTGGGGCTCTGCCTTTATTAGGGTCAAAAATGGAGTGTCTAGGATGTGGGTGTTCATTCTTTATTGGCTATTTTAGAGTGTAAGAGTGAGAATTAGGGTTTGAGAAGTGAGAAGTAGGATCACTCAGGTGATCAGTTATCTAGGTGACCCAGGACTTTCTGAAAGAGGATAGTTATGAGAAGTTTTAAAAGAATAAAGATCAGTTTTTTTAATAAAGATGACATCAGTATGACTTATGACATATGCTATATTCTTATGTAATGTATTGCATTTCCCAAATACTTTTTTAGACTTGGGAGTCTAATTCACACCAGAAGCAGAAAGCCCAATCTCTACCTGTGGTTCTATTTTGAACTTCATAATCAAGCACTGTCTTTTCTGTGATTAATCTGGAGCTTCCCTGGAGGGTCAGTTGGTAAAGAATCCACCTGCAATGCAAAAGACCCAGGAATAATCCCTGGGTAGGGCAGATCCCCTGGAGAAGGAAATGGCAACCCACTCTAGTACTCTTGCCTGGAAAATCCCAAGGACAGAAGAGCCTGGTGGGTATAGTCCATGGGGTTGCAAAGAGTTGGACACAACTTAGCTACTAAACCCCATGATTGATCTTGGGGAGCTTCTTTGTTTTGGACCATGTTTCCTCTCCCGTCACATCCCTCATTACCAATGTCCTTATCCTTACATCATCTCTAAGTCTGTGATAGTTCTCTATGTGTTACCTGAAGACCCATTCCTCACCTTGTCAGTACTTGACCTCTGTGGGATGGGTTTCTCAGGCCCATGTCAACAGACTTTCCATTGCATACATGCTAAGTCACTTCAGTTATATCTGACTCTTTTCAACTCCATGGACTGTAGCCTGCCAGGCTACATCCATGGGATCCTCCATCCATGGGATTCTCCAGGCAAGAATACTGGAGTGAGTTGCCATTTCCTCCTCCAGGGAATCTTCCTGACCCAGGAATCGATCCCCAGTCTCCTGTATTTCCTACATTGCAGGTAGATTCTTTATCATCTGAGCCACTGGGGAAGCCTGAACACCAACAACAAATCAAAGTACAATTATTTGCAACATGGGATAATGTCTCCTGACTAGCTTGTGAACTTCAAATCTGACCGTGTTTTACATTTTTAATTTTCAAAAAAAAATTTTTTAATTAAAAGTTTTTTAAAAATACAGGTCCCTGGAATCTAATCCAGACTCACTGATGACTCATTGGAGAAGTGGGACCAGGAATCTGTGCTTTTAACAACTTTCCCAGATGACTGTCAGTTAACTTCTCATTTTCATTATGGGTGTTTAGAAAGACCAGTGTGTCAAGAACTTTGAACATAAATACTATTTTCCAAAGCCTGAATTGATGGACTATTTGATCACTGCTTTTACCTCTGAGAAACATACGGGAACTGGAGATCAAACACTGGACTTGGTATTGAAAGCATCTAAATCCACATCAGACATTCATGGTGCACAGAGAGGGGCCCCGGTTATCTCCTCGAAGCTATAATCTTTGAGGCTATTTACAAAAACACTTAGTCATCCTGAGGTGTGAGTGTGTCTGTCTGACGGACAGGAAAGGGGGAAAAATTTACTCATGTCAATTAATAAAGAAGTTCTGGAAAGATCTTATGTTTCCAGAAAATAAATCAACCTGGTAATACCACCAATCCTCTTTCTGCTTGCTTTGAACTACTCGCAAGTCAGAGTTCGTCTGGGTGAGAAACAAGGTCACAGAACAGTATTTTCTGAATATGAATCCATTTGCAAAGTTCCTGTAAGCTCTCTCTGGGAGTCCTTGGGGTTTTTCTTGTATGCTCACTGAGTGGGGGGTGGGGAAGCTAGCTGCCCTGCAGGAGACATTTTCCCCATCTTCCTTGGGATTAGGATTTTTAGGGGGCACAAGGCATCCAGAACAGACATTTCTCAGCTTCCTCTCAGCTGCACGCAGCCCTGTGATTTAACTCTGGTTGGGAGGTTATGCATGAACGTGACAGATATAATGTCTGGTTCTTAAGGGGAAGATCCATGCTTTATCACCTACTTTCTTTTTTTTTTTTTTGGTCAGTCACTTAGATTTTTATTATTTACTTATGAAGTTTTTTGCCATATAGAAGTTAAACATTTTACATGTATATCAACATATATTCTTTAATGATGTGTTTTTGTGTTTATATATATATATTTGCACAGCTTGGTGCTCTATGATGACCCAGAGGGGTGAGATGGGGGAGGGAGGTTCGAGAGAGAGGGGATATATGTATACATATAGCTGATTCAATTCATTGTACTACAGAACCTAACACAACAGTGTAAGGCAGTTATACTCCAGTAATAAAATTTAAAAATTCCACTCACTTTCTTTTTAAAAAACTTTGATTTTATACTGGAGTATAGTTTATACTATATATATGTATATATGATTATATATATATATATGCTGCTGCTGCTGCTAAGTCACGTCAGTCGTATCCTACTCTGTGCGGCCCCATAAACGGCAGCCCACCAGGCTCCGCCGTCCCTGGGATTCTCCAGGCAAGAACACTGGAGTGGGTTGCCATTTCCTCCTCCAATGCATGAAAGTGAAAAGTGAAAGTGAAGTCACTCAGTCTTGTCCGACTCCCAGCAACCCCACTGACTGCCTCCTACCAAGCTCCTCCATCCATGGGATTTTCCAGGCAACAGTACTGGAGTGGGGTGCCATTGCCTTCTTCTATATATATATAACTTATGATTATACAGTGGAAGTGAGAAATAGATTTAAGGGACTAGATCTGATAGAGTGCCTGATGAACTATGGAAGGAGGTTCATGACATTGTACAGGAGACAGGGATCAAGACCATCCCCATGGAAAAAAAATGCAAAAAAGCAAATTGGCTGTCTGGGGAGGCCTTACAAATAGCTGTGAAAAGAAGAGAAGTGAAAAGCAAAGAAGAAAAGGAAAGATATAAGCATCTGAATGCAAAGTTCCAAAGAATAGCAAAGAGAGATAAGAAAGCCTTCCTCAGCGATCAATGCAAAGAAATAGACAGTATGGTACTGGCACAAAGACAGAAATATAGATCAATGAAACAAAATAGAAAGCCCAGAGATAAATCCACACACCTATGGACACCTTATCTTTGACAAAGGAGGCAAGAATATACAATGGAGAAAAGACAATCTCTTTAATAAGTGGTGCTGGGAAAACTGGTCAACCACTTGTAAAAGAATGAAGCTAGAACACTTTGTAACACCATACACAAAAATAAACTCAAAATGGATTAAAGATCTAAATGTAAGACCAGAAACTATAAAACTCCTAGAGGAGAACATAGGCAAAACACTCTCTGATATGAATCACAGCAGTATCCTCTATGACCCACCTCCCAGAATATTGGAAATAAAAGCAAAAATAAACAAATGGGACCTAATTAAAATTAAAAGCTTCTGCACAACAAAGGAAACTATTAGCAAGGTGAAAAGACAGCCTTCAGAATGGGAGAAAATAATAGCAAATGAAGCAACTGACAAAGAACTAATCTCAAAAATATACAAGCAACTCCTGCAGCTCAATTCCAGAAAAATAAATGATCCAATCAAAAAATGGGCCAAAGAACTAAACAGACATTTCTCCAAAGAAGACATACAGATGGCTAACACATGAAAAGATGCTCAACATCACTCGTTATCAGAGAAATGCAAATCAAAACCACAATGAGGTACCATTTCACGCCAGTCAGAATGGCTGCGATCCAAAAGTCTACAAGCAATAAATGCTGGAGAGGGTGTGGAGAAAAGGGAACCCTCTTACACTGTTGGTGGGAATGCAAACTAGTACAGCCACTATGGAGAACAGTGTGGAGATTCCTTAAAAAACTGGAAATAGAACTGCCTTATGACCCAGCAATCCCACTGCTGGGCATACACACCAAGGAAACCAGAATTGAAAGAGACACATGCACCCCAATGTTCATCGCAGCACTGTTTATAATAGCCAGGACATGGAAGCAACCTAGATGTCCATCAGTAGATGAATGGATAAGAAAGCTGTGGTACATATATACAATGCCATTAAAAAAAGCCATTAAAAAGAATACATTTGAATCAGTTCTAATGAGGTGGATGAAACTGGAGCCTATTATACAGAGTGAAGTAAGCCAGAAAGAAAAACACCAATACAGTATACTAACGCATATATATCAGAGAAGGCAATGGCACCCCACTCCAGTACTCTTGCCTGGAAAATCCCATGGATGGAGGAGCCTGCTAGGCTGTCGTCCATGGGGTCGCTAAGAGTTGGACATGACTGAGCAACTTCCCTTTCCCTTTTCACTTTCATGCATTGGAGAAGGAAATGGCAACCCACTCCAGTGTTCTTGCCTGGAGAATCCCAGGGACGGGGGAGACTGGTGGGCTTCTGTCAATGGGGTCGCACAGAGTCGGACATGACTGAAGCGACTTAGCAGCAGCAGCAGCAGCAACGCATATATATGGAATTTAGAAAGAAGGTAACGATAACCCTGTATGCGAGACAGCGAAAGAGACACAGATGTACAGAACAGTCTTTTGGACTCTGTCGGAGAGGGCGAGGGCAGGATGATATGGGAGAATGGCATTGAAACATGTAAAATATCATATGTGAAATGAATCGCCAGTCCAGGTTTGATGCATGATACAGGGTGCTTGGGGCTGGTGCACTGGGATGACCCACAGAGAGAGGTGGGAGGGGGGTTCAGGATGGGGAACACATGAACACTCATGGCGGATTCATGTTGATGTATGGCAAAATCAATACAATATTGTAAAGTAAAAAAAGACAAAAAAAGGGAAAAAAATTAAAAAATAAAGAAAAAAAAAGAAATAGAGGAAAACAACAGAATGAGAAAGACTAGAGATCTTTTCAAGAAAATTAGAGATGCCAAGGGAACATTTCATGCAAAGATGGGCTCGATAAAGGACAGAAATGATATGGACCTAACAGAAGCAGAAGATATTAAGAAGAGGTGGCAAGAATACACAGAAGAACTGTACAAAAAAGAGCTTCACGACCAAGATAATCATGATGGTGTGATCACTCACCTAGAGCTAGACATCCTGGAATGTGAAGTCATGTATAGCTGTGGCAGATTCATTTTGATATTTGGCAAAACCATTACAATATTGTAAAGTTTAAAAAAAAATAATAAAATGAAAGAAAATTAAAGAAAAAAAAGAAAAGCAAACTGTAGATTGACCATAGATTGTAATACTTCTCAACAATTAAAAAAAATTGCAATACACTCAAAAACATAAAAAAAAAAGAAAGAAAGCATCACTACGAACAAAGCCAGTGGAGGTGATGGAATTCCGGTTGACCTATTTCAAATCCTGAAAGATGATGCTGTGAAAGTGCTGCACTCAATATGTCAGCAAATTTGGAAAACTCAGCAGTGGCCACAGGACTGGAAAAGGTCAGTTTTCATTCCAATCCCAAAGAAAGGCCATGCCAAAGAATGCTCAAACTACCACACAATTGCACTCATCTCACATGCTAGTAAAGTAATGCTCAAAATTCTCCAAGCCTAGCGTCAGCAATACGTGAACCGTGAACTTGCTGATGTTCAAGCTGGTTTTAGAAAAGGCAGAGGAACCAGAGATCAAATTGCCAACATCCTCTGGATCATCTAAAAAGCAAGAGAGTTCCAGAAAAACATCAATTTCTGCTTTATTGACTATGCCAAAGCCTTTGACTGTGTGGATCACAACAAACTGTGGAAAATTCTGAAAGAGATGGGAATACCAGACCACCTGACCTGCCTCTTGAGAAACCTATATGCAGGTCAGGAAGCAACAGTTAGAACAGGACATGGAACCACAGACTGGTTCCAAATAGGAAAAGGAGTATGTCAAGGCTGTATATTGTCACCCTGCTTATTTAACTTCTATGCAGAGTACATCATGAGAAACGCTGGGCTGGAAGAAGCACAAGCTGGAATCAAGATTGCCAGGAGAAATATCAATCACTTTAGATATGCAGATGACACCACCCTTATGGCAGAAAGTGAAGAGGAACTAAAAAGCCTCTTGTTGAAAGTGAAAGAGGAGAGTGAAAAAGTTGGCTTAGAGCTCAACATTCAGAAAAATGAAGATCATGGCATCTTGTCCCATCACTTCATGGGAAATAGATGGGGAAACAGTGGAAACAGTGTCAGACTTCATTTTTTTGGGCTCCAAAATCACTGCAGATGGTGATTGCAACCATGAAATTAAAAGATGCTTACTCCTTGGAAGGAAAGTTATGACCAACCTAGATAGCATATTGAAAATCAGAGATATTACTTTGCCAACAAAGGTCTGTCTAGTCAAGGCTATGGTTTTTCCAGTGGTCATGTATGGATGTGAGAGTTGGACCATGAAGAAAGCTGAGTGCCGAAGAATTGATGCTTTTGAACTGTGGTGTTGGAGAAGACTCTTGAGAGTCCCTTGGACTGCAAGGAGATCCAACCAGTCCATCCTAAAGGAGACCAGTCCTGGGTGTTCATTGGAAGGACTGATGCTGAGGCCGAAACTCCAGTACTTTGGCCACCTGATGCGAAGAGTTGACTCATTGGAAAAGACCCTGATGCTGGGAGGGATTGGGGGCAGGAGGAGAAGGGGACGACAGAGGATGAGATGGCTAGATGGCATCACCGACTCGATGGACGTGAGTCTGAGTGAACTCCGGGAGTTGGTGATGGACAGAGAGGCCTGGCATGCTGCGATTCATGGGATTGCAAAGAGTTGGACACGGCTGAGCAATTGAACTGAACTGAACTGATAGTTGAAAAGTGAATCCGTTATATACATATGTGTGTGTATTCTTTTTCAGATTCTTTCCGTTATAGCTTATCACAGAATATTGAGTAGAGTTCCATGGGCTAGACAGCACAGGTCCTTGTTGATGATCTGTTTTATGTGTATGAGTAATTCCAAGCTCCTAGTTTATCCCCCGCCCACTTTATCTTCTCCCTAGGGGCTGACATGGGGGTGTGGCCGTGTGAGTGGTGAAGACACAGATGAATGAGCGATTGAAGGGGAGGGATCAGGGGCTTTGAAGCCCTTCTCAGAGCAGCCTGTGGCGTCAGCCAGGATTTTGAAGGAAAAACAAAGAAACGTCTGTTCTATGCGAGCCAGTGTTACTGGGTCACTATTGCACACCCCACACTCTTGCTCTCACATGTGAAGATATCACTTCAGTCATCACTGACTGTCTGCTCCAGCCGTTTCTGGATGCCAGAGACTCCAGGGCAGCTTACTCCAAATACAGATGCACTGGGTGTGAAGGGCTTCCACTCTGGGGGATAGAATCCTGTTCAGAGCAGCCATCCTAGACAGGACAATCTGAGATGCTGATCATCCTCAACATAGAGTGGTACCAACCAGGGTTCTTGGCCTTTCCCAATCAATAGAAATTGACTGCACACAAGGCAAGGAATTCAGGCAAAGCTTTATTGGGGCTCCTATGTTGGCTTCAGGAGGGGGCAAAAACAAGAAACAGGTTGCCTTGCTCACTTCCCAAGGTAGGGGAACCCTCATTCCTTACACAGGACGAGGGTACGGGTGTGTCCAGGGGTCCTGCTGGAGGGGTGGCTTAGGTGGTTTGCCCACCCCTTTGTGGTGTTTAGTAGAGGGGGACTTTTGCTCCCAACACCCAGTTTTTTGCTCCCGGCTCTTCAGAAATGGCAGTTGGATGTTTTTTTGTCTTTGTATCTTTTGGTCCAGAATTTGCCCCAACTGCGCAAGCACAGGGTTATTTTTAGTCCCATGTAGTCTCTTTGTATTTTGCTGCTGGAGGAGAGGCATGTCAGATGCAAACTTTGCAGCACTGCAGTTGAGGGTCCCTGGTCCCAGCCTGTCTCAAGGGGACTGGTGAGTAAGCTTAACAAGCCCCTCTGAAACTACCTCTGATCGTTTTCCTTCTAGAGACACTGGAAATATAAACCAGGAGAGGATACATATGAATGGATGCTTTTTGCAAATGTGTTCTCCCCGAAACTCCTCCATATGTGCCTGAGATTGCTGTCTTGTCCAGAATGTCTTTTTTATCCTTAAGATACTTTCCATTTTTTCTTGGCTTGTCTGTGTAGGAAGGAAATCAACTACCAGATTCTGCTTGTTTGAGGTTTTAGGATCTTTTTCTTTCCTTCCTTAAGTCTTTGAAACAAACTACACTGTGCTTTGGGTCTGCCATGATGACCAAAGAAATCGTTGCCCTCAGATTTTTTGGAGGCAATCAGGGGAAGAGAAGTGTGGCGGAGGGGAGTTCTTCTCGTTGACTATCTGGGTAGCAGAGGAGAAGAAATCCCACAGTTAGAAGATCCAAAGCCCGTATACCTGGTGTTTCTTCCTCGGTGCATTGGAGCTGTGTGGACTGCTGTACAGTAGAATGAAAAAGCCTTCCTTCTCCTCGCCAACGAACCCAACTGAGAGGGCCTTTTAACAGCTTCAAAGAGAGAATGGTGGAGGTTTATTTAATGCATGAGTGACAGATTGCAGTAGTGTCTATATAAATCATCTGAGAATCTGGGATGTTAATGAAATAACTGATTTATTATATGACTTCCGTGACATTTAATGAGCAATGTGGAAGCACACAGCATATACTTATGACTGTTTTACAGCTACCGAATTTATTTCTCCTATTAATTCTTTCAGGCAAGGCACGATCATAGCTATATCTTTGTGTTTGTATCCTAAATAATAATATTTAGGGTAATACTTTAATAAATAGCACTTCATTTTTGCAGAATATATCAAAGTTTGCAAACATTTATTGTTTCGCTTCTATTGTACTTTATTGTCAGAGAGGACCAAGCATTTTCCTTGCTGTTGTTGTACTGGGTCTTGATCACTATGTGTGAGCTTTCTCTAGTTGCATTGAGCAGGCACTGCTCTCTAGCTGTGGCTCTCAGGCTTCTCACTGAGATGGCTTCTGTTGTTGCAGAGAACGAGCTTTAGGGCACCCAGGCTTCAGTAGCTGTGGCACATGGGATTAGTTGCCTCATGGATGTGGAATCTTAGTTCTCAGACCAGGGATCGAATCCATGTCCCCAGTGTTGGCAGGCAGATTCTTAACCACTGGGACTACCAGGAAATTGGGGGAATTTGAGCTGTGTGAATGGACCCATCCATTTGACCAAGGCAGAGCCTCTAGTAAATGTCTAGCCTGTGTCACTGTATTGTCCTACGTAGGCAGCCTCCTCCTCCACCCATCTTACAGCCCAGAGTAACTTAATCGTCACCCATGTGGTCCTCTTTGCCCAGACTTTGGGGTTAGTCTGGATAAATTTGAAGGGAATTTGATGAACGCTTAGATTGGGGATTCAGCAGCAGAACAGCTCAGCTTAATCTTATCCTCTAGCTTTAGAAATCAGACCTAGCTGTTGTGATCAAGTCCCATGTGGTATGTTTTTCAGTGTCTGGGTCTCATTCATGCTCCCCAGATATGACTTTACTTGGTAACTCATGTTCGATACCAATGCTCTGCTCTTATTAGCCAGTTCTTCTAGCAGCTCATCTCTGCAGACCTCTCTTGTTGTACCACACCCAGAGCATCCTGAATGCCTGCCTTCACCCCTGCAGGTGGGTGAGACGGAGTCCAGGCTCCTCCTGGCATTTCAAGATCACCTGTGCATGGTGTGTTACAAGTCATTTGTAACTGATGATCAAATTCTTAGTACTGGGGAATGGTTTACAATGATTTTTATTTACAAGATTAAAGTGAATTTGTGGTTACTCTTTTTTTGGAAGTAGAGTTAATTTATGCTGTGTTAATTTCAGGTGTGCAACAAAGTGGTTCAATTCTATACATCTATCAATCTATCTTCATTTTCAGATTCTTTTCCATTATAGATTATTACAAGATATTGAATATAGTTCCCTGTACCAGACAGTAGGTCCTTGTGGTTGTTTTTATCATAACATGACTCTCGGGCATTATGATTGGTTCTCAAACAGGACTAATTAGGGTGATTTTTTTTTTTTACAGAGTATATATTTTAAGTATCACTCTGAGAATCATACATAAATCGGGGTAGGGCACAGGGGGTGCCTGATCAGTGATATCCTCTACTGCATTTCCTTACAGTTCCGATGGCGGAAACCCGGAAGTGGCTTATCGGTCCTTAAGTAGAGGGACGTGAACACGGCACTCAGAGGCACAGTGGTGCTGGATACAGGAATGGGGACGTGTCTCTGGGACTCACAGGTTTTGCACTTTAGCCTTGGATCTCCCTGAAGGATGAAGCTCTCAGTCAGTCCAATTTGAAGCCTTGTAAGTCATGAAATCACTGCCACCTAGTGTTACTGCTTAGTGGAGGCATGCCCACGGCAGAATTGGAGAAGGTTCTGGGGGAGACAGGCAGAAGGAAGAAGCATTTTTATATTTTAAAAACAATATCCCAATGCATGATATGCATCCTTCTCCAAAACACACGGAACTATTAAAAAAACAGGGACTTCTATATGAATATATGGGTTTTCCCTTTATTTTTTAACTATTTTGTTTTTAATTGGAGGATAAATGATTTACAACATTGTGTTGGTTTCTGCCATACGTCAACGTGAATCAGCCATAGGCATCCCCTCCCTCCCACCTCCCACCCCTCTTGGTGGTCGCAGAGCCCCAGTTTGAGTTCCCTGTCATCATACAGCAAATTCCCACTGGCTATCTATTTTACATATGGTAATGTATATATTTCCATATTATTCTCTCAGTTCGTCCCACCCTCTCCTTCCCTCACTGTGTCCATAAGTCTGTTCTCTGTGTCTGCATCTCCACTGCTGCTTTGCAAATAGGTTTAACAGTACCATCTTTCTAGGTTCCATATATATGCATTAACATATTATATTTGCTTTTCTCTTCCTGACTTACTTCACTCTGTATAATAGGCTCTAAGTTCATTCACCTCTTTTAAGATTTTTAATTGGAGAACAATTGCTTTACAATGTTGTTGGGTTTTTCATTTTTATCTTCTATTTTCTATCTGCTTATCTTTACAATTAGCTTCTGGAACACTTGAAGAATGATGATAAGGACTTAGAGATACAGAAAATTGGATGGAAACAAAAGAAGATAATTTGAGGACAGGTCTAGGAAAGGCAACATCCAAATAATGGTAGTTTCATAAAAAGAGACAAAAAAATTGAAGAAGAAGAGATTTTCCAACAACTAATATGAGAAAATCTTCTAGAATTCTGTGATATGAGATTTTAGGTTGAAAAATGTATGTCCATAGAATGCCAAGCACACAGACTGAAAATGAAGCAAAGCAAAAACAGATACTTCTCATAAGTTGCAAAGATAAGTTTCTCAAGGATGAACATTTCCATGCAAAGCATCAAAAATCAGAATGTCTTGAGATTTCTCAACACTGGTATGATGCAGGAAAGAATGCAGAATGTCTTCAACAATGGAAAAGCACAATTATGGTCCTTAAAAATGTATCCTGTCAATACAGAATATATACTTTTCTCAAGGATATATGAGCTGTCCCCTCTCGGGGCTATTCTTCAGAATCAGGAAATGTTAGTGTTGAAAAGGCACATAACTGTTCAGGGACTTCTCTGGTGGTCCTGTGGCAAGACTTCACACTTCCAGTGCAAAAGGTGTAGGTTTGATCTCTGGTTGGGGAAATAAGATGCTGTGGGACCCCCCAAAGGAACATCTTGTTCAATATCTTCATTGTATAAACAAAAATGAAGGGCGCTGTCACCCAGCTGGGTAAAGACACCACCCGGATGCCGTCCATTTTTCAGTTGTCTTTCCTTTCCACCACCTCCTACAAAGTGATCCATGACACTCAGGTCATCAGTGGCAGCGTGGAGGGAGGTCCAGCTTGAGCTTAAACCGGACCCGTCCCTGGTGGTTAGACGTGTTTGATCACGTCCATGAGTAGAGCTTTGAACCAAGCCGGCATCGATTTGCTTGTGGGGTTTTGAAGCCTTCTGGGAGATCCTGTAACAAAGGCGAGGGAGGTACGATGAACTTGACCCAGTAACCAAGTCTCAGGCTCCTGAAAGAGAAGGCAGTTTTCAGCACTGCATGGTGTCAGCCACTCTGCTTTGCCTCTCAGGCCAGTGGAGTGAGAGAGCAGAGGTGTAAGTTAAAAGAAATAAGGAAAGCACTTCACATAAAACTACCAAAGGCATTATAGGGCTAGCCATTTCTTCGGTATCTCCTAAGAGAATGTAAAAGAAAACCACCCACCTTCTAACTCACTATATAACTTTTTAAAACTAACCTATAACTTTTCAAAAATTTATTTTTAATTGAAGGATAATTACAATACTGTGTTGGTTTCTGCCATATATCAACGTGGATCAGCCATAAAAAATTAACCTATAATTTTTTATGTTTCTTGGGTTTTCCTTGTAACAAATTTAGAATTTGGGCTTAGTGATTTTTTAAATCTCTTCCTTTAAGATTTTTTAAAAAGTGTAGATTTCAGAAAGAGGAATTAAGTTATATATTAGGCATAACTTTTAAACTGTAAGTTTTAAGCTTTAAGTTTGAGTTTCTGGTGGCTCAGATGGTAAAGAATCTTCCTGCAATGGGGGAGGTCTAGGTTTGATCCCTGAATTGGGAAGATCCCCTGGAGAAGGGAATGGCAGCCCACTCCAGTATTCTTGCCTGGAGAATCCCATGGAGAGAGGAGCCTGGTGGGCTACAGTCCATGGGATCGCCAAGAGTCAGACACAATTGAGCAACAGACACTTTAGGTAATAAGATTTGTGGCACTGAACTTTTGATTTTGGGAGTTTTGTGAGTTTTTCTCAAGTATTTTCTAAAAATTTATATTTAATTGGAGGAAAGTTGCTTTAAGTGTTGTGTTGCTTTCTACCATACATGTGAAACACCCAGAAGTGCATACATATCCCCTCCCTCTTGAACCTGCCTCCCTCCCCAACCCCATCCCAGACCTCCTGGTGGTCCAGGACATGGAAGCAGCCTAGAGGTCCAGTGATGAATGAATAAAGAAGTTGTGATACATATATTCAGTGGAATATTACTCAGCCATAAAAAGGAACAAATTTGAGTCAGTTGAACTGAGGTGATGCCTTTTCATATCATCACGGATGGCATCACCGACTCAACGGACATAAGTTTGAGTAAACTCTGGGAGTTGATGATGGACAGGGAGGCCTGGCATGCTGCAGTCTACGGAGTCGCCAAGAGTCAGACATGACTGAGTGACTGAACTGAACTGAACTGAGGTGGATGAACCTAGACCCTTGGTACAAAGTGAAATAAGCCAGAAAGAGAAAAACACATACCATATATTAATACAGACATATGAAATCTAGAAAAATGGTACTGATAGACCTACTTGCAAGGCACGAATAGAGATGCAGACATAGAGAACGGATTTGCGGACACTGTGGCGGGGGGAGGAGAGAGTGGGCCGAATTGAGAGTAGCATTGAAACATACACACTACCATGCATAAAATAGATGGCTAGTGGGAAGCAGCTGTATAACCCAGGAGTTCCTCTTGGTGCTCTCAGTGCTTCAAAGCAAAGGAAGCCTGCATTCCTGCGGTGGTTAAATATACTTCAAAGGAAATGCAGAGTCATTGTGTGTTGATTCACAGTTCCCTGTGTTTCTACAAAGCATATGACCTTTTCTCTAACCTAAGGATTTTCTAGATCTTAGGTTTTGACCTACTTCTTTCCATCCTTTTTTAATGCATTTACTAAAAATGCCGGGGAGGGAGCACACCACCAACCAGCTGGCAGTTGCATGAGGGGAGGTGTGTTTGTTACAAGACTGTCAACAAAATGTTAGCAGAAGTACAGACCAGCAGTGATGAGCTCCACCGACCTCCAGGCTCTCATGGGGCACCGCTGTCTGCCAGTTACTCCCAGGCAGCCCGGGAGGCTCTGGCAGTCAGCTTTCCAAGAGGAGCCAAGACAAGGAGCTCCAAGACCTTTGACTGGATTGTGGGCTGAGAAAAGGAGGAAAGTGGGGGTGATTCCATGTCTGATGGTGAACGCCACGTATTTCTGACTGAGTCTGTGTCTTGTGCCTTAATGGATCCTGCTGTGATCCATTGCTCAGCCTGGCAATTCCACTTTGGAAATTCTACTGGCGATAGGGTCAGTGCATTTCCAAAGATTTTACTTGAGGAAAATGGCTACTAACTCAGTAGATTACATGTCCCCTCAAATCTCCCTGCATCATCAGCTCATTAGTTTACTATTCACCATCCCATAGGTCCCTGAGTTTTTACCTACTCTTGCATCAAATGTAGTAGAGTGTGAATACTGACCATATTCTCCTTCAAATTAAAAGAGAATTCTTTTCTGTTATTGACTCTATGAACAACAATTATGGGGAAAAAGTGATAACTTGTTCATAGTATCCGTGTGAGCGTGACATTATTACTACAATAGCTAACATTTATGAATAATCCCTATGTTCATGGCACTAACCTAAGCATATTAAGGGTATTAAGTGATTAATTCTCATGTTAACCCTCTAAGGGGATAGTACTTTCATCCCTATATTACAGACAATGAAACTAAACACTGAGAAGTAATATTGTGAGACAGAAAAGACAGGTCCACACCGGTAATGATTCTGCAAGTAAAAGTCTGATTTCTGTTCCATTACAGGAGAAGCTTCTATACGACAAAAGGTTTACAAATGACTCAACAAGCGGCAATTTCTGTAATGGTACCTGTGGGTTTCATTACATGTCATTGGAATCCTACAGAATATCTGGGTAGCTCACCTAATTTGCAAAAATGGCACAGATATCTCTATTTTGTATCATTGTGTTGCTTAAGGAGGAAATAATGCCATCTGTTTAGTTTGTTAATTGAACTTTCTTTAGAAAGGAGATCTTTGCAAGAGTTCCATGTGACATAGTGGTTGAAGTTTGGACTCTGCAACCAGAGTATATAGAACTGAATCACCAACTAATTTTCTGATTTACAGTAAATTGTGCTTCATCTTTAGGGACTCAATTTTGTCTGTAAAATAGGGATGATAGCACAATTTGCTTTATACAGTATATTTCTCCTACCCTTGGGTTAGTTGCTCAGTTGTGTCCAACTCTTTTTGATGCCATGGACTACAGCCACCAGGCTCCTCTGTCCGTAGGATTTCCCAAGCAAGAATACTGGAGTGGGTAGCCATTCCTGGAACTTCAAGGTGTACAACTGAGTAGTTTTTAGTATATTTACATGGATGTGAAATATCACCCTTCTGTAATTCCAGGACAGGCTTGTCATCCCCCTAAAAGAAACCCTGGATCCATTAGCAGTCATTCCATATTCCTTCCTCCACCCAGTCCCTGGCAACCACTGATGTAATTGTCTCTGGATTTGCCTATTCTGGACATTTCACATAGTTGGAATTATGCAATATATAATATTTTTATTATTTATTCATGTATTTGCTCTGCCAGGTCTTAGATGAGACAGGCAGGATCTTTGATCTTCGTTGCAACCTGTGGGATCTTTGGTTGCTACATATAAACTCTTAGTTGCAGCATGTGGGATCTAGTTCCCAGACCAGGGATCAAACTTGGGCCCCCTGAATGGGGAGTGCAGAGTCTTGGCCACTGGACAACCGGGGAAGTCCCTACAATATGTAATCTTCCACATCTGGCTTTATTTTCACTTAGCATTTTGTTTTCAAGATTCATCCATGTCGTGGTCACCCTTTTATCAGACTGAGGGAGTTCCTTTCTATTCCTACTTTGTTTAGTGTTTTGACCCTGAAGAAGTGTTAGAATTTTTGCATATATGGTGATGGTCATGTGCTTTTCATCCTTTATTCTGTTAATATGACTTCACAGACTTCTAGCTTGCAAGATTGCTCTTGGAGTCAAGGAGAAGGGCATGGAAAAGGGGGACATTAAGATGACACACAGCTCACTGTTCTTACCAAGATTCAGCTGTTCTTCTTGAATAAAAGCTCCTTGGATTGTTGCAAACCTCTGGCTAATTTCCAGAATTCTGAAAATGATGACTTAACAATTTTTCTCCATGTTTTCTTACTTTTATGGAAGAGTAGATTTTTCAAGAGGTTTTTATTCCACTGTTCCTGCCAACATTCTTCATATGCTTTTGATAAAGATTGCATAAGTTAATAAATATAAGCTACTCGCAAGAGTCCTTGACACACAGTAAATACCATAGCACTATATTTAGTAAATTTATCCCAAGTTCAGCTGGGCACTTGGAAAAGTCTGCTGGGCTAGGAATAGAGAAGTGTCCCCCCTGCCCCCGCCCCCGCCAACTTGTGTTTATAGAAAACAATCAGTAAGGAGCTCCTTGCTCTTCAAAAAACTCAATAACAGCCCTGGGCTTTCATTAGGTAGAGGATAATCAGAACTCCAAACATTTTCATCTTCTTCCCACACTGCCCACTGAGAAGACATTCCCACTTTCTACAAAGATTCGAGGATTCCAACCTGGCTGGTAAATCTGGTTCTTGCTCTTCATGACTTTCAATAATCTGTGCATAACTTAACACCCTAAATTTCAGAATCAAAGGGAGAAAAGAGAAAGTGTTAGTAAGATAATAAAGATTAAAAATTACAAAGAAATTGAGAGTTTGTGTGCACTCCAAGGTCACCAATCTCTGCTGTTTTTCTGTTTTGAATATTGCCTCCCATGTATGAGAGCTCTTTATAGAGTGATGAAAATGTTCCATATCTTGATTTGGGTGTTGGCTCTGTGGGTGTTTACAATTTTCAAAACTTATCAAGGGACTAGCTCTGATAGACAAAGAGCCTGATGAACTTTGGACGGAGGTCTGTGGCATTGTACAGGAGACAGGGATCAAAACCTGAAGAAACCCCCAAGAAAAAGAAATGGAAAAAAAGCAAAATGACTGTCTGAGGAGGCCTTACAAATAGCTGTGAAAAGAAGAGAAGTGAAAAGCAAAGGAGAAAAGGAAATACATACCCATTTGAATGCAGAGTTCCAAAGAATAGCAAGGAGAGATAGAGCCTTCCTCAGTGATCAGGGCAAAGAAATAGAGGAAAACAATAGAATGGAAAAGACTAGAGATCTCTTCAAGGAAATTAGAAATACCAAGGGAACATTTCATGCAAAGATGGGCTCGATAAAGAACAGAAATGGTATGGACCTAAGAGAAGCAGAAGATATTAAGAAGAGGCAGCAAGAATACAGAGAACTATACAAAAAAGATCTTCATGACCCAGATAATCATGATGGTGTGATCGCTCACCTATAGCCAGACATCCTGGAATGTGAAGTCAACTGGATTTTAGGAAGCATCACTATGAACAAAGCTAGTGGAGGTGATAGAATTCCAGTTGAGCTATTTCAAATCCTGAAAGATGATGCTGTGAAAACACTGCATTCAATATGTCAGCAAATTTGGAAAACTCAGCAGTGGCCACAGGACTGGAAAAGGTGAGTTTTCATTCCAATCCCAAAGAAAGGCCATGCCAAAGAATGCTCAAACTACTGCACAATTGCACTCATCTCACACACTAGCAAAGTAATGCTCAAAATTCTCCAAGCCAGGCTTCAGCAATACGTGAACCATGAACCTCCAGATGTTCAAGCTGGTTTTAGAAAAGGCAGAGGAAATTGCCAACACCCACTGGATCATCGAAAAAGCAAGAGAGTTCCAGAAAACATCTATTTCTGCTTTATTGACTATGCCAAAGCCTTTGACTGTGTGGATCACAACAAACTGTGGAAAATTCTGAAAGAGATGGGAATACCAGACCACCTGACTTGCCTCTTGAGAAATCTGTATGCAGGTCAGGAAGCAACAATTAGAACTGAACATGGAAAAAACAGACTGGTTCCAAATCAGGAAAGGAGTACATCAAGGCTGTATATTGTCACCCTGCTTATTTAACTGCTATGCAGAGTACATCATGAGAAATGCTGGGCTGGAAGAAGCACAAGCTGGAATCAAGATTGCCAGAAGAAATATCAATAACCTCAGATATGTAGATGACGCCACCATTATGGCAGAAAGTGAAGAAGAACTAAAGGTCCTCTTGTTGAAAATGAAAGAGGAGAGTGAAAAAGTTGGCTTAGAGCTCAACATTCAGAAAACTAAGATCATGGCATCTGGTCCCATCATTTCCTGGCAAATAGATGGGGAAACAGTGGAAACAGTGACAGACTTTATTTTCTTGGGCTCCAAAATCACTGCAGATGGTGACTGCAGCCATGAAATTAAAAGATACTAGCTCCTTGGAAGGAAAGTTATTACAAACCTACACAGCATATTAAAAAACAGAGACGTTACTTTGCCAACAAAGGTCTGTCTAGTCAAGGCTATGGTTTTTTCAGTAGTCATGTGTGGATGTGAGAACTGGACTGTAAAGAAAGCTGAGTGCCGAAGAATTGGTGCTTTTGAACTGTGGTGTTGGAGAAGACTCTTGTGAATCCCTTGGATTGCAAGGAAATTCAACCAGTCCATCCTCAAGCAAATCAGTCCTGAATATTCATTGGATGGACTAATGGTGAAGCTGAAATTCTAACACTTTGGCCACCTGATGTGAAGAACCTACTCTTTGGAAAAGATCCTGATGCTGGGAAAGATTGAAGGCGGTAGGAGAAAGGAATGACAGAGGATGAGATGGTTGGATGGGCATCACCGACTCAATGGACATGAATTTGAATAAACTCCAGGAGTTGGTGATGGACAGAGAGGCCCGGTGTGCTGCAGTCCATGGGGTCGAAAAGAGTTGGACACGACTGACCGACTGAACTGAACTGATCAGATTGTACCTTTAAGGTCAACAGATTTCATTGTATATACATGTTGCCTCAATAATAATAATAATAATATATATATATATCTTTCACTGTACCTCTTTGAAATTATGAGTATTTTTAAAAACTCGGAATGCCGAAATGCCTTCTTTAAGGCCACACAGTAACTCTGTGTTGGATACAGAATAAGAACAGAGCTTTTAGACTCCTATTGCATAAGTCCAGTTCCCAAATTATATTTCTGAACTTATTTTCCATGGAATCAGAGTTCTGTACAAGTATCTACCAAATAAATTCTCTCTCGTTATCATTTGAAGTGATTACCTTGCTGGCTGATGAATAAGAAGAATATTGGCATTTTAAAAAGTCAAAATAATTATCAATATGTTAAACTGAAGATTGGTAATCATTAATGTTAACAACCCTGAAGAAGAAGAGAGCAAACCCATTTATTAGTGCTCGTTTTTTTGTCTCATGTCAATTCTTAATATTTATTTGCTTAGAATTAGTTTTGTATTTTTATTATTATCTTTTTTGTGCTTATTTTAATAATAAGATACCTACACATACATGTTTACCTTTCAGTTTTGCCTACTGCTCTAGAGGATCATCCAAAACATTCATTACTATCATGGGGACAGATCCTCCTTACGGTAACAAGGGAGCATCATTTAGAGTAAAAATGTAAACAGGGACCCAGTGTCTGTGAAGAGACAGTTAAAGAACATTTGGGGCATATGAGTAAGTAACAATACAGCAACGAGTTGCCTTTTCATTTTACTTGAGGCATATATTCTAATCAGTAGTTTTGTAGGTGATATAAATATTATGAACCCAGAGTGTGTTATTTAGTATTTAGTATTCTGAGCTGTTTTTGCAATCAAATATTCTTTGAGAAGGGAGATCAATTTAATTCAAATATTTCTGACAACTCAAAATATATTGTACCCAGATGATATTATCTGGGTACCTAATCAACCTTATATGCTGGAGACCTGTACATATTTTGTTAAAAAGAAACAAACGGTGTTATTATAATTTAAAGGCATGTTTAAATCATGAAGTTTACTTTATACCTCATCTGCCAGGTAAATAGAAAAATCCATTCACAACATTGTGAGAGCTTGATTTATGAAAAAAAAAAAAAAAAAAAAAGACTGAGACAGGCAGCAGAAGTAGTTCCTTGAAAAGGAGCTTACATACAACACACGCACGCTCCCCACGATTATCCATTCATCGCTTTAAATAACATGATTCCGATTCACATCCAGACTTGTGTGAAGATGGACTACGTCCCAAGCCAGGTTGATGCATCTCTTCCTTGGCATATTTGCTTTGAAGCAGAGAGAGTCAGCGTGGTATCTGTCTTGTGGCTGAAGCTCCAGGGGGGTTCATTGTGTTTCCTGCCATGTGGTTCTGCAGAAGGAAGGAGAGAAACAAACTGGATACGCAGAGGGGAGCAGAGTGGACAGAGAAAGGGGTCTCACCCCATCCAGATTCATGCTTCCAGTGTTTCCTGAGGTCCAGCTGCATTCCCATTCTTGGGTTCTGAAATGCATATTAACATTCTCATAATATTTTTTTCCCTTAAACCATTTTAAGGGTTTATTTTTGTAAGACAAACTTTTGGGGAAAATGTTAGTATGTATTTAGATGTATTTTAGTATATCCAAAATGTGTGCTTGAACTGGAAAGACTTGAAGACTTGTCTGAAAGCAGATGAAATGTCAGTTTATTCAGCAGGTGATGTACTTAGAATGCGATTATGAAGTTACCCTATTTTTTTAAATAAGCCCAATAAACAGTTAAGTGCATTAGAGGCCCTTGTCAGAGCTTGGTTGGAAAAGAAGACAGAAAATGCACAGAGGCAGTTAAAACAGCTGTCATATGGTGGAGGGATTTTCTTCCCTGTGACATTTTCAAATAATAAAGTGGATGCCTGACATTTGGGAGAAAAATTCACAGGAGATGTATCTAGAAATACTCCACTCCTAGAACTCTGCTCTAAAACATACTCTTCCCAGCTTCTTTGTCAATGAAATTGAATCGATGATATCTGTTCCTGGATTTACTGTGGGGACAGAATGAGACTGTATAGGGAATGGGGTGCAAACACTTCTGAGGGTGGTGGGGACTCCTGGAGACCCGGGGGTCTCCTGTCTCAAATCAAGGCCCTGCCGTAGGACATTTAAAATTTCCTCCATGTATGGTTCACAAAGAACTGAAGCATGAATGTTCAGTCTGCCCCATGATTTTGGCATTTGGGAAGACTCTACATGTTCTAAGCGTGGGGACTGGCCCGCTTGGTGCCATGTACTGCCTCGCTCTAGGTGGGGGCATTCCCAGACGTGAGGCCGGATGCACTCAACAGGAGTCTGTCTCAGAGCGTGGCACTGGGTACATGCGAGGAGGGCAGGGTTCGTGGGCCACATCCGAGGACCACTTAGAGAACTGCAGTGAAGTATGCTGAAGGGCTCCATTGTGCTTATATGTATCAGCAGGAAAATCTACATCCTTGTGGGCTTTCTACTTACATACCTCCTTGGATATTTTTATTCATCAACAGGTAACCAGATATCCCTTCTACCTTTGCATTCTGGAAGTCAGAAATGGAGAAACTGTTTTCTGGAGTTCACTTTGAAAAATTGTTTATTTATTTGGCTGTGCTGTGTCTTGGTTGTAGCATGTGAGCTCTTTCAGCTGCAGCATGTGGGATCAAGTTCCCTGACCAGGGACTGAACCTGGGCCCCTTGCACTGGGAATGTGGAGTCTCAGCCACTGGGAAATCCTGAAGTTTACTTTTATAATTATAGTCTTAAGTCCTTTCTGTGTATTGAATGTGTGACTTTCCAAAGGATCACTTTGATGTATTTAGCTACATCCAGAACCTTGAAAATTATATGGTATGATTTTGTATCTATTTTGTACAAATATTGCTTTTGATTTCATTTCCTTCTAAAAGTTCTAAGGTCAAAAGTGTTGCAAAGAGTTTGTTGTGAGTTGCTCTGTAGGTAGAGCAAAGCTAGGTTTCTATTTTGGTGCCTTAATCCTTCCACAGCTGTGTAAGATCCAGTTTCCAGTAGGGGAAAAGTCACATTTAATATTGGAGGATCATAGCTCCCCCTCCTGGAACTACGAGGTTTTAAAGTCCTGCTTTCTTTTCTATTCTTTTCCTTGCAGCTGATGCTCTGTATCTAAGTCGTGTCCGACTCTTTTGTGACCCCATGGACCCACCAGGCTCCTCTGTCCATGGAATTCTCCAGGCAAGAATACTGGAGTGGGTGCCATTTCCTCCTCTGGGGGATCTTCTGGACCCAGGGATCAAATTCGCATCTCCGGCACTGGCAGGTGGATTCTTTACCACTGAGACACCAGGGAAGCCAATTTTCCCTCACAGAGTTAGACTCAACCCCTGTAATCACAAGGGAAAACCCTCCAGGGATTCTCAGTCTTCATTATTTAGGCCATTGCTGATGAACTCGTCAGAGCCAAGAAATTTCACGTGGCATGTGGTCTCCCAGATGTCTGATCTCTGATGACAGAGGTGTTCTGTATCTGTGCTCTCTCATGTAATAACCAGTAGCCACTGGGAACCAGTGCGCAGTTAATGCTAATCAACTGAGCCGAATGAACTGAGGCAACTAAGGAACTCAACTTTTAGTTGTATTTTATTACAATTTTGCTGTGCTTAATCACTCAGTCGTGTCCGCTCTTTGCGACCCCATGGACTGTAACCCACCAGTCTCCATGGGATTCTCCAGGCAAGAATACTGGAGTGGGCTGCTATGCCCTCCTCCAGGGGATTAATTTCACTTTAATTATCTAGATGTGGTTAGTGACCACCAGATTAGATAGTACCATGTGGACACTAATAACTTCTCTCCAGTATTTGCTTCCCATCACCTAGAGTGTTGTCATTTTAACCACACTTAGCAATTTCCCTGACTGGTGGGGACAGGAAGCTTGCACCATGCTCTGAAGAATTACCCTTTATTCTTTCTACTGGATCACTTCACTGCACATGCCTCCTTAGAGCTCAAGCCATGGCTGGGTGGCACATACAGCTTAGACTTATTTTCTGCTTCATGGCATGGTTTTGCCCTGGCATCGTTCAAATAACGAGGCCAGGTCTGAACTCCTCAGGTGTTGTCACCTGTAGGAAACTACTGCCCTGGTCTGGGAGACACGGTTCAAGCACAGTCGGATAAGAGAAAACAAGTAGAACATGCGGCGGTGGGCATCTCGTGGGCATTTACTGTAGTCTTCTCAGGGTTGGTAGCGGAGATGGGAGAGATGTCATGATGATTTCAGCAGGGGTGCCAACAGGGGAGTTCCTTCAGCATCCCTGTCAATAGCATCTCTAGTTGCTCCCCTGAACCAACTGCGAGAAACATATACTCTAAGAAAACCCACTGGCCACACCTTCAGCCTCTCCTCCCAATTAGACTGTTAACCATAAGATCCCTTTATATGAACATTCTGGAGCGATCTCAAGTGAGCCTGATTTGCATGAAAATGGTTCACTAGTTTTTCTCTAAACAGAAAGTCCTTCTAAAGCAGAATGATGCAATACATAACACGACTTTCCAGAGACATAACAATGTGAGAAGCAAGGATGTACCTGCGTTTTTATGAAGCAGTGACCAATGTTCTAAAACAGACCCAAAGCCCTTGATGGCAAAGACTTCCTTCCCAGGTGCTTATAACACAGTAACATCATCACTTAATATTGAAATTTGTTCTGAGACAGTTTGAATGGAAGACATGGTGCACAGAAGGTTTATTGCATTGCATGGTATTGATCCAGTCTTATTCTATCACACACTGAAATTGTGCATTTGATGAAACAGATATATTGTACTGAGAGTTTCAGGGGAGCTGAGAGGTACTTTGTGAACAGTTGGAAATTTCAAATTCAAACTTTTCCTTTAACCCGATGCAGAAGAAATGGGATCATTTACAGGATGAAGAAAAGGAGGCAAGAAAAAACAAAAAACAGTGTAAGGCTCTGGGGATTGTCATGACTAGTCTCTGACACAAGAGGGAAGCAGAAATTAACTCAAGATTCTTCTGTATTTGTTACCCAAATTATCCACATATAAGCATTCTTCATATAGTAAAATGGACAAATTTAAGTAAGACGATGCAATGCTCCCATGATGAAAGAATTGGTTATTGTCTTAACATCAGAAAGAGAATCTACAATACCTGTTTTTGCTGCCAGGGGGAGATTCTAGAAGGCAATGAACACATACTTATGAGATTAGAAGTCAAACAAATGTGGACTCATCGTGGCTCAAGGTCATGGTAACTGGGTGACCTTGGGCAAATCCCAGCTGTTTTGAAATCTGGTTTCTTTCTGTAAAACTGGTATATGCTCATGCTTCCCATAACCCAGAATTGTTGCAAGAATTCCATAATATTCTGTAGGTGGCGGGGGGGGGGAGGGGCATATGTTTCAACACAGGTAAAGTTCCCATAAGTGGTAGCTTCTGTAATTCTTTTTTTACAAAGTTCATATTGTTCACCATTCTTGTGAGAATTAAACAGAAGCATTTCTCTAGAAATGGCTTTTTTTTTTTTTTTGGTATTGTGTACAGAAACTGGTTGCTGTCTTCTGTCACTTGGAGTGTGTCTGTGTATGTGTGTGTGTGTGTGTGTGTGTGTGCGCGTGTGTTGGAGGGGTACTTCCTGTTTCTGGGGAAATTAACTTTCAACTCTCTCACTTTCCGACACCATTGTCATCTTCACTCCTTTCTTCTCTCCTCAGCTTCTGGTAAATGAGAAGAAACCTTTCAATTTCAGGTATGAGTGTTTATATGTAACCTGGGGGCTGGGGAATCTGGGGGCATAAGTCTCTTAAAAATATAAGCTACGATTTGCATCTCAAGGAGGAAGGTGGAAAAATTTGGAGTTGGTGACATAGAATGAAAAGGAGATCTGAAGCATTCGGAGTTTAACCAAGTTGAAAATACATTTCACAATTAAACAAAATGACAAAGCCATACCATTTTAAATGTGAAAATTTTCATGCTAAAATAAAATTTGTTCAGTATTATATCAATATTATTTATGATTATCCTCCCCATTTGAGAAAATTCTCTGTTTACTATAGAGTATAAATCAAATTTGGGCTTCCCTGGCAGCTCAGTCAGTAAAGAATCGTCCTGCAGTACAGGAGACCTGGATTCGATCCCTGAGTCAGGAAGATCCCCTGGAGAAGGAAATGGCAACCCACTCCAGTATTCTTACTTGGAGAATCCCATGGACTGAGTGAGGAGCCTATGGGCTATACAGTCCACAGGGTCACAAAGAGTCAGACATGACTTAACGACTAAACCATCAAACAAAAGTGCAAAAAAATCTCCAAGGCAATGCTTAAATATGAAAAGCAGTAATTGTTTTAAAGTACATTAAAGCCTTATTCAAACAAAAGATAACTGTGAATTATTATTTTCTCTAGTCATCAGAAGAGACTCTAGAGAGAGCCCATAGTTGGCAAGACTTGACCCTATATGCCCACAAAGAAATACTGGTTACTTCATGTAATCGCAATGAATTATACTGAATTTCCTTAAAATTCTACCAGGAAGCTTCCTATATTCACCAAGAATTAGTGAGATTTTGCTCATATTCATTTGTCCTATGACTTCCTTTGCTTCCTATATTCACACATGAAAAGATAGGAAATTTCAGCAAAGAAGATAAAAAGCCAACTGGAAGTTTTACAACTGAAAAAATACAATAACCATAATGAAAACTTGGAGAAGGCAATGGCAACCCACTCCACTACTCTTGCCTGGAAAATCCCATGGACGGAGGAGCCTGGTAGGCTATAGTCCATGGGGTCGCTAAGAGTTAGGCATGACTAAGCGACTTCACTTTCACTTTTCACCTTCATGCATTGGAGAAGGAAATGGCAACCCACTCCAGTGTTCTTGCCTGGAGAATCCCAGGGACAGAGGGGCCTGGTGGGCTGCCGTCTATGGGGTCGCACAGAGTCGGACACGACTGAAGTGACTTAGCAGCAGCATAATGAAAACTTACTGATGGAAGGAGAAGCCAAACTTCCAATCAATGAACTGGAAGATAAAATAGAATAATTGTAATTACTCAGCTTGAAAGACAGAGAAAATCAACTAAAAAAAAAAAACAGAGGAAACTGAGTGACCATAGATCTGGCATTCATGTCGTCAAAGTCCTAGAAGGAGTGGTGGAGAAATAGAGTGCTGCTGAAAACGTATTTGAAGAAATAATGGCTCAAAGTTTCCCATTTTGGAAAGAGACATAAACCTACAGATTAAACCAGCTGTGTGACTTCCAAACTGATTAAACCCAAAGGAATTCTTGCCAAGATGTAACTGAATTTCTCAAAACTAGAAACAAAGTGGAAATGAAACCAAGGAGAGAGAAAGAGCACTTACTAACAGGAAGAAATAATTCGAACAGCAGTGAATTTATCAGAAACATGGAGGCCAGAAGGAAGAGTATATGAGTAGTAAAAGCATTCAGTAAATGTGGCGGGTACGAGGTAAATAAACAATGCAGGTTTGGGATTCAAGCCCTGGGTCGGGAAGATCTGAGCATGAAACCCACGCAGGGGTGGAAAAGAGAGCCATGACATAAAGCTCACATCTTGTACAAGAATTAAGACAAAAGGTATCATAAATGTAGATGAAAATGTAACACTAGAGACATTTAGGAAAAAACATGTGAAAAAAAAAAAACACTTTGGGACCTACAGCTAAGTAAAGACTTCTCAGATACAACACACCAAAAGCACAGGCCATAAAAGGAAAAAAAAAAAAAGGAAGTTGGGCTTTATCAAAATTAAGTCATCTGCTCTGCAAATTACCCTGTCAACAGGTAGAAAACACAAGCCACAGATTGAGAGAAAATTTTTTCAAATCTCATGGCTAACAGCAGTTTCATATCTAGATCTCTCAAAGCAACAGCACAAGCAACCCAAACAACCCAAATAGACAATGGGCGAAAGACACAAAGTGACATCTCATTAAGAGGATATAAGGGTGCTAAATATGAACATGAAAAGGTTTTCAGGATGATTACCCATTAGGGAATGCAAATTTAGATCACGACGCGGTATCATTAGAAACCCACTCAAAGAGCCTAAAAAACGGTGCCAGCACTGAATGCTGGTGAAGATTCAGGTAAACAAAATCTCTCATACGTTCACTGCTGGTGAAAATGTAAATGGTACGGCCACCTGGGAAATTCTTTGGCAGAGTCTTTTTAAGATAAGCATAAGTTTGGCATAAACACCATAGTTATACGCCTGGACATTGATCTCAGAGAAGACTTACCTCTACACAAAAACTTGTGTGCAATTATTCACAGCAGTTTTATCTTTAACAGCCAACAACTAGAAACAACCTTGATGTCTTTCCATAGGTAAAAAACTAAATGAACTGTTTCACCCACAGATGAGGGTGAAAGAGGAAAGCCAAAAAGCTGGCTTCAAACTCAACATTCAAAATACTAAGATCATGGCATCTAGTCCCATCACTTTATGGCAAATAGATGGGGCGAAAGTGAAAACAGTGGCAGAGTTTATTTCTTGGGCTCCAAAATCACTGCAGACAGTGACTGCAGCAATGAAATTAAAAGGCACTTGCTCTTTGGAAGAAAAGCTATGACAAACTTAGTGTATTAAAAAGCAGAGACATCACTTTGCTGACAAAGATCCATCTAGTCAAAGCCATTGTTTTTTCCCGTAATCATGTAGGAATGTGGTAGTTGGACCATAAAGAAGGCTGAGCACCAAAAGAATTGATACTTTCGAATTGTGGTGCCAGAGAAGACTCTTGACAGTCCCTTGGACAGCAGAGATCAAACCAGTCAATCCTACTGGAAATCAACCCTGAATACTCATTGAAAGGACTGATGCTGAAGCTGAAGCTCCAATACTTTGGCCAGTGATGCGAAGAGCTGACTCATTGGAAAAGACTGATGCTGGGAAAGACTGAGGGCAGGAGGAGAAGGGGGCAACAGAGAATGAGATGGTTGGATGGCATCACTGACTCAATGGACATGAGATTGAACAAACTCCAGGAGATAGCGAAGGACAGGAAAGTCTGGTGTGCTGTAGTCCATGGGATCTCAAAGAGTTGGACATGACTTAGCGACTGAACAACACCACCACCCACCCTAAGAATACCGCCCAACAGTAAAAGGGGGTTAGCTATTGATACACACAGCATTGTGGATGGATCTCAGGGGTGTTATACCAAATGGAAAATAGCAAACTGAAGGTCACACTCAGTATAATTCCATTTATATAACACTCAAAATGACAAAAATGTAGGGATAAAAGCCAAATTAATGGTTTCTAGGGATTAGGGATGATGTGGATCAGGGGCGTGTGTTTGACTGTTCAAGCAGGATGGAGATCTTTGGGGTGATCTGATTATTCAAAATCTTGATTGTGATGGTGATGTGAATTTATACACCAGATACAATAGCTCAGAATTACACACCCACATTGTTCCAGGGTTAACTTCCTTCTTTTGATGTTGTTCTATGGTAATGTATGACGTCACTATTAGAAGCAACTGGATGAACAATATAGATAACCTCGATATACACTCTTTGCAACTTCCTAGGAATTTTCAATTATCTCAATATTTTAAAAATTAAGCATTTTTTAATTTATTAGTTATTTTTTAAAGAATCATGCAGTATGTACTTATAGCATATGCTCTCCTAAAGTATAGAAGAGCTTTTAAAAGTATATATATTTTTTAAAGTATTAAAAAATAAAGCTTTTAAAAGTATATATTTATGCCTTTATTTGACTTTGTGGGATCTTTAGTTGAGGCATGTGGGATCTAGTTTTCCCTACCAGGGATTGAACCTGGGCCCCCTTCACTGGGAACATGGAATCTTAACCCTGGACTACACATGGAAACCTCTATAAAGTTATTTTTTAATGGTACAAATATTTTTATTTGGGAAGACAGGGAGGAAGGCCCCGAACAATGGAGCCAGGAGCTTCACCAGGAGCTTACCATGCCATTCCAGTCTCTGGGTAGAACTTTTCTAGGGGCTACATCTCAGATGAGACTTGCCATGAGGTGATAGAACGGAATAGGGCATCAGCTGCCACAAAGCCTGCCTCACCCCACGTGGGGTGTTGGAGAAAGGAGTGGATTCTGAGCAAGTGATCCAGTATTTCCTGGGTGTCAGTGGTCGTAGATGCCACCTGGCTGTATTACAGGGTCTAACCAATGACCTCAAGAGCTGCTTTCTTTAGGCCCTTATCTCTTGGTTCCCAGCTCACAGCATTCAACCCAGAAGTGTTTTGGAGGGGAGCTCAGACAAGATCAAGATGAAGCGAGTTACTGGCGTCGATCTGCCTTTCATCTGATAAAGCAGCAGTATTTGGAGCACCAGTGGAAGGTGCGTGTGAGCTGGGGGGATGCAGAGACCCATCCAATGCAGCGTCCACTGAGCCTCACCCTTTGTCTGAGTCTCCTTGTGTCTAGAGCAGAACTGGGCTTATCTTCTGGACATTCAAGTGGACCTTTGTACTCATTTAGTTTAAATAAATAAGGTCCCGGTCAGAGAGATGGGGACCGCCATCACTTAGAAAGCAGAGTTGTGTCATTTGTCAATGTCGCATTGGTAGAGCAGTGAAAACGGTCACTCCAAATCGCTGGGCAGTCAGTCTCTCTGGAGGGCAAATGAGGTGGAATGAATGAAGCTCCGGGGGTACCTTCCCGAGGGTGTTCCCTAGCCCTTCTCTGCACTTTATCCTGGAGATGGTGGAAAGTGGAGCCTGATGGGGTTTGCGGGCTTTGATTGGGAATTACATTGCTTTCCAGGTAAACACACCTGGAAGGAGAAAGGGAAGCAGAGCAGACAGGACTGGCCTGGCTGTGGACGTGACAAGACCCCACAGTCGGGACCACTTCATGCTGGCGTCTGCAGCACAGAGGCCCAGGTGCAAGGTTGAAGAGGCTGGGGACAGTGACACAGCATCCCCCAAAAGGCTTGTCGTGATGGGGTATAACCCCTGGGGAGGCAGGAGTCTGGACACTTCTGGACTGGCATTTGGAGCACGAGCCCTGCTCGTCTGGAGCACTCCTCCCGAGTGCTCCCTGGGGAAACTGAGGCAGAAAACCAGTCCTGGGGTTACATTTCTATTTCCAGTCCACATTCTCGTCTAGTGGCAGAGCACAGGCAATCGACACTGTCAGGGTCTGAGAAAAAAACCTTAACGGGCTTTGCTTACCACCATCAGTTATCTTGGTTCTTAGTCATTTTTCAGTTTCCCTCTCCCTTGTGAGAGGGTATTTTCCAACAATATCAAAACGCTTCAGATAGATAGAAACATTAGCAGTCAGAATTCCCATCAAATTCCCTTTTTCCTTTCACGCAGTGGAACTCAGCGTCATCATCTAGTGTAAAAAAAATATGCTGGCCCTGCTGTTCTTGCTAATTATTTCTTCCTTCTACTGCCTCCTGCTCTAAAGAGGAGAAAGAAACGATTCTGGAAACTCTAATTGGATGGTAGGTTCTTTCCAACCCAGGCCAGAGGTAGTCATTCGTTTCAGCGACTTACGGTTCAATAAAAACTATCTGCTGCAATGCAACAAGAAGGCCTTTCTTTCAGGGAACACAATTATTTTTTTTTTATTCAATCCATGTTCTCTTCCAAAATATCATGTCAATAGAAATAAAAACACTTTCCTGAAACAACAAAGGAAATGGTGGGTATATCAAGCTTTTTGCCCTGAGATTTCTGTATTCACCCTCACATTACTTAGTTGACACACACCCTATTGACCCAAAAGCCAGAACAAATAGTCCAGAGTGATAGTGGAGTCAAATCCAATGATCTTATGCCTCCACCAAATACTGTTTAAAGGTTAGTTCCAGAAATATCAGACACTTTGACAGAAGGCACTTGGGCTAAGTCGTTTCAGTTGTGCCCAACTCTGTGCGACCCTATGGACTGTAGCCTGCCAGGCTCCTCTGTCCCTGGGATTCTCTAGGCAAGAATACTGGAGTGGGTTGCCATGCCCTCCTCCAGGGGATCTTCCCGACCCAGGGACTGAACCCATGTCTCTTATGTATCCTGCATTGGCAGGCAGGTTCTTTATCCCTATGCACGTAAAACTGCCTCCTCTTCTTGTCTGTCATTCTTTGACTTTTTATATTATATGTAAAACTGTTTTTGTTTTGTTTTGGGCTATAGCCAGTTAACAGTGTTGTGATATTTTAGGTGAACAGCAAAGAGACTCAGCCATACATATACATGTATCCATTGTCCCCCAAACTCCGCTCTCATCCAGGCTGCCACGTAACACTGAGCAGAGTTCCACGTGCTATACAGGAGGTCTTTTGTCGGTTATCCATTTTAAATATGGCAGAGCATACATGTCGATCCCAAACTCCCTAACTGTCCCTGCTTCCCATCCTTCCCACTGGCAACCATAAGTTCATTTTCTATGGAACTCATTATTATCTTGGCTTAGACGCCTGGGAACAGTCAGGATCTGTTTTGTTGCAGAAGGAATAACAGCATAGCACTATAGAATTGGGTGTTTCTGAACTTTGAAGCAGATTTATGAAACAAAGCAAGCAAAAACTGTAAATATTTAACATCACATGTTACCAGTTTTTGGAGGGAAAGATGACAAAATCTCTAAGGGGTCATTAGCTTAGGGATGGTCATGACCTTGCAAATTCAGCTCCATCTACTAAGCGACTACTTGGTAAATTTGTAGAGAGAGCCTCCATCTGCCCATATCTGCTCAGTGTCAATTTGATCTTATCATGGCTATTTTGTATTCTGCTTCCAGGTTTTAAAACTTATTTTAAAAGCACAAACAACAACAATGGCAACAAATTCCGCTTTTCTTTTTCCTCCCTCTTGTTCCTGACTGGCACCCACCTCGTTTTTGGCTGTCTACCTTTGCAATTTCTGGCACATGTGTGTTCTGCTCAGTGCCAGTTTCAGGTCAACAGATGTTGTCATGAAAAACAAGAACTAGAAAATTAGAAAATCTCACTGCTTTGCAATGCTTATTAGCAGGAAACGGCAGCAATATGCTTTATATTTTTTTAGTAGTGGATTCTTGTGGGCATTCTTCTCATGGACTGGTGCATTTTTAAGCTTTCTTTTTTTAATGTGTTATTTTTGTAATGGAAAAATCATTTAATTTAGAAATCATAATGACCTTTGTATCCACTTCTCTTTAGCCTGTTCTCTGTGATAAAAGTCTGACACAGCATATGCAAGTGTATATAAAAGCTATGGCCGTTAACAACAACAACAACAAAAGCTTTCAGAGAAAACACGTTTTCTGAAAAATTTTAGCTCTGTAGCTTTAAAAACATTTCGAAACTCCCCTTTGCTAAACAAAAAATTCTTTGAAAACTGGTTAATGGTCTCAAAACAGTTTCAGACAGATTTACAGGAAAAATATTTGGTTCCTACCCTATAATAATTTCTTTATAAATGAAAAGACTGAAATGTTCTTTAAATCCAGATTCAAATAATTTCAAAAGCAATTATCATTTTGCTCAGTAAAGAGAATGCTTAAGCTTTTGGAAGAAAGCTTGCCCCAGAAACTCATGCAATTGTCCTATTCAACTACAAATTTCTGAAAGTAAGATGCCAACCATAAAATATGTATGATTTTTCAGTGTGAGGCTGATATTATATAGAGCAATACAGTGTGTGGACCACCTGATATCCAGGTCAGCAAAAATAGCACCTAGTTCACAGAGCCAGCCATGGCCTCTCCCACAGGCATCACCCCCACCCCACGGGGTGTCTCATTTCATGACCCTACTCTCATTTGTTCCTGTTGAACTGTAATAAAAGGAAAACAGATCCCTGGCCCTGGGAAAGTATTTCTTGTTTCTTTATCTGCATAATAAGGGGTTTGAGCTAAATCCTTTCCAAGACCCTTACCAGATATAAAATTCTGATGTTCTTATGTTGCAACATATAATTTAGGAATTGCTCAAAGATACACATGCCTTGGAACATTCAGCAAAACCTTGACACAGAAAGTCAGAATGTGTATGTGTGTATAAAATGTATATATATAAAAATAAAAATATATTTTTTATATATATATATAAAAGATGGTATAGTGAAGGATGGAGAGCCTGGCGTAATGCAGTCTGTGGGATTGCAAAGAGTCAGACATGACTTAGCAACTGTAAAAAAACAACAAAATAGCATACATATATTTTTATATATAAAATGTATATACATATAAAAATATTTTGGCCTTCATAGTCCATCTTTACTTATCCTTCTATTGCTCTCACTAGAAGCACAATACTGTGGACTAGAAGTTATTTGATCTTCCATGCTGTGCTATGCTGTGCTTAGTTGCTCAGTCGTGTCCGATTCTTTGCAGCCCATCAGGCTCCTCTGTTCATGGGGACTCTCCAGGCAAGAATACTGGAGTAGGTTGCCATGCCCTCCTCCAGGGGATCTTCCCAACCCAGGAACCGAACCAGGGTCTCCTGCATGGCAGGTGAATTCTTTACCAGCTGAGCCACCTGGGAAGCCCTGATCTTCCATAACTCCCTGAAAATAATTTTATTAAATTTTTTATATTATTATATATATTTTGATTGTTTATTGTTTTTAACTGTATATTTGAAAAAATTTTTAAATTATACATTTTTTAAAGGTTACACTCTGCTTATAGGGGCTTCCCAGGTGGTACAGTGGTAAAGAATCCACCTGTCAATGCAGGAGATGCAAGAGATGCAGGTTCAATCTCTGGATCGGGAAGATACCCTGGAGGAGGAAATGGCAACCCATTCCAGTATTCTTGCCTGGAGAATCCCATGGACAGAGGAATCTAGTAAGCTATAGTCCTTGTGGAAGCTCCAATACTTTGGCCACCTGATGTGAACAGAGAACTCATTGGAAAGGACCTTGATGCAGGGAAAGATTGAGGACACGAGGAGAAGGGGGGCAACAGAGGATGAGATGTTTGGATGGCATCACCAACTCAATGGACATGAGTTTGAGCAAACTCTGGGAGATGGTGAAGGACAGGTAAGCCTGGTGTGCTGCAGTTCATGGGGTCACAAAGAGTCAGACACCACTTATCAATTAAACAACAGCAACGACAAGTAGCTCAATGGTAAAGAATTCTGTTGCTGATGCAGGAGACCCAGATTCGAACACTGGGTCAGGAAGATCCCTTGTAGAAGGAAATGGCAACCCACGCCAGTATTCTTGCCCAGAAAATTCCATGGACAGAGAAGCCTGGCAGGCTACAGTCCACGAGGTTGCAAAGGGCTGAACACAACTGAGTGACGGAACACCCACATTCCACTTACAGTTACTACAAATTCTTGGCTATATTCCCCTTGTTGTATAATACATCCTCAAGCCTATCTTACACCCAACAGTTTGGATAGATTGTGAGTGTGGTTGCTCAGTTGCTTCAGTCTTGTCTGACTTATAGTTTGACAAGTCTTGTTTGACTTGTCTGACTCTTTGCGACCCTATGGACTGTAGCCCGCCAGGCTCCTCTGTCCATGGGACTCTCCAAGCAAGAATACTGGAATAGGTTGCCATACCCTTCTCCAGTGGATCTTCCTCAACTGGGGATCAAACCCGTGTCTCCTGGGTCCTGCATTGCAGGCAGATTCTTTTACCCACTGAGCCACCTGGAAAGCCCTTGGGTATACTAAATTGTGTATATTAAATGATGTAGCTTTTATCTTTGGCGTTGTTAATGTGAATAACAACAACAGCAGCAATACTGATAATTACTCTGTTTCTCTAACTTTGTCTTATACAAATAGGAGATCATTCTCTTGCAGATTTCTGAGGCCTCTTACAACTCTTCTTTTTTACCTTTATGTTTATTTCTCCTTTTTTTCATGGTTCATACTCTTTATCCTATTTCTTTTCCTTTTCTTTATTTTCTCATTTGCTCTCTTTGTTTACTGTGATGTTTTCTCTTTCCTTGGTTCCTACTTGAGATTTTGTGAAATGAGTTGTGATATCTTGCAGGGCTCTGTGGGGCTCCTGGCAGAAGGACTTTCTGTGTCCCCCGTTTCCTTGATTATAGGACACAGCCTTTATTCAGCCTTCATGAATTCAACCTTCCCTGAATCCAAGAGTCAGATTCAAGCAGTTGATAATTAGGGAAGGAAGGGGCTGGGAGACCAGAAGAAACAGTCAAGAGCAGCCTTGGGGCAAGGTTCTGTTTTCCTATCAAAGGATACACACAATATATTCTGCAGATACTGAACCTATCCCCTGCCCCAGGTAGGAGAATTTAATGATTAATGATGAAGTGCTACCCGCAAGCATATAGACCCCAGAGCATGTGGACCTGAGGTTGATGATGCTGATTCCTACTTACCTCACCACCCACCCATCAGAAGACTGTCCATCTGATCACACCCTCTGAACAAAAGCTATAAAACTTTCCACTCTCTTACCCAAGTTGGGACACATGGTTTTGAGGTCATTTACCCCCTTTGCTTGGCAAAGCAATAACACTGCTCTTTTCTTCTTCACCCAAAACTCTGCCTCTGAGATTTGATTCAGCACCTGAGTAGAGAGAAGCTGAGCTTTCAGTATCAGTTGTCCCTTGGATAGACTAAAAAATCCTGTGAGAGTTCTGGCATGTTGCGGTTTACAGAAGAACACTATTTTTCACAGTGCTGAATTACAGCCACTAAAGTGGTTGGTGAATCTGTGCCATCTCCTGCTCATTTAATTAAAATGCCACCTTAATTGTGCTGGGTTACCATGCATTTTTTCCTTGCTACTCATCTGAGTGTTTATTTTCCTGTCATTTCCCCCTACAAACCTCCTCTTGCAAATAGATTTGACATTTTGTGAGCATTGCACTCTGCTTGAGGCCTGATATTTACAGGAACAAAATGGTGCTTGGAGAAAAGCTTCTTGGGTTTGTAAATGAGTTTATTTATGTCATCAAATCTGGATGATCCAAGGATACATAGTCTGGATTTGGGAAACATTTCACCTTTCACCTTTCTCTCACCCCGGCAAAGCTAGAGGGTGGTTGGGCTATTAGAATGGGTTTGCATTCCATGAATATTCACAAGTTTAGTGTCAGGAAATGTGGGCATGGCCAAGGGGGAGGGATAATCTGTCTCTTGGGTGACTCTGGGGAAAACAGCTTGAGATTCCTTTTTTTTTTTTTTTTTTTTTTAGTGGTGCTCTCTGGGTCTAACAGCTAATTCTGTCATTTTAATGGAACAGGCCATCACAAGCCAACAAAAATAGAAAAATAATGGGAAAATGACAAATTTGTGCTTGCATGCTCAGTTGCCCAGTTGTGTCCTACTCTTTGTGACCCCGTGAACTGTAGCCTGCCAGGCTCCTCTGTCCATGGGATTTTCCAGGCAAGAATACTGGAGTGCGTTGCTGTGCCCTCCTCCAGGGAATCTTCCAGACCCAGGGATCCAACCTGCATTTCCTGCGTCTCCTGCATTGTGGTCAGATTCTTTACTGCTGAGCCACTGGGGAAGTCCCTGGCTAATTAGATGATCTTCTGATTTTTGTAGTTCAACAGTATGAATCAGTTCAGTTCAGTTCAGTCGCTCAGCCATGTCCGACTCTTCACGACCCCATGAATCGCAGCACGCCAGGCCTCCCTGTCCATCACCAACTCCCAGAGTTCACTCAGATTCACATCCATAGAGTCAGTGATGCCATCCAGCCATCTCACCCTCTGTCGTCCCCTTCTCCTCCTGCCCCCAATCCCTCCCAGCATCAGACTATGAATACAGGGTAGCAATACCTACATTAATTGTATTAGGAAAAGACTGCAAGAAATTTTGACATTTAGGAAAAAAATCATGAATAGTTTTTTAGAATAAACTAAAACTGATGTCTAGATATTCTCTTCTTATATAAGCTGCATCACTGAAAGGAATTTTAAACTGGACATTCTTAGAAAATTTCTCAGTAATACACTTGGTAGTAGTGATGGATAGAGGTGGAGGGGGATAGTAGTGAAAGTTAAATAAAAATATATTCATTGGGATCTTCCTTTCAAAAAAACCACGTTTTTACCTTATGCCTATTAAGAAAATGCTCCGATGCCTAGCAACTAAACAATTACTTTTGTTTTCCAGTCTTGTGATGTATGTTGGAAGGCTAGTGCCATGATCACATTGAGAAAGAAAATAATCTCTCTGAGATAACAAGTGTGAGGGACTTCTCTGGCGGGCCAGTGGCTAAGACTTCACCTTTCAATGTAGGGGGTGTGGGTTTGACCCCTGGTCAGGGAGCTAAGATTCCACATGTGTCAAGGCCAAAAACCAAAACATAAAACTGAAGCAATATTGTAACACATTCAATAAAGACCTAAACATTTTCTAAAAAGGAAATAATAGGTTTAAGATGCTACCCCTCCCCACCCTCACCAAACTATGAAACTCAGAAAGTTGTAAGGAATTCTGATGCAAGAGGCATACCCTTCTCCAGAGGGTACCACTTCCATCTCACCAGTACAAAGCACTTTTTCACGGTTGACTTGTACGTACGACAGAAATGTAATAGGTCCTGAAACTATTGGAAACTCAAAGTCAGTATTGACTGCCAAGTTGATTTCAAAATCCCTGGTGATTCCAGGCTTCCCAGGAGGCACTCGTGGTGAGGAACCTGCCTGCCAAAGCAGGAGACTTCAGAAACCTGGGTTCAGTCCTTGGGTTGGCAAGATCCCCTGGAAGAGGGCATGGCAACCCACTCCGGTATTCTTGCCTAGAGAGCCCCATGGACAGAGGAGCCTGGCGGGCTACAGTCCATGGAGTCGCAGAGAGTTGGACACGACTGAAGGAACTTAGCACACATGCACGCACGCACTGGTGATTCCAGTCTCCTCAGAATGCAAATTGCAGGAGCTGTTTTAACAGTGGACACCTGTGGTTTGTGTTGTCTGAAACCTCCTTGGCAGCACTTTGTTGTCATTCAGATACTGAAGCTCGACTTTATGGGTCTGGAAAGGCCAACTTGCCCCGTCCCATTACCAACTGACACCAACTGCTGGTTAAAGGTTATGGCAAATGACAGAATGGTTTCTTTTTCAATCGTTTCTGGCCTTACTAACACGTCACTCAACCTGAGCCCTCCTCCCTCTCGAAATTACACAGAATGTTTACTGAGTGCATTGCCTGCCGGCAGGCATTCTATCCTTGTGAATTTAGCATTGTTTCTGAACCATCCCTGCATCTTGTTTCATTCTCCAATGGCGGAAGGATCCTCCTGGGTCCTCAGAGCGTACAGCTTTATCACAGGAAAGGGGAAGGGGAGGTGGGGGGTAGTGCCTCTGGGAGATGCTGGTGTTCTCAGTTAATCTTGAATTGAGAAGCAGTTGCCTGGGAAACAAAACCTCAAAAAAAAAAAAAAAATCTCACTTTTGCATGCAGCTTCAAATCTTCAAATGACAGGATGTGCATTTGTGTTGAAAGGAAATCCTCTAAGTCGAAAGTCTCCTGAAGACCAGGTTTACGATCCGCCCAAGCCACCTCAGCACAGCATGGACACTGTCACACTGCTAATCAAATAGAACACACTTAGGTTAAAAATGGAGACGAAAAGGTTAAGATGCTCTTCTCTGGTCACATGAGTTGAAAGGCATCACAGAGCCACAGCATGGATGCTGCAGTCAGAAGCCCTGTTTTGGGAACTTACCTCTAACTGGTAATTTATATCCTATCTTAGGGTGTGACTTTGGACTGTGTGTTACAAACATAGCTGCCTCCCAGGCAAAGCTTCTTCAACTGTACAAGGGAGGGATGGTCTGGTCTTCAAGTTACCACATTTCCTTACCCCTCCTAGAGCTAATAATTACCTGGGCTTGTATGACTAGTTTATGACTGTTGATCAGTGTCTTTTCTTTTTTTTTGACCAAGTCTTAGTTGTGGCATGCAGGCTCTTAGTTTCAACATGTTGGACCTAGTTCCCCTACTAGGGATCGAACCCAGGCCCCTGCATTGGGAGTGCAGAGTCTCAGCCACTGTGCCACCAGGAAAGCCCTTCTCAGCATCTTTCAACAAACATTTATTGAGGATTCATGTCACCAGTGTAGGGTTGGAAACAAATTTCTGTTACCCTTTTAGGTTCTGTCCCTGAGGCCTATGAATTAAACTCACAAACACCAGCCTAATGGGAGAAAAGATTTATTTTGTTTGCACATGGGAGCTGCATAGAAAAGAAGTAAAAACCAAAAGAAGCAGTTAGGCTTGAAAGGTTATATACCATTTTAACAAAGGGTGATAAACGGTAGAGAAGTGACTAGACAAAGGAAAAGGAGTTTGGGTTTCTGGGGATAAAACATTGTGAGAAGGTAAATATATGGGGGAAAGTAATGGAAGATAGGGGTTACTTTGTAAGATTTGCTAAGCAGACTCAAGTGTGTGTGTCTCCAGGGATAGAGTCATTGCTGGTGCCTAAGAGCCAGGAAGTCCAGCATTGCAGGTAGATTTAACCATCTGAGCCACCAGGGAAGCCCCAAGAGTCATTCCCCTTTACCTGGTACAGAGAGGGAGAAACGTTTACAAATGAAAACATATGTCCTTATTTTAGGCAGAAAGGAATAAGACAGAGTATTCTTCCTGCATCTGCTGCTTCTCAATTACCTTCAATTCAAAATAATCCTTATGCCAAAGTGGTATATTTTGAGGTGCTATCTGATTCCCTTCACTAGTGTAGTGCTGGATTTTTTTCTGGCCCTCCTTTGTATAGGCTAATGGGTTGACTTATTAGTTGAAGTCATTAATGACAAAACCTGATTCTTTTGCATTTAAACCATCAAAGAAGGATACCACTGTTTCAGAGATTATACCAGCTCAAGCATGTATTTATTGGGAATTTTTGCCTTCAGAAATACATTCAGTAGAATTACTGATTGTGCCAGAAATAATTATCATCATGAGTGAGTGTGTGTGCGTGTGTGTGTGTGTCTGCCACCAAGTATATGAACACAAAACACATATTTGGGATGGAAACTATGCTTTCCTTATAAAGGATAGTATTATGTGTTTTATTCTTCAAAAGCATCCTCTAGAAACATGAAAGCCTTATTCTTGGTCTATGGGAGGAGTAGCCAATAACTTTGCTGGTTTTATTATAGGACTTCTATAAACAGATTTTTTCTTGGAAAAAATAATTAACTCATTATTTTTAAAAGTAACAGTTTGCATTTTTGTAAACAGTGCATCATTTTTTTTCCCTTCATGTGCTCAGAGTCAAAGGCACACAGGAATGTTCTGAATTAACAACTCTGTTATATGATTTTTCCAAGAGCAGGTAGCTTCCTTCAATGAACCTGCTTCTGATACTTTGCATTTCTTTACTTCTCATCTCCAGATGTCCAAAATCAACCCACTGCTTCAGACCTACTGCAAATGGTCCATTGCATGTAGCCTGGTTTGATGCTTCTCTCCCTTCCCTGAACTGTCACGGCAGATAACTTTTTCTGTCTCTCGCACAACATATCACTCTCTGCCATGCATATGCATCACTTATTTGTTGTATGGCTTATATTTTCCACTAGAGTGTAAGCTCCTGAAGGCCGAGTCTCAGAGACTATGTAGAGCCTTGCCCAGAGCAGTCCCAGGAAATACCTCAAGAATAAACGAGGGACTTCCCTAGAGGTGCAGTGGTTAAGACCCCGCCTTCCGATGCAGGGGGTGGGGGTTTGATCTCTGATCAGAGAGCTAAGATCCCACATGCCTCAGGGCCAAAATACAAAGACAAAAAACAGAAGCAATGTTGTAACAAATTCAATAAAGACTTAAAAAATGGTCCACATGAAAAATCTTAAAAAGAATAAATGGAAAGGCAGAAGATGACACAGTGAGTTCTTGACAATTCTTGGAAAGATTAGACACTCTGTTGATTCTGTTTGGAAAAACTTTTATTCACTTATTTTCAATTGGTGTGTATGCAGGGAGACGCAAGATGAGATGGTTAGATAGCATCACCGACTCAGTGGACATGAATCTGAGCAAACTCCAGGAGATAGTGAAGGACAGGGAAGCCTGGGGAGCTGCAGTCCATGGGGTTGCAAAGAGTAGGACATGACTTAGTGACTGAACAACAATGATATTCAAGGACTGTAATTTAAAATTAATAATAATATGATCAGGGACTTTCCTGGTGGTCCAGTTAAGACTCTGTGCCTCCATTGCAGGGGTCCCAGATTCAGTCCCTGGTTGGGGAACTAAGATTCCACATGCTATATACAGTGTGGTCAAAAATAAGGGAAAAAAATTTAAAGAAAATATTTTTGAAAAATTATCTGGTCAAAGATTATAAGGAGCATGGGCAGTCCTAGGCAACATGGCAAACAGCAAACTGAAATACATAATTTGGTCAAATATGAAATGTGAGTGGTTTTGAGACCATCCTCTGTTTGCAGTTTACTTATTGGCTGCTCTGTTATGTGAAAGAATAGAGGTTGACTGTGGTACCTGCATGCAATCATTGTGGAACTTGGATAAAAGCTCTTTCAAAGGACCTCTTATATTTAGTTGATAAAATGGTTCTCATTTGCCATCATCAATAGTATAATCAAGGAGTACCCACACGGAACATTTCTAGAGAAAGCTGGAGAAGACAGCAGGCCATGGAAGACAGCTGAGTGTCTGGGCATCTTCACGGATTGTTTTGAGCCTCCACAAAAATAACTGCTGGGAGATTTGCTGACACACGGGGAAATAAGGCTTTCATGTGAATGTGAATGGAAAGGGTAAATTTCATGATCATCTTATGGTTGCCAAGAGGAATTAGTCACTCATACGGAGTAACCTGGCTTAAAGGAAAGATTGACAAATGCCTTTTTAGGTAATAATGAAGTCGTCATGGAGATCTAAAATGAAATCTAATAAAAATAATTAAAACTGCTGAGTGCAATAACAAGAAAGTGGGAAACGTGAGTAAAATGTTACTCATAAAAAGATGCCTAACACTCTACTTCAATAGAATGACAATTCACTTTGTACAGAAAGCCAAGTTTCATTGCTGCTGTCAAAAGAAGTGACCAAAATATTGGTTTACCAGTTCCCTATGGGTTTTCCCAGTGGCTCAGAGGTAAAAAATCCACCTGCAATCCAGGACCCCTGGGTCAGGAAGATCCCCTAGAGGAGGAAATGGCAACACACTCCGGTATTCTTGCCATGGACAGAGGAGCCTCGCAGGCTACAGTCCATGGAGTCAAAGAATCAGATGCGGCTGAGCACGCATGTGCCAGTTCCCCACAGATCAAGAAAGCTTTTTCCCATAAAAAAAGATTCTGGCCCTGAGAAGTTGAATTTGCAAAAATTTTGCAAAAACACTTGTCCTGATGCAGGAGAGTTGAGAAATTAGGGAGGTTAAAGCTCTTAAACCCAACATACTTTCTGTTCAAAAACAGATGGGATCAGCACAATCCTCTCTTCCTATCTGTGAAAAATAGTATGAGTTGCAAATTCTACCCCACGTAGGCTACTGTATGTTAATATTCTTAGCTGTTGTATGTAGAGTATGGAGGGTTCCGTAACTACAGTGAGTCTACAACCTCTAGGCTTGATCTTCTGTTTTCAGATGGGGTTGCCTTAGGGTCAGGAGGGGCTTCCCTGGTGGCACAGATGGTAAAGAATCTGCCTGCAATGAGAAAGACCTGGGTTCGATCCCTGGGTTGGGAAGATCCCTTGGAGAAGGGAATGGCTACCACTCCAGTATTCTTGTCTGGATAATCCCATAGACAGAGGAACCTGGTGGGCTACAGTCCATGGGGTCACAAAGGACACGACTGAGAAACTTTCACTTTCACTAGGGTCAGAAAGAACTCAGTTAATCGCATAAACTTTAAGTATTATACTTACTACAAAACCACCAGTCACGTGTGGCTAGTGAGCATTTGAAATGCAGCTATCCAGAATTGATATGTACTGTAAGCAAAAAATAAGAAATTTTGAAGGCTCAGTATGAAAAAAAAAAGAAAAGAAAATATCTCAACATTTAAAAATATTTGTTGCATGTTGACAATACTTTGGACATGTTGGATTACAAAATGTATTCTTAAAATTAATTTCACTTGTTTTTACAGAAACGTGGGTTGCATAGGTGTGGATTAATTTACAGGAAAACAGAAGCAGAGACAAGTTGCTGGTAGCCAGTGGGATGAACAAACACTTGGGGAGATTGAGCAGGACATCTCCCTAAAACTGAGCATTTCTATGGAATTAGAGGGCGAGAAAAAAAATGCCCAGTCCAGTTGAGGGAAGATGACACAAATCTATACTTTCTCGCTTGAAGTGTGATCTCTGGCCTGACTATATAATAGAGTTACTTCTTCATGGTGTAACTTTTATGATGATCAGATAATGTTTGCTAAGCACAGTGAGCTGCTTGTATGGAAGTAAGATCAATGCCTTGGAGTGTTATCCATTGCCACTGCGACCAGCCAGCAGGTATGATTCTGTCTCTGTACCAAATCATTTCCATTCAATATAGTGTACTTGGCAACATTTCTGTTTTTTAAACAAGTTGGGAGGAAAGCTGGAGTCTAGAATATTTATCCTCATCTGAAATAAATGAAAATAACACTTAGAAAGTACATTTTTTGGTGCGGATGGAGAGTCCTTAATGAGGTGTTTGCTTGTGTCTGATTTCCCTTTGTTTTTTTACTGGGTTGATTTAGAGAGAGCCTCTGAGCCTCAGGGAAGCACCACTGAAATCTTACAAAATCTTATAAAGCTGTTTAAGGCTGGATGAGCTGTTTAAACTGAGATGCAGCCTCTGTGCTTATGGTTTTCAGCAAACTTGCCTTAGTCCACGTTGCAAGATAGCAAAGACATCTATTTTCTTAGAGTTATCATATGATCCAGCAATCCCACTCCTGGGCATGTATCTGGACAAAACTATAACTCGAAAAGATACATGCACCCTTGTGTTTCTAGTAGCACTATTCACAATGGCCAAGATACAGAAACAACCTAAACATCCATTGACGCGGAATGGATAAAGAAGATGCGGTACATATACACAATGGAAAATTACTCAGCCATAAAGACTGAAACAATGTCCTTCACAGCAACATGGATGGACCTAGAGATTATCATACTAAGTGAAGTTAGACAGAAAGAGAAATAAAAATCATTTCACACTTTTATGTGGAATTTAAACTATGACGCAAATGAACTTATCTATGATACAGAAACAGACTCACAGACATAAAGGACAGACCTACGGTTGCTGAGGGCGAGAGGGGGTAGGGGAGGGAAGGACTGGAAGTCTGGGATTAGCAGACGCAAGCTATCATATATAGGATGGATAAATAGCAAGGTCTTACAGTCCCACTGTGTAGCACAGGAAACTATAGTCAGTACCCTGTGATAAACCATAATGGAAAAGAATATGAAAAGAATGTACTTTTCCTATTACTTTGCCGTATAGGAGAAATTAACACAACATTGTAAATCAACTGCACTTTAATAAAAAACATTAAAAAAAAAAAAGACAACTCTTTTCTCACAGTTCTGGAGGTTGGAAGTCCAAGATGAAAGTGATGGCAGGACTGGTTTCCAGTGAGGTTCCTCTGCCGGGCTTGTAGACAGTTGCGTCTCACTGCGTGCTCACATGGCTTTTGCGCTGTGTGAGTGAGAATCCTTGATGTCTCTTCCTCCTCATACAAGGACACCAGTCCTATCAGACCAGGGCCCCAATGTTATGGCCTCATGTAACCTTTATTACCTCCCTGAAGGCCCCATCTCCAAATGCAGACCCAGGAGGCTTCAACGTATGAATCTGAAGAGGACCCAGTTTAGTGCATACCAGGGTTGTTCTCAAACGTTCCATTTCTCCTTCTGGGCATTCAGAAGGATTGCACATCTCTGCTTGCTCTCTTAGATTTTTCTTCTTGATTTCTTTTGTTATGAAACTGAGCTCTTCTATGGCATTTCTCTGATTTTGTACTTCTCTGCCAAGTATTTGTTTTCATGCTTCATATTATGGTCATTGGCATGCCTGTCTGTTACCTCTTGCAGAGTACAAATGGTCTTTTGGTTGTTTTATTTAACATCAAATGTATGCCCTCTACCTTACAAGTGCTAAATACATATTTAAAGAACTATGTTGAATGTGACATATTAGTCATAAACTCAACTAATACCTCACTCTTTGAAATAGATATGCATTTAGAGCTTTATGTATATATTAGATATGCATTTAGAGCTTTATGTATATATTAGCTATGCATTTAGAGCTTTATGTATATATACGTAAGTATATAAATATTTATATTTACACATATCTTGTATTTGCATATTCTAAGGCACCAAAAATGATCATGCTTTTCTGGATCATTCAAAGCAACACCATAATTCTGCAGCGAGGCAATTTGCGGAGCCAGCACTCTCTGAAATCCCATTCAGTAAGCTAGGAGGAACCTGTAACTTCCTTTTATGGAAAGTCCTTGCTCTCACTCCACTCCACAAAGATGTGGCCCCATTTATCTGACATGGTATGTGCTGCTCTGTCTAGAGCATCATCATTCAAATATATCTGTTTTCTGAGTGATCCACCAGCTACAGCTTGAAAGATGGGATTTTTGAAAATCAACCCTCAGGGGTAATAAGTGCAAAAACTCCCCTGCTCTTGATTGAAGCACATTGGAACAAGGGTTTCCCACACTTCACAGTGCTGTACCCTGAAAAGCCAGAAGAGAAAGTCAGGTGGATAATTTCCATGTCTGTTGCTATGACAACTAACCCAGCCACTTCCATGAGGACGCAGATGATTATGCCAAAGCAGGGATTCTCCACCTTGAGTCCCTGAGCCACGCTGCCAAGTAAACCCTCCAAATCCCCCCTCAGCAACAGGAAAAACAAAATCAAGTTCACCAGAATTCCCATCCTGTTCTTTGGAAGCACCTGTAAGAGAAGCCGTAAGTGACTCACAGATTAATGCTCAGAATCAGAATAAATTGCCTTCATGCATTATTATGGCAGGAGCATCTGGAGGGACCATACGACTCACAAGTCAGGCCCAAGATCGCACTTGGGGAGCTGCTGACAGTCACAGAAAAAAATGATCACTTTCTCACTTTCTTGGGATTTAAGAGCTCTAGGTGGCATCCAACATTTGGCCATGGTTGCAGAGAGAGAGTTTAATTTCAGGTGCTGAATTCATGCGGTTCTGCATTTTATCCTCAATGTTAGGATAAGCTTGAAGCCTGGAAATACTGCTGCTTGTGATTCTAATTGCACTGTGGTCTGAATTTCTCAAAATGATGATTGAAGGATTTGAGATTATTGACAGAGTTCTCTTGAGAATCCATTTGGGGTTGAAATGTAATTCCTTCACTGTGTCTTGGCCCTTCATGGGTTAAAAAAAAAGCCACCATTTTAATTTTATGAAGTTAGGCAGATCCTTTTTCCTCTTAAGGAAAACACCAGTTGGAGGAGGAATAGAAGTCACGTACACAATCTGCAAAGAAATGACTTTCACTTTTACTTTGAAAACAATATTCACTTTTAAATGGAAAGGTTGAAATATCTCTGAAAATTATTTCCATGTGTGTATGTGTGTGCATGCACACATGTGTGTACGGACAGAGAAAGACAAAACTGGAGTTCTCTGGTAGGTATAAGCACAAAGAATTTGGAACTGATATTTTCTTCTGCTTTCTTTTCCTGAGGTGCCAAATTTTAGCACACAGCTCCTTGTTCCTTAATTAATGATTAAACAAATTCAATTCATGATTTAACTTAATTAAACAACTAATGAATTTGTGTATGCAAGAATCATTACCGTGTGTCTGAGGCAGGCCTCTAGGGCACAGTTGCCTGGTTCTCCACAGCTCAGGAAATCATGTTTAGAGCTGAATTCACAACTCTTCGCTTTATAAGCCACACCCCGCCATACAACTTACTCAATTTGGGGTTAGTTATATGCATACATCACTCTTTAAGTATAAAGATAATCTTTCTGGTACATTTCCTAAGGGGTACCTATTCAGAAATGTATTTTCAATAGTGCAATCAGTTTAGTTTTTTGTTTTTTGTTTTTTTTTAAAGCTGTTTAGGCTCCTCGTGGAAATACTCATAGACAACTCATGTTGGAAGGATAAAACATAATCTTGTTATATTTTTAGGTATTCTTATTTATTCTGAAAGTACGGTCACATCTCACAAATCCAACTTAAAGGCCACTCTATGAAATAAAAAATTTGAAAATAAATAATTTTCTTTGTTTTCAAGTGGAGGCCTTACTTGGGGCTAACTAGACACCGCTCTCTCTCTCCTGGGCAGAGGTGCTATTTTAGAGTAAAGGGAAGAGAGAAGAGGGGGAAAGTAACCACCACATATCAGAACTTGGTTTCTCTCCAGTGGTTTAGCTCCATTTGCTCATTTGTGATACTTTTGCTTGGTTTTCAAAACCAGGACTTGCGGACTTCCCTGGTGGTCCAGGGGTTAAGAATCTGCCTTGCATATCCAAGCATGTTACTTTGTTTGTTCTAGGGCTTTTGATTCATTTCAGGTGTCCGATTAATAACAGTAGAAATGATGATGATGGCCCTTGATAATGGTGCTGCAGTCATTTCCATTAGCCTCTGAGAGATCAGACTGTCATCTGAGGTGTGTGCTGGGACAACATGTCAAATGTTACGTGGCTCGTACAGCTCCTAAGTGCCCCAGCTGCCCGCATTCTCTACAGTCCCGCTCAGCCAGACGATAATGAGACATCTGTTCATGTGAACTTGTAAATATCAAGGTGGATGCATAACACAAACGCTTCTGAAGCTCCGGTTCCTACGCACGTCAGAGGGCAGCAGCCAGCAGCTAGGTCAGGCAACAGATATTTTGTAAGAAGAACTTGTATTCCTGGGGGAGATGTACGTGCATTTCCCTGGCAAAGCAGCCATCGGGTTTCTGAACATACTCAAAGAAGGTGATGCCTTTCCCCGGGTGAGCTCAGCTCAGAACGAACAAACCAAACTAAGACACAGTGGGTACCATATATATTTTTAAACTTTCTAGAAAAACCTACTTGAACCTGAAGTTTTAAGAAATCAATTATAATCGGAGAAATCTGCATCCACGTTATATGATAAAACCATGATGTCAGAGAAGGGTTTTGTCATTTTGTAACTGACTCTCTTTCTAGTCGGGGCCCCTTGCATTAGTTGCCCTTATTTTATTAAAAGGAGAGTAGGTTTAGAAACTGTCAGTATCAAAAACTATAGGTGTAGCAACAATAGCCACTGGACACGGCAGTCTCCCTTTGAATGGATATGTGTATATGTATGGGGCTTCCCTGGTAGCTCAGTTGGTAAAGAATCCGCCTACAATGCAGGAGACCCCAGTTTGATTCCTGGGTTGGGAAGATCACCTGGAGGAGGGATAGGCTACCCAACAGTAAAGAATCCACCTGCAATGTAGGAGACCTGGGTTCAATCCCTGGCTTGGAAAGGTCCCCTGGAGGAAGGCATGGCAACCCACTCCAGTATTCTTGCCTGGAGAATCCCCATGGACAGAGAAGCCTGGAAGGCTTCAATCCACAAGGCTGCAAAGAGTCAGACACTGAGCGACTAAGCCCAGCACAGCACATGGGACTTCCCAGGCAGCGCTAGTGGTGATGAACCTGCCTGCTAAAGCAGGAGACATAAGGGACATGGGCTCCATCCCTGGGCCGGGAAGATCCCCTGGAGGAGGGCAAGGCAACCCACTTGTACTATTGCCTGGAGAATCCCATGGACAGAGGAATTTGATGGCTACCATCCGTGGGGTTGCACAGAGTCAGACACGACTGAAGCGCCTTAGCGCCTACCCGTGTATATCTGAATCACTTTGCTATGCACCTGAAACTAACACAACATTGTAAATCAACTAAATTTCAAGATAAAATTAAAAATTAAATTAAAAATTTTATAAAGTTCCCACTTAAAAAGAAGACAGTCTGTTTTTCTTGGTAGAATGCCAAGGACACCCCCAGACTCAGGGAGGCGGGTGTGAGAAGTTGCATCCTGTGTAGCCAGCGTGTCCTGCAGAAAGAAGATATTCCAGAAACAATTTGAAATCTATTATTTAACTTCAGAAGGTGTTTCGACATCATTCACCTCAACATGACAATCTAGTGTGAAATTAAACGCATGTATTTTATTTTAAACTTTTTGATTTTGTATTGGAGTATAGCCAGTTAACAACACTGTGATAATTTCAGGCGGACAGCAAAGGGATTCAGCTGTAATATACACGCATTCTCCCCCAAGCTCCCCTCCCATCCAGGCTGCCACATAATATTAAGCAGAGTTCATGGGCTATACAGTGGGTCCTTGTTGGTTATCTATTTTAAATACAGTAGTGTGTACATGTCAATCCCAAACTCCCTGAGTATTTAAGATTTTTTTTTCCAGTGTGGACCATTTTTAAAAAAGTCTTTATTGAGCTTCTTTTTTTTTTTTTTTTTTTTACAATAATGCTTCTCTTTTATGTTTTAGTTTTTTGGCCACAAAGCATGTGGGATCTTGGCTCCTTGACCAGGGATCAAACCAGCACCCCTTGCCCCTTGGGAGGCAAAGTCTAAACTACTGACCCGCCAGGGAAGTCCCTGCTGCTGCTGCTAAGTTGCTTCAGTCGTGTCTGACTCTGCGCAACCCCACAGATGGCAGCCCACCAGGCTCCTCTGTCCATGGGATTTTCCAGGCAAGAGTGCTGGAGCGGGGTGCCATTGCCTTCTCCGAGGGAAGTCCCTGAACCCATGTATTTTTAAGTGAATAGAATAATCCACAAGTTGACAGGATGTTAGAATGGCTATAATGGTGAAAAGAACCATGCAGAAGCCAGAGGTCTATACCACATAACGCTCACACTGGCAACAAATCATTCACACCAAACATTTAAGTATATTACGGAAAACATTTTTTTCAGAAATATAGCTCTGCGGTTCTCTGACTGTAAAGCCTATTTTACAAATACCAGGTTTAGGTGATACTGTTTCTTTTTTAAGGACCCAGCAAGAGGCTCTAACTACAGGCTGATTTTTACCTGTAGGTAGGATGGAAGTACAATTAACCACACACAAGGGAAAATTCAACAGTGTTTTAAGCCGAGTGCAGCTAAATTAACTTCGGAGAGTGAAGACAGCTCTGTTCTGAAAAATGAAGGTTTAGCAGGCAAAATGTTCCTGTTTTTCCTTCTATTCCTAGATGTAGTTTCTTTCTTTTTTTAAATTTAGGATGTTTATGTCTCAGATATGCAGATGACACCACCCTTATGGAAGAAAGTGAAGCAAAACTAAAGAGCCTCTTGATGAAACTGAAAGAGGAGAGTGAAAAAGTGGGCTTAAAGCTCAACATCCCGAAAACTAAGATCATAGCATCCGATCCCATCACTTCATGGCAAATAGATGGGGAAACAGTGGAAACAGTGGCTGACTTAATTTTTCTGAGCTCCAAAATCACTGCTGATGGTGACTGCAGCCATGAAATTAAAAGACGCTTACTCCTTGGAAGGAAAGTTATGACCAACCTAGACAGAATATTAAAAAGCAGAGACATTAATTGTCAACAAAGGTCTGTCTAGTCAAGGCTATGGTTTTTCCAGTGGTCATGTATGGATATGAGAGTTGGTCTATAAAGAAAGCTGAGTGCTGAAGAATTGATGCTTTTGAACTGTGGTGTTGGAGAAGACTCTTGAGAGTCCCTTGGACTGCAAGGAGATCCAACCAGTCCATTCTAAAGGAGATCAGTCCTGGGTGTTCATTGGAAGGACTGATGTTGAAGCTAAAACTCCAATACTTTGGCCACCTGATGCAAAGAGCTGACTCATTTGAAAAGACCCTGATGCTGGGAAAGATTGAGGGCAGGAGGAGAAGGGGACAACAGAGGATGAGATAGTTGGATGGCATCACCAACTCAATGGACATTGGTTTGGGTGGACTCCGGGAGTTGGTGATGGACAGGGTGGCCTGGCGTGCTGCGGTTCATGGGGTCACAAAGAGTCGGACATGACTGAGCGACTAAACTGAACTGAACTGATGTCTTCTTATGGAGATACAATAAGACTGGAGTTTCACATCCATGGTTCGATGTGTTTTTATAAATACATGCACTTGTATAAATATCATCACAATTAAGATATAGAATACATCCATCACTCACCCTCAAATCCCCTTATGTCTCTTTGTGTCGATCCTCCATTTTTCTATCCTAAACTCTTGGCAAACACTGCTCTGTTTCCTATCCCTACATTTTTGTATTTTCCAGACTGTTAGATAAACAGAATCATATGGTATTTATGTTTTCTCTTCTTCCACTTAACATATGCTTTTGAGATTCATCCATGCTGTTGCATGTTTTCAAGACCCATTCTTTTTATATAGCTGCATACTATCTTATTAAATGGATATACCACAATCTGTTTATCCATTCACCAGTAGATGGATATTTGGGTTGTATCCTGAAGTGTGAGAGTGAATGTTGATGAGCTGAATAAAAACTGGTCTCAAAGCCAAGATGGCTGGGCTCAGGTGCTCCTCGTGTTTCTGTAGTTTGGCAGGCACTGGATTCTGTGAAGTGCTGCAAAAAAGCATCCTGCTTAGGCTTGCTACCATCTTGTGAGAGAGGACACCTAAATCTGCTGTTTCTTTTAGACAAGAAAAATGAATGTTTCACTGACACATTAAGAAAAATAAAGGCACAATCTTGGTTTGCATTTCATGAATTAGAAGTCCAGCGAGGGTGTGCTTCTCATTAGCATTCTACTATTGCTTTAGGACTTCATTTTAATGAAGGATTTTTTAAAAATTAGGGCAAGAGTTCTGATTTTTATACAAACCATCCAGACTTTTTAAATTAATTTTTTAAAAAGAGAGATACAGGAGAAATGACTAGGAAACGTTGGTGCCTGCTTCTGATAACCTGTTCATTTTTTGGATAGCTGTCCTTTGTTTTAATTTTCCAATTTCAAATAGTGCAAGGAGGGACCAAGATGGGGGTGAGCCTGTGACTTGGGAGTCAGACCGACTAAGGTCCAATCACAGCCTCAGATCTTATCAGCTCCTTGACCTTGGGCCAGCCAGGCCCATGTCAGTTCTCATCCCACAAGACTGGGTGAGGAGAGAAAGTTGGAAAGGTCAGTGCATTTTTTAGCGTAGACATTTAATTATGAGAAAAAAAAAATTCTGCTTGGTCTCCTCCTTTATAGTATTAGGCTTTCGATTTATTTTTATCCCACTGTTTTGGCTAAGATGCATGGGACTATGTCTAAAAACCATAGTAATGGCAAGCAAAAATCTTACCATTTAAAAGTTTAACAGGAAGATGTGTTTCACTTTTCAGTACTACAGAAAGATGATTTCCTTTCATTCCTAGCTTGCTGACCATTTTCATCATGGATGGGTACTGAATCTTATCAAATGCTTTTTCAGTATCAATTGAAAGGATCATGGGAATTTTCTCCTTTAGTCTGTTATTTTGCATCAATTATAGTATTAATGTTGTACATTCCTTGCACGCCTAGGATAAACCCAACTTAGACACAAAGAGGAATGACTTGGTCATTCTTTTAATAAACCATTAAATTTAATCAGTTCATAGTTTGTTTAGGATTTTAGCATCCATGTCCAGATGGAGGCCCATTAATTATACCAAAGACAAGTCAGCTAGGACACATAGGTGGCAATAATTAGTAGTTGCCCTATAAAAAGATATAAAAAATACTCAAAAGTTAAATGAATTTGTCACCCTCAGAAGATGCAGACTTGATTTACTGTTGTCTAGAATTGCCAGGGTGTCTCCAAGCATTCTTGGCAGAAGTGTGGTTCCCCTTTTGAAATAAATCCTCACAAAATTTCCTGGGCAGGTTACTGCAAGTCAGATTTTGACTTTCAGTCCAGAGAAGGTCCAAAGATGATTCTGGGGTAAAGGAGCTCTCCTAAAGGCAGACAAAAAGTTAGAGTTCAGCCTGGAAATTAAAAAGATGAATGAGGAGGTTATTTTTAAAAATCTAAGAGTAGATAGGGACCAAGTGAACATGGACTCAGGTATTGGAGCTTTGTAGGGTGGGGGCAGGTGAGCTGGACTTGAATTTAGAACTGGGTTCAGGGACTTCTCTGTCCAGTGGTTAGGACTCTGCGCTCCCAATGCAGGGGGCCTGGGTTCGAATCCTGGCCAGGGAACTAGATCCCACATGCCACAACCAAAGATCTCACGTGCCCCAGGTAGGACCTGGAGCAGCCAAATACATTAAAAAGAAAAAACAAAGAACGAACAACTGGTTTCAAACCCTAGACCTTTCACTTCCAGGGATTCTTAAACAGGAGTTCCATAAATGGACCTCAGAGAGACTGCAGTTCCAGAAATAACATGGAAGGTTATGGGTCTCTGAATTTTTCTGGGATTGGAATATCATTAAAGAGTGAAATGTCTCTGATTTACTCTTTGTTGGACTTTGGGATTGTAACTCTAATCTTATGAACTTTCAGCTGCCTTGTCTATAAAGGGAGAATCATAGCCCTAATGACTTCAAAGACTAGATATGAGCTCAAATTATAAAAAGTCAAATGTAAATATCTATCCACTGAGGGATATGTTTTGAGAATAAGTAATTTCAGCATGCAATAAAACCTCATGGACCATTTACCCTCAAAGCAAGTTTATAAAATGTTTAACAAATATTTAGAGAAATTGAAGCATCTCAACTGTGGAAAAATAGAGTTCTTTCATAAAATTTATATATATATATATATATATGTATATATATATATATATATATACACACACACACACACACACACACACACACCCAACCCCACTAATACCACCACAATAGAAAGTGAACTGGGGGGCTTCCCTGGTGGTAGAGTGATTAAGACTCCATGCTCCCAATGCAAGGGGTGCAGTTTCAATCTCTGTTCAGGGAACTAGGATTCCACATGCTGCTTGGTGTGGGCAAGAAAATATTTTTTTTTAAAAAGTGAACTGGGCTGGACTGACCTTATGAAATGTACCTAAAGCAAGCATTTCAAGAAAGTCTCCTGATCTGTTAGAGAGCAGAATAAACAGGCATCCTTATTTAATGGAACATGGGGTAGAGAATGCTGGCCTTGCTGGAAGCAGGGTCAGCAGAAGATAAGTTTAGTTCAGGGGATGTAGCTGATAGTCTCCTTTTCTCTGTCTCCTTCATGCTCTCTCACATCTTTTCTGTTTGATCCAGGTGAAGCGGTTGCTTCAGGCTCTTTTAACTCAGAACCTCCACCCTTGAAGGGTTAGTTATTTTTCTCTCTTGTCAGATTTTTTAGTTTCCTGTTGAATTGTATAAGGACTAGATCATTCCACTTTGTGATTTGGAAATATCAGATAAAGCAGTCCCCATGTTGTCTTTCATTGCATATCATGAGTTTCCCAAAAGAATTCAATTATAAAATCATGAATACTCAGAGAGAACTAGCGTTGTGGTGATTATTAATATACCCACGACTTGAGAATTCCCAGGTGGTCCAGTGGTTGGGACTCTATGCTTTCACTGCTGAGGGCCCAGATTGGATCCCTGATTGGAAAACTAGGATCCCATGGACCCTGTAGCATGACCAAAAAATTAAATAAATAGTAATATTCACTACTTTTGCATTCTTACTTTGTAATTCTTCACACAAAATCCCATTTTATAAAATAGTTTCCATTCCACTCCCCAAATAAAATTTATCATAAATGTGTCAAATTGGAGTCATTTCTCTTATTTAATTATATGACTGAACAAAGGCAAATTAATACTATGTAAATTATAAGCACAGTGACTATTTCACAAGTAAATTATAGGGTCAAAAAGAAAGCTGATTAGATATCAAGCCAATGGAAAACATTTTATTTTCTTTATTTTTTTTTCTCAGTAGTTTTTCTTCTTCTTTTTTTTAATTTTATTTTATTTTTAAACTTTACATAATTGTATTAGTTTATTAGAATGTTTTATTCCCCCGCCTCCATTTTATTTTGGGAGCGGCACACAAAGTTGAAACATAATTAATACTGCATTTCTCTGGGGGAAAAAGACCTATGCATTTTCCAAAAGTTAAGTGGACCTTTGTATATTGGAGTTGGGTGTGTGTGATTTGCTAGCATTTGTTGTTTTTCAGTCCTTCAGTCATGTCCAACCCTTTGCAACCCCATGGACTACAGCACGCCAAGTTTCCCTGTCCTTTACCATCTCCCAGAGCTTGCTCAAACTCATGTCCATTGAGTCAGTGATGCCATCCAACCAGCTTATCCTCTATTGTCCCCTTCTCCTCCTGCCTTCTATCTTTCCCAGCATCAGGGTCTTTTCTAATGAGTTGGCTGTTTGCATCAGGTGGCCAAAGTATTAGTCTTTGCATTTAGTCCCTCCAATGAATATTCAGGACAGATTTCCTTTAGGGTTGATGGGTTTGATCTCCTTGCAGTCTAAGGGACTCTCAAGAGTCTTCTGTAACACCACAGTTCAAAAGCATCATTTCTTTGGTGCTCAGCCTTCTTTATGGTCCAACTCTCACATCTATACATGACTACTGAAAAAAACCATAGCTTTGACTAGACAGACCATTGTTGTCAAAATAATGCCTCTGCCTTTTAATATACTGTCTAGCTTTGTCATAGCTTTTCTTCCAAGGAGCAAGCGTCTTGGCTGCAGTCCCATCTGCAGTGATTTTGGAGTCCAAGAAAATAAGGTCTGCTTCCATTGTTTCTCCAACTATTTGCCATGAAGAGATGGGACCAAACTAGCATTAGGCTAAGTATTAGGCTAAGGATTTTATATAGGTATGTGCTTTAGTTAATCTTCTATTATTGCTCTCGTTTTACAGAAAAAGAAACTGATACTTAAGAGAGAGATTTTATAAATTGCCTAAAGTTTGCCTAAGAGCAGGACTAGCATTTAGAAGGCAAGGTCAGTTGAGTCCAGATTCTACATTCAGAGACTTTTTCTGAACACAGAGACTCTAGTACAAACTCAGGTACCCAAATAAAGGATTTATGTATTAGACAGTCCAGATGCCTGACTTGCTGCAAATGGAAACTTTAGATTAGAAACCACAGACAAAGCAAAACTAATTTTGGTCTATTTCCTTGAAATTGAACTCTCTGTCTTCACAGAATCCAGTACCTATGTCCTTTCTTGCTCTTGTTTCTGGATGAGTGGGGAAAGTTAGCCAAGAGTTCACCGCAGCGTAGTTACAGGAAACACAGAGCCAGACCCTAAACAATCACCTGACCTGCTGGAGTATTCAGAAACGTTTGTTCCTGCGTGAAGCCACTCCAAATACTGATAGCCAAGCCTATGGATGGTTTGAGAACAAAAAGCTTGTGTCATATGACCTTGTTTTTTTTAAAGAAGATTTTCATCAATATCAAGGAAATTTTTGTTTGTGAAACATATAGATAAAAATGTGTTCATTTCTGGATGGTAAGAACATGGGTCATGCTAAGTTACTTCATTTGTGTCTGACTCTTTATAACCCTTTGGACCATAGCCCGCCAGGCTCCTCTGTCCATGGGATTCTCCAGGCAAGAGTATTGGAATGGGTTGTTATGCCCTCCTCCAGGGAATCTTCCCCATCCAGGGATCAAACCTGTGTCTCTTATATCTCCTGCATCGGCAGATGGGTTCTCTACCACTTGAGCCACCTAAGGGATTTTTTTCTGTTAATTTATATTTTTTGGTTTTTCTTTTTTTCCCAGTTTCAAATTTTTATTTCAAATAAACAAGTTGTCCAATTCTACATGAAGTGATCAACAGATTAAGACAAGCACAATTATGACCAGTCTGAGACTATCCCCTTTGACCATACTTGAAGTTTGGGTACCCTTCTTATCACTGTCTTTCCTGTGACGCCTGGCAGGGTTGAACTGAAAGATCTGAAATGTGCATTTGTTACAGACTCTGTTCAGTCCCCATCTTGTTTTTACCTCTATCAGTGTGGAGATCAGAATCTTAATAGCTGACAGTTAGTGAAGTGTTCCAGATAAAGGTCCAATTTCTGAAGTAAGATCTTTGCTAAGTGGTCACTGATAGAGCTCTTATTTTCTATTTTTCTAAAATTTGAGTAGTGCTTCCCTGGTGGCTCAGATGGTAAAGAATCTGCCTGTGATGCAGGAGACTAGGTTGGATCCCTGGGTTGGGAAGATTCCCTGGAAAAAGAAATGGCTACCCACTCCAGTATTCCTGCCTGGAGAATTCCATGCACAGAGGAGCCTGGTGGGCAACAATCCATGGAGTCGGAAAGTCAGACATGACTGAGCGGCTCGCACTTGACTAACCATGTTACGATACTGGAAGTTTTAAAAAAAGTCAACAAACAGATATTCAGGGTCTACCACTGGTCATACGTTTCACTGGGCGCTGAGAAGACAAAGTGATTCAAGCCACAGGGTGTAAACTCCTGTAGGTGCTAGACCCACTGGTCTTCTTCATCTCTCTTGACTCGCTGGCCTGGACTGATGGTCACCAGGGCCCCATCAATACTGGTTCCATACGTGGATGGAGAGAGACTATCAGCAACTGAGAACTTAGTACTTTCTAGGTGCTGTGATAGAAATATATGCAGGTCAGAGTGTGTGGCTGGAGTGAAGAGTGGGAAATCCAGCTGGTGGGCAGGTGAGAGGGGATGTTGGGGACTTTACTCAGGACTTGATCCCGGACCTGAGTTTTTCAAAAAATCACTATATTTATTTATTTTTCATTGATTGCTGATTGCTTTACAATATTGGTTTGATTTCTGTCTTACATCAGCAGGACTTAACCATGGGGGTACAAAGGGCCTCTCCCTCTCGAATCCCTCTCTCCTCCCACCCATTCCCATCCCTCTAGTTATTACAGAGCCCCAGTTTGAGTTCCCTGAGTCATACAGCAAATTCCCACTGGCTATCTATTTTACATATGTTAGTGTATATGCTTCCATGCTACTCTCTCCATTTATCTCACCCTCTCCTTTCTGAACTGAGTCTTTAAAAAAAAAATTGATATCTAGATTTAGAATTTTTATTTTTTAATTGGAGGGAAATTGCTTTACAATGTTGTGTTGGTTTCTGCCATACAACAGTGCAAACCAACCATAACTATATGTATATCCCCTCCCTCTGGAGCCTCCCTCCCACCCACCACCCCCGTCCCATCCCTCTAAGTCATTACAGAGCTCCAGGCATATAGCAGCTTCTCACCAGCTAGGTATTTTACACAACATACTGTATATATGTCAGTGCTACGTTCTTCATTTGTCCCACTCTGTCCTTCCCCCGTTTGTTCACAAATCCGTTCTCTACATCTGCGTCTCCATTCCTTCCCTGAAAATAGGTTAATTTATGGTACAATATACAATGGAATATTACCCAGCCATAAAAAAGAACAAATTTGAGTCACTTCTAGTGAGGTGGATGAACCTAGAGCCTGTGATACAGAGTGAAGTAAGTCAGAAGGAGAAAAACAAATATCCTATATTAACGGATATATATATATATATATATATATAGGATCTAGAATGGAGAACGGAGAAGGCAATGGCACCCCACTCCAGTACTCTTGCCTTGAAAATCCCAGGGACGGAGGAGACTGGTAGGCTGCAGTCCATGGGGTCGCTAAGAGTCAGACACGACTGAGCGACTTCCCTTCCACTTTTCACTTTCATACATTGGAGAAGGAAATGGCAACCCACTCCAGTATTCTTGCCTGGAGAATCCCAGGGACAGGGGAGCCTGGTGGGCTGCCGTCTATGGGGTCGCACAGAGTCGGACACAACTGAAGCGATTTAGCCGCAGCAGCAGCAGAATGGAGAAGGGAATGGCAACCCACTCCAGTACTCTTGCCTGGGAAATCCCATGGACAGAGGATTCTGGAGGGTTACAGTCCATGGGGTCGAAAAGTGTTGGACATGACTGAGCAACGAACACACACACGGAATCTAGAAAACTAGCATTGATGTCTTATACTGAAAAGTGAGTGGGGCAGGAGCACGTGATACCCAGAGGATGAGGAACGAAGAAGGTAACAGACAAAGGAGCAGCGTGAAGCAGCATGGGCTGGCTAGCTCAGAGAAGGTGGGAAAGCGAAAAGTGAGAGACAGAAAATCTGAGGGAAAAGAAGCCTCTAGGATAGTAGTACGAAAAGTTAGCCTGGAGTTTCTGCAGATGCAACGATTAAAGGTTACATGCCCCCCAAAATCTGGGTGCACAAATAAAGTGGCATGTCAGTGGAGAGCGGAGACAATCAAGGAACAGAAGACACAGGAAGAAAGGCATTAAAGAGCAAATCCGAACTAGAGGCATTCTTTTAGAAACTCTAATTGAATGCTATTTCTATTTGCATAAAAACAGCACATGTTATTTTTGGGTGGTGAGAGCTTTGAGTGGTTTTAATGGACTTTAACTTACCTATCTTTTTTTTTCTAGAATAATTATGCATGATGTTGTTATGTCTTTAATAAAAATGTACTTAAAGAGGACATCAGAAGCTTACTAAATAAGATATATAGTTATACAAAGATTTAGCGACACATTTTTGAAAAGCTGGTGTAGGGATTCAATTCATTTCTCAATAAATCTTTTTAACATCTGTCTAAAGTGTTAAGTATTTAGAAAGACAAGTAGATGGAAAGAGAGATAAGAAGAAAGGGAAGGAGGGAGGGGGGGGAATAAATTCTCTAGATCTTGCTGTATAGAGACAATAGACCCCCCACCTATGGGCAGAAGCAAGTTTCAATACTTCTTAAAGAATTCTGTCTCAACAAATGTTACTTATATCTGGGTGCAGCCTTGTTACTCATTGAGAAATAGCTGAAAGTATGTGTTTAGAGTCAGAAGAGAAAGAGACTGTCTGATGGTGTAACTAACAGGATCATTGAGAATTAGTTGTCAGTTAGGGTCTCACAAATAATATGTAAACCAATAACAACCATGCATCAGCTCACTGCTAACATGGTGAATAATGTTCCTCGCTGGAATGAGAGTTTTACTAGCAAACACTACCCCCGCCAACCGCCTCTTCCCCACAAATGACCTTCACAATACATACAGACTTCCTAAAGCATCTGAGCTATCTCCTCCCTTTTTTGGAGAAAAAAATGGTTCAAAGCTATTGGAATTTCATCTTCAGTGTATCTGCTCTAGATTCTAACTTCACATCCTTTTCATCTTAATTACTTTAACCCATAACTACATACTGTGTCAGGAGCCAGAACCTCTTCCAACGACTTTGCATGCAGTCTCTTTGGCAAATGCAGAGCGTATCATTTTCTGGATGAGTAACAGGCACAGAGAGCATTGCAATAGATGATTTTATGCCCCGGCTCCTTGTTTAATCAAATCAAAGCAGATATGGTTGATTACATGGACAAAAAGCTACTGAATAAACACATTTGTTCAAGAGTAACTAAGCATTAGATAATATTATGTAATGTGGAAGTAACTGCCTGGCTTAATGTTATGGTTTCCATGGCAACTACATCTGTGAAGGCTAAAGGGGTTCAGAAATATTGGTTTCTTTCAGCATGTTAAAGGGAAAATCTACACTCACGCGACATTTTTGGTGTATTTTAGAAGTCTTCCACTCATTAGAAAGTGATCTTAGGTATTAATAACTAAAGATAGTGGAACCACAATCTTAGAAAGAGGACAGGTTGGCTTCACTTTCCCTAAGTTCCTTAGGGATAGAAATGATGTTCCAGTTGGTAGAGGGAGAGAGATATGAATTTTACATGGAACCTGCTGTATTCCAAGCTTAGCTGCCCTCACATGTAGGGTCCACGTGCCGTGGATGTCTTTCTCTTTTCCAAAAACAAAGACAGGGATGGAGATAACAAAAGGGAAAGTCCCAGCCAAATGATGAGCACTGCAGAGGATGGTTCCTGCAGAAAGCAGGGAAGATTAATTGTGGGAGGGAGGCGGAGAGCAGGGTGCGTTTTGTATTCAGCGGGGCTCCGCAGCAGCACTCAGGCCCCTTTATCTGCTGCAGCGGTGTGATTACCGCGAAGGGAGGAAGCAGGTGCACGGGGGACCATCAGAGCCCAGCCCTGGCATTGTCCTGATTTTAGTTATTTCATTTTAATCCCCCTGGGTCAGATGAAGATGAAGTTAAACACACAGATTCTTTTGAATTGCAAGTTACGCATTCATAAAATGTAGAGAAATCCAATTATTTTTTATCCTGGGGTTGAAGGGGAAATCCATTTTGGTGGTCAGAAGGAAGGGCTGGGAGCCAGAAGGGCTGAATTCCATATTTGTCTCACTTACCTGCCCTCTTCAAGCTCCAATGGGCTCCAAATGGCTCAAGTGTGGTTGTTCCCCCAAAGGCTGGATTTTTAATTATAGGAGATTTAGAGGTTTCTTCCAACCTGAAGATGTTCATTCACTATGGACCTTAACTTTTTAATTCCTCTTTAGTGATTCTTTGCTATCCCACCCCCAAGAAGATTAGTATCTTCCTAAGGTGGTGCTGGAGAAGACTTTGAGAGTCCCTTAGACTGCAAGGAGATCCAACCAGTCCATCCTAAAGGAGACCAGTCCTGGGTGTTCATTGGAAGGACTGATGCTGAGGCTGAAACTCCAATACTTTGGCCACCTCATGCGAAGAGTTGACTCACTGGAAAAGACCCTGATGCTGGGAGGGACTGGAGGCATGAGGAGAAGGGGACGACAGAGAATGAGATGGCTGGATGACATCACCAACTCTATGCACATGAGTTTGGGTGAACTCCGGGAGTTGGTGATGGACAGGGAGACCTGGCATGCTGCAATTCATGGGGTCACAAAGAGTCGGACACAACTGAGTGACTGAACTGAACTGAACTGAAGGTGTGCTCATGGGGCTTCCCTGGGGGCTTGGTGGTGAAAAACCTGCCTGCCAATGCGGGAAACTGAGGTTCGATCCTTGGGTCAGGAAGACCCTTGGAGAAGGAAGTAGCAACAAACTCCATTATTCTTGCCTGGAAAATTCTTTAGACAGAGTAGTATGGTGGGTTACAGTCCATGGGGTCGCAAAAGAGTCAGACACGATTTAGCAACTAAACACCAACCAACCAGTTGTACTTACAGAGCACATGATGCCTCCATTTAATAGTTCAAATGACTCTAGGAAAGATGCATAGTTATTCTAGACCTCAGATTTCACTACATATAAAATGAGGGTTGAAACACCTACCAGGCAGTACTATGAGGATTTGCCATTCTATGTGAAGTATAAAGCATGATATCTGTACCAAATACTCATTAGAGAATACAATTAGCAAATTCGCTAACACGGATTCCATGTTATCATCATGGTGTAGGGCACACGGGTCAGAGGGCTATAGCTCTTGAGCCCAAATAGGACCATGGCTTGTTATATTGAAACACATCCATGCTCATTCATTTATACTTTGTCTATAGCTGCTATGTGCTGTACAGCAGAGTAAAATAATTGTGATCAAGCTTTGGGTATTTATACTTGCCCCTTTGCAGAAAATTCTTATGATCCTTGATATAAGGTAATCATTTCCAAATTTGCATGAAAGCATTGACTTCTGTTGAATCCCTGAGTATGAGATTTATATAATTCAAATATCCCATTTTGTGTATTGTATCCCTCATGAAGCTAGAATTTCTAGCTTCTAAATATTTTGGAAAAAAAAATGGAACCATACATAAGTATAGGTGATGGACCTTTTAGTTGTTCTGCCAACCATTGGGGAAACTCATTCTTTTTGTGGGAGAATGAACATTAGGCGTTCATCGTTCTAGCAGAGTGAACTTAAGATCACCAGAAAGAAGTTGATAGCCTGATACATCCAGGTTTATTGATCTGAGCAATGAGCCGGCAGGTTGCCTTAGAGGGCATTTTGCCAAATGGAAGAAATATAGAGAGAGAGAGGCATTTAGGACTCTGGGGAATGAAGGAGTCTAGATGCAATTTGAATGAAGCAGTGTTTTGATGTCAAGATAGTGTTGTGCGTAGACCAGAATCAGGTCTAGACTGAAAAGTATTTCTTTGGAAACAATAAAGTTAAGGTAGATACAGAGCTTGGCGCCTATAAACCTTTTATCTGAAGTCCTGCACCTGGCTGGTAAATAGCCACTGCTTCTCTGAATCCAAGAGTAACCAGGTTTTCCAGGCAAAAGTGGGAGGCTTTACTCTTCCTGATATGATTTGCAACAGAGGGAGGCTCTGTTTGTCCATGATCTTAGAGAACAAAGTGTCTTAGTGAGTCACTCCAAGAAGGGGTTGTAATGACTCATTCAAGTTGCAGTATGTCCTTGGGAAAAATTCTGTTTCCTGTCAACTTTGCAGCTGGTTGTGTCTGTTATAACAGCCTGATGAATGGCCAGCCAGGTTTTTCCTTCCTCTGTTTGTGAACTCTTTCTTATTTTTTCATCAGGGAGGTGAGGCTAGTAGATGTGAAAGGTGAGGGGGGTGGGGCAGAAAGGAAAGCAAGAAGGAGATAAGGTGAGTCAAAGCCAGAGGAGAGGTCGATTCAAGGCAGATGGCACCCCAAAGGGAGCATTCCTACAGCCTAGCACAGAGCCTGACATGCTGCTCCTGGCTCAAAAATTAGAAGCTGATACCTGAGAGGACAGTGTTTGAGTGAAGCATCTTCAGCATCAAGATGTCAGTTCAGTTCAGTCGCTCAGTCATGTCTGACTCTTTGTGACCCCATGAACCACAGCACACGAGGCCACCCTGTCCATCACCAACTCCCAGAGTCTACCCAAACCCATGTCCATCAAGTCAGTGATGCCATTCAGCCATCTCATCCTCTGTTGTACCCTTCTCCTCCTGCCCTCAATCTTTCGCAGCATCAAGGTTCTTTTCCAGTGAGTCAGCTCTTCACATCAGGTGGCCAAGTGGAGTTTCAGCTTCAACATCAGTCCTTCCAATGAGCACCCAGGACTGGTCTCCTTTAGGATGGACTGGTTGTATCTCCTTGCAGTCCAAGGGACTCTCAAGGGTCTTCTCCAACAACTCAGTTCAAAAGCATCAATTCTTTGGTGCTCAGCTTTCTTTATAGTCCAACTCTCACATCCATACATGACCACTGGAAAAACCATAGCCTTGACTAGATGGACCTTTGTTGGCAAAGTAATGTCTTTGCTTTTTAATATGCTGTCTAGGTTGGTTATAACTTCCCTTCCAAGGAGTAAGCGTCTTTTAATTTCATGGCTGCAATCGCCATCTTCAGTGATTTTGGAGCCCAGAAAAATAAAGTCTGACACGGTTTCCACTGTTTCCCCATCTATTTCCCATGAAGTGATGGGACCAGATGCCATGATCTTCATTTTCTGAATGTTGAGCTTTAAGCCAAATTTTCATTCTCCTCTTTCACTTTCATCAAGAGGCTCTTTACTTCTTCACTTTCTGCCATAAGGGTGGTGTCATCTGCATATCTGAGGTTATTGATATTTCTCCCAGCAATCTTTCTAATGACCCTAACAGTATTAGTTACACTATCACATAGAATTTCATGATGCTCATTTTACATTGAACCAGAAAAGTGAAATGGAAGTGCTGACTGCCAACCATCAAATGTATTATGAATTCTTCCCTTAGACAGTCACAGATTAATGTCAGAGTCATAATGTCATTAATGTCAATGTTACTTCTTCATAGGAACAACTGTCTGTCAGAAGCCACCAGTCTGAGTAATGACAGTGTCTCCGTGGTTTTGGAGAACGGACTTTAGAACCTGAGAAGGACCCAACTCCTGAGTGTCGGGGTCTATTTTTGAATGTGTTTGTGAAGGACACGTCCTCACTGCTGTGTCAGAAATGAGTCAGAAACTAATCTTGTGACTCTGGGAACTGAAAGCATAGCAGAATGCAAACAGGCTGACCCCTTGAGCCTCTGTTTCCTCCAAGTCACCCTTGTGAAAAGGCAGGAAGTGACACTGGGAGAGGCAGCCCGTCTTCTCTTCTCATCCTCCGTCGGTGGCAGTTGGGTGTCTCCTGTCTCCTGTAAGCTTGATGGGTAGGATGGGTGGAGAGAAAGAAGCTTACCAACTTCCCCTGCTCAGAGCACCTCTGCCTTTCAGATCAGAGACTCCTTGTAGCCAGCACAGACTGTTCTTAGCAGATCTTCATTTCTCTGAAGCTCTTGACATTTGTGTGTTTACCTTCAGGGCAATCTTTATTTTTTTAATTTATTTTACTGAAGTATAGTTGATTTATAATGTTGTATTAATTTCTCCTGTATAGCAAAGTGGCTCAATTATACATATATACATTCATTTTCATGTTTTTCCTTTATAGTCCATCACAGGATATTGAATATAGCTCCCTGTGATATACAATAGGACCTTGTTATTTATCCATCCTAAATATGACAGTTATATTTGGAGTTTGGAGGAAATGGCAACCCACTCCAGTATTCTTGCCTGGAGAAGCCCATGGACAGAGGAGCCTGGCAGGCTCCAGTCTATGGGGTCGCAAGAGTCGGACACCACTTAGCGACTAAAGAGAGAGAGAAAAATATAATAGTTTGCATCTGCTAATCCCAAACTCCCAAATTATCCCTCCCCATCCCCCTCCCCTCTTGGCAACCATAAGTCTGTCTCTATGTCTGTGAATCTATTTCTGCTTCATGAATAAGTTCATTCGTGTTATATTTTAGATTCCACGTACAAGTGATATCATATAGTATTTTTCTTTCTTTTTCTGGCTTACTTCACTTAGTATGATCATCACTGGGTGGATCCATGTTACTGCAAGTGACATTATTTTATTCTTTTTATGACTGAGTAGTATTCCATTGTGTGTGTGTGTGCTGTGCTGTGCTTAGTCTCTCAGTCATATCTAATTCTTTGTGACCCCATGGACTGTAGTATATATATATAAGCTTCTCTGGTAAAGAAAGGTAAAGGATAAACAATTCAGCTGGTAAAGAATCTGCCTGCAATGCAGGATACCCCATTCAATTCCTGAGTTGGGCAGATCACCTAGAGAAGGTTTAGGCTACCCATTCCAGTATTCTTGGTCTTCCCTGGTGGCTCAGATGGTAAAGAATTTGCCTGCAATGCAGGAGACCTGGGTTCGATCCCTGGGTTGGGAAGATCCCCTGGAGGAGGGCATGGCAACCCACTCCAGTATCCTTGCCTGGAGAATCCCCATGGACAGAGGAGACTAGTGAGCTGCAGTCTGTGGGGTTGCAAAGAGTCGGACATGACTGAGCAACTAAGCATGGGACAGCACATAAATATATACAGCACATGGACTTGGGCTTCCCTTGTGGCTCAGCTGGTAAGGAATCTGCCTGTAACGCAGGAGACCTGGGTTTGATCCCTGGGTTGCGAAGATCCCCTGGAGAAGGGAAAGGCTACCCACTCCAGTAGTCTGGCCTGGAGAATTCCATGGATTGTATAGTCCATGGATTGCAAAGAGATAGACATGACTGGACAACTTTTATTTTCTTTCACATCTACTTTATCCATTCATTGCTGATGGACACTTAGGTTGCTTCTATATCTTGGCTATTGTAAATAGTGCTGCTATGAATATTGAGGTGCATGTATCTTTTCAAATTGTTGAGTTTTTTTCAGATATATGCTCAAAAGTGGGATTGCTGGATCATATGGCAACTCTATTTTTAGTTTTTTGAGGAATCTCCATACTGTTTTCCATAGCAGTGTGCAATCTCTCTGTTTCTCCAATTTTTCTCCCTCTAGCTTCCACAAGTCACTACTAGTATGAGTTACCTTCAGTCTGGAATATTCTTTCCAGCCTCTGTTCCCTTCCTCTTGTCCCCCCTCAGCACCACTTCTCCATGAAGCCTCTGGGCTGGCATGAACCTGTCCTGGCAGCATCTCAAGATCCCAAGGATTTTACATGAATTACCTCCACCTCCAGGTCTCCTTCTGAGGTTGATGAGAAGGCATGACAAAGGAACAGAGCTGGATGGTAGTTAAAACAGTAGAAACAGATTTTACCCAGGAACTATGACCATAGGGGAAAACAGACCTCAGTACAGAACATGGGCTCAAGTCCAAGTCCAACAAGGACAGTTGGGGATTTATAGCCAAGGAGCAGTGTAGGGGTCAGGATGGAAAATAATTAAGAAGAGACATCAGGGGTAAGGGGCGGGGTTATGCTGGCTAAACAGACAACAGGATTCTTGCTGAAGGCAGCCCAGGGTGATGAGACGTCTGATCAATATGGTCAGACATGGAGGGTGGAGGATTCTCCGTGAACTGATTTGTCTGGATTCCTGCTCAAGGTGGGCCACACAGGTCTAACAGGGATGAGGCATATTTGGGGAAAGCCCATGAGGAGCCTGACTGCAACCTGGTTGAGGAGGGAGACTTTATCACACAGGGAACCAGTCCTCCTCTGGAAAATACTGACCCATGGGATATCAAGAGAGACGGGCAGAGGAGACTGTGAGTTGCATGTAAAGCAGGTAACTTTACCCTGGGGGAATCCAGCGCGAGCTGTTGGAAAGTGGAGAGGCTTTGAATCTCTAGCACCCTGAGTCATCTTGTTCAATGGGAGTAGTGGGGCCAGACCTTGGAGCCCGGGTGAAGGAATGAGCTGTGATTAGAAGCAGCTGGGAGCAGAGCAAAGCCCTGGGGTCCTCAGCGGAAGGAAGAGGCAGTCTTGTGAAATAGAGTCCTGTAAGCTCAAGCTCATTGTTCGGCTCAAATAATTGTTTTTAGCAGAAGACATCTATTCGGAGGAGGGAAAAAATCCTAACTGATGGAAACTAGTTAGCATCAAGCCAGGGAATAATAATGAAACCCAGGGCCAACAGCTGTGTGGTTTTCTTAGGAACCAATACTGCCAGATACACTTAATAGTTCGTTTCTTGAAAAGAAATGTGTATGTGAGATCACACACACACACACACACACACACCCCACCTGAATGAATGGTTAAGTAGAACACAGCAGCTGTTACTTATTTGGACCTTACTAAAGCACTTGATAAAAATGTCTCATGAAATTTGACTTGCAAAACAAGTTCAAATTGGCTGGAATAGGAGGATTCCGGTGCAGATTGAATCCTGGCTCCAAAGCCAGAAACCATAGGTAATGGAACTGATAAATAAGCAGATCTAGTTGCTGGAGAGTGTTTAGCGGCTGCCCCAGGGGTTACTGTGAGCACTGAGCTTATTAAAAATCTTTATCAATGAGTTGGAAGAATCCGTGAACAGGATACACGTGAATTCTGCCAGGAATACTAGGTTGGCAAGTGTTAGAGAAGGCAGGGAAGACCAAGTCCTGGTGCAGAGGGGTCAGCGGGGAGCTTAGATGTGTGGATTGGAGGAAAAAGGAAGAAAGAAGATGGGATGCTTATTAACAAGGGGGTTTCATGGGGATATATTCGGGAGAAGGCAAGAGCCTTAGAGGCATGAAATCACACACATTATCTTAATGGCTTAAGGATTTAAAAATAAAATTAACAAGCTTGCCAGGACATTGTAGTTTTTTTTCATTGCCACATTGTCTGTCAGTGGAAGGAATGAGGGGAATTCATGGATAAATGAGGATACTTTCATCCACTGGAACACTCTATAGCCTTTAAGATGGTTGTTTTTTAGTCGCTAAGTTGTGTCTGACTTTTTGCAACCCCATGGGCTGTAGCCTGCAGGGCTCCTCTGTCCATGGGATTTTCCAGGCAAGAATACTGGAATGGGTTGCAGTAAGGAACCCACTGGTTTCCTTCTCCAGGGGATTTTCCCAACCCAGGGCTCGAACTCATGTCTCCTGCATTGCAGGCAGATTCTTTACCACTGAGCCATGAGGAAAGCCCCTTTAAGAAGATGGCATACCTGCAATTAACGAGTCACAAGGACATCCACAAGAGTTGTAAGCAAGCAAGTTGCAGAAAATGATGACAAAAGTGATACAGATTTTGTTTTAAATAGATAAGTGTTAGGCACAGAAAGAGTCATACGAATCTATTAATAGTGGTTACCTCCGTGTGTTGGAATCAGGGGACAAGGGTGTAGGAAAAAGTCACTTCATATATTTATTGGATGCTGATGCTGCATTTGGGGTGAGAGAGTTACACATACAAGTATACATTGAATGGCTTTATTAAATAGAAGGACTTTGAAAACTTCAGATGCCCTATCCAGTAAAGAGTTATTATGATCATCTGTTGCCAGCTCTTCAGATCGTTGCTGTCCAGAGAGATGGAAATCAGATGAAAAACAACGTGGCCTGGCCGTGTTGAAGTGGTTGAGCTGAAGCTGGTCCAGCCTGAGCTCAGCTTCAGTTCCATTTTCTGAGAAGCTCCGTGACCTTGATGCATATCTGTCTGACACACCCAAAGCTGCTTCATCGCAGGGTGTCTTGAGCCCAGTTTGGCTCAAGATGGTGTTGAGTGTGTCTTGGTCAAACGATACGCTAAAAGCCGGCTGGGGCTGCTTGAGAGGTTAATCAAGAGAGACAAAGTGAGTAGAAATATCTAGGAAAGACTTATCTGTGCTGATGAGCTGGGGGTTACTTGGAAGTTTCACTTATTCCACCAAAGGGTTGGGTTGCAATCATCTTCCAGTTGGTTGTTATCTTCAAATCTGCAAAATTGCCTTGGACATCACAGGAAAACAGACTTTGCTCACAGGACCATCATTACATCATTACACTTGTTTCCAAAATGAGCTGGAAATGCCCACAGAAAGGCTTTGTCTTGCGATAGTCTGTGTAGTTATATTCTGTTTGGATTTCCCGTCATCTGTAAAGAAAACAAATAGCTTCCTTGTGAGTAGTGTGTTTGGGGCAGTATAACGATCATCAGCTCCAGTTTCGAATTTCTTCTGCTCATCTTTCATTCAAGCCAGAGGTGCTGGAGTCTGACAGGGCCCTTTTTTTATATATTGATCTCGATCCATAGCAACTGCCTGGTGAATGTAAAAATCTTGTGTTTATCATTTGCTAGATTTTTGTTGTGATTTTTTTTTTCCTCTACAAGCTGTTCAAGTGTTCCAGCCATACAGCCCACATGGTCTTCTATCCCCTTGATGTTTCCTTCGTGTGCATGATGGTTTGGAGATGTTCTAAGGGTGTACCAGGATAATATACTTTCTGGAGTTACTCTAACATTCCTGCATTGATGCCTTTGCCAGCGTAAAAGACTATCCAATCTATCAACATCTAAAAACCACTTAAAATAAATGGCCCCTTGTGTTTTGAAGTCATGTGGGAAAACCCCAGGTTTTAAGTAACCATGAATAAATAATTACCCCTTTGTTAATGTATCCTGCTGATTCCACAATAAGACAGGGTTGATGGATGACATAGCTCTGCTACGGACACGTTCATTAGCATGTGCTTGTCTTGTATTCCCTACAGGTGTAAGCTTCCAGAGGGCACACAAGAAGTGTGCCGTATCCACATCATATAAAGAACCTGGTGAGGCTTCCCTGCTTGCTCAGTGGTAAAGGATGCAGGAGACACATTTTTGATCTCTGATACGGGGTCCCACATGCTGCTGAGCAATTAAGTCTGTACCACAACTACTGAGCCCATGCTCAGAACCCAGGATCCACAACTACTGAGCCCTTGTACTGAAGCTACTAAAGCCAGCTTGCTCTAGAGCCTGTGCTTCGCAACAAGAGAAGCCACCTCAATGAGCAGTCTGAGCACCTCACCTGGAGAGGTTGAGAGCCCCTGCTCTGCACAACTAGAGAAAAGCCTGCAGAGCAACAAAGACCCAGAACAGCCAAAAATAAATAAAATTAAAACAAAGAATTTGGTGGATATAAAAAAATTTACAGAAGCAAAGCTTTCCCCCATAAACTGTATCCCAGAGCTTGGTCTGTAGAAGGCCAATAAATCCTTGCTGAGCAACTCAGGATTTGGGGCTGGTGATGTGGGAGATTCCATTCAACACAGGTAACTGGGAGGCCACAACAAACAGCCCAAGAGGAGGAGCTTCTCGGTGACACAGATTGCACGTGTGGCCCAAGATACCCAGGGGTTGTGGATGGGGCATTCAGTCATCAGTAAACAAAAGATAGGCAGCCACATCCTCAGAACAGTGCTTAGCTCCTCTTCACAGGCATCCACTGGATGCTGAAGGCATGTCAAGCCATCCAGGTGAAGGCCACCAGGAACACACCTGTGCTTAGACAAGAGGGTTAATTACCAGCTTCAGGGAGAGAGACCACACCATGGGGAACTGGGTATCCCAGTATAAGAGGGTGTTAGAAAGAGTCTGCTGTAGGATTTGGGCTCCTGTTAGGTGATCTAGGGGAGGGTCTATAGGAACCAGTTTCACTCTTGTTGCTCTTGCTGTTCAGTTGCTCAGCTGTGTCTGACCCTTTGCAACCCCATGGAGTTTAGCATACCAGGCTTCCCTGTTGTTCACTGTTTGAGTTTGCTCAAACCCATGTCCATTGAGCTGATGATGCCATGCAGCCATCGCATCCTCTGCAGTCCCCTCCTCCTGCCCTCGATCTTTCCCAGCACCAGGTTTGCTGTAGCCTGGGTATTGCTGTGAAGCAGCGGCACTTCTAGGAGCAGGAATCTCAATACCCGTTACCTCCAGGGAGAGCAGCTTAAAAAGCCAGGAAAAGCGGGAACTGCTCATGATGTACCAGTGACTTATTTGGAAGGATTGTGGGGTTGGCATGTCCTGTGTGACCTAATGTGGGTGGATGTTCAGAGATGATTTATGACCAATGGGAGGATGCATGGCTGGGCTGGAAGCATCAGGTCAGCTCATGATGAAGCCTGAGGCCAAGATGTAAGATCATCACTAGTTCCCGGTCGCAGTGGGGGTGGGGGTTGCTTGCTTTCTCAGATGTCATTGAAGAAGTCAAGAAAGGAGCTGGAGACCCCTGGCTCCCCATTTTCCTACTCGGGCTGAGGAAGTGACTTAAACCAGACAGCCGCAAACTCTGAGTCTCATTAGCATTCCCCTCCTCCCTTCCATCTGTAAGACGATGGACCCTCAGGTCAAGACTGTTTGTTCCTCTGCAGGCTGGAACACTCATCTCCTAGGACTGTCCTTTGTTAGGAGAGAAAAAGGTCACTTCTCTAAATGGGTTTACATGAGCTGGAAATAAGAGGACTTTAAGATGTAGCCAAATAGGTGTACATATTTTAAAAGTGAATCACACTTATGCCAGTTCACGGAGACAAAAAGTCTGTTTTCCTTACAGCCACCCATCTATGTATCTTAAATTACTGGATGCTAAATGGGGTCATATAGCATTTCACTCGACAGCTACTTTTCAACTCTAACGTTGAGTGACATGTGAAGAAATTCTGAATGGGAATATATTTGGTGAAAAGGGTTCAAGTATTTTAAATATTAGACTGTTTAAATACAGCAAACATCTGTAAATGTAGAGCATGTAACAGGCACAGAGCAAAAAAAAATGTGTTCATTGCTTCCGTTAAGTCAACATGCTTTCTCCTCTTAGATCAATTACAAGGAAGGACAGACTCAATTATTTGAAACTCTTTTTATCAGATTGTAGAAGTAAGCCATTCCCACTGTAAAAATGTTTGGAATAATAAAAAGGAAAGAGAAATAAATAAAAATCGCCACCTGGAGACAACCACTGTTCGTGATCTGGGTCTTTCATTCATTCAGCAAATACTTAGCAATACCTTGTAGTAGATATAGGACTAGTGGCTGGAAAGACACAGACAAATAAAACAATCTTTGGCCTCAAGAATCTCATAGCTCCATGGGCCAAGTAAGTAGGGAATTACAATGTCTTTGGTGTGTGCCATGGCAAATGTTGTCATACGGCATTATGGGAACAAGGAGGACACAACTCCACCCCACCCCCATAGATGTGGGTGTGTGATGGGGTGGGGTAGAAATGAAGCCCTCTTCAAGAGGGAGTTCTTTTTGAACAATCTAGAAATAAAGACAGAAAGAAGGAAAGAGAGAGTACACAATCTCTCCTTCCAAGAGTAACCAGGTGCAGGCGTTTTACGCTGGCTCTGATTCTGTTGCACAGATGTCCTGTTACTGGCTCTGACAAGTTTGCAAGGTCTCTCTGTTGATCAGAATTATGGATTTCCCAGGAGCACTGTTTCTATGACCTGTGTCCTTATATACTAACCCAGTAAGTTGAAGACATGTAACCATAATGGTTCATGCTGAGCTATTCAGGAAGAATATTAGGGATCTGGATATGATAACCAAGGGCCTTAGGATTCTGAATTTATTATATTTTTTCTAATAGAGCAGTTTGTTGAGTTGCAGGCTGGGAGAGGAAGGGGAGACTGAAACAGCATGTACATGCTCACACACACACTTAGACACACACGTGACTTCAGAAGAATCCCCTCCTATTGTGTCTTAGGTCCCTTCTGTCCACCGCCCTCTTGCCCTTTTCCTAATTTTGCCTTTATAATTGCCGCTGTTCATCAGGGTCCCTTCGAGGAGCCAGTCCCCAGAAGATGCTCTTTGCAGGCAGATATTCATCGAGCTCCATTTGTCAAGGTGGAGGCATCCCCAGGGAGGCAGTGATTACAAGAGAAATCTGCAAAAGACAAGACTGCATCTGTCCAGTCGTTCAGAAAATGTGATAAGGGAAAGAAATTTCAGCAAAATCAACCATCTCAAAGTATATTCAAACATAGCTCCCTGAAGGTCACTTGTTCTGAGTCCCAGCTAATTAATATATGGGAGTGGTTTTACTTCAGAGAGATTTCTAATGAAAAAAATAATACTGAGTAAAACACCCATGTGGACGACCAGGGGCAACCCAGAAGAATGCGTCTCTCATTTCTATCAAATACAGGAAGCTGGCAGAGATTCTCCCACTCAGCTCTGTGAGGATGAGGTGGGTTGCTTGCAGCAACTTTAGCTCTGCCAATGTTAGAGTCAGGTTTCTGGGAACTGAACTGATTACAGGTAGACTAGATGCCTGGAAAATCCCATGGACGGAGGAGCCTGGTAGGCTGCAGTCCATGGGGTCACTGAGGGTCGGACACGACTAAGCGACTTCGCTTTCACTTTTCACTTTCATGCATTGGAGAAGGAAACGGCAACCCACTCCAGTATTCTTGCCTGGAGAATCCCAGGGACGGGGGAGCCTGGTGGGCTGCCGTCTATGGGGTCACACAGAGTCAGACACGACTGAAGTGTCTTAGCAGCAGCAGCAGCAGATGTTCAGAGACAACTCAGAAACCCTCCCATCTCCATTCTGCAATTTCCTATCAATGCTAATGACTTGAAGACAGGACAAAAAGAAGCCTAGGGTGCCTGAGACAGAGGGAAGTAGTCAAGAGTGAGCAGTGGTCCAGGCAGCAGAATTTGTCCTGAGACTCTTGGTCAAAGGAGGCAGGGGCTGTCCATCTGTGGTTCCCAAACGGTGGTCCCTGGAACAACAGGTGCCATCACCTGAGAACCCGGAGCCCCAGAAATCCTGAGTCAGTGAGGAAGGCCCTGGCCCCAGGAAGCTGCATTCTAAAGAGCTCCCTCTGTGATTCTGATGGTTTTTCTGGTTTGGGTACCACTGAGATCTTTGGAAGACTGAAAGATGCTCAAAAGAAGCCCTTCCTCATCCAACCTTGCTTCCTGTGCACCTGAAATTTTACCACCATGACGTATCCCACATAGACATCTGTTTGTTCTTACCATCCTTCATTAAAATGCAATGTCCCTTGTTTATGTATGGCTGAGTCCCTTCTCTGTTCACGTGAAACCACCACATCTTTAATTGGCTATATCCCAAAATAAAATAAAAGTTTAAAATCTGAAACAATTTCAAAGTCCTTCATGATGGATGGATTGGTCCTTTGGTCGCTGGTCCTGGGAGAAGGGTGGGAGTCATCTGGGGCAGAGTCACCTCCAGCAGCATTCATGCTAAGTCAGAAGACCCCTGCCCACCCACACGCACCTGAGAATAAATTACTGGTGTTTGAAGCCATTGAGTTTTGGGGTGCTTTGTTATGCTGCATCTTCATGGCAATCACTAGCTGATGCAAACGTGTTTGAATTATGGGATATGGGCTCCAAGCAACTCCTGCTACTTGCTAGCTTTGGCCATTGTTGAAGCTTTCTAAGCCACAGTGTCTGCCACAAAAGATTAAAAAAAAATAGAGGTTCAAACCCATAGAAAGTCGCTGTATTTATGTGGACTGTATAAAGGAGATAATGCTGGTGAAATGCTCACTCTAGCTCCTGGCTCGAGACGTATTGTGTTGTTGTCACGGCAGCGCATGCCTAGTGCAGGTCTCTGTATCGGATGCTGATGCACTGAGTGGCAGGTGTGTGTCTGGTGACTGCTTCTGTGATGCTCAGTCTTACAAACTATCCTGGGGGAGAGCTACACCGATGTACTTGCTCAGGAGTATCGACTTCCATGTGCAAAACATCTTAGCCAGAGAGTGCGCGTGTGAGCATGTGTGTCTGCGTGCACATACATATGTACACCTCTGCGTGTGCTCATTCTGGCTGGAATGTGAGCAGAGGTGTGAATAGTTCTGCTTCTCCGAGATTCGGCATGATGTCTTTATCACGTTCCCATCTTACTGGAATTCGGGCACCACATTTCTTAGAGCTCCTGATGCTTAAAAGAGGAGAAGGTATTGCAAGACACATCCTCCAGCCTTTATTCAGTTGATCAACACTCTGAGGCCCTCTGCTTAGAGAATCATGGGCACAGTCTTCCCAGTCCGAGGAGGCTGGCGGAGGCTCCAGGACCTTATCACCCCGTCCCCTCTGTGAGGCATCAGGCAGCCTCTCTGTGAACACGTAAGTGGCAGCAGCGTTTCCGGGGCTGAGCCACGTCCTCGTTTGTGGGGGCCCTTCCCTCCGTGAGCCACATCGCTGCCTGCCAACCTGCAAGCCCCACTGAGGCAGAGGGAGGAGCACCTGGCATTTAATGAGGATGATACAACTGTCAGCAAACCCAGTCCGGGTGCTCCAACTCCTGGCCGCTGTTTGACGGTGCTGAAGTCAGCATCTTAATTCAGCTGCATAAATAACTCCTCAGACCTGCAGAGGCTTGGGGAGGAGCGAGGTGGGGGCCCAGCAACGCTGGATATAAACCAAGGTATAAACCCCGGAGAGGACGGACAGACCAGCCCAAGCTTCCACATCTGCACAGGGAGGGTTTCTATTTTGATTTTTCTACACGATTTCTAACTCTGGCATTGATTATATCATATATATAATCGATCCTTAGCAATTGTTAGCCAAACGACTAAGGTATTTATGAACAGAAATGATTGACTGTGACACGCTTCCCCTTTCTCTCCCTCCTTCCCTCTGAAAGTCGCCATTTCTCATTTTAATTTCTTCTCTCTCTCTCTCTCGATTTTTTCCCAATTCTTCTAACCAGATCAGACATTTAACTTTGAAATTGAATAATCTCTTTATTTTCGGTCAGTCCTAAGAAGGAGCAGCCGGTATGCCTTCCATCATGATGGCTCTAAGTTCAGCCGTCTCAAGGCGCAGGAAGAAAACTACAAAAGGAATTCAGCGAGGAGCTTGGTCAGTGCTCCGGGACTCCGAGTGCCTGCTCCTATGGGAGCACGTGAACAGGTCTGTGTGGAGGATCCTAAATCAGATATGGGGCTGCACACCAGCCAACCCAGTGCCCTCGAACAGCACAGCCTTGCCTATGCAACAGGAGTGTATAGGAAGCTTCTGCAGGAACATCAACATTTTGACCCCAGAATTAATTCAAACCAATGCTCTGTAACCCATTTGTTGGAATCGGGTCTTGCCATAGTTCCTTTTGGTTCCTCTTGCTTTGGTTTCTGCTTTGGATGGAATTGTATCCCACCAAACTTCATATTGAAGCCCAAACCTCGATGCAATGGGGTTTGGAGAGGTACTCTGGGTTAGATGAGGTCATGAGAAATTTGCTTCTGTGTCCTGATGGGAATAAAAAGAGCTCTGGACTAAAGTGAAGCTCCCTTATTGATGCACTTTCAGTTTTCTTCAATTCCTGGCCACTTATAACAATGTGTCTGTAAATACGCTTCATCTAACCTGCTTACATCCTGAGATTACATTCAGTTCAGTTCAGTTGCTCAGTCGTGTCCAACTCTTTGCGACCCCATGAATCGCAGCATGCCAGGCCTCCCTGTCCATCACCAACTACTAGAGTTTACCCAAACTCATGTCCATCGAGTCGGTGATGCCACCCAGCCATCTCATCCTCTGTCATCCCCTTCTCCTCCGGCCCCCAATCCCTCCCAGCATCAGGGTCTTTTCCAATGAGTCAACTCTTTGCATGAGGTGGCCAAAGTATTGGAGTTTCAGCTTCAGCATCAGTCCTTCCAATGAACACTCAGGACTGATCTCCTTTAGGATGGACTGGTTGGATCTCCTTGCAGTCCAAGGGACTCTGAAGAGTCTTCTCCAACACCACAGTCCAAAAGCATCAATTCTTCAGTGCTCAGAGATTACATTAGTTACATAATTTTAATTTCAGGGAAGCTAAATGATTTTAGGATAGCATTTTCTTCTTGCTGGAGATTTCTCTCATGTTTGGGCAGGGTTAACCGGGCAGGTCACAGACAGGTGATGTATATTTACAATGGTCAATATGGCTATAAAATGTACAGAAGTGGAATTCCTTGATAATGGCTATGTGCAGCTTGTCCACGAAAGTCTGTGTGTTCTCTTCCAGAATGTGGGAAAGGCTGTTCTTGTCCTTCTCATAGACACCCTTTCCTGGCTTCCATCACTGACCCTCCTGCAGGGATCCTGCAGAATCTGGTGAGTTAGCAACATCGCTGGGGTATGTGACAGACAATCGCTGTTAACTAGTCCACTGTCTGGCTGGCTGTTTTTGAGATGTGTGACCCAGAGCAAGAGTCCCTGGGTCCTGGACTCCAATCTCCAACTCTAACAGGGGGAAAAGAGAGCAGCAGAAAGAGCCTGGCAGAGACAGGGAAACAGGCATTCAGAGATAGACAGGAAGACAGAGACTGAGTTTTGGCTCTTTATCTCATCTGTGTGGGCTGGAGGCTGCTTCCGAGCTCAGAGACATCTCAGAGGTGGAGGATCTGCGTGGTGGGGCTAGCTCTTGACTCAGACTACACACCATCCATGGTGGGTGACTTCATCCCAAGCCCCCACATTATTCTGCAGCTTCTCTGATTTAAAAACAGGACAAAAAGATAGCCAAACAAACAGAACAACACAAAAAGAAAAACTCAGGGCTTGAGTTGCCCAATGACACCAAACTGACGATCAGAGTTACCCTCGAATTAGTGCAGATTTGCCGGGGAAAGCAGGTTGGGGAAAATGATGCTTTTGGTAGTTGCTAACATGCCTCCCAGATTCACTAGTCCAGAAGGAAGCAGCTTGCCCCTCACTTCTCCCATGACTCCAGACATGGGATGTGTGTGTGTGCACGCACACACATGCAAATGAGTGTTTGTGGTGTGCAGGAAGGAGAGGGGGCTTAGTTAAATGTGTGTAGTACTCAGTTTGTGGACTTGTCTCAATGAATCGAAGAATATTAACAGAGAGAAAAGTGTTGACCCAAATCCCTGGGGCTCAGAGGAGCAGGGCAAACAGATTACTGACAGTCTCCGAACTCCCAGCAGCCCCCTAATTGGCCCTGTTTGCCCTGCCTCGACTGGCGCTGCTTTTTCTGCCCACTCTTGGAACGGGGGGAGGGGCCAGCTTGGTTTCCTCACCAGCACAAATCTCTGTGTAAGCCCCATAAAAGAGGAATGGAGAGGCAGTGATAAAATCTCCCTTCACTCACACACTCATTTCTTTTAAGCCTGTTTCACTTCTTGGCCAAGTTGCAGTGAGCTGAACACAGGGGCAGGCGCAGGAGGGCGTCCAGGAGTGGCCAGCCCCTGGCTTGGGCTCTAGATTCTGCATGTGGGACACTGGGGCCCAGGTCCCTGCAGCCGAGTTCTTGTGATGTGCACGTCCCCTGTCCCCGGCACTTCAATTCTCACCCTGAAAACTGAGACCCATTGCAATTGCTTGTAAAGAGGCCTCTAACAGTCCTTTTAAATCTCTTACCCAGAGTTAAAAGCCCCCAACCTGACACGAATCCTTCGCGCATTTAGCCACCCCTCCCAGACCTGGTCCGTCTCGCTGGGTGAACCCCACGCACACATACGTCTGGTGTTATCTGGAAAGCCTAGGGCTGAGCGGGCAGCCTGGTTTTTCGGGCCTGACGTTGCCACCCACCAGCCGTGCCAGTCTGAGAAAATCGTATGGCTTCTTTGAGACTCAGTCTTTCCACCTCAAAAATAAAGGATTTAGAGAGAATGTCGTAGAAGGTCATTTTCAGCTCTAACGCTCCGTTTTCCTTTCCTTCTGGAGCCCAACCAGGTGTTCGGAAAGTCGTGGGAAACACAGAAGGCTTAAGATCCCTGGAGACAGGGCACATCGTCACAGCTGCGGCCTCAAGGCCGGTGGCCATGACGCGTCCTGTGACGGCAGCGGACACAGCCGCCGCTGCACGGGCTCATATCGCCAAAGCCGTGGTGTCTCCCTTAGGCTGAAGGCCCAGGATGGCGTGGCTGAAGAATGAAAACAAATGAAAAATAACGCTGAAATCCTCATCCTACCTTGAAATGGACTGGGAAGGGATGAAGAGCCCTTGTCCATTCGCCTCTCCCAAAGGCAGCATCGTGGGCTCTGTCTCCCAAACAGGTGTTACTCTGCTGGATTTTTAAAATCAGAGTAAATTAAGAAATGAGTTAACAAGTGCTTCCTCAGTAATTTGTGTTCCTGCACTTGAGTCAATAAATGTATGTGATGTGAGACTGCAGATAACAGGTCAGGGTTTCTTGTTTTAATTAAGCTTTGAGAAGTGCGTTTTAAGTGTATGTGAGAGATGGTTAGGTGTTTGTGCATTTATATTTATAAACACAGTCTTCTTTCCTTCCCTCCCTCCCTCTTGTCTTCCTTCCTTCCTTCTTTCCTGCTTTCCTTCCTTCCTCTCTTCCTTCTTCCCTCTGTTCTCCTTATTTCTACTGAAAATCAAATCATTACACAACAACTAATTGATGTCTCTGTCAGCAGCTTTTTGGAAATCGCCTCTCCAGGCTTATGGAATCAATGGAAGGAGGGAGTCCCAGCTCCAAGAGGCCCTGACCGAGCACCGGGCTGCCCTGTGGACATGACACTTCTGCCAATCCCAGGGTCAGCTTTCAGCCACCACCTGCCGGGCTGTTCACAAAGCACCTCTACTCCGCAGATATGGGCCGCCTGCTGCGACTCTCACCCCTCTGCACGCTCAGGAACACTAAAGTGTCACCACGAGAAAGGTGAGGAAGAAGGGACCTCTCTGTGGAGGGTCTTCTGAGAGGGAAAATATAATGTCATTCTCTGCATCTCTTCCCGGTGTGTCAGGTTTCTATAGTTCTGTTTCTTTCTTTTCAAGGAGCTGACTGTCTAATCCTGAAGGCTGGGGAGAAGGAGAGTTTTCTGTAACACAGTTGAGTTCCTAATTTTTGAATGAAAAGGATCACACACTCTTCCTTTCTGTGTTTTGAACAGCTGTGTTCATCAGGGATCTCCAGAGAACCAGTAGGAGAGAGATATCCTGGTGTATATTCCTTATAATAAATCATATATATATACACACATGTATGATTTATTATAAGGAATAGTAGTAGGAGTGTTAGTCGCTCAGTGGTGTCTGACTCTTTGCCACCCCATAGACTGTAGCCCACCAGGCTCCTCTGTCGATGGAATTTTCCAGGCAAGAATACTGGAGTGGGTAGTCACTCCCCTCTCCAGGGAATCTTACCCACCCAGGGATCAACCCAGGTTTCCAGCTTTGCAGGCAGATTCTTTACCATCTGAGCCCAAATACGGACAGTGACAAGCCCCAAGCTCTCAGTCAGCAAACTGAGACCCGACGGCACAGCTCCAGTCAAGAGACTAATAAGCAGGAGACTCAAGAAGGGCCAGGGTTTCAGTTTGAGTCTGAACCCAAGTAAATGCTGACCCTCCAGTGAAAAGACTCTCAGGCAGGGAGAGAATTCTTTCCTGCCAGCCCTTTCTCCCGGTCAGGTCTTCATGTGATTAGACGAGGCCCACCCACACTGGGGAGAGCAATCTGCTTCACTTTGTCTACTGGTGTTCATGTCATTTCTCAGATGCTCATGTCATCCGGCAACTCTTTCCCAGACACTCACAGGATAACAATTGACTGGATATCTGGGTCCCTGTGGGCCAGCCAAGTTGCACATGCAATTTATCATCACAGCATCCACCTGTCAGTCAACGAACAGAGGCTGAGAACATATCTTCTTTTTCTCATCATTTTAGTGAATGGTCTTGGATGTGCTGGGGCCTAGGGTTGGACACATGCATGAGTGCTTAGTCACTCAGTCGTGTCTGACTCTTTGTTCCTATGGACCATAGCCCAACAAGGCTCCTCTGTCCATGGAATTCTTCAGGCAAGAATACTGGAGTGGGTTGCCATGCCCTCCTCCAGGGAGTCTTCCTGACCCAGAGATTGAACCCATATCTCCTTCATCTCCTGCATTGTAGGCAGATTCTTTACCGGCTGAGCCATCTGGGAAGCCCCAGGTTTGGATAAGGGGTATTGAAATGTGCATAAACTCTGAGTCACTGCCTTGCGCAGAACTGTGGGAGTTGGCAAGAAGATGTCCAGGTTACTGGGATTATTAGGGTGGGAGATGCAGGAGGAGGTCCTGGGCAAAGCCCTCTAAAGATTCTTCAGTCCATCTGCTGTTTTTCACTATGTCCAAACCTACCCTGGGCCAACCCACATCCCTCCTCTACTCCCCTGACCAGTGGTTGCCTTCAGGCCCACCTCCAGACTTCTTCCTGCTCTTAGCTGGGGTCCACTCAGCCCCCAGGGGTCAGCCAGTCACACATTCATTGGACTATAAATACCCTTAGAAACCTGACTGCCCCAGAAGCATTGTATCTCAAAGATTGATCCATTAATTTTTTTTTTTAACTTTTGACTATGCTGGGTCTTAGTTGCTGTGTGGGCTTTCTTTAGTTGTGGTGAAAGGGTGGTTATTCTCTAGTTGTGGGGCACGGGCTTTGGATTGCAGTGGCTTCTCTTACTGCAGTTCACAGGCTCACTAGTTGGGGTGCACCAGCTTAGTTGCTCTGCAGCATGTGGGATATTCCCAAATCAGGGATCGAACCTGTTTCACCTGCATTGGCAACTGATTCTTTACCACTGAGTCACCAGGAAAGCCCTTCATTTTTAAAAAAAATTTTTTTCCAGCTTTATTGGCATAAAATAGACGGATAAAAATTGTGTATGTTTAAGATAAAAATTGCGTATGTTTAATCATCACATATGTGATGATTTGACATAGGTGTACACTGTGAAGTGAGCATCACAAGCAAGCTCACAGAGATGCCCATTATGTCACAGTGTTGATGTTCTCTGTGTGCATAGTGGCCAATTTTAAGATCTACCCTCTTTGCAGAGTTCAAGTAGACACCATGCCATATATTAGATCTCTAGAATCTACTCATCCTGTGACATTGAAATATTATATCCTTTGACCAAAACCTTCCCATTTCTCCCACCCTAAAGGATTGTTCCTTGAATGCCCAAAGTCTTGCCTTTCAAAGGAGAGACTACCTAAGATGGAAAGACTATCCACTAAATTCTAATCCGAGGGTTGGGTGCCAAGTGTAGCGCTAAATTTTCTATTTCAAATTCTGTGCTCACCAAAACCTTTGGCAGTGGCTAATTTGAACAAAATAAGTGTGTGTCTGTGTGTGTGCACGTGCGTGCAGGCGCAGTAAATGAATATATACTGGTAAAATATCTAAAGTTTTAATTGATTCTTATGGTTTCTTCAAGTCATTTCTCACTTTTATTTACAAATTCAGTTGTCTCCCTTATTTATTTTATTCATTAAAATTAAGTTTACTGTGGCACTATGGCCCACATTTGGGAATATATATCATGATTAAAAATCTCCCCCTTTCATCAGTTTTAACTTTCTGCTGCTAAGTCACTTCAGTCACGTCCGACTCTATGCGACCCTACAGACTGCCGGGAGCCGGCATATTGCATATTGAGTGCATATTGCATATTGAGTGCAGCACTTTCCACAGCATCATCTTTCAGGATCTGGAATAGCTCAACTGGAATTCTATCACTGCCGGGAGCCAGCGTGAGGCACTCCGCCCATGACAAAGGTCATGAGGAAGGAGGCTCGGCATACGCAAAGGCGGGATCGAGCCTCAGGAGTCCCCCTGGAAATTCTCGAGCATCTACCCCCCAAACCAGAGTCTGCCTACTTTCTGCTTTGTGCTTTCACCTACACCTCTGACTTTACGGGGGGCTGTCCCCCACTACCTCTCTCTGAAAAAAGAGTTAGCTTACAGCTCCAGTTAATAGTTCCTGGGTGTGACAGTGTTTAACCTACAAACTCCTTTGGAAATCCTCTAGCCTGCCTGAATAGGTTTTTCCGGCCACATGTGATTGTTCAGAGCCTCCCAACTGTGAGAGGCAGGAGATGTTCTAAACTGTCTAAACACAGATTCCTTTGAGTAGTTAAAAGATTGATTAGAAATTGTATTGGTGAAGGGTTTTTCACTTACTGAGCCAATGTTTGCTGCTAAGTCTCCATACTCCTTACCTACGGTGTCCTTGGCAGTGTATTGATTGATATAATGGGTGTATAGAAATGTAAGTAGTAGCCTCAATGTTTGTAACCTTGGACCCTTGAGTTAATTCTTTTCTTGATTGAGCCCACCTCACCTTTGCCCTATAGGAATGCAGCTTTGTCCAATGCTTTTTTGGAGGCTGGTGCCTGACTTTGGAATAATCACCTTTAGAGAAAGATAAGTTTCTTAAAATGTTAACAGGCCTCCTGGCCAGAAGATGATGTAACTCACCTGAACTTTTGCATATGATAAGTTTGAAAAGCCTGGCTTCGATTAGGACCAGGAACTGCTGTCCTTGCATGACTCCACCCCTTCCCCCATTATCCTCTATAAACAACTTTAGGTATAAAAACTACTTTGGAAAATAAAGTGCGGGCCTTGTTCACCAAAACTTGGTCTCCCCATGTCGCTCTCTCTTTCAACTTCTGGCTGAGTCTCCATCTGGAGCGCGGAACCCGCCATGCTTGCTAATTATGCCTGGGCTTCTAAGATCCGACCGGGGAGGCCTCAGTGTCTCCTCTCCTTCGGGAGAACGGAAGGACGCCTGCGGCCTACGTAAGTGGTGCAAACTTCTTGTCTTGAAGTTTTATTGGTCTCCCGCGTAAACCAAGCTACTCAGCCTCTTTTCTCCACTGAATTTTCCTACTGAGCTATCCTCATTCTATTACTCTTTATATCTTTGATGAATAAATAATTAAATAGGTCGCCGACGCCGTCCCCGCTTCGAATACCCTGGATCAGCCGGGGCTGGACCCCGGCAACAGACGGCAGCCCACCAGGCTCCCCTGTCCCTGGGATTCTCCAGGCAAGAACACTGGAGTGGGTTGCCATTTCCTTCTCCAATGCATGAAAGTGAAAAGTGAAAGGGAAGTCGCTCAGTCGTGTCCGACTCTTAGCGACCCCATGGACTGCAGCCTACCAGGCTCCTCTGTCCATGGGATTTTCCAGGCAAGAGTACTGGAGTGGGGTGCCATTGCCTTCTCCTTTAACTTTCTGTATCACACCAAAATACAAATCACCTGGCAGGTAGAAAAGCTGCCATTATTACCCTGTGCCAAATTGACTTTACCTCATTGATGATCAAAAAAAAAGAACAAAGCATGGTGATTTTTAAATCATGTTCTATTATTATTATTACTATTATTATTACTGTTACTATTAATTTTGAAAACACATCTAAAGCATGGCAAGCACCCAGAAGTGAACAGGTAATGGAATTTCTCATGGTTCCAAAGAGGCACCTGGGCTGAGCATCTTAAACTGTGCTCAGCGGGGAGCGGGTGTGGGCCCAATGTCAAGCTTTCCTGGGATAGGGAGGACAGGAGTCTGCCTCTGATGTCTGAGCCACGTGGCGTGAACAACCCCGAATGTTATTTTTATATTATTAGACACCATTATGAGAAGCAATAAAGAGGGGAAAAGAATACACACTTCTGTATTCAAATGGAAATAAGTGCCTCATTAGTAATAAAAGCTCCAGGTTATGTTACCCGGTAACCTTTTGTTCAAACACGCAGTCTGGAATTTGCATAAGTAGTCAGCTGTGTATATCTCAGGGCTATTGAAATGATGTGACTCACCAATCTAGGCAGCCTCGTAAACAGTGTTTTTCTCCTTTTCTGGCGCCCTTGTTTGCACAGAAACACAGCTGTACAGCACCGGCGGAGGTGGGGTGAGGCAGAGAACAGGCAGGGGAGCCCGGACTCCTCCGGGCCCTCCTGGATTAACGGAGCCCCATGGGGCCACGTGAATGAGCAGATGCTAGGCTGCAGTGGGCCACATGCATTTCCCACCCCGAGGGGCTGCAGGGAGTCCTGTGAGATGGAGATGGTGCACGCCTGCTGACCAGCCCAGAAGATCCTTTAGGGTGGCCTTGCATCGCCTTTGTGTTGAGCTGGAAAGCCTGGAGGTGGGGACTGGCTCATAAGCCCACTTGGGCTTCCCTGTGACTCACATAGTCCTCTTCTGGGCAGTTAAGTGTAAATCCATCTATCGGAGACACTTGGGATGCCCTTATATGTGGAATCTAAAAAGAAATACCACAAATGAACTTACTTGGAAAACAGACTCACAGACTTAGAGAATGAATTTATGGCTGAGGGGGCGGGGAGGAAGATGGAGGGAAGGGATGGTAGGGAGTTTGGGCTGGACAGGTGGACACTGCTCTATGTGAAGTGGATAACCAACAAGGACCTATTTGTAGAGCACATGAGACTCTGCTCAATGTTATGTTGCAGTCTGGATGGGAGGGGGGTTTGGGGGAAAACAGATACATGTGTATGGATGATTGAGTCCCTTGCTGTTCACCTGAAACTGTCACCACATTGTTAATAGGCTATGCTCCAGTGTAAAATAAAAAGTTTAAAAAACAGAAACACATGAGATACATGGCAAAGCCTCTAGGGTTCCCATCCTTTCTGAAATCTGATGTCAAATGCAAATCCTTTACCTGCAAGTAGAATGAGTGTTGGAGAAGGCAATGGCACCCCACTCCAGTACTCTTGCCTGGAAAATCCCATAGATGGAGGGGGCTGGTAGGCTGCAGTCCATGGAGTCGTGAAGCATCATAACTGAGCGACTTCCCTTTCACTTTTCACTTTCATGCATTGGAGAAGGAAATGGCAACCCACTCCAGTGTTCTTGCCTGGAGAATCCCAGGGACGGCGGAACCTGGTGGGCTGCCATCTATGGGGTCGCACAGAGTCGGACACGACTGAAGCTACTTAGCAGCAGCAGCAGCAGCAGCAGAGTGAGTGTTGAGAAGATTCTGGGAGGCTCGTGGAAGCCGCCTGGGAGAGTCTGCAGTTGACACAGGTGGCAGAGCCAACAGGTGGGCTCCTGGCCATGGACACGCCTGAAACACACTTGCTCTGTGAATTTTGAACGTTTCCCCCAAAGAAGGTGGGGCTGGATGTAAGTCACTTCCAGCAGGTCTAACCTCACAGCCTCTCATGTTTTTAAACTATTTGTTTTTAATTGGAGGATAATTGCTTTACGATACTGTGTTGGTTTCTGATATATATCAACAGGAATCAGCTATAGGTATGGGCATGTCCCCTCCCTCTTAAATCTCCCTCCCACCTCCCAGCCCTTCCCATCTCTCTAGGTTTTCACAGAGCATCACATTTGAACTCCCTGCATCATACAGCAAATTTCCATCAGCTATCTAACTTTGCACATGGTGACGCATATGTTTCAGTGCTACTCGCTCAAGTCTTCCCACCCTCTCCCTCCCCCAACTATGTTCACAAGTCTGTTCTCTGTGTCTGCGCTTCCATTACAGCTTCTCATGTTAAATGGATGAAGAAGGGCCTACAAGGGAAATTGTTCCAAGCATGTTGATACCCCAGGGCACCTCTTCTTCTTGTTTACTTGCTCAGTCATTTGTGACTCTTGGCAACCCCGTGGACTGCAGCACGCCAGGCTTCTCTGTCCATCACCAACTCCTGGAGCTTGCTCAAACTCATGTCCATCGAGTCGGTGATGCCATCCAGCCATCTCATCCTCTGTCGTTGCCCTCTTCTCCTGCCTTCAATCTTTCCCAGCATCAGAATCTTTTCCAATGAGTCAGCTCTTCACATCAGGTGGCCAAAGTAATTGAGCTTCAGCATCAGTCCTTCCAATGAATATTCAGGGATGATCTCCTTTAGGGTTGACTGGTTTGATCTCCTTGCAGTCCAAGGGACCCTCAAGAGTCTTGTCCAGTACAAAAGTTCGAAAGCATCCATTCTTCGGTGCTCAGCCTCCTTTATGGTCCACCTCTCACATCCATACCTGACAACTGGAAAAACCATAGCTTTAACTATATGGACTTTTATTGGCCAAGTGTTGTCTCTGATTTTTAATACACTGTATAGGTTTGTCATAACTTTTCTTCCAAGGAGCAAGCGTCTTTTAATTTCATAGCTCCAGTCTCCATCTGCAGTGATTTTGGAGCTCAAGAAAATAATGTCTGTCACTGTTTGCATTTTTTCCCCATCTATTTGCCATGAAGTGATGGGACTGGATGATATGATCTTACTTTTTTGAATGTTGGGTTTTAAGCCAGCTTTTTGGGCAATCTTGATTCCAGCTTGAGCTTCATCCAGCCTGGCATTTTGCATCATGTACTCTGCATATAGGGCTTCCCAGGTAGCTCAGCTGGTAAAGAATCTGCCTGTAATGCAGGAGACCCCAGTTAGACTCCTGGGTTGGGAAAATCCCCCTGGAGAAGGGATAGTGTACCCACTCCAATAATCTTAGACTTCCCTGGTGACTCATATGGTAAAGAATCTGCCTGCATTGTGGGGATCTGGGTTTGATCCCTGGGTTGGGAAGATACCCTGGAGGAGGGCATGGCAACCCACTCTAGTATTCTTGCCTGGAGAATCCCCACGGACAGAGGAGCCTGGCGGGCTACAGTCCAAGGGGTTGAAAAGTGTCGGACATGACTGAGTGACTAAGCACAGCACAGCACTCTGCATATAAGTTAAATCAGCAGGGTGACAATATACAGCCTTCACATATTCCTTTCCCAATTTTGAACCAGTCCATTTTTCACGTCCAGTTCTAACTGTTGCTTCTTGAACTATATACACATTTTTTGGGAGGGAGGTAAGGTGGTCTGGTAGCTCACCTCTTTAAGAATTTTCCATAGTTTGTTGTGATCCACACGGGTTTTAAAAATATTTAATAAGTATCTGATGGCAGAGAGGAGACACAAATTCTTGTCCCGTTTCATCATGAACATGTGTGAACTCAGGTAAGTTGCCCTACCTCCTCTTTTACTTCCCTGTCCTCCCACAGAATGAAAAGTGTGGAGTCTCTGGTCTCCTCTGTCACTAAATTAGCCAAGATTTAGTCTCGACTAACCCATGCACTGGTGATGCTGACACTTGACTCCAGATGGCTTTGACTCCCAAAGCTACCTGGCTGCATGACCCTCTTCTGTTTTGGATGACATAGAGTGGGGACCAGGAATCTTTCTAGAAAACTTGGGATTAGCGGATGGGATGTATGGATGTGAGAGTTGGACTATAAAGAAAGCTGAGTGCCAAAGAATTGATGCTTTTGAACTGTGGTGTCGGAGAAAACTCTTGAGAGTCACTTGGACAGCTAGGAGATCCAACCAGTCCATCCTAAAGGAAATCAGTCCTGAATATTCATTGGAAGGACTGATGCTAAAGCTGAAACTCCAATACTTTGGCCACCTGATGCCAAGAACTGACTCCTTGGAAGAGACCCTGATGCTAGGAAAGATTGAAGGCAGGAGGAGAAGGGGATGACAGAGGATGACATGGTTGGATGGCATCACCGACTCAATGGACATGAGTTTGAGCAAGCTCCAAGAGTCGGTGGTGGACAGGGAGGCCTGGCATGCTGCAATCCATGGGGTCACAAAGAGTCAGGCATGACTGAGCAACTGAACTGAACAGAACTGATGGGATGAGAAAGTCTGGCATAGTCAGAGTGCATTGTGGTGAAGCTGGGACAAAGAAAACCCACAACTGAGGGTGTAGATGGTCAGGCAAGAGCTGCCCAGTCTTCATAGAGACCCATGGTGACAGGGTTGGGAAAGTATGATGGAGAAACCTCAGTCTTCTGCTCATAGCCCTGGAAACCAGGCAAGAAAAGCAATGTACATTTCAAATGCTGAGAAGGGACAAAGACCAAAATAAGCCACTTCTTTCAATAGGGCACACTGCTTTTTATTTCCTGGGTCAAAAATGTTAGAGACTTGCCAAAGAGACAAGTGCAGCTTTGGGCAGCTGGACTATGATGAACTTTCTTCCTGAGATAAAATATATGACTTAAGAATCCCCAAGGCCTTCAATGGAGAATGAAAACATGCAGTTTATGCACCACCAAGAACATATGGCTTCAGAACAGTGATTTGATCTAGGCTTGGAAGAACGATCAAACTTTCTTAAGGAATAATTCATTCTATTTAATAAGGACATCTAGGCAATGGCAACCCACTCCAGTACTCTTGCCTGGAAAATCCCATGGACAGAGGAGCCTGGTGGGCTGCAGTCCATGGGGTTGTGAAGAGTCAGACACAACTGAGCAACTTCACTTTCACTTTTTACTTCCATGCACTGGAGAAGGAAATGGCAACCCACTCCAGTGTTCTTGCCTGGAGAATCCCAGGGATGGGGGAGCCTGGTGGGCTTCCGTCTATGGGGTCGCACAGAGTCGGACACGACTGAAGTGACTTAGCGGTAGCAGTAGCAAACTTGGCTAGAGGCTGTACTGAGAGGGGGCAAAAAAAAACATGTGTTTTTCCACGATTGAAGGAGTGGTTTTAAGTCAAGTTCTTGCCATTCTCTGATTATGTGACTTTGAAAATGTCACAGAAGCGTTCTCTACCCAATTGCCTCATTAAATTATAATGAAAGCTCCCACTGATGGAGTGCTTTACATTATTTTATGTTTACTTTACAAAGTTTAATTCTCATAACAAACCTCTAAACAGACATTATGACCTCCATTGGCTAGACAGGAAATGAAGGCACAGCACATTGGCCAGAACTTACCCGAAGTCAGACAGCTTGATGGGGACAGAGCTAGAACTTATATTCTGATTTTTCAACTCTAAGGCTCATGATCTCAACTGTCATTCAGTGTTACATACTGAATGTATGTATGTATGAATGTATGTCTCCTTCATCATTAAACGGACACAGTGGCGTCTGGGGTATATAGGAGGGTTAACCTAGCTATCAAGCACTGTGAGTGGTGAACCTCGAGTCACAGTGTCATAAGGATTAAGTGGGGTGGGGTTCTTATGGAGAACAATCCTGGGTCAAATGACATTTGTTATTATCATGATACTGATTATCCCAGTCTAACAATGTTGAATGTTGTATGAGAGAACTTCTCACAGACAATAGCTTGTCAGCTCACTCTCAGGGTGGAACTTGCCTTGGCTGGGTTGACAGTCTACAGGGCTCCATGTTTGGCTGGCATCTCCTAAGACAGGGACAGGCTTTCTCTGTGGGGCTCCCTTCCTAGAGGGTGTGAAATGTCCCAGTCAGCCTCCATTCAGGGGAGAAGGGACAGTGCCCACCATCCTTTCCCTTCGTGCAACTCCTCTCTCTCCCTCCAGTGAAAACCAGCAAAGTGACCATTTCCCCAGTCTTCTAAGACCAATGAACCAGACAGGAATCTTGGAACCCATTTTTTTTAAAAGACGTGAGTGCTCATGATGAACAATGTAGCTTGTAAGTAGCTTGGGCTCCTTGCTGCATGCAGCCAGATAATAGGTGTGCACATGACTCTCAGAACAGCTCATCCATCACTTCCTGCCTGAGCCCTTCCAGCCACCAGAGCAACTGATTTATTTTAGCCTTGACCACCGTTGTGAGCAGCATTATTCTCAGAGCCCCAAGTCTACCATCTCATAATGTCTTCCATTTAAAAGAGGAAAACGCTATTGCCAAGCCCAAGAGAAAGAGCTTCTGTGTTGCTGCAGGTTCCCGGAAATGGATCTCAGACCCTGACAGTCACGGTGGGCACAGAAACAGCATTTGCAGTGGGTCATTTGGCCAATACGGACTTTTAGAGTCTTAAAATGGGTGGTACCCTTCCACCTAGCAAAGTCACTTCTAAGAATGTGTCTTATGAAAATATTCAGGGATCTATACTCCCTGGGCATCCTTGGCCTAATTTACAGCAAGGATGTTCCTCACGGGGGTGGGGTGGGGGGAATCAGAGACAACCCACTAAAAAAGATTGGATAAATTAATTGTGGTACAACTGATGGATTGCTAAGTAGCCCTGACATAAAAAGACAAGTTACAAACTCGTAAAGAGTGATTTCCAGGCTTGTAATAAGATAGATGCTTAAACAGGCAAAATGTTAATGCTTCCCCTTGGGTGGTGGAACTATGTAAAGCTTTTAATTTCTTCCATGTACTTTTCTATATTGCTGAAACATTTTTACCACAAATATGCATTAACAAGCAATCCAAAAGGAAACAAAAGTCATTATCCAGAAAATAAAGAGAAAGTTTATTAGACTCCTGGGCTTCTGCTCTGTCAACTCCAGATGTGTGACTATGGACAAACCACCTCAGTCCTGCCTCAGTTACCTCATCTGTAAAATGGGAACAAAATATGGGTCCATCCAGCAATATAGGATTGTTGTTAGGCTAAAGAGGAAAGTCAAGGCACATATGTAGTATGTGTGTATAGTGTCTTTATTATGAGAGACAGCACTGAAGTGCCACAATGGTAGAATTAAGATTAATGAACCAAAACTATTTCTCCTACATGATGGCATTATCCTGTGAGAATTCCTGTAATGGTACAGAATACTTTAATACTTTCTTTTCATTCATCCTGGTGATAAGCTATAAATTTGTTTCATATTTCCAGACAAAAACAAAATCCCCTCTCTTTGAATGAGATGGGCTTTCTCTCTTTTAATCACAAAACTGAGGCAGGCATTTCCTCTTCTAATGAAAAATGTGCATTAGAAAAGAATGTCAATTTTCTTTGCCTTCAGTGGAGTATTCTTTTTTATTCTGACTTTTTTATTAGTGTATAATTGCTTTACGATGTTGTGTTATTTTTTGCCGTGCAGTGTGAACCAGTTATATATCACCTCCCTCTTGAGCCTCCCTTCCCTCCCGCCGATCCCACCCATCTAGGTCATCTCAGAGCTCCCTGTGCCTCGCAGCAGCTTCCCTCTAGCTGTCTATTTCACACATGGCAGTGTATACATGTCGATGCTACTCTCTCAATTCGTCCTACCCTCCCCTTCTCCCCACCCCTGTGTCCACAGGTCCACTCTCTATATCCATATCTCTAATCCTGCCCTGCAAATAGGTTAATCTGTACTATTTTTCTCAATTCTACATAGATACATTAATATATAATATTTGTCTTTCTAACTTACTTCTTATTGAATATTCTACCAATTAGATGAATAGGAATGTTTTGAAATGCTGAAAGTTTTCTTTTTTGGGAGCTGTCCATGTTTAGAGAATAATTTGGTTAGTCTTAGAGCATAAGGGAGCATAAATTGTAACCCAAATAGGACCACTGAAGAATATGAAGGAAACTGCTATTATTGAAAAAACAAACTGAGAGGGAGAGGCGTTTGGGGAATGGAAATCAAGGGAGGTTTTGAAATATTTCCAACCTATTTACTACCATTTGTTAGGACTCTGTGTTGCTAGGAATTTATTGTTTCCTATCCATGAAATCCTCTGGCTATGGAAGACAAATTTGGTAAAAGATAATTAAAATTCCTTTTCAAATGATAAAGACATAAGGCAAAAGTGTGGTGTAACAGGCTTGGAACCAGAATCATAGGTTTAGCTGTTAAGTAATGTCCCCACTCCACATTTTTTAAAATATAGGGCCTTTGGAAGCTCATTTTTGTCCTGAAGTTTGTTCTACCATGCTGCCCTTTCCCCTAGGAGGGATACTTAGCTGATCTTCTGACTTCTGCAAAGATCAGACAACAAGAAATGAGCAGCCTGCAAGGTCAGTTGATGCTGAAGATTCCCTGAGATTCCTAAAAATGAAGCCTGTTTAGCATTTGGATCCATTTCTCAGATTGTGGATTGTAAAAAACCTACAAATAGAATGAACCTGACTATATTGTGAAGATGGAAATCCAGCAGTCAGTGAGAACTATTTTGCAGCAAAATAATGTTTTGCTTGGGTCCTAGAGATTACTGAGTGATTTTATAAAAACAACTTGTGTTAGCATAGTGCCTCTGCACTCCAAAGAGCCAGCTAAACTGAGCTTGAGATTCTCATCTAGATCCCAAAGTCCCGCCCTTCTTCCACTCATGATTCCCCTATTCTCAACCCTCCATTATTTTCCCATCTCACCTGGAATCAGATTGAAGCTCTGTCTTGCATCCTGTAGGACTCTATACAAACTCAGTCTACTCTGGACATATTTGGCTGCCCTGCTGTTCCTTAAAGATGCAAGCTGGTTACCTCCCCAGGACCTTTTTCCTGGCTATTTCTTCAGGCTGGAAAACTCTTTTGACAGATGGCTAATCCCCTCAACTCATTTTGGTCTTATCCTAAGAAAACCGTCCTGACCACCTATGAAGTGAGGATTCCCCATTTCTGTGAGAGCGAGTACTGTGTCATTTTGTATGTATTTATTGACCGTCTTTTCTGCCCTCTAAAACGGAAGCCCCGTGATGGCACAGTTAGCTTTGTTCACCACTGTATTCCCAGCTGAGAGTGAAGTACTCATGGGTAGGGCTGAGAGAGGCTACAGAGTTAAAGGTTCAGCAAATGTTCATTCCCTCCCTTGCCTTTAGAAAACGACTCTGCCATACTGGTGCTGGGTTGGCTATGCCGTTCGTTTTGACCTCATGGGGTATGAGAAATATTTTTGCTTCCCCTTGAGTTGGGTGTTGACCATAATACTTGCTTTGGCTGATGCAGTTTTAGAGAACATGAACAGGTGGACCCTCCAACCATCCTTGCCTTCCTGCCGCAACTCAGGAAGCTGCTGATGCTGGGATAATGACAAACGTGTGGGGCCCACTTGGGCCCAGCTCATGGCCTAAATCCAAACTCAGCTGAGTCTATCCTAAATCATCTGGGCTCCAGTCGACATCATGACACATGAGCAGGAAATAAACACGTCACTGAGGCATGGGTTTTTACAAGCAAAAGGCAACAGATATGAAGACCAAAATGCTTTTTGAATGAAATCATAGTTAAGATTTTAGTGTTTGAAAATTGTATCATATGAATGTATAATGAAATATTTACATCTTAAAATTTTATGTGAAATCACACAAAAACCCAAGGATGGGGAATGTGATTTGATTCCAGAAAATGTGTTACCTTGAGATGAATGTTAGACAACACATTCTTTTTTTCAATAAAGTTTGTTTTATTTACGGGAAAGGAATAATGAAGTATACCCTAGCTCTGGTGCTTCAATGCTAGTAATTAAAGTAAATTTTAATTTACTTTACATCCAGCAGTTTTCATGTTTTCTTTTGAGCAGTGCTCGGATGTGTGTGTGCATCTGTGTGTGTGTGCACGTGTGTGTCTAGGATAAAGAAGACAGTGGAATGCAGTAGATTGGAAGGAAAATAGAAATCTCCAAATTGAAAAACTACTTTTCAATACCCTGGTGGAGACCTAAGTTGATTTATATTACTATTAATTTTGATACAGATATTGGTAGAGGTACATGTACTGATACATTTTAAATGTAGGTGACTACTTCATTTATAAATATATTTTTCTTTGCTTTTAAAGATTTTTTTATGTGGACCATTTTTAAAGTTTTATTGAATTTGATACAATATTGTTTCTGTTTTCTGTTTTTGTTTTTTGGCTGTAAGACTTGTGGGATCTCTGCTCCCCAACCAAGGATCAAACCCATGCCCCCTGTATTGGAAGGCAAAGTCTTAACCACAGGACTACCAGCGAAGTCCCTATTATTTGCTTTAAAGTAGATGCAATAATACATTTTCAGAGCACTCTACAATGCATACTACCTATTTTTCAATAAAGAACAGTTCCTGGGAATTCCCTGATGGTCCATTAATTTGGACTTTGTACTTTCACTGCTGGGTGTGTGCGTGCTAAGTCACTTCAGTAGTGTCTGACTCTTTGAGACCCATGGACTGTAGCCCACCAGGCTCCTCTGTCCATGGGATTCTCCAGGCAAGAATACTGGAGTGATTTGCCATGCCCTCCTCCAGGGGATCTTCCCAACGCAGGGATCAAACACACGTCTGTTATGTCTCCTGCATTGGCAAGTGGATTCTTTACCACTGAGCTACCAAGGGAGCCCTTCACTGTTGGGGCCTGGGTTGAAATCCCTGACTGAGGAAATAAGATTCTGTAAGTCTTGCAGTGTGGCCAAAAGAAAAAAAAAATGTTCCTTAAATTAGAGAGAACACCTTCTTTGCATTTTAAGGGAATTTTCAGGAAACTTCACTAAGAACATTTTATGTAGCTATTTGATCATGCTATTCAGTATTTTTTATGGACCATAAAAAAAAGAGAAACCAGAAACAAGGAAACATTTCTTTTTGAAAGAATTCTGAATGCAAAATTAGTCTATTGTCCAAGTGACTCCGCTGTTTTACTGACAGTAAAATTCCTAGGTGAATTCAATGTTAGTAAAGTTTGGGTTTGTGGGTTTTCCAGTGAATGGCGTTTTGGAGGCCCTTACAGAGTGCAGGGAAGTAAAAAGGAGAAGGCAATGGCAACCCGCTCCAGTACTCTTGCCTGGCAAATCCCATGGACGGAGGAGCCTGGTAGGCTGCAGTCCATGGGGTCGCTAGGAGTTGGACACGACTGAGTGACTTCACTTTCACTTTTCACTTTCATGCACTGGAGAAGGAAAGGGCAACCCACTCCAGTGTTCTTGCCTGGAGAATCCCAGGGACAGAGGAGCCTGGTAGGCTGCCGTCTATGGGGTCGCACAGAGTCATAAACGACTGAAGTGACTTAGCAGCAGCAGCAGAGTGTAGGATATGTGTGTGATATGTGAAAGTTGCTCAGTTGTGTCCAACTCTTTGTGACCCCATGGACTACACAGTCCATGGAATTCTCCAGACCAGAATACTGGAGTGGGTAGCCATTCCCTTCTCCAGGGGACCTTCCCAACCCAGGGATTGAACCCAGGTCTGCCACATTGCAGGCAGATTCTTTGAGCCACCAGGGAATCCCACAGAGTGTAGGGTTTTGCCAATTATGAAATATAGCCAAACATAAGATGACACCAGCATTATTGAATCAACAGAAACAGGAATGGGACAGTGACCCAGAGAATGACGGCCTGTGGGTGCCAGTTTCTGAAAGCCCATAAATCTTGGAGTACCCCTAAAATATATTCAGTTACTTAAGGAAGAATTGATGCATATTTGCCAAATCTGCCTTCTGCTCTACGAACAATCCTCATTGGAAGATATGGTCAGCAGAAACAAAAAATCCAAACTCGTTTGACTGTATCCATGAACACCTCTGCAAACTGAACATCATTTTGTCATTATGGTAATCAGATAAATGTGTTTTGTTTGGTTCAGAAGGATTTGAGATTTTTTTTTACCTAATTATGGAATTTTCATTTTAAATCTGAAACATATGGGAATCATATTCAGGTATGCCATAACATCCTCAAGTGTGTAAGAAGGAACATCCTGACAGACGTTCAGAATGGATTGAGTACAGCAGAAATATCAGGTGTGATTCAAGTGATGGCAGAGCAGCTAGAATTTAACTTTATTGCCAAAGAAAGGAAGAAAGCTTAACTTCTGCATTACCTCTGCCTGATCATTGCATTTCTCAAATGCACTTTCCTCCAAAGATGTATTTTTCCTGCCAAGGCTGACCTTATGAGTAGCCAGAACAGATTGGTTTCAGGACGCAATGCTTGCATATCTGTAGAGCCAATAAAACAAACCAGACAAACCAGTGAATGCTACTTACTCCAAGACTAATGATTAAAATCCTCCCATCCTTTTTGGGGGCTCTGGCCCCTGTTATAAAAAAAACATTTCTCAAAAGCTATTCTTTAATGCCTTTTCTGACTCTTCACTCTTAGTGTAACTGAGGAAGCTTAGTGATTAAATCATTGTTGTATAACAGCATATAGCCCTCGGTAAGGTTACCGCGGCTTTGCAGGACACAGCCAAAAATTAAGAGCCACCCTAAATGACTGGCAATGGGGCATCAATAAAATAAATGAGGCTACTTCCACCTAATGGCACAGCTGCTAAAAGTAATGTTAAAGAAGGATTATTATGTAATGAGGGAATATTCACCATGAGCAGAGTGAAAGAAAAGCAGTTCATAAAACCATGTAAAAATAATCTAAATATTTGAGGAGATAGGTTGTAGATATGTAACTCTGAAACTCCATTTTATCTCTAAAGTAAAGCCTTTAGATTATATAGAGTTGGTGTTTTGATAAAACAAAGGTATGAAGTGCCTTTAGATTTCAGTATAACAAAATTGTGGGGTACCATTTATTCCAAGTCTTTACTTGGAACGCTTCAAACTGGACAACATAATTGCTTCCACAGACATGCCTGTAAGGAAATGACATTTTGCTTTCCGCTGGGCTCCGGCCCGGTTTTGGTCATTTCTGGTGTCAGTTTACCAGTAAATGCTCGTCTGTGCTCCAGCCCAGTGCAGCCACATGTGCCGATCATGTCATCAAACAGACACATCCTCTGGGCAGTCTGGAGGGCTGCTTAGCTGTGCCAGGATCTTGCTGGGCTACAGACAGGCTCACCATTCAGTGCTTGTGGGTTCTGTTTCATAACACGCTTTTGTTACAAATTTGGATACAAATAAGTCTAATTTTTTAAATCTGCAAAATAGAAACAAATGTGCCTGGGGATGGGGGGTGGGAGCGGGGGAGGAATAGGCTCAAGTAGTTTCAGTCCTGGTAATTCTCTCTTACTGCCATAACCGTTCTACTCGATAAGATGACCTATCTATTTTTCACCCAATTATCTCGGAAAAGAAAATGTCACTCCATTTATAAGGACACTCGAGGCCCCCCTGGTTTGGCTCTCGTATTCATTTACTATTTCAAAATTCAAAAAGATTTCTGTTTATCTTTATAAATGTAAAACACAAATCATCAAGCTATCTGCTTCTGGGGAAAGTTTTTTGAATCATCAGTATCTAGCATTTATTTATCAGTTTTACAGAGATAAAACCTTTATAATTTTTAGAATCCTTAGAAAATGTGTATTCATCCTGCACTGTGATTACCTGGTGATTATGATGGCAATTATAAATGATGAAATATTTCACATGTGAGACTCTGTTAGAGGCAAATTGTAGTGCCAGGTCTACTCTTTAAACGTGAAAACTGTGAGTCTGGAAGTCAGCATTCATCACACAACATGATTTCTAAAGCATTTGCTTTCCCACCGTTATGGATTAAATTGTCTCCTTAAAAATTCATATATTGAGGACCTTGTTTCCACTATCACAGAATGAATTAAGAAAGCTGTGGTACATATACACAGAATGAGACCATATTTAGAAATAGAGACATGGCAGATGTAATAGGTTAAAATGAGGTCGTACTGGAGCAGGGTGGGTCCCTAATTCAATATGAAAGTGAAAGAGAAGTCGCTCAGTCATGTCCGACTCTGCGACCCCATGGACTGTACTCTACCAGGCTCCTCCCTCCATGGGATTCTCCATACTGGAGTGGGATATGAGGTCTCCTTTAAAAAAGGGGAAATTTGGATACAGACGTGAACACAAGGAGAACACCGCTGAGCATGAAGGTGGCAATCAGAGTGACGCCACTGCAAGCCAAGGGATGGCAAAGATTCCCAACAAACCGCCACAAAAAGAAGAGGCGTGGCGGCCCTCCAGAACCCATCCTTCCGACCCATTTTGTACTTCTGGCGTCCAGAACTATGACACGATAATGTCTGTTGTTTAAGACACTCAATGTGTGTGTTTGCTAATGACAGCCCTAAGAAGTGAATACACCCATAATTCGCTGAATTTTGATTTAACATGACAGTTTTTAATGCCGTTTATATATATATATATATATTTTTTTTTTTTTTTTTTTTTTTACTTGTTACTTTACAGGAGTGTAGATAATGGCAGTGGATTCATGATCTGTCTGGACAAACTCTATAGTCATTCAGATAGTTCCCTTGCCTCAATTTCTATGCATATGAACTTAAGCCTCTATTGGACATTTTCAAAAGTCCAGGATAATTTTCATATCATCTTGGAGCTGATGGGAACCCTGATGACCACGATTCCTCGCCAGGACAGACTACACTGACCCTGGCCCCTTTGTCTGCGTCATTCATCAGGGCCCCGTGTTCTTGCACTGCCCGCTGTGCCGTTTCAGGCTTTGGGTGTTGAGGGGGTGCAATGTGTTTTCCTTCTCTGTCAATCACACATCATCCCTTCAGAGATCACAAAAGCCTGCCCAGATCTGAAGTCATTTAAAAGGAAACTTGCAGCTCTGGGGGGCCCAGTGCCCGTGGTCAGGTCCTCACTAAAGAGGGCATTGAGCTAAAGGCCATCACCAGGGCCCTGGGAAGACTTCAGGACACAGAGTCATTGCAGGTTACTCCCCACATTTTTGTAACCCTTTCCCGAAGATAACCTCTGGTCCCCCAAAGTCCTCCTAGGGTCACACGACCACACAGAAGTCCATTCCCTTCAAAGAAACTGGGAGGAAGCCTAAGAATTATCTGATTAAGTAATTCCCACAAAAGTGTGATGGCTGGGATCCCCCCGCCCCACCCAAGTGGCAGGAAGATGAGCTTCAACTCTGATGCTCTATCATGGAGAGGAAGTGGAGGAGACCTTCCCAGCTACAGAGCTCTAAAAGTGAAGAGCACGTGAGGATTTTCACACTCATTTCTGCACTGCTGCCAATCCCCCCATAAGCTACTGAATGGATAAGCTGAAGTGTTGTAGACAATGATGGAGAAGTAGGTTTTCCATCTCAGATCTTGAGAGACGTGACACAGAAACTCTGTGACAGGCAGAGACGCAAGCTGGTAGATAGAAGGGGAGGCAGAAAGAAAGAGAGCAAGATGGATGGGTAGACAGCAGGCTACATGGAAAGGTGCATGCTAGGTGGGGACAGAGAGACAAAGCCAGATACATAGAGCAAATGCCTAGCTTCCTGCTGGGGTTTTTAATGCATCTTTTTAATTGAAGTATAGTTAATGTTGTTAAGTTTCAAGTGTACAGCAAAGTGATTCAATTATACACATATGTTATTTTTCATATTCATTTTCATTATGGTTTATTATAAGGTACTGAATATAGTTCACTGTACTACACAGTAGGACCTTGCTGTTTATCTATTTTATGTATAATAGCTGGGAAGTTCAAGACCAGTGAACCACTGGTGATCCAGTGGTTAGGACTCAGAGCTCTCACTGCCAAGGGCTAGGGTTCCATACCTGGTCAGGAAAACAGGATCCCACAAGCTTCAGGGCACAGACAAAAAAAAAAAAAAATGATAAAGAACAGGTAAAACTAAGCAATGAGCAATCAAAATAACTGTTGCTGCTGACCAAGAAGGCCAACAGTTAGAAATGAGTTCAGAGAAATTTTCTCGGGCTGATGTTCTATATCTTGGCCACTGGGTACATAACTGTACAGTGAAAGTGAAAGTCACTCAATCGTGCCCAACTCTTTGGAACCCCATGGATTATATAGTCCATGGAATTCTTCAGGCCAGGATACTGGAGTAGGTAGCCTTTCCTTCTCTAAGGGATCTTCCCAACCCAGGGATTGATCCCAGGGCTCCTGCACTGCAGGTGGATTCTTTACCAGCCGAGCCACAAGGGAAGCCCAAGAATACTGGAGTGGGTAGCCTCTCCCTTCTCCAGAGGATCTTCCCAATCCAGGAATCAAACTGGGGTCTCCTGCATTGCAGGTGGATTCTTTACCAACTGAGCTATCAGGGTCAAAATTCATACAGTTAGGAGCTGGGCTTTTTACCATATATAACTATACTGCAAAAAAAAATAATAATAATTAAGTCTTAAAATCCACTTTCCAAAAAGTGTGTTACCAGTCTTTCTAGCATTCCACATGGAGTATACATGCATATATTTCATGACTATAGTTGAATATTATGTTAGTTCCACTGTGATGTGGACCTCAGAGCCAAAGATAGGATCTCATCATCAGAGCCTCTGAATCCAGACGAACTTCTCATGTTTCACTCCATGTTTTCACACAAGGATGGTGGCAGAATTGTTGATGGAGAGAAATGCTCCTGTTTGCCCAACTGTACAGAGCCCCCGAATTAAGTGTGAGATGAGGCTAGAGAAAAAAAGTCAATGATCCCATAGGCTTATTACTTTCTTAATAAGTAGTGGCCACTCTTGATAAGAAACGGCTCCAACTTTTTGACTATCCTTTTTGATCCAAGAATAAAATGTATGGATTATACTTTATTAGTAAAATTAGTATCTGGAAAGTAATGACTGTTGGCTCACAGTTTATTTCCTTAATGCTCTGAGCCAAGGGCTTGCTGTGTATTAATCATTTAGTCCTTCACCAAAACTCTATGAGACAGGCACTATTACTACTCCCCTTTTTTTCCAGAGCACAGAAAGTTTAAACAACTTGCCTAAGGTCACACAGCTAAGTCAGAGGAGAGGCTGGATCAAGGATTAATTGGAATGAGGACCAGGCGATGAGAAGGGAGTTTGGAGGGAAGCAGACAGATGGAAAAGGAAAGGATTAAAGAGGAGGGAGGTGATTTGAAGGGAAATTGGGTATTATCAAGTGAACCCTCTTTTATGGGTAATGAAACAGGCCTAGAAAAGCCATGTGACTTCCCGAAGCGGCACATCTAATTAGGGGCAGAGCTGGGATAAGAAGCCACATTTTTAAAAATCCCAGCTCAGAGCTTTTCCACTCTATCAAAAAAAAAAAAAAATTAATTGAATTTTTTTCACATCATGTCCAATTTTGAAATCTATCCCCAAGGGGACTGTTGGTTAGATATTCATAGTATTATAAAATTCAAGTATTGCAAATGGCCTGGAGAGTTCCTCCTGTGGCCGTTGACCCCAAATTTAAGCAGCATCACACTTGGAACACCCCATCCAGGGGAGAATTTTTCCCAGTTTTTAAAGCCTTCCAGATGTTTCTCAACTGGATTTCTTCATTTATTTACCAGAGCAAAGGAGCAGAATTTGGAAAATAGCATGATGTGCATAAGCCATTAATGGCATCCCAGGAGACAGACCAGCCAAACCCTGAACGTCTAAAGCATTTTAATTCAGGATGCAGTGTGCTGAAGCCCCAGGGATTATTTTAATCAGAGCCGACTCTATGAATATGAATTATTTTTCATGTCGGCCTGTTTTTACTGAGAAGGAAATCTTATGCAAGAGTTGACATGGGAACAAGCAGAAGAATTTAGAGAAATGTAAAAGGGCATGGGGATGAAGGTGAACCGATATCTCCACCTTGCCCTCCAAAATATCAACAGGCAATTAACGGCTTCCCCCTTTCTATTCTTCCCTCGCCAGGCTCACTAGAAAAATGCCCAGGGAGTTCCCTGGCGGTCCAGTGCTTAAGAATTGGCCAGTGCAGGGAAACAGATTCGACCCCTCGTCTGGGAACTAAGATTCCCCACGCATGTGGCTAAGTCATTCCAGTTGTGTCTAACTCTGTGCGACCCTACGGTCTGTCGCCTGCCAGGCTCCTCTGTCTGTGGGGTTCTCCACAGAATACTGGAGTGGCTTGCCATTTCCTTCTCCAGGGGATCTGCCCAACCCAGGGGTTGAACCCTCGTCTCTCATGTCCTCCTGCGTCGGCAGGCAGGTTCTTTACTACTAGCGCCACGTGGGAAGCCCAAGATGCCACAGTGCCATGGGGCAATAAGCCGTGTGCTACAACAAGAGAAGCCTCCACAACCAGAGGCCTGCACGTCACAATCAGAGAAAGCCTGTGCGCTGCAATGATGGCCCAGCACAGCCATAATAATAATAATATTAATATTAAATTTGAAAAACTTTTAAAGAATTTAATTAACATTTTTTAAAAAACAAAAGTGCCCAGTCCACAAACTTCCTTTGACAGTCCCTCCAGATTCAGTCCCAGATGAGTGATCACTCCCAAATCTCCAGCTGGTCCACAGTGGTATTTGCAGTGATGCAGAGAACTTTGCTGAAGCTGGGACACCAAGAGGTTAGTCAGTGAAGGGGCGGTTGCTTTGCATGGTCTAGAAACCAGTTTGGATCCTTGTTCACAGCACATGAACACATCCTACAAAGAACCACATGATTACCCGTGTGGGGACTCAGGGTAGGATTTCAAAGCCTTGACAAATCAAAGCAGCGCGTTATGACATTATGAGGATGATACATTCCTGCTGGGAGGTGGCCCGAATAGGCCATGGCAGATGAAGCCAGATAACCTATCTGCTTTAAATAGATATGTTCCAGTCACTTACATCTGCTTTAGCAAGAAACCATCTCCCTCAAATTAGCAAGAGTATTTAATACTAGAAAAGATGCACATGGAATTCTTAGAGGGGACTGTTGCCTGCCTATCAGATCAGGAAAATTACTCCCACAATATTGTAGTGATGAATGACCCTCATATTCACTGGGGATAAACACGCTGTGGGTGTTTATTTCGAAGTCAAACAGCTTGCCCATAGCGCACAGGTAAAGAAACATGAAGCTGCATTACAAGGAGCCATCAAGTATGTCTTAATCTTGGGTGTGGGCTATCTGGAAAGGAGGCTGAAAGTTAAGAGAGAATCATACTGTGTCTAGATGCTAGGCTTGTAGGATCTGGACTCTATTCTTTGCACAGCAAACATTTTAGAAGAATGCCAAATGGTTGAAAGTTTGGAAGATACATTGGACCAGTGAGGAGGCAGCATGTGAAGCCTGCCCAGTCACATGGCTGAAGTACATCCTCTTTGCTTTTAATATCGAGCACTGGTAATAAAATTGAAATTCTCTGTTAAGGTCATTATTCATATATTTAATGTAGGACATTCCCAAATGCTTAAATTGATAGGCACTCAATTAAAAAATCTAAGTACTTTCCATCAGAGCCTTGAGTACACCAAAAGCAAAGCACCGTGCTATCCAGAATGTAATGGGATTTCGTTTCAGCTTCACCTTTTCAAAAACCATTATGATAACACCCACGACTTCTCTGAAGATCCTTACATTTGACCCTGGTGACTTTTTTCTTGGTGAGGAACAGAAGTCAGTGGGCTCTGCCGGTCTACATCTGTTAGGGTGGGGTTGAACTGTCTGTACACAAACTCAAATAACAGTGTTTAAATACATAAAAGTTTACCCACGTATCAGAAAAGTCTGACGTTAAGCGGTCCATGATGGTCATGGCAGGTTCATGCTATTGTCTCCTGCTAAGCAGCCCTTCCAGAAGTTCTACTCACATCTCATGGCCAGAACAAGGCTGCCTATTTGTAATGGGATCTGGGAAACCAGGTATGCTGATACTCCAAATAAAAACAGGGCTTTTCGAATAAGGAAGAATGTTGATGAATAGGCAACCAGCATCACTGCTACATGCTCCATTCTTCCATTCTAAGAAAGAGCAATCTTACAAAAGCGGGAGCTTGGAGAGTTTCTTTTCTGACAATGTTTGCTGTTGTGGCTTTATAATCCCCTTTCTCTCCTAAGACGGGTTGTCCAGGTAACTGAAATACCGTTGTTTCCTGAGCTGGTTGAAAAGGTGGCTTATAAGTCTGGGCAGAACAAAATAATTATTCTGCAGAAGAATAAGGAGAAAAAACCCAAGTGGGTTGGGGAGGAAGTCAGGGAGATCCCAGCCATCCTGGTGGATACGGAGCCATGTGGAAGGGGCCCTGGGAAGGAAGAGGTGGTCTGTTCATGTCTGCTCAGAGCAGAGAAGCCACAAGTGAAATTTGAACCAAAGGATGAAAACCCTTGCTCTGCTCCAGTAGGAAACAACTTTCTGTGTTCACAGAACTGGCTTTATTTTGGTTCTGCAGTGGACTTATGGGTTTCCAGGCTGACCAACGAAAAATAAACTGAAAATTCTATAGAGAAAGACTTTGCTCAAATATTTAAACACATCATAAAGCTTGACTACTTGGAGCAGTGCAAGACTGGTTTAAACAAACAGATCAATGGCCCAGAAAAGATAGCAGCAAAACAGAATTTAGAGTATGTAGGGAAATAAGCACATAAAAAGTAAAAATCAGGTGTCAGTCTCCCTGGGAAGCTGCCTGTTACCCTCAGTCAAATTAAGATTCTCACATTCTCCTCCTCTTGCCTTATTCTGTTTTCATTGCCCAAGTTACAATTCACAAATATACATTTACTTACTTAATACCTATCTCCCTAATCATGTTGTGAGCTCTCGAAAGAAAGACTGTCTGGTTTATAAAAAAAAAAAAATTTACATTTTGGTTACTATTTGATTAGAGCATAGCACAGTACTTCACACCTAACAGGTACTCAACAAACTCTTGTAAAATAACTGAGTTAATGAAGTACTTAACAACAAAGTTGTGTGTTTGAAAAAACTTAGATTTCTCACCTTCCATCCCACAAGACACACCAAAATAAATTTTAGATGTGTTAAATATGCACTAGAAATTACAAAACAAATATTTTTACATGAAACCATGGAAAATAACAAAACATGGGCAAGACTAGTGAAAAAAGGATTAAACTTGGGAACGTGAAATGACTTTGGAACAATAATTCATATGCCAAGAGCAAATTGGGAGAAATACTCATGACAAATATGATAGGGAAAATTGGTATCCTTAGTATATTAAAACCAACAAGAAAAGAACTAATACTCCTAATTTTAAATGAGCAAAGTACATGAACATACAGTTCACAAAAGAAATACAAATGACTAAAAATTATGATAATATAGTATTCCAATTAATTTTGCTTTTTAAAAAATTGAACTGAAAAATAGTTTAAAAACTCCATATTCAGTACTTTTGAGCTTGTGGCTTGGAAGAGTAATTAGCAGAGCTTTTCTGGAAAGAAATTAAAAGCATATATAAAAAAAGCCTGCATAACATTTTTACCACTTGACTCAGAAATGTGACATTTAAAGAACTTCACTAAGTATATAATATTTTCACAGATCATAAAGTTGAAGGGTGCAAAACCCCAATAACCACAAAACCCCAACACCTCTTTTATTTTTCTATGACTCAATATCTATCTCAAGTTCCTATATACCTCCTGAAATCAGAAAATACGATCCAGTCAATTTCTGCTGAAACTTCTGTCACTTCTTTTTTTTCAGGCGTTTTGATCTTAAACTCATTAATCCTAAAGTCTCCCCTAACCCCATTACCCCTGGCATCACATTTCGGATCTGGGGAGCGGGAGTAGGGGGGAGGTGAGAAGCAGCGCCACTTTGGGGGAGGGGACGGGGTGCTCCAGCCAACCTCCTGCCTTGTCCTTCTCCCCGTTGGTCTGTTAGCATCTTCCCTGTTGGCTCGTGCAGACATGCTTTGACCCGTGGCATCTTCCAGCAACCCCCTTTCCTTCACAGCGTCATCAGCTGAGCTAGTACAGCGCCCTCTCCTGGTCCCTAGAAGAACAGTCTACATCCCGCCTTCCGCTCTCACATTCTCTGCTCCATGTGGAATAGTCCTAATCGCCTGCCTGCTGGCTCCTCCGCTACTCTGTGTGTCCTTGAGGCAGGGGTGGCAGAGGGCAGGGTCTACCTATACTCCATCCTTCTGGAATGCCGGGGCTCCAGGGACCCATTCATGGCGGCTGTGCTAGTCTACAGCTCAGGTACCGTACAGGACGTGGCTTTTCTTCAGGACTCGCTCCATCTGGGGCAAAACCCTGGAAAGGGAAGCACACATTTTCTCTATTTTATTCTTTGAATGTAACTGGAGGGGATAGGGCAAGGTAGCGTAGATAGTATTTTCTTCACACACACACACACACACACACACGGCCTGTGGAGGATGGTCCTCTTGTTCACGGTCTCATCACCGGACCTGCCTGTGTTGCTTGTGGGTCCTACGCCTCCCTCAGATCTAGCAGTCTTCCCAGTTTTGAAGGGGAATAACGTGCTTTACTATACCAGGAGCTCTTAACCTCTTTTGTGCATGGACCCCCTTCTGTGGTCTGATGAATCCTGTGTGTTCTTTCTCGGAAAAATGTTTTAGAGGTACAAAATGGGATAGGTAGGGTTACAGTGGGAAATCAGTTATACTAAAACTCTGTCCTATTCACAAACACGAATCTGAGAACCCCTATCCCAATATTTTATTTATCGTATGAAGTCTATGCCTTGATTCCTTTGAGGTTTGACTCTTTGAATTCAAAACAAAAACCAAAATTCTACAGTCTCCAAAAAAAGAGCTCCTGCAAACTAAAATACAGCTGTTCAGAACTAGAGACTGTGCCAGGAGCTTCAGAACTTAAAGAGTAAGACTTTGACCCATCTTCTCTTTCTGGTCTTGGTTTCCCTCTATGGAAGCACATGATGTTGCTAAAAAAAAAAAAAAGAAAGAAAGGAACGTTGGATACCTTGAAGGACAAAAAAAAAACCTCGTTAATATTTTTGTTGTTCAGTGGCTAAGTCGTGTCCAAGTCTTTGCAGCCCCATGGACTTAGCCTGCCAGTCTCCTCTGTCCATGGGATTTCCCAGGCAAGAATACTGGAGTGGCTTGCCAGTTCCTTCTCCAGGAGATCTTCCCAACCCAGGGATAGAACCCGCACCTCCTGCATCAGCAGGCAGATTCTTTACCACTGAGCCACTTGGGAAGCCCTTTGTTAATATTTTACTTAATATTATAAGAAAGTAACAGTGCACAGGAAAACTTATGTACAAGAAAATTCATTGCGTTATTATTTTAAATTAGTTAGAAATTAGAAAAAACCCCAGCAAAATAGGGATTTGTTTTTTAAAAAATTAGGGTATACCATACAATAGACTACTCTTTAAAGCTATGTAAAGTGATGCCATGAATTTTTTATTGCATAAGAAAATATTGATGACGTAAAGTTAAATGGAGAAAAATAGAGTATATGATGAAAAATGTAGTAAGAAAGAGAGAGAGAACAAATAAGAAAATGCGAAAGAAAATTACACCCAGTGTTCACAAGGATTTTCTCTGAATGATAGAAACATGAAGATTTTCCTTCTTTATGCTTTTTGATTTTCCAAATGAATATGTTTTTCTTCAAAAGGAAATTCTCTGTTTTTTTAGTATTTTGAAGTATTTACTTTAGTCTTTTTCTTTATATATTTATGGGTTTTATATTTTGTTTATTTTTTTATAGAAGTGTAATTGACATACAACATCCCATTAGTTTCAAATGTACAACGTAAGGATTCTGTATTTGTATCCACTGGAAAAATATCACCACAGTGAGTCTGGGTACCACCTGTGAATGCACATATTTTCATTTTTTTTCCCCTGAGATGAGATACGGATTTTAGTTTTCAAACAATAATAAAAGAAACCATTCAGCATCATCTTTTGTTATATGTTTTTGTATTTTGCTATGGTTTGTCCTAATGTATTAAGAGCACTCTTAAGTGCTATTAAAATTCTTTGAAAACATAATTTTAAAAGCAAAGTGATGCAGTGTGTATATATATATATAGATACATATATATAGATAAATAACTGCATCATTTTGCTGTAAACCAGAAACTAACACAATATTGTAAATCAACTATACTTCAATAAAAATTAATTAATTAAAAAATAAGATAAAATGTCTTTTAAAAACATAAAATGATATGATAATCAGAAAAGCAGGTCTATGAAAATTATGTTTTCAAATAATCTTTAATAGTATTTAAGAGTGCTTTTAATTCATTAGGACAAGCTGCAGCAAAATACCAAGTATATATGTTCTTTTTCAGATTAAAAACATATTTTTAAATGAAAATTTATTGGAAGGTTGAGTGGTTTTAACCTTTCAGTGCTTCCAAAGCTAATCACTTCCAAAGTGATTTTGACCTTTCAATGCATCCAATGCTAACAGGCAGCTATGATTATAGAAATGAACCAACAACAGTTACCACAAATTACTATTTTCAAGGGAAAAAAGACAGGAGAATTTGCAGCACTGGTTTGCTTTATGCTGAGTCAGATCTTACCATCAAGTGCCAGGTAGGTCCACACATCTGGCCAGCACACAGGGGTGTTAGCTTACATCAGCCCACTGTCTGCTTCTGAACGTCGCAAACCACAGAAACTCTATTTCACTCTTTTTCTCCCTCAAAGAGTGTGCATATCACACTTGATTATACCACCCTTCCATACCAGTGACTTGTAAAATTCAGACCAGACTCAAAGTTTAGCAGCATCTACTTTCAAGACAAGATTTGAGTGTGTTCACTGTGGTCAGATGGCCAGATGGTACCAGGCTCGGTAGATAACAGGGCCCTTGTGAAAAAAGACCTCTGAATTTCAACTTCATGTCTCATTTCACACCAGCCTTTTAAAAATTCTTCTTAAAAACTGAGATTGGTGTTAAACAAGCCACCAGCCAACAGTTTCAAACAAATTAAACCTATTTCTAAGAAAGATGAAAATTGCAATAGTGTGTGTGTGTGTTGCATGGTGAACAGCTGTGGCGATAAAACTTTGATGGCCATGTGGATGGTGGAAGGAGGGAGCCAAAGGCAACGGCAGGAGCTTCCGGAAGAGACAAGGCTGGAGAGAGGAGAGCAGCTTAACGGGGAGAACCGTTGGTTCTGCACCTCAGTATTAGAATCTCAAACAGAAAATATTCCTCCTAAAATAAACGGGAGATGTGACCAATTAGAAAGTGTGAAATTCACTTTTGATTTACTTTCCGTTTGATAGAGAATCATCACTGCCCACAGCACGTATGAATTTTATTAACGTAATTTGCCATTAGTTCAAGAAGTCCTACATTTCCTCCAAATAAGCTCATTTTCAAAACCGAAAGAACATTTCAAGACTTTAAAATGCAAACATTTCATAGTTTGGCTGCATTCAGCAAATTCCTAGAATCAATCAGCTGAGAACAGAGTAATTCTATTACTGAAAAGGGAACTGAAAGCATGCAAATTAAAACCAGGATAAAAAGTAAAATGTAAAAGATGGCTTACAACATCTACAGAAGCCTCTTCCTGATACAACTGTGACATTCGAACAAGTTAACTATAACACATGAATAATATTAATATGTAATATAAGACTATTTCTATGATAGGACGTAAGACATTTCAACTACTTCAGAGATGAGCTCGATTTATTAAGCAATGCATGTCCTGGATCTGGTTAAGTCACAGTAATAATTTACATGTTATAACATTTTCCATTTTACAAATTGCTTTTATAAACCTTATTTCATGTTACATACACACACACACACACACACACACACACACACCCCCTTAAGATGTAAGTGTCGTGGATACAGTTATTTTCATTGCACAGATAAGGACTTCACTGGTGGCTCAGCAGTAAAGAATCCACCTGCCAAGGCAGGGGACACAGGTTTGATCCCTGGGTCAATAAGATGCCTTGGAGAGGGAAATGGCAACCCACTCCAGTATTCTTGCTTGGAAAATCCCATGGACAGAGGAGCCTGGCAGGTTACTTTCTATGGGGTTGCAAAGAGTCAGACACAACTTAACAACTAAAGAACAACAAAAGATAAAGAAACAAAGGTGAGAGTTCCTGGAGAACTCAGGGATGCTCTTAGCCCCACACTCTTCTCAATAGGAAAACATAGTTTTCACTCTCTTTTCTGCCATTTCTGAGCTGGTTGAACTTGGGTGAGTTATATAATCTCTCTGGACTGCCCAGTTTTTCCCCCTGGGAAACAGAATCCTGCACCAATCCAATGGAAGGATACACTGAAAGCACGTAGCATGGTGTTGAATGACTATTAGCTATTGCGAATGCTCCATCTTTGAGAAATGATGAGTCAGGTCAAAGTCATATTATCTCTGATGGGAAACTGGGTGGTTCTTAGCCAGAAAGTGAAACTTTCTACAATGTGAATTGGTGGACTCGAAGAGCGCCATGGGCTGACAACTCATAGACTCCTATGAGCACCGTGGGCTGACCGCACATGTAGACTCCTACGAGAGCTCTGTTAGATCATGAGGCTCCAAGGACAGCTGGGTGCCTGCAGTTTGCACTGTTTGTACTTTGAAAAAACTGCAGGTGCCTTGAAGGAGGGCAAATAGGTTGCAGAATGAAATAGAAAGCCCAGCACTAAAACAGACAAAAGAGTCAAAGATCCACCTGCGAAGTGCTGAATCAAAAAGACTCCCTAAAGGAGCTGACAGGAGCTTCAAAAGTGCATCTTCATGGTGTGACCATGTCATCTGGCAGGTATCATGGGAGAATCTCCACTGGGACTTCAGGAAATGCACGTGTTCCCAGTGAATTGGAGGTTCTTGCTTCTTTCGTTGAGAAAGAATTGAGAGACAGAGACAAAGTGATTGGTAAGAAGTGGATTTATTTAGAGAGAAGCACTCCACAGACAGACTGTGGGGCATCTCAGAAGGTGAAAGAAGGCTTTGAAATATGATGTGGTTAGTTTTCATGGGCTGGGTAACCTCATAGGCTACTGACTGGGAGGATTATTCCAGTCATTGCGGGGAAGGGCAGGGATTTCCAGGAATTGGGCCACCACCCACTTTTTGAACTTTTGTGGTTAGCCTCAGAACTGTCAGGGCACCTGTGGGTGTGTCACTTCGTTTTTGCCAATGTATCACAATGAGTGTATAATAAGGTTCAAGGTCCACTGGAAGTTGAATCTTCTGCCATCTTGGACCTAGGTGGTGCTACTCAGTTTTGTCATGTCCAAGGTCTATGTCATTCTTTCCAAGGTTATGCCCTGCCCTCTTTCCTCCTGGTCCATTCACACCACTTTCACTTGTTGAAAGATAGGATTCTCTACTGTATTGACAAAATGCTGGGAAAGCACCTCCCTTCCCCTACCCCTGCCAGAGGTGATGTGGTGAATGCCAAATTTCCCTAATTTTAGAGGAAGCATTATCTTCTAAGAGTGTCTATGATGCTCTTACTATTATCATTTAAAAAGTCCTTCCATGCAAACAAATGGAATTGCATTTAAGGGGTGATTAAAATGGAATGGGGTGTGTGGTGCTTGTCTAAATGTAATCTAACTAGGCTATTCATTTAGTGATGAGTCTAATTACTAGCTCTATAATTACACTACTCAAGAAAATTGTTTTAGTGATGGTTTTATTAAACTAACTGGAGACAATTTTTGTGCCAACATGAGCAGAACAAATGGAATTTAATTTCAAGGGGCAAAGGAAGGTTACCCTGGAGAAGAAAACCTCATGAACTGGACTGTGGATTTGAAAATTGGTTCAGTGAGAAGTAAAGTTGGAAAAGAAATGGGATTATAGTGTAACAGGAGAGATTTAGGTAGCCATTAAGCAAAACTTCCTGACTCAGATTTTCAAGGAAAGACTTTGCAAAGCAAGCTTCCTAGGCTCTAACTCTCAGATTTAAGTGGATCTACAATGATTCTTTCTTGGTTATTTGACATGAAACCCAACTCAAAGTGTGGTCCCCAGACCAGCATCCGTATAACCTGGGAGCTTGTTAGAAATTTAGCATCGCAGGCTGAATCCAAACCTACATTTTAAATGAGTTTTCCAGAGAAACATTTTATTTTTGTTTGTTTGTTGTTGTTGTTGTTTTTAATTTATTTTTTAATTGAAGGATAATTGCTTTACAGAATTTTGTTGTATTATGTCAAACATCAATTTGAGAAAGACTGGCATAAATGACCAGCTTGTGGTTGCAAATTGAAATTTTAATTTTTTCCTGTTTTTAAATGCAACATATGCTCAGTAAAGAAAAAAGAACATGTGCCCAATAATATATGCAGGAAAAAAGCACCTGTAATCTTATCACTTGGCGAGAACACCTGTTAAAATTTTGGTGATTTCTCTTCCATGCTGTTAAGCGTATATATATATATATATATATATATATATATATTATACATATATATATATATATTATATACATATGTATTTTTCATTTTAAACTCAGCCTATAAATACACTTTTACCTTTTTTTTTCCATTTAATGTTATAAATATTTCTAACTTCTAACAAAATCTTGTTGACATTTGTCTGCACCCTACCTTATGAAGATACTAATCCCTTGTTTAAAATTGAATCTCTTTTTGCTGTCATAATTAGAAATAATCCTTTGGTGAAAGAATTCATATTTAAACTTTTAAATTCTTTCATCAGGGAAGATCCCTAGAATATAAACATATTTAAAGCTCTTGATCAAAATGATCTCTTCTAATCATAGTATTTCTTGAAATAAGGTCAATTTGTAATGAAGCCTTTAAACTCAATTTCCTGAAATTTGGGGGGAGGGAATAGGGTGCTAATTTGTTAAATGATTGGTGTTCCTGCTAATGTAATGTCTTATGAATGTTCACTCCGCTCCTTAAGGATGAGTCTGTTACACTGACGGGATGATCAGGTTAGAAGTGCAAAAAGACTTTATTTTTTTTAATAAATTTATTTATTTTAATTGGAAGCTAATTACTTTACAATATTGTAGTGGTTTTGCCATACATTGACATGAATCCGCCACAAGTGTACATGTGTTTCCCATCTTGAACCCCTCTCCCACCTCCCTCCCCATCCTATCCCTCTGGGTCATCCCAGTGCACCAGCCCTGAGCATCCTGTATCATGCATCGAACCTAGACTGGCGATTCATTTCACATATGATATTATACATGTTTCAATGCCATTCTCCCAAATCATCCCACCCTCGCCCTCTCCCACAGAGTCTAAAAGACTATTCTATACATCTGTGTCTCTTTTGCTGTCTTGCATACAGGGTTATCGTTACCATCTTTCTAAATTCCATATATATGCATTAGTATACTGTATTGGTGTTTTTCTTTCTACCTTACTTCACTCTGTATAATAGGCTCCAGTTTCATCCACCTCATTAGAACTGATTCAAATGTATTCTTTTTAATGGCTGAGTAATACTCCATTGTGTATATGTACCACTGCTTTCTTATCCATTCATCTGCTGATGGACATCTAGGTTGCTTCCATGTCCTGGCTATTGTAAACAGTGCTGCGATCAACATTGGGGTACACGTGTCTCTTTCAATTCTGGTTTCCTCAGTGTGTTTACCCAGCAGTGGGATTGCTGGGTCATATGGCAGTTCTATTTCCAGTTTTTTAAAGAATCTCCACACTGTTCTCGGAGAAGGCAATGGCACCCCACTCCAGTACTCTTGCCTAGAAAATCCCATGGATGGAGGAGCCTGGTAGGCTGCAGTCCATGGGGTCGCTAGAGTTGGACACGACTGAGCGACTTCACTTTCACTTTTCACTTTCATACATTGGAGAAGGAAATGGCAATCCACTCCAGTGTTCTTGCCTGGAAAATCCCAGGGATGGCGGAGCCTGGTGGGCTGCCATCTATGGGGTCGCACAGAGTCGGACACGACTGAAGCGACTTAGCAGCAGCAGCCACACTGTTCTCCACAGTGGCTGTACTAGTTTGCATTCCCACCAACAGTGTAAGAGGGTTCCCTTTTCTCCACACCCTCTCCAGCATTTATTGCTTATAGACTTTTGGATCGCAGCCATTCTGACTGGCGTGAAATGGTATCTCATTGTGGTTTTGATTTGCATTTCTCTGATAATGAGTGATGTTGACTTTAATCCGTGGACCCTCACTGCACAGGTTTTAAGTTCTGCCTGGATCCCAGGATCATGTGACATGACATAAGCTATTATTTGACCTGTTTGCAATAATCATGAGTATTTATAAAATTGTGTTAATAATGCTGCCTTCACTGAGTTAATGAGCGCGTCTTCAGAAAGATCAAAGCTCCTAGCACAAAACATCCGGTCTGCCGCAGGAAACAGACAAAGTTCCATAGATGTAAATAGTACTTGTTTCCCTCTTTTTAGTGAGTTGACCCCATACCCGACGTTCATATGCCCAGAGAAATGGCAGAGTGATTTCTACAGGAAACAGAATCATCCCTGAAAACCACATCTTTAAAAACGTGTTGAACTTCACTTAGAGAAATTCAGCTTGGTTTCGCTTTCTTCAGTTAACACAAAATATTTGCAGGCAAATTCATTACCAGCTGAGCCACAAGGGGAGCCCAAGAATCCTGGAGTGGGTAGCCTATCCCTTCTCCAGCAGATCTCCCCAATCCAGGAATCAAACTGGGGTCTCCTGCATTGCAGGCGGATTCTTTACCGACTGAGATATCAGGGAAGCCCATTCCAGCAGTAACAACATAGATAACCCACTCTGGGATGCTGCCCTTCAGCTGACAGATAAGCCTGTGGCAGCCACTCTAGATCAGTCAATATAATGCTATAGCAGGTTCTCCAGGAGGCTATCATTAGAGTGGGCTACACTGAGCCAAAAAAGAGATCCCAACACAAGATAGCTCAGCAAGTAGAGTTTCTCTCTTCCTTTGTCTATGGCAGTTCTAGGTCACTCAGGACAGGAAGGTGGGTCCAGGCTCTGTCATTTATGCAGGGACTCAGGCTAATGGATGCTGAATGTTATTTTGCAATTTTAGGCATTAAAGCAGTGGAAGTGATATTTCTGAGAGATAATTCTTAAGTTCCTCAAATCAGGCTCAGTCAGGGGCTTTGTGGGCTTCCCAGGGGCTCAGTGGTAAAGAATCTGCCTGCAATGCAGGAGACACAGGAGATGCTGGTTCAATCCCTGGGTCTGGAAGATCCTCTGCAGAAGGAAATGGCAACCCACTCCAGTGTTCTTGCCTGGGAAATCCCATGGACAGGGGAGCCTGGAGGGCTACAGTCCATCAGATCTCAATGAGGGGACACGATTGAGCACGCATGTACACACATCTGGGGCTTTGATGTAGGACTAGAACCCTTTCCAAGCAGCCTATGGCGTTTGGTGACTCATTATCTTTTTAGGGCAAGGTCAAGGGAAAACTGGTAAACTTGAATTTAGATACAATTTATTTTTGGTACTATAGGCTTGAAAAAACCTGAAAAGGGCCATTTACACTATCTGGTTGACACCCTCATTTAATGACTGGGAAAACCGAGGCCCAATAACGTTAACACCTTGTCCTTCATTTCTCCAGGGGCCCAGTGCCCTTCCAGTGTATTCATCCTCCTGCATATTAAGACCTGCACTCCATAATTTGTCACGTTCAAAGTATTCTGAGCCGCTAAATCATAATCTCATATTGATCATTTAAAACAGGATATTTTTCATTTGAAACAAATGAAGCTCTTGGGACTTCCCTGGCAGCCTAGTGGTTAAGTCTCCTCGCTGCTAATGCAGGTGATACAGTTTCAATCCCTGGTCTGGGAACTATGACCCCAGATATGTGCAAAAAAAAAAAAAAAAAGCTATCATGCACTTTTGCAGGCAGTGTTGACAGGCCAAAAGAGACAGTATTGGATGGTACTTGGTGGAGGGTAGGGTATGGGCTTCCCAGGTGGCCCTAGTGGTAAAGAACCCTGCCAATGCAGGAGACATAAGAGACACGGGTTCGATCCCTGGGTTGGGAAGATCCCCTGGAGGAAAGCATGGCAACCCACTCCAGTATTCTTGCCTGGAGAATCCCTGGGACACAGGAGCCTGGTGGGCTAGAGTCCATAGGGTCTCACAGAGTCGGACATGACTGAGCAACTTAGCAGGCACACACTGTGGAGGGTATAAGGGGGACCTTGCCAGTTCCTCAAAATCATACCTCATAGCCTATGCTTCCCACCCTTTTCCTCATTATGGTACCCATTGAAAATGAGAATATTTGTCAAGCAGGTTGGCATAAGTAAGAGACTTCTAACTCTGGACACAACTGTCTAGGGGCTCAGACTGCCCCAACATCCACCCTACTCCCTACCCCCCACCCCCCCTGCTCTAAGCAGACACAACCCTCCTACCCACAGCACACCAGCCTGGAAGGAAGTGCCCTGGTAGACCACCACTACTTCACCTCCCATCCAGACCATCTTCGCTTGCTTAGCCCACTGTGATAGATGAACTGGCCTTAATTCCTGGAGGCATGCGATCCTTTGCTGCTTATCTGGAACTAAATATGGAGTTAGTTGGAGGGCTGAGAGAGAATCCAATCAAGTCCGTGGCCTGCCTGCTGGACCTCCCGACAGGACTGTTTTCAGAGACCATGGATGCTCATTTCTGAGTAGACTCTCTTCCCAGAAAGCTATGATTATTCTAAACAAGATTTATGAAGCATAGAAATTCCAGGGTAACTAGGTCAGCTCTTTGTGGATCATGCAGCATTATTTGCTACCATGGTTTTTCCCCAGCTTTATACCTAGTTCAATTTTAAATTACTCAAGAGATGGTGAAATGCATTTGACATCATTGAGCTGTGTATTCATCCACGCAACCACGCAGCAGGGGCTGTTTGTCCTGCCCATCTGGAAAGCAAACGACCAAAAGATACAAACTAAATACGAGGGGAACAGATGCCTGGAAAAATGACAGTGAGTGCTCATTCAGTAGTAAAAGACAACACAACAGACTTCGACTGCAAATCAGCTGAACTGTGATGATTAATGTAGCTAAGCACTCAAGATTCACTAGGAAGTCAATCTCAAAGACTCAACAAGTACTTCATTTCACTAGCGTATGTTAATTTTACTATGTTAATTTTACATCATTTTTCAGGAGAGATTACTTCCCTGGGTGAAACTACTGTGCTTTTTATACAGCTCTGGCATTTTTTCTACCCAAAGTCTTTAGAGGTGTAGATTTCCCCCCCATACCCCCAATGGAAAAATAGCTCTGGGGGAGTAAGAGCCCAAAGACCTCAGACCTGTTTTCTCTGGCTGCTGTCAGTACACTAAATTGCCTGCTCAAATGTGTCCTTCTACACCCCAGACAGGCTTCCCTGGTGGCTCAGTGGTAAAGACTCTGTCTTCCAATGCAGAGACTGATTCTATCCCGGTCAGGATGATCCCCTAGAGAAGGAAATGGCAATCCTTTCCAGTATTCTTACCTGGGAAATCCCACGGACAGAGGAGCCTGGCAGGCTATAGTACGTTTGGTGGCAAAGGCTATAGTATGTGTGGCCGCAAAGAGTTGGATACAACTTAGCAACTAAACAAAAATAACACCTCAGACAATGAACTCCTTCTTGGCAACAAGGATGGTGTGTTATTCGTGTCCGTGTCCTCAGAAACCTGCGAAGAAATCACCCATCGGGCACTCAAATATTAATTGAATAAATTAATGAAAAAAATGAGAACTGTCTTTTAAAAAGTTACCATTGTGATTGTTAAAAAATAGTTAGATATAATTTTAAGTGCTTGATTTCAATCATGGAGCTTTAGGAATTGGTAGGATCTTTTCTAATTCCCCATCTTTATATCAAATTATATTCAGAAGAAGTGGAGGCCACGTTGTACTGGGGTCTTTCATTTGTAAGTGGTTAAAAGCTGTCAAATCTAAGTGTAAAATAAAAATTAAATTTGTACAAGCTGTATCTATGGGAGAGAAAATAGACATAATTTTTGAATATGTCATAAATGAAAATAATATTGTTTCTTCCTTGAAGGTTCTTTTTAATCAGGTCTAGAAAGAGTCCCTAATCAAAGGTATTTCTGAGAGTTTACTTTCTATTTGACTCAGTTTAGCATAGATGAAAATGTTGCAGGAAGGGGGACCCCTTCCAGGGCCTGGAATTGGGCTCTTGTCTAACACTCGGAAATGAATTGCCTGAGGACACACATGTGCTGGCAAAGCAAGAGACTTTATTGGGAAAGGGCGCCTGGGCAGACAGCAGGAGGGTAAGGGAACCCAGGAGAATCGCTCTGTCACATGGCTTCCAGTCTCGGGTTTTATGGTAATGGGATTAGTTTCCGGGTTGTCCTTAGCCAATCATTTTGACTTGGAGGCCTTCCTGGTGGTGCACTCCTTGTTCAGCCAAGACGGATGCCAGAGAGAAGGATTCTGGGAGGTGGTCGGACAAGTGGTGTCTCCTTTTGACCTTTCCCGAACTCTTCTGGTTGGTGGAGGCTTATTAGTTCCCTGTTCCTTACCAGGACCTTTTGTCGTAAAACAACTCATGCAAATGGCCAGGGTGGACGGTTTCAATCAGCGTGCTTCCCCTAACAAAAACAGTTGAGTTAATTTCAGGAAATTGGTTCTCTCTGTTACTAAGTTTTTCTGTGACCTTCTATATATGCAGAATAGGTTATTAATTATCAGTAGTAATTGATCTTAATTACTTATTAATATCTATTATATTATTAATTATAAGTAGTCAATTATTAATATGAATTGTTAATGAGAATAGTGTATCTGTTACTAATTAAAAAGTCATGTTATTTAATTCAATAACATTTACAAATATTTATTCAAATAAATTGCAAATATTATGTATGCAAAGCATTGTATTCCACGAGCCAAACTTTTTTTAATGTATAATTTCATTTGTTTATATTTGGTCTTTGCTGCTGCTGCTCCAGTTTTAGCAAGACAGGGCTGCTCATCCATGGCTTCTCTTGCTGCAGAGCACAGGCTTTAGGCATGCAGGCTTCAGTAGTTACAGCATATGGGCTCAGTCAGTGTGGCCCATGGGCTGGCTTACCACGTGCCATGTGGGATCTTCCTGGACCAAGGATTGAACCCGTGTCCCCTGCACTGGCAGAGAAAGGTTTATTGCAGGGCCCCTCAAGGAGACACTGGCTCACTCCCGAAAAGCCTTTAGTTCCCTGAAGGGTTTTGGCAAAGCAAAAACCCTTTCAAAGCAAGGTGAGAGAGAGGGTCTTAGGGTCTGTGATCAGCTTGTGCACAATTCTCTGATGGGCTGACTGGCGAGTCAGCAGGGTGGAGTCACACGGGTTAACATCATTAGCCTTTAGGCTCCAGGAAGCCTGGGGCCATGTGTTCATGGTCATCAGGTAGTTAACATCTTCCATTGTTGGAGAGGGGGAGGGTTTGTACATCTGCAAAACAACTCAGGGCCAGTGCACTGAATGCTATTATCTACGTGCCTCAGAGCGGTGCTAAAGCAGAGGATGTGGGGAGAGGCCTGTCCCCTCCATGGGGTTCTGCTCAGTTACAATATTAGTTCAATTGATTGAATGAAATGACATTGGACTTCCAAAGGCCTACAGACCTCAGTTTGAGAAACTCATTTTTTTCCTTGTTGTCTGGTTCATATCCACCTCGTTACCCTCCTGTCATCAGCTAGCTGAGAACGCCAGGTTACCAAGCATGCTCATCTGCCTTCTGCTCAGTTTCACTCCCACCTCACATTCCTCCCCTGGGTTTGCCCCCCAAGGTCACCCCTGCTGAGTGACCACCTGCTTCCCTACACATCCTTTCAGGCCCTTGAAAGGCCATTCTCCTCCTACTCAGGCCTGCAGTGCTGTTTTCCAGGGAGAAGTTCATTCTCTACTCTTCTCTTCTTTGTTTTCTCCCCTCAAGCACTTTGCCAAGACTTAACCACTTTGATTTGCACCTAGATACTGATTGAGTCCCAGATATATTTCCCCAGGGTATATCTCTTTTCCGATTCCCAGACACGTGGCTATGACTGTGATATTTGCGTGTAGAAACCTGAAAGGTTTTAATTTTTTAAAGCCTTTTTGAATTTGTTACAATATTGCTTCTGTTTTATGTTTTGATTTTATGGCCACAAGGCATGTGGGATCTTAGCTGTCCCACCAGGGATCAAACTGACACCCCCTGCGAAGTCTTAAGTACTTAAGTTCCCTGAAAGGAGTCTTAATAACCTGTATATACAAGTCAATCTAGACACCGAGCCCAAGACCCAGATCTCCTCCACTCACCTCCCTCTTTCCCATTAGTGTCGCTCTTAAAGGGAAGTCTCCTCAACCCGTCTTCAGGCCCAGAAAACTCGAAGCCATCCAGAAGCGGCTGTCATCCTCTGTCCGTTTCTTCGCCAGCCTCTCTCTCAGGTTTTTCTCAAATACGCACCACTTTCCCATCCACACTGCTGCCGCCACGGTTCCCTATTTCCTGCCCAGGTTTTCTCAATACCTTTCTAATTGTTTCCTTTTCATCTTAAGCAACCCTGCCCAGTCTTTCCAAAGCTTACCCTGTCTCTCTGAAATCCTGCCAGCCTGGGACCTATGGGCACATTGCTCATGTATGTTCTAGGCTGGTCCTACCATGTTAGTGTCCATCTTCCATTGACTTCAGATATGTTTTGCTGATAACACCTTCATCAGAACTTGAAGACTTCCTAGAGATGCACAATCGTGACTTTCAGTCTAGCTGCCTGGCATACCCCAACGACATGTGGCTAACTGCCTACTCGTGAATCACTTCATTACTATTTTCCTCATGGGTAGAGGTGGATCAAGTCCAATTAAAGAGTTTAATAAAGGACTAACCACTGATTTAAACAAATTTAAGAGATTAACGTTGAACCGATGAGTTTAAGTCTGAAGATGTCAGTTCCCCAAATTATTCATCTGTGTTGCTTACTAAAGAGACTATTAAAAATAACATAGAGGAAGGCAGCTTTGTGAAAATGATGGAAATTAGATGGGCTCCTTTCGAGTCTCAAATCATCCCTGTCTGTCCCTTGGGAGGTCGTTATACAACCCACTTTGGCTCTCATTTAGCTCAACTGATGACCTGGACCTACATGATGATCTATAACACATGCTCAGGAAATCTAAATTTGCAGAGTTCTTTAGAACTTACTAGCTTTGATCACAGGCTTCCCAGGTGGCACAGTGGTAAAGAATCTGCCTGCCATTGAGTAGACACAGGAGACTCAGGTTCCATCCCTGGATCAGGAAGATCCCCTGGAGTAGGAAATAGCAACCTGCTCCACTATTCTTGCCTGGACAATTCCATGGGTAGAGGAGCTTGGCTGGCTTCAGTCCATAGATTGCAAAGAGTCGGACATGACTGAGCATACACGCCCAGAGCTTCAATCAACTTTCACCAAAACTTTATTATGTTAGGAAATAAAGGATCAGAAAGTCAATTCTGATTTAGTGGGGGATGTATTAGTATGTTATTTTTCCCCAAAATCAAATTTACCTTCCTAATGATGATTTATTGGGGTTATTGTAAAATTAGTTAACATATTTTAATTTTATGGAAATAATAGTTGATTTACAATGTTATGTGAATTTCCACTGTACAGCAGAGTAATTCAGTTATACATATATACATATTCTTTTTCATATTCTTTTCCATTAGGGTTTATCACAGGATATTGAATGATTTCCCTGTGCTATAAAGTAGGACCTTGTTTATCCACTCTATAGATAACAGTTTGCATCTGCTAATCCCAAACTCCCAATCCATCCACCGCATCTGCCCCTACACCTTGGCAACCATAATGCTGCTCTCTATTAGTAAATATGTTTTTAACAGACACTCACTGATGACATAGTGATAAAGCCAGAAGTTACGCTTGGCCACAGAAAACACTGAGCCTTCAATGAGAAAAGTCCACAGGTGAATAATTGATTATTGGCGTTGTGGAATGATAACAAATCCCTTCAAAACTGAAAGGAGAGCAAAGTATATTTCACAATGTGGAGGGAGCGTAAAGTCCCTGCAATGATGAGCTGTTACCCCGAGTCTTGACAGTATCTTGGTCTCCGGGAGAGCACCATTGCATCCTCTGCCAAGACACACACTCTATATTTCCTCCCATTACATCTGCCTTGAAGGCTGACAAAACCCAGAGCAAATCCATCACCAGGCTGGAGTTAATCTAATAGACTTGCCTTCCGCTGCTGGAAATCAGGCCCCACATCTGGAAAGGCAGTGCTTGTTACAACGAATGAGATCACTCATTTGACCATCTTATTAGAATCCTCTTCTGAAGTTCATGAGTGGGGAGCAAGGTTAAGTTGAGATTAAATGGAAACCCCTTCCTCTGTGCTGATTGCAATATCTGATAACACACTTGACTTGGTGCATTTCAGTTGCCTGGTACTCAAAGTCCAGCTCAATTAGGAAATAACTGGTATAATTCTAGAAAAGATTCAATGGTGGGGATATAAATGAGATTAATAGTCTTTGACTTGAGTTCATACACATCAGTTCAACTCCAGCCATCCATCAGGTTCTAAGAACCAGAGATTTCCCTGGTGGTCTAGCAGTTAAGACTGTGCTTTCACTGCAGGAGACAAGGGCTCAGTCCCTGGTTGGGCAGTTGAGAACCCACATGCCATGTGGTACAGCACCCCCCTCCCCCCCAAAAAAAGGAATTTGGCTGTGAAGCAAGCTTCCTGCCACATAGCCCATTGCTTGATGAAGACAAAGGAGCCCAGTTTGGAAGATCACACTAATCAGCAGCTTAGACTTCATGGTATCTTCTGGACATGACTTCTAAGGTCTAACTTTACACTGGTCTCTTTTTCTACTAAGAGAGAACCTCTGCTTTTCAATAATAACCCTAGGGTTAAAGCTCAGATTGGCTGATACTCAACCCATGTCAAAAGTGTAATTGAGATAAACAGTATTTGAGAAACAATTTGAAGAATAAGTTTAGCATCCTTATTGGTTACAGGGGCCAAGCAGAACATTAAAACTGATGCTGCCTGGTTTATATGAACTTAGCCACTTTAAAAATGCCATGTTCCCACTTGCACCAACAGTTGGTATTAAAAGACACTTTCACAAAGTTCTTTTATTTATTACAGTTCTGTAAAGTTTATCTTTCCCTTATATAAGTAATTCATACTCATTGTAGACATTTTGGAGGCTGCAGAAAAGGGAAAAAAGGAAAACTACCCTGGATCATTTCATTTCCCAGCCAGGATGGTTTATTCCTACTCTTTCTTTGTTCCATGAGATTACTTTTAAAACAGCAGGCCAAGATAATAAACATAATTTGCAAGTTATGTTTCTTTTTTCTAGAAAAATTGTGCTGAGGACATTGTTCATGTTATGTTCTGCCCTTTATATCAGAATTTACACAATTTCCTCACAGAATGTAAGATTGTGAGGGAATGATCTCTTCTTACAAGTTAGTATGGTTTCTTTTCTCTTTATCTTTTATTCCCTTTTTCTCTTTCCAGTTATGACAGTTGGTCTATAAGTGGTAAAAAGGTAGGGATCCTGCGAGTGGACATCTAGCTATGTTAGATAAATTTTACCTTTTAAGCTCCCCTATTCTTCCCCAGTGATGGAATTCCAGTTGAGCTATTTCAAATCCTGAAAGATGATGCTGTGAAAGTGCTGCACTCAATATGCCAGCAACTTTGGGAAACTCAGCAGTGGCCACAGGACTGGAAAAGGTCAATTTTCATTCCAATCCCAGAGAAAGGCAATGCCAAAGAATGCTCAAACTACCGCACAATTGCACTCATCTCACACGCTAGTAAACTAATGCTTAAAATTCTCCAAGCCAGGCTTCAGCAATACGTGAACCGTGAACTTCCAGATGTTCAAGCTGGTTTTAGAAAAGGCAGAGGAACCAGAGATCAAATTGCCAACATCTGCTGGATCATGGAAAAAGGAATAGACTTCCAGAAAAACATCTATTTCTGCTTTATTGACTATGCCAAAGCTTTTGACTGTGTGGATCACAATAAACTGTGGAAAATTCTTCAAGAGATGGGAATACCAGAGCACCTGACCTGCCTCTTGAGAAACCTATATGCAGGTCAGGAAGCAACAGTTAGAAGTGGACATGGAGCCACAGACTGGTTCCAAATAGGAAAAGGAGTACGTCAAGGCTGTATATTGTCACCCTGCTTATTTAACTTCTATGCAGAGTACATCATGAGAAACGCTGGGCTGGATGAAGCACAAGCTGGAATCAAGATTGCTGGGAGAAATATCAATAACCTCAGATATGGAGATGACACCACCCTTATGGCAGAAAGTGAAGAGGAACTAAAAATCCTCTTGATGAAAGTGAAAGAGGAGAGTGAAAAAGTTGGCTTAAAGCTCAACATTCAGAAAATGAAGATCATGGCATCTGGTCCCATCACTTCATGGCAAATAGATGGGGAAACAGTGGAAACAGTGTCAGACTTTATTTTTTGAGGCTCCAAAATCACCGCAGATGGTGATTGCAGCCATGAAATTAAAAGACGCTTACTCCTTGGAAAGAAAGTTATGACCAACCTAGATAGCATATTCAAAAGCAGAGACATTACTTTGCCAACAAAGGTCCATCTAGTCAAGGCTATGGTTTTTCCTGTGGTCATGTATGGATGTGAGAGTTAGACTGTGAAGAAAGCTGAGCCTCGAAGAATTGATGCTTTTGAATTGTGGTATTGGAGAAGGGTCTTGAGAGTCCCTTGGACTGCAAGGAGATCCAACCAGTCCATTCTGAAAGAGATCAGCCCTGGGATTTCTTTGGAAGGAATGATGCTAAAGCTGAAACTCCAGTACTTTGGCCACCTGATGCGAAGAGTTGACTCATTGGAAAAGACTCTGATGCTGGGAGGGATTGGGGGCAAGAGGAGAAGGGGATGACAGAGGATGAGATGGCTGGATGTTATCACTGGCTCGATGGACGTTGAGTCTGAATGAACTCCGGGAGTTGGTGATGGACAGGGAAGCCTGGCGTGCTGCGATTCATGGGGTCTCAAAGTGTTGGACACGACTGAGCGAATGAGCAACTGAATTGAATTGATTCTTTCCCAGGCTTCCCTGGTGGCTCAGTGGTAAAGAACCTGCCTGTCATTGCAGGAGATGTGGATTTGATCCCTGGGTTGTCAGGAAGATCACCTGGAGAAGGAAATGTCAACCCACTCCAGTATTCTTGCCTGGAAAATTCGATGGACAGAGAAGCCTAGTGGGCTTCAGTCCATTGGGTCACAAAAAGTTGTATATGACTGGAGCAAATAAACAATAGCAATATTTTTCCCAGGGTAATAGGAAAACTTGATGGGTATGAATACATACCGTTGGCAGTCTTTTGAGAAATAATGCTGACAGTAGAAGCACTGGAAGTCTTGATAAGGACATGCTTTGAGTTTTTTTGTTTTTTGGTTGTCCTGGGTCTTCGTGGTTGCTGCCCACGATTTCTCTCTTTGCAGTGAGTGAACAGGGGTTACTCTTCATTGTGGAGCACGTTTCAATAGTTGTGGTGCATGGGCTTAGTTGCTCCAAGACATGTGCAATCTTCCCGAATCAGGGATCAAACCTGTTCCTCTGCCTTGGCAGGCAGATTCTCATCTACTGTGTCACTAGGGAATTCTGTTGAGTAAATATTTTTTTAAAGGTATGTGAGGGAAGGGGGTGGAAATCATTATACTGTAGACATGTAACCCCATCTTTTTGTTGTTGTTCAGTCGCTCAGTCATGACTCTCAGCGACCCCATGGACTGCAACACACCAGGCTTCCCTGTCCTTCCCTGTCTCCTGGAGTTTGTCAAAGTGATGTCCATTGAGTCAATGATCTGCAAGCAGATCATTAAACGGGGATACTGGAGCACTCTTAGGCAAATAAAGTGATTGCTAAGGTCATAGAAATGGATGGGTCTAGTGGGACTCCTACCTCCTGATGCGGCACCTCTGTGTGCGTCAGATACACACAGCTAACATGGTCCTAAAGGTCCATGCATGTGTGAACAGGCATGATCAGTGGAAATCATAAAATTGTTCCCCTTCCTTTCAGTCCTGGGTATTAGTTGCTTAGTCATGTCTGACTGCAATCCCATGGACTATAGCCCACCAGGCTCCTCTGTCTGTGGAATTTCGCAGGCAAGAAAACTAGAGTGGGTTGCCATTCTCTTCCCCAGGGGATCTTCCTGACCCCGGGATTGAACCCAAGTCTCCCACATTGCAGGTGGAGTCTTTACCACTGAGCCACCAGGGAAGCTAAGTATGCTATTGATACTACGTATAAAATAGATAACTAAATGAGAACCTATGTATATCACAGGGATCTCTACTCAGTGGTCTGCTGCTGCTGCTGCTGCTTCAGTCGTGTCCAACTCTATGCGACCCCATAGACGGAAGCCTGCCAGGCTCCCCCATCCCTGGGATTCTCCAGGCAAGAACACTGGAGTGGGTTGCCATTTCCTTCTCCAATGTGTTGGAGGCCGGCGTGAGGCACTCCGCCCATGGCAAAGGTCATGAGGAAGGAGGCTCGACATACGCAAAGGGGAGATCGAGCCTCAGGAGTCCCCCTGGAAATCCTCAAGCATCTACCCCCATAACCAGAGCCTGCCTACTTTACTACTTTGCGCTCTCCCCTACACCTCTGACTTTACGGGGGGCTGTCCCCCACCACCTCTTTCGGAGAAGGAGTTAACTTAGAGCTCCAGTTAATAATAATTCCTGGGCGTGATAGGAGTGTTTCGACCTACAAACTCCTCTGAAGGTTCTCTAGCCTGCCTGACAGGCTTGTCCGGCCACATGTGATTGCTCACAGCCTCCCAACTGTGAGAGGCACGAGGTGCTTTAAACCTTCTAAAAACAGGTTCCTTAGAAAAGTTAGAAAACCATAAGTATAATGGGCTGATTAGAAATTGTATTGGTGAAGGGTTTTTCATTTGTTGAGCCAATGCTTGTTGCTAAGTCTCCATATCCCCTGCCCTTACACACATTAATGAATATATAGAAGAAATAAGTATTAACCTTTGATATTAATCACGTTAGACCTTAGGCTAAGTAAATTCTTTCCTTAACTAAAACCCACTACACCCTCACCCTATAGGAATGTAACTTTATTTGGGTGGCATCTGTTTTAAGAATAATCACCCCTGGAGAAATAAGTGTCCTGGTTGACTGACCGCTGTCACAAGGAGAGGGTCATAAATTGTCAGCAGGCCCCCTGGCCAGAAGATGATGTAACATCCTTAAGACCTCTGTATACATTTGTATGAAGCACCTGACTTTGATAAAAGTCAGGACTGCTGACCCTGCGTGACTTTTGCATAACATCTCAGTGTATAAAAGTAGACCATGGAAAATAAAGAATTGGGATCAGTTCCTCGAAAGACTGGTCTCCCCATGTCTCTCTCTCACTCTGGCTGAGTCTCCATCTGGAGCGCGGAACTCACCATGCTTACTAATTATGCCTGGGCTTCTAAGATCCGACCGGGGAGGCCTCAGTGTCTCCTCTCCTTCGGGAGAATAGAAGGACGCCTGTGGCCTACGTAAGTGGTGCAAGCTTCTTGTCTTGAAGTTTTATTGGTCCCCCGCGTAAACCAAGCTACTCAGCCTCTTTTCTCCACTGAATTTTCCTACTGAGCTATCCTCATTCTATTACTCTTTATATCCTTAATTAACGTTTAATTAAGCAGTTGTTTCCTGACCCTCGCCTACGCCGTCTCTCCTTCGAATACCCTGGATCAGCTGGGGCTGGACCCCAGCACCAATGTGTGAAAGTGAAAAGTGAAAGGGAAGTCTCTCAGTCGTGTCTGACTCCTACTGATCCCATGGACTGCAGCCTACCAGGCTCCTCCGTCCATGGGATTTTCCAGGCAAGAGTACTGGAGTGGGGTGCCATTGCCTCCTCTGACTCAGTGGTCTATGGTGACCTAAATGGGAAGGAAATCCAAAAAAGAGGGGATATATGTACACATATAGCTGGTTCATTTTTCTGTGCAGCAGAAACTAACACAACATTGTCAAGCAGCTATGCTCCAGTAAAACTCAACTTAAAAAATAAATAAAATATTAAATACCTGGGGGGAAAAACGAATTCTCCATCAGTGCACCTGCTGGATGTCAGCTCCCGCTGACTGCCTTGGGCAGATACCCTTGTTTAGAGCCGAGATGCTGTAATAGTAACCTAGACTGGTATGGCATCTGTGAGCAAGACCTCTGGAGTCCGTCAGGCTAGGGTTAATTCCACACTGACCTGCTGTCAGCTTCATGGGCTCCCTGAGACATTCTCTCTTCTAAAAAAATTGATGCATCATGTTATCTATTAATATCTTGCTTTTCTTGTTTCAGAAAAAAAAGAGCTAGACCGCCAGGGTAAAAGCTCTAAAAAATAGATTTTATTTCAATGCAAGGAAAATTTTTCTTTTGAAAAGCCACATAATGTTCCACATAATGTGCACAAAATGTTCACGCAAAATGTTTCACATGATGACTGTACTCATGTTAATATCTGGATTATGATATGATATTATAGTTTAGCAAGATGCTGCCAACTGAAGGAATGGAGAATAGGACTTAAGGGATCTCTCTGTTCTAATTCTTGCAACTAATGCCAACCTGCATGTATCTCAAAATTTAAAAATTAATTTAAATATTCAGCATTTAAACTAAAAGTCACATAAATATAAGCAGATAACATTCTGATTAAAATAGGCTGGGCTGCACCATGAAACTGGGTTCATCATGGGTGTGTTGAGGCTGAATGTGAACCACTCTTATCTGAACATAATAGCAGACAAGGTAGATGTCTGCTCTCTAATGTATGCCTTTTCGCTGACCTATTTACAAGAGACTAAGAAAAGATTACATGCATTTTTAAAAACTATGTGCACATGTGGTGTTGGTGTGAGCAATGGATGGATTGTGCTTTTTACAGGAGCAACCCCAGGAAGAAGTAGAATATTAAAAACAAGCAAACAGCTGACTAAGAAACACTGTTAGACCCACCTTGGGTCACATTTTGCTACAAACACCAAAGACAAGAATTGTTTTCTTGTATTTTTCTTGGTTTTTTTTTTTAATTTATTTTTTTATTGAGGTATAATTGCTTTACAGAATTTTGTTGTTTTCTATCAAACCTCAACATGAATTGACCATTCTGTACAGTTCAGTTCAGTCACTCAGTCATGTCCGACTCTTTGTGACCCCATGAACTGCAGCACACCAGGGCTCCCTGTCCATCACCAACTCCCAGAGTCCACCCAAACCCATGTCCATAGAGTCACTCAACCACCAATAGCACCCTGTGCAGGACACGTCATCTAAACAACAAACAAAACAAAAATACAAACCCAATAGTCAGCGGACAGGATTACCACCTCACTCAGCCTTGCCCATCAGAGGAAAAACAAAGAAACAAAAACTCAGCACAAATCTCACCCTATAAGAAGCTTACACAAACTACTGGACCAGACTTAGAGGGAAGAAACAAAAAGGAAAAAAGAATTCAAACTTGAAGACTGGGAAAAGAAGATCTCAAACATAATAAGTTAAAAAAAAATAATGAAAAGGCAGGGAAATACCACACAAATGAAGGAACAAACTAGAAACATACAAGTCCAAATACATGAAGAAGAAATAGGCAAACTACCTGAAAAGGAATTCAGAATAATTATGGTAAAGATGATCAAAAACCTTGAGAGCAAAATGGAGAAAATGCAAGAATCAATTAACAAAGATATAGAAGAATTAAAGAATAAACATGCAGAGACAAGCAATACAATTACTGAAATTAAAAATACTCTAGAAGGAATCAATAGCAGAATATCTGAAGCAGAAGAACGAATCAGTGAGCTGGAAGATAAAATGGTGGAAATAACTTCTGAAGAGCAGAATAAAGTAAAAACAATGAAAAGAACTGAGGATAATCTCAGAGACCTCTGGAACTATATCAAACGCATGAACATTCGAATTATAGGGGTCCCAGAAGAAGAAGAGAAAAGAAAGGGTATGAGAAAATTTTTGAAGAGATTATAGTTGAAAATTTCCCCAACATGGAAAAGGAAATAGTCAATCAAGTACAAGAGGCACAAAGAGTCCCATAAAGGATAAAGCCAAGGAGAAATATGCCAAGACACATATTAATCAAACTAACAGAGACTAAACACAAAGAAAGAATATTAAAAGCAGCAAGGGAGAAGCAACAAGTAACATGCAAGGGAAACCCCATAGGCTTAACAGCTGATCTTTCAGCAGAAACTCTGCAGTCCAGGAGGGAATGGCAGGATATATTTAAAGTACTGGAAGGGGAAAATCTACAACCAAGATTACTGTACCCAGCTAGGGTATCATTCAAAAATGATGGAGAAATCAAAAGCTTTTGAGACAAGCAAAATTTAAGAGAATTCAGGACCACCAAACCAGCTTTACAAAAAATGTTAAATGTTAAATGGTCAAGAAATACAAAAGAAGAAAAAAGATCTACAAAACCAACCCCAAACAATTAAGAAAATGGCAATAGGAACATATATATCAATAATTACTTTAAATGTAAATGGATTAAATGCTCCAACCAAAAGACACAGACTGGCTGAATGAATACAAAAACAAGACCCATATACATGCTGTCTACAGGAAACCCACTTTAGACCTCAAGACACATACAGACTGAAATAATTGTTTTTATTGCCTGCAGTGATAAAATATACTTTCCAATTACCAGAGGGAAGGTGAAATGATTAAAAATTCAGTGTAACTTAAATACATTGATTGTCTTATATAAAATGACCCTATGAGCACCATATTTTATTATTTTTTCACCAGGGAATCCATTTAAATTTGATAGTTCTCAAAGGTTTCCAGATCATGGATTTTACCAACATATATAATTAGAATCCCGACCAGAGAGATTCATCATCAACTTTCCTTCTCACAATCAAACTAAAATTTTATAAATTTCAGCTACTACTAAATTGAGGTGGAGGTCATTTGGGAATTATCTAAACTGAGGGTAGGGGATGCCAAGGAAATTTTTCTAACCTCCCAGCTCCAAAGTTAGGTTATTTCTACTTAAAGATATTTGACATGTACATATTATGAAGACAACAAATAAAATATCATGGCTTGAAATGTCAGCAAATCTTTTTTTTTTTTTAATTTTCTTATTGAATGAAAGATTCTTAAAACTATAGAGTGCTTTACAATTTGTGAAGGTTTCACACACCTGGTTTCATATAAGCCCATTATATAACCCTTGACAAGACCTTGAGTTACTATTTATCTATGCAACACTGGAAGCCACCTCTTCAGACCATAGTTAGACTATGTGTAACATCTAAAGTTCAGACGAGGTGAATGGAATGGGTAGGCTAGCCAGAATGTTTTAGTGTCCATTCATTCATTTATTCAAAAGATACTTTTAATGTCTTTTTTGAGACAGGTTCCATACTGGGCACTGTTAATAAAGCCATGCATATGACCGATATGAGGGTCTTAATTAGGGTCACAAAGGGAGACACAAAGTGATGTGAGTTGAGTCAGGAAGACGGGATTTCACTCCTACCATCACCACTAGATAACTACCATCCAAGATTCCTTTTTGCTTCCCTTTCACCAGCAACAAAACAGTGTTATAACAAGCTTCTAACCTACAAATCACCTACGTCAGTCATTGCAAACATAAGGCAAAACCATAGGCCAATAACAGAAGAAAGTGCTATGATATGTCTTCCCCCAAAATAAAAGAATTATAACGATGCACTTTACATTCTAACAGAATCAACCAGTGTATTGCCATTTTCCTGGCTAAAACGTTATGTTTCCTGAAAGAGTCCACTGTAGTTGGAAAAGTGAAATAGCTACAACAGCCTAGAGCCATGTATTTTCATCGAAGCCCTGCATTCAGAAATGTCACTTGTACCAAACTATATTGAGGACAGCGAGTGGTTTTTATAACCCAGGCAACTGATGACATTTGCCTTATGAGCCCGAGACTTAATTATCATCATTTATAAAGCCTACAGAACAACCAAAAACACTTTGCTTTTACTAGGTTCCTTATCCCCAGGATGAATCATGTGCTATTCTTACTTTTGTTATTTATGGAATTTAATACTTAGGGTGGTTTTGCACATCTCATAAATGTATTCTTCATACCGAACCCCTATGAGAAATCTATCTTCTTCTCAGTAGATATAGCATTGAATTATTCTAAATCTGATAGATTAAAATCAAAGTTGAATTTTTATTCATGATAGATCTGGGGGATGATCACAGCCACTTACTCCTTCTTCTGAAGCAAAATAATCCTGAGGGGTTTGCTCTGAGGATTAAATTAAATGTTCACTTGAGTGTATTTTGTAAATTGTGAAGGATGATATCAACCAGGTAGTGTAAGTACCCCTCATTTCAAACTAGATAGTCAATGGGTAGAAGCTTATTGCCTACAAAGGAATGGGTTTTTTTTTGTCTGATGTTCCAAATCCTTGGTCTATTTGGTTGCTTCCTTTTGTTTTTAACGTGCATCTGTGAAGGATACACATAGAAATAAAACAGTAACATCGCAATCTTTCTCATTCTCAGGAAATGATGTACTGTAGAGTCAAGGACATGAGGATGAAAATCTTTACTGTTGTCTTTTAATTTTGGTTTTATGTTTTTCATCTTTAAAATTCTTAAAAATCATAAAAACTTGCTGAAATGAGTAAACCAAAACAGAAGTTGACAAAGAACTGATTGGTTAGCCCTAACCCTCCTCAAATTCCACACCCAGAATAATATTAAGCATTTACTCAGTGCTCCCCCACCCTACAATCTATTTATTCATCTATTCACATATCTGTGCTCCTGTGAATGTATAGGTTACCCTTTTCTCTCCTCTACTCTTTCCTTCCTCCATCCTTCCCGTTCCCTCCCTCTCTCCATTTTTTAAAATTTCTGTCTTTATTTTTTCACTTTCAACAAAAATGAGATATTCATATGCCACTTGCTATGAAACTTGCTTGTATTGTTACTTACAAGTATACTCTGCAACTTTTACAGTCAATACATACAGCTCTTATTCTTCTTTAGTTTTAAAATTTTAAAATAAGATTATACTATATGTTTTAAATAACTTTATTTTTTTTAAAAAAGACATTTATTTATTTATTTTTGGCTGTGTCAAGTCTTAGTCGCTTCGCGGCATGTGAGATCCTAGTTCCCTGACCAGGGATGGAATTGTATCCCTTGCATTGGAAGGCAGATTCTTAACTGCTAAACCACCAAAGAAGTCCCTCTTATTCCTTTTTAAATCACTTTTTAAAATAAGTGCACTAAATCCTAAAGCATATTGTCATTTATCCAACCTGTAATCTATTGGTGAAATCTGCTTTATTTCCTTCTCTTTCCGTATCTTCTTCCTCTTTCTTTCTTCTTTGTTTGAGGGGGAGGGCTATTAAAACAGTTTTGTAGCAATAAATTCTCTTGTATATGAGCTAGGTCCCCAAAATGAGATTTTAATTATTATTTTGAAAACAGGAAAGTACCCTTAGAATTTTGGTAGGCGAGGATAGAGCCAGACTCTTCATATTCAACTCTCTCTAGTTTGGAGAAAATGGTACACTCTATGCTAATGTGCGTACGGTAGCTATTATCTGAGCAACAGGATATCTGCTCTATGGTATAATGACATCCTTCAAGGACATTACTATATTATTATCATTATTACTTGCCTCTTGAAATCTAATCTTATCGTATTTTATATTAGGTGTAAATGTGAAGTGGGCAGTGATAAAACCAATTTAGCAATAATGGTAATTATTAATGGTAACAATTATTCATTAGAGTCACTCATTATTTTATTATTCAGATAAATCTAATACAGTGCAGATTTTAGTGCCATGTGTATTATGTTGAGATTAAAAATGGATCTCTTAAATTACAGGAAAGATGTTCTGCTTTCTGAATTGTCACTGGTCTCTGACAGCTACTCAAGTTCATTGTGGGAAAGTTCCCCCAGCAAGTCTGGAAATGGAGGTCATACACTTCTTAGGGTATGGGAAATTCAGTCTTACTCACAAAATGAATTATAGTATTTATTTCTTTTTCCCTGTATGCATTCTGTGGACTTTTGAAATGTGGGTAGTGAGTTAGGATTTGTAAATCAAATGCTATAATGAAAGCACCAGTTTGGGGAAAGTATGAAGGTGAAAGTCGTTCAGTGTGTCTGACTCTTTGAGCCCCCATGGACTGTAGCCTGCCAGGCTCCTCTGTCCACGGAATTCTCCAGGCAAGATACTGGAGTGGGTAACCATTGACTTCTCCAGGGGATCTTCCCAACCCAGGGATCAAACCTGGGTCTCCCATGTTGCAGGCAGATTCTTTACCATCTGAGCTGCCAGGGAAGTTGAGTGCTTTTATAAGGAAAGCCTTTTGAAACAAGGCTTTTGAAACAAGGATGCGCATTTATAAAAAGACACGTCTTAAGAACCTGGAGTGTTTTTAAGGCCCTATACTCTTAAATGACTATAGACACCATAGGAGATTTTAAACCCACTTACAACAGAAGCCACATTTCTGTAAGAAGAGGGCGTGTCTCTGACCTGCATCTCTTCCCATCCCCAGGTGAGTAAATGAACAGCCTCATCTCTGGTCCTCCCAGTGAGGCAGAGAGGTCTTAGAATGCTGGTCTACTGACTACCTTTTGATGGATGCTGGGGTCAGACACACTGGGAATGAGACTATCCTACCCAGATCTTCTAGAAATAACAGAGCAGAGTCCTCACACAGGCCCCCCACGCTCCAAGGAAAAGGAGGAGGGTTGTCCCTTTGGTCCAGATGTTCTTCTGCTCCGATTCTTATCAGAATTGCAAATGGCTCCATTGGCACCACTGAGAGTGTTTAATGATGGGGTGAAATCCCAGAGTTCAAAGGGTGTACAGATAAAATGTGTATTATCACGGGATTCTGTGACTCGTGACAGGCCTGCAGGATGGGATTGGGTAATTGTCAGTATTATCAAAATGGTATTTCTTTTCCTTTTACCGTTACTACTGTCTCTCTATAATTTGTCACACTGGCTATCAAACAGAGCATCACAGATAGTGGGAAAAGCAACAAAAGCATATGCACCCTCTTTGTATCCACATCCCTATCAGCCATTATTAAATCAATTACTAGGGCTCAGTTTTGAGTGGGTTTCTCGGGGTGGAATCATTCTTTTGTCATCTGGCAACTGTCAGCTGAGGCTTTAACTCTTTACTGATTAAGCCTTTCCAGCTCCCTTAAGAGAGACTAAAAATACCAATGAAGCAAAATAGAATAAAATAGGCAAAAAGAAATGAGTGAAAGCATTTGATGATTTGTCTTAAAGTAAATAGTGTAAATATACAAGCCTTAGAAAAGAGATCCAGCGGCCTAACTTTCCAAATAACGAATGATGTTCATGTTCAAAATAATGCTGATTTGTTCTCTCTTATTCTGGGAGAAACTCCTCCGAGGGGAAATTATTTGTATCTATTTAAGAAGCTTTCCTCCAGTAATTTAATTTAGTCCATTCAATAACATTTATTCAACAAGATTTCTCTAAAGGAGAACTAAGCAGGAGACTTTATTGCATATTATCTTGGAAAATAAGTTGTGATATCAAACTGAGTCAAAACTACCTTCCATTTTTTTAATTTGAGCCAGCAAGGTATGGAAACCTCTCTGTTCTTCAGTTTTCTCTTCTGTAAACTGGGTAGGATAATTGTGTCTCTTTAAGGGTTTTAGTGAAGATTAAATGTGTTAATATATGTAGGGGGCCCAGAACAAGATCTAACACACCATATTTGCTGCTGCTAAGTCACTTCAGTCATGTCCGACTCCATGCGACCCCATAGACGGCAGCCCACCAGGCTCCCCGCTCTCTGGGATTCTCCAGGCAAGAACACTGGAGTGGGTTACCATTTCCTTCTCCAATGCATGAAAGTGAAAAGTGAAAGGGAAGTCGCTCAGTCATGTCTGACACTTAGCGACCCCATGGACTGCAGCCCACCAGGCTCCTCTGTCCATGGGATTCTCCAGGCAAGAGTACTGGAGTGGGGTGCCATCGCCTTCTCCGAACACACCATATAGTTTCCTTAAATGTTAACCAATATCATCACAGGCCAGAAACAGGGCAGGGCTGCAGATAGAATAGACAGAATTTTCAATGTTTAGGAAAGTCAGAATTAGAAAATGTGATAAACCCACAAATAATACAAGATAGAATATACTCGGTCGGATAAAAGGAACAAATATCTGTGGCAAGGATTTATCTAAAGAAAGCTGTCATGATCATCTTGCCTTGACACAATGAGAGTGAAGCTTAAAATGTTTATTGGTGCAGTTTTCAGTGATTGCACTGGAGGTATTTGCACCTCTCAGCGTGTTAGTTGGAAGACTCTAGCAGATTCTTACTTTCTTGAGCTAAAGGAGTTGAAGCAATTAGGAGTTGAACATTAGGAGTAAATTACACAATTAAGGGTCATCCTGGACTTCTAATGATGTAAACTTGAGAGGATGAAGCAGTGAGCTACAGATCCCTCCTTTAATAGCAGAGAAAGGATCAAAGGTGGGCTGCAGCTGGACTTTTTCCATCCCTCTGCCTGAATAAAGCACTCAGCCCTCTTCTAATCATCACACCTACTTCTCTCCCCCAGAGTACTTGCCCAGAGGATCAAACAGAGCTGAGTTTACTGCAGATGAAGTTCCCTCTTATTCAGCATCTTTGTTCCATTTGGGTCTTCAACTGATTTGGTGATGCCCAGCCACCCACTTAAGGGAGGGCTGGCTACTTGACTGAGCCCACGATTCAAATGCTAAACTCATCCAAAAACACCCTCACAGACACACCCAGTATGTCTGACCACACATCTGGGTCCATCATGGCCCAGACAAGTTGACACAGACAATTAACCATCACAGATGGGGAGATGTAGCAAAGTTGATTATCCTTCTCCCTGACAGGAAAAAAAAAATTGAGTTTTCTTGGAAATAGCCAGTCTTTAACAGAGATCTTTGGACTTCCCAGGTGGCACTGATGGTAAAGAACCCAGCAGCCAATGCAGGAGACATAAGAGACCTCGGTTTGATCCCTGGGTCGGGAAGATCTCCTGGAGGACGGCATGGCAACCCACTCCAGTATTCTTGCCTGGAGAATCCCAGGGACAGAGGAGACTGTAGGCTACAGTCTATGGGCTACAGTCCATAGGGTCAGTCCATAGGCTACAGTCTATGGGCTACACCTCATAGGGTTAGTCCATATGCTACATTCCATCGGGTCAGTCCATAGGCTACAGTCTATGGGTTACAGTCCATAGGGTCGCAGAGAGTCAGATAGAACTAAAGCAACTTAGCACACAACAGAGATCCTTACTCTCAGTCTTACTGCTAGGACTTGGGAAATTGAGTCAATGGGTACTTAAAATAGGTGCTTGGTTATCCATACATTTATTCATGTATTGATCAACCAGTATTTACTGTGAACCTGCTGTATGCCACCATGGGGTATAAAATGGTGAATCCAAACAGTCCTTTCCCTCAAAGTTAAACATTTGGGTCCATGTCACATCTATTTACAAGATGCTAATTTTCTAAAATTTATTTATTTATTTTAATTGGAGGCTAATTACTTTACAATATAGTAGTGGTTTTTGCCATAGATTGACATGAATCAGCCATGGGTGTACATATGTCCCCCATCCTGAACCCCCCTCCACCCCCTCCCCATCCCATCCCTCAGGGTCATCCCAGTGCTCCAGCCCCGAGTGCCCTGTCTCATGCATTGAACCTGGACTGGTGATATGCTTCACATATGGTAATATATATGTTTCATTGCTATTCTCTCAAATTACAAGATGCTAATTTAATTGCAAATTTCTACTTGTTCAATGACTTTGAACAAAGTTAAATGGATGGGATTTAGAATTAACTGAGGCTCAGAATCCTTGTCTCACCTGAGGTCACAAGGCATGTTGGCACTGGAGTCTTGAAAGCTGGGCTAGGCTGGACTGAATGACACCTGTCCACCTGTAGCAACATGGTGACCAGACACAGCCCTCCAGAATGCCTGCCAAACCATCCCAGGATGCTTTTATAGTTTCAAACTGCATTCTGGTCATTATTATTGATTCTTCCATGTAATACCCTGTGATCTTTTGGCAAAATTACCATCATTTTTGAAGCAAAGAAATAGAGGAAAACAACAGAATGGGAAACAAAAGCTCTTCAAGAAAACTAGACTTACCAAGGGAACATTTAATGCAAAGATGGGCTTGATAAAGGACACAAATGGTATGGACCTAACAGAAGAAGAAGATATTAAGAAGTGGGAAGAATACACAGAAGAACTGTACAAAAAAGATCTTCACGACCAAGATAATCACAATGGTGTGATCACTGACCTAGAGCCAGACATCCTGGAATGTGAAGTCAAGTGGGCCTTAGAAAGCATCACTACAAACAAAGCTAGTGGAGGTGATGGAATTCCAGTTGAGCTATTTCAAATCCTGAAACACGATTTGTGCTGCACTCAATATGCCAGCAACTTTGGAAAACTCAGCAGTGGTCACAGGACTGGAAAAGGTCAGTTTTCATTCCAATCCCAAAGAAAGGCAATGCCAGAGAATGCTCAAACTACTACACAATTGCACTCATCTCACACGTTAGTAAAGTAATGCTCAAAATTCTCCAAGCCAGGCTTCAGCAATACGTGAACCGTGAACTTCCAGATGTTCAAGCTGGTTTTAGAAAAGGCAGAGGAACCAGAGATGAAATTGCCAACATCTGCTGGATCATGGAAAAAGGAATAGACTTCCAGAAAAACATCTATTTCTGCTTTATTGACTATGCCAAAGCTTTTGACTGTGTGGATCACAATAAACTGTGGAAAATCCTGAAAGAGATGGGAATACCAGGACTGTGTGGATCACAATAAACTGTGGAAAATCCTGAAAGAGATGGGAATACCAGACCACCTGACCTGCCTCTTGAGAAACCTATATGCAGGTCAGGAAGCAACAGTTAGAAGTGGACATGGAACAACAGACTTGTTCCAAATAGGAAAAGGAGTACATCAAGGCTGTATATTGTCACCCTGCTTATTTAACTTCTATGCAGAGTACATCATGAGAAACGCTGGGCTGGAAGAAGCACAAGCTAGAATCAAGATTGCCAGGAGAAATATCAATAACCTCAGATATGCAGATGACACCACCCTTATGGCAGAAAGTGAAGAGGAACTAAAAAGCCTCTTGATGAAAGTGAAAGAGGAGAGTGAAAAAGTTGGCTTAAAGCTCAACATTCAGAAAATGAAGATCATGGCATCTGGTCTCATCACTTCATGGGAAATAGATGGGGAAACAGTGGAAACAGTGTCAGACTTTATTTTGGGGGGCTCCAAAATCACTGCAGATGGTGACTGCAGCCATGAAATTAAAAGACACTTACTCCTTGGAAGGAAAGTTATGACCAACCTAGATAGCATATTCAAAAGCAGAGACATCACTTTGCCAACAAAGGTCCTTCTAGTCAAGGCTATGGTTTTTCCAGTGGTCATGTATGGATGTGAGAGTTGGACTGTGAAGAAAGCTGAGCGCCAAAGAATTGATGCTTTTGAACTGAGTTGTTGGAGAAGACTCTTGAGAGTCCCTTGGACTGCAAGGAGATCCAACCATCCATTCTGAAGGAGATCAGCCCTGGGATTTCTTTGGAAGGAATGATGCTAAAGCTGAAACTCCAGTACTTTGGCCACCTGATGTGAAGAGTTGACTCACTGGAAAAGACTTGGATGCTGGGAGGGATTGGGGGCAGGAGGAGAAGGGGACGACAGAGGATGAGATGGCTGGATGGCATCACTGACTCGATGGACATGAGTTTGAGTAAACTCCGGGAGTCGGTGATGGACGTGGAGGCCTGGTGTGCTGCGATTCATGGGGTCGCAAAGAGTTGGACACGACGACTAAGCGACTGAACTAAACTGAACTGAACCATCATTTTTAAAGTTAGACAAAAACAAGTCTCTATGCAAAAAGGGATAAGGTGGGACTCAAATAAGAAAAAAATTGGGGTGGGCTCACTGGGTCTTCGTCACAGGGAAGGGCTTTCTCTAGTTGCAGCATGTGGGCTTCTCTTGCTGTGGCATGTGGGCTTAGTTGCCCCGCAGCATGTGTGATCTTAGTTTCCTTAACAGGGAGGGAGGGAACCCACGTCCCCTGCCTTGGAAGGTAGATTCTCAACCACTGGACACCAAGGAAGTCTCAAGAGAGTTTTTTAAGTGATTCAAGATAATATAAAGAGCCTGTGGCAGAGCTGAGGTTAGAACTCATAATCAGTGTGAAGATCTTTGAATTCTTCTCTTTCCCAGGCTTAAAACAGTTTTGTTTTAGAAACTGACTAATGAGCATATACAAAGATCCAAGAAAGCCAGTGGAGTGATCCATTAATTTCAGAGTTCTGAGAACCAGGATTGCAAATGTCCAAAGCAGGAAAATATAGACGTCTCAGTTCAAGAAAAGAGAGAGTGAATTTGCCTTTCCCTCATGTTTTTACCCCTTTCCAGCCCCCAGTGGCTTGGGGTGATTCACGCCCACACTGGGGAGGACTGTCTTCTTTACTTGGTCTGCTGAATCCAAAGGCTTGTCTCTTTCAGAAACACCTTTATAGACATGTGCATGCTCAGTCGCTCAATCATGTCCAACTCTTTGTGAACCCATGGACTGTAGCCCACCAGGCTCCTCTGTCCAAGGAATTCTCCAGGCAAGAATACTGGAGTTGGTTGCCATGCCCTCCTCCAGGAGATCTGCCCCACCCAGGGATCGAACCCATGTCTCTTGAGTCTTCTGCATTGGCAAGCAGATTCTTTACCACTAGCGCCATCTGGGAAACCTGTTACAGACACAGATTCAGAAATAATGTTTTACCTTTTTTCATTCTCTCTGTGACAGAATGTACCCTAAGACAGTGAATTGGCATCATATTTTCCAATCTGAGCACATACTCTGGAGTACTTGGACTTACCCCAGTAGCTGGACTTACATTTTGTATCCCCTATGAATTAGTATAGGAAGTTTTTTGCAGAATACCGATTTCCATGATCTAAACATGTTTGGGAAATCCTCCATATAATATACGCCTCACATGGACAGGCTACCTTTTCATAGCAACATGCTTAGTATCTAAAATTATGCCTTGGCACATCGTATAATAGATACTTGCTAAATATTTGTTGAATGTACAAATCTAGGAAAACTTGTCACCTTCACATATTTTACCATTTAAGGCCTTGAAAAATCAATGAGGAATGTTTGCTTCATTTTTTAAAATTCACTTTTTACTCTGTCACTTCTGCGGAAACTACTTTGGGAAGCCCTTCTGGAAGAGTCCTTCTTGTCTGGCTTCCATGAAAAGGAGAGAAACTTTGATCATTACAAGGCTTGGGAAGCGGAGGCAATCAGAGTCATGTCAATGGTGGAGTTTGGTTCCTGTTTCCAAGATGTTGAAAAGCATAGAATGGTGTATGAAGAGGCACTTGGGGATTCTTCCTGGACAGCAAATGGGCTCTTACAAAACAACCATTTGATGAGTTCAGTGCAAATGAATCGGAAACATATGGATTCAATTTCCCTTGGAACCCACGCGGCTTGAACAATTAAACACCACTGCGATTAGTAGGGAAATGAATACACAACGGGGATTTAATGGAGTCCAAACATTGGAAACATGTCTGAGGTCTTCCCTGAGCCCCAGATGGGGTCACTCGCATAGAACACAGGGAGATTTAGCTACACTTGCCAAGGGAACAAAACATTCTTTTTTCTGTCGCAGACTGTGGGGACAAGAAGAGTGATTCTCCCAGCAGCTCTGTGGAAGAGAAAGGGTTTTCTTCTTAAAGATAATGGTTGGAGTAGAATTATAATGGGGGGGGGCGAGGGGTCATTATAATTTCCTGTTTCTTAGACTGATAATCTACATGGAGAGACAACATGCATGAGAGTGTGTGTGTGTCTGTCTGTTTTATGGTCATGCTCTCCAATTTTTCCTAAGACATTATCTCATATGCTTTTATTATGTGTGCCGAAGAGGCATATGTGATTATCCCTGTTCCACACTTAGGGACAGAACCCGAGGTGAAGTCTGACCAACATCACACAGCTGGCCCCTGGACCAGCCAGACCAGAGTGAACCTCTCCAGCCTGCGGCCCACTGATTTCCGCTTGTAGACGCACCTGCCTCTGGATTAATAAAGCCGTGTACAGCATTACTATATATTAACTTGAAATTGGGTCTCCTAAGGGGAATTCTGACTTTTGCCAATGAAACTGAAGCACTGAGCAAGTGACTGAGGAAGATGCAATTAATTTTCCCCTCGTGAGTAAAATCATTGTATAAGCGATCGCAGCAGCCTCTGGGGCCAGATACAAGGCACTGAATTATATATCACAGAAGCTGATCTCTCCATCAAACCGCTCGAGGCCAAAATGAAGCCCCAAAAAGCCATATTACATCATGTCACCGTCCTAACTTAATGGGCGTGGCAGTTTTCTAACTGGTTTAAGCACGGGGAAAAACCCTTGCTCCCCTCCCACTCCATTTCAAAAGTATGGTAAACGTATTCTTTTTACACCCATAGGAACTAGTCTGGATGATCTAATGTTTGGAGCTTTCTGTGTCTAATTTATCTTTCTCAGATATTTTTCTCCACAAGATGATCCTTCAGGGTTTATTCAAAGCTTTAGAAAAATTCACAGAAGACCCACACCAGGAGGTCTGGATCCTGCCTGAGCCTTAAACTCATGGGAGGGGGCTTTAATTTAAAAAAAAAAAACAACAAAAAAAAAAACCCACACCAAGAAGTACGGATGCATCTGCTCTGAGATTTGAGTTCCTCAAATCTCTCAGGTGATTCCTGGGACTTGCCTGGTGGTCCAGTGGCTAGAAGTCCACACTGTCAATCCAAGCAGCATGGGTTCTATCCCTGGTCAGGGAACTAGACCCCGCGTGCTGCAACTAAGACCTGGCACAGCCAAATAAGTGAGAAAAATGTTTAAAGAAGTGTTTTAAAAGTCTCCCAGGTGATTCCCAAGGGCAGTAGAGAGCAAGCACTGACTTACATCTGCTCCAAGCCAGTTGCCCAGAAAGGTGAAGCAGCCTCTAAACTCACAGCCATGGTGCTTTCTGTTCCCTGGGTTTGTTCAGTTCAAAGCATATCCATGTGGACAACGGTTTTAAAAATGTGCCTGAGGTTTGTTTTGATCTGATATGTTAAGACCTACAGACGTGGAAATGGTGGCCATGAAGGAATAGGTTTATAGTCACAGATTCCCTAGAAACGGAAGACATAGCGTGCTGTGGAGGGCCACCTGGGGAAGCGCCAGGACCAGCCAGGAGGCAGGGAGGGGGATGCAGGGCTGAGAACCTGCATCTCACAGGAAAAGTAAGCAAGCTGAACAGCGTTAGACTGGATAATTTCAACAAGCTCTAGGGTGTATGGATGGCCCCTACCTACTCATCCAGTGCCTGGCCCTGCGGTGTTTTAGGGCAGGGGAATGGTGTCCTGAGAGCAGGAGTCTGATGAATGGAGGCTGGAGGGGATTTGGATTCATGACTCATTGGTTTGGAAGTCAAAGGGACACACACAGTGAGTCTCTTACTCTACCCAGGAATTAACTGAACAAGGGAGGGGCAGTCCCTCCTCTGGTTCACAAGGTCCCAAGATGCCAAAGCCTCATAAAATAGAGAAAAAATTAAACACACCATCAATACAGTATTACATTAGCCATCAGAGTCCTAATGATCACTAGGATAAAATAGTGATAAAAAGCTTTTGACTAGATGTTTTCAGTTTACACACAGTTTTCAGGTTGTCATATTCTTCCCAGAAAATCTATTGTGTGTGTGTACTAAGTCACTTTAGTTATGTCTGACTCTTTGTGATGCCATGGACTGTAGCCCACCAGGCTCCTCTGTCCACAGGGGTTCTCCAGGCAAGGAAACTGGAGTGCGTTGCCATGCCCTCCTCCAGGGGACCTTCCCCACACAGGGATGGAAGTCTCTTACATCTCCTGCATCAGGTGGAGAGTTCTTTACCACTAGCACAACTTGGGAAGCCCACAATAATATCATCATCTGTAGATATGGACACCCAGGCAGAAAGAGGGAAAGTGACTTTGTTTCCTTGTGGGGGCTTCGAAAAAAATCCTTGTTAGGATTTGAAACCAGATATCTGACTCCTGGTGCCCAACTCTGGCCATGCCCACCTCTGTCTGATGTGAGCCTTGGATGCTTTCTCTAATAACCACTGGGCACAATGACTGTTGATTGTTTACAAAAGCACAGTAATTTGTCTCCCAGGCAGGGGATGCTGGCCTGAGTGTGATCTTCTAGAAAACAGGGGCAGAAGCAAGCTCTCTGCTTTTCAGAGCAAGAGAACATTCCCTCAATGCTTCGAATCAGATGTGGGATTTTTTCCTGGAAGAGCATCATGAGAAAGGTGATCATAATCATGTACAAATACTGATGGGTCAGCCACAGGGAACGTTGTAGGTTTTGACAGACAGACCGGGAGTTGCACCAGTGAGTGAGTGGGCACCCTGCCATGTACGTGCACTTCGATGAGAAGAGAATGCATCTGTGACTCTAGTCCTTCCTTTCCATCCTTCTATTGTTTTCCGTGTGTCTGCGCACATGCGCGCTCAGTCTCTTCCGACCTTCTGTGTCCCCATGGACTGTAGCCCACCAGGCCTCTTTGTCCATAGGAGTTTTCCAGGCAAGAATACTGGAGTGGGTTGCCACTTCTTTCTCTAGGGGATCTTCCCAACTTAGGGATCAAACTCCCTTCTGCATTGCAGGTGGATTCTTTACCTCTTGTGCCACCTGCTGCTGCTGCTAAGTCGCTTCAGTCGTGTCTGACTCTGTGCGACCCCATAGACGGCAGCCCACCAGGCTCCGCTGTCCCTGGGATTCTCCAGGCAAGAACACTGGAGTGGGTTGCCATTTCCTTCTCCAATGCATGAAAGTGAAAAGTGAAAGTGAAGTCGCTCAGTCGTGTCCGACTCTTAGTGACCCCATGGACTAGAGCCTACCAGGCTCCTCCGTCCATGGGATTTTCCAGGCAAGAGTACTGGAGTGGTGTGCCATTGCCTTCTCCCTTGTGCCACCTAGGAAGCTCCTATTGTTATAAGGACATCAAACAAATGTTTAGACAGAGAGCCCTTTAACCAGCTTCTCAGTGGCAGTGAATCAAGTCAGAAAAGTAATTCAACCCTCGCTCCCAAGGTACAAGGGAAAGGAAGAAAAACTGTTTCTTTAGATTCCGTCTTCCCCATGGAACCATTTGTCACTTTCCTCGGACAGTCTGCATCTATCCTCTCTGGAAAGTGAAAGTGAAAGTCACTCAGTCCTGTCCAACTCTTTGCAACCCCATGGACTATACAGTCCATGGAATTCTCTAGGCCAGAATACTGGAGTGGGTAGCCATTACATTCTCCAGGGGATCTTCCCAAGCCAGGGATCGAACCCACGTCTCCTGCATTGCCGACAGATTCTTTACCAGCTGAGCCCCCAGGGAAGCCCAAGAATACTGGAGTGGGTAGCCTATCCCTTCTCCAGGGGATCTTCCTGGCCCAGGAATTGGATCGGGGTCTTCTGCAATTGCAGGTGGATTTTTTACCAGCTTAGCTACCAATCTGGACCACTTGCTAAAATGAAAGCTGTGAAAATGGAAGCCGATGCTTGTCTCTGCTCTCTGTGCATCTTCCTTGCTCGGTGTAGCCAGGAGGAGACTGTGGAAACAGGAAGTACAACAGATTCCCAGGCTCCTACAGGTCCTTCTGTGCCAACAGATGGGGCCCTGAGCACTTCCCCTTCACCATGCTATGTTGGTCACTAAAGCAAAGATGTAAACATAACCTAAATGTCCATCAACAGACAGGCGGACAAAGAAAATGTGGTCAATCCATACAATGGAATAGTATTCATTATTTACAAGTGAAAGTGAAGTTGCTCAGTCATGTCAGACTCTTTGCGACCCCATGGACTGTAGCCCACGAGGCTCCTTCATCCAAGGGATTCTCCAGGCAAGAGTACTGGAGTGGGTTGCCATTTCCTTCTCCAGGGGATCTTCCCAACCCAGGGATTGAACCCAGGTCTCCCACATTGTAGGCAGATACTTTACCATCTGAGCCACCAGGGGAGTCATCATTTAAAGCGGAGAGAATTCTGCAACATGTGAAAGCATGGATGGACCTTGGAGACATTATACTGAGTAAAATAAGCCAATCACAGAACATGCACTGCAGGATTCCACTTGGGCATCTAAATAGTAAAATTCAAAGAATGGAAAAGTGGAATGGTGATTGCCAGAGACTGGAAGGAGGGAGAAATCGGGACTTACTGCATAAAGTGTCAGTGAAGTGAGATAAATAAGCTCTGGAGATTCTGTGCCACCTGGTATCCTAGTCAACAACGATGTACTGGACGCTTAAAACTTCATTAAGAGTGTGAATACCATGTTAGGTGTTTTTTCACAATAAAATGAAATAGGAAAAGGTGAACTCTAAATTGCCCTTGGGAACTTCTCTGGTGGTCCAGTGGCTAAGACTCCGTGTTCCCAATGCAAGGGACCAGGTTCCATCCCTGGTCAGGGAACTAAACACCACATGCCACAGTGAAGATGGAAGATCTCACATGCTGCAACTAAGACCTGGCTCACCCAGATAAATAAATTAAATACTTCTAAAAATTAAAAAAAAACTTTAAAAAGTTTTCCTTGTTCTGATCCACTCATCCCTCCTGCTGTCTCTAGGCCGTCATTCCTTTACTGGATTCTCACAGAAACCCTGTTCTCCTCTTATGACAAACATGATGTTTCCCAGATGGGCTCAAAAGCGTGGAGGACAAGAGAAGTATTCTCCTCCTACTTCTAGGAACCGAAAGGAAGTGCTTGAATTTCACTTGCCTCAGAACTGTCTCCAGAGGAAGAATCCAGCCCCCAGGCAGTCTTGCTGAAGCCACCAAGAAGCTAAGAATCTCTTGCGGAGACATAAAGAGGCCAGGGAAGACCCTCCACTTCCTTGGCTTCATGGTCATTACCAAATAATTAAACACACACTTCTTGCTTCTTGAGACATTCTGGGATATGCCATTGCATTTTAGAGAACGCATCCTGTTTATAGAATGCATCATGCTTAGAGAACACTATATTTATCCATTAGCATTTGTCTGTCAACATGAATTAAAATGACAGGCTAATGTTAATGTCATATCAAAATTTCAGGAGTCTTTTGAGTTTGATAGAAAGTCATTTAAAGCAATTATTCTCTTTCTAAAAGCCTTTCATTTAGAACATCTGTTATTATATTATTGGACCTAGATTTCATAGAATATAAAAGACCTTTAATTTAGTTACAGTTGTAAACCATAAATATTAGTGATTTATACCTCATAATTATTCTTCCAGGGACAATTGCCAATTTTACAAAACCATTTGCAATTTTAACAGACAGTGGAGGAATTGCAAGCAAGCTGTTGTGATACAAATCTTTGCATCCAAGATAGGAGTTCCACCAGGTACCACAGTGCATGTTCCAGCGTGGGAATCCATCTCTGGCCATTGACCTTCCCTAGCTCTTTCCTTAGCACTTACCTTTTTCTTAATCCAGACAGTGGTTTCACTGTCCAAAGCTCATGCAGCATAAATAAGTACAGCTATTGTGACTTGTGAATATCTTGCTCATTTTTCTTCTAAAATCATAAGCTACAATATTAAGCTTTGTGCATTTTCCTCTTATTCTTCTCTTATTCCTCTTATTCATTCAGCAGATGATCTTTGCGCATCTTGTAGGTGCCAGACTAAACTTGGCTCCAGGGTTACCATATTGTATAATCCACATCTCATTTGTGAATTGCCCTCAGGAACACCATGCTTTGAAAAGGAGTTTATTACAATGCATGCAGAATTCATCACAACACACAACATTACAGAGCTCAGTCATTTTCACATAATATTACAATTTTAGCATTTATATATTCATGTTCTATTAGTTCATGAGAAGCACAATTAGCAAAATCATCTTAGATAAATACTTCAAAAGTACAATTCTTGAACTGTTGAAAGAATATCTACAGATGTCTGTCAATAGAGGTTTTGGATGATACAAGAAGATTTCATCAAATGTCTATGAAATTTGATGAAAATGACTCAAAAGACTTAGATTACTCTTTAGCAAAATGTTTTCTTTGGAAGAGGAAAAAAATATTTGTATCAGATGGAATGAGAGGTATGCATGGTCCAAGAATAATATCCAGCTTTATAGCAGGCCGCAGCTTTGACTTAGGTTTTTTTATGGGTTGCTGTTCCATTTTGATTATAGCTTGTTTACAAGTGTAGATTGTACCTGGAACATATATACAATTTTGTCCCATGCCAATCATTGTTCTTCCTTCTACTTTCTCCACTCTTCTTTATCACCATCACGTCACACGTTGGTCTAGCAACCTGTGTGATCTTTACTCTAAACGTGCACTAGCATTTCTTCTAGAAGTTCTCAAGGTTCTCACATCAGCTCTTTTTCACACATCTGAAAATTTAGGTAAGTAAATAAAGACACAGAGACTGATAGGCTTCTTGTAATCAGTTCCAATCAACCAGTCATCTTTTCATAATGGCAACTTGCAAGTAATATGGTATGATTTTCATATATTCTCTGACTACTTGCTCTCACTGGACACTTGAAATTACATAATCACAGGAAAACTGTATCTTACTCAACCTGAGGGGAATATATCACTGTTTTACAGGGAGAGGTATTAGCAAACCCATAATCATGCCCAAGGAATTGATATATTAGTGAGATTAGCATTTTCTGTCAAAAGTACCATTTCTGGATTTGCAGAGTATATGAGTCAGTTGAAATATTCTCTGTACAAGTTATAAAGAGAAGAGAAGACAGCCTGATGGAGTGGGAAGGGGTGCACTGTACAGATAGACAAGTATGGGCTTGAATTTCTGTTTTACTTCTTCCTAATATTAAGATGAGACATTCAGCTTCACTTTTTTATTTGTAAAATGAGGATAATAAAACAAGCATCCTAACACAACACACAAATGGTAGTTCTATCCTTTTTCTTCCTTCGAGGTAAAAAAACAAACCAACCAACCCGTGTTTAAAATATGCACCACTCAACACCACCAGACAGGAATAATCTAAAGTACAAAGTTTGAGATTGATGTATTCAGAGACAGAGATTATTAAATTTCCTTGTTCAGAAGAAACATAATTAACATGATCAGTTTAGGGTTTTTTTTTAATGCCAAATTCGCTTTCTAGTCTTAATGTTGTGCAAATTGTTGGCAAGTTGTTTCGTGTTCATGCTTCATAAAAACGGAAAAAAATCTTTTTCTTGTGCTTCAATGCCTATGTAGTTCCATTTGGGCCATTTTCTTTGAACCAAATGCAAATGAGTGAGGGAGGGTTGTAGCTATTTTACAATCTTCCTTTAATCAAGATCACTACAAAGCATCAGCCCACTGGGTGATGGGTGACATAAATCATATTAACTTAATTCTATGTTTCATTAAAGGCTTTAGTACTTTTATGAACCAGAATATCTGGGTCAATGCCGTGGAAACTTGAACCAAATTGCAGGGCTTGTGGATTCAATGATCTGTAGATCATTGAGATAAAGATAAAATCCCTGCTCCCCTCTCATTCTGGCCTCATTAGTACATGGTCACCTTGGCCCAGGTGGTAAAGAATTTGCTTGCAATGCAGGAAACCCAGGTTCAATCCCTGGGTCAGGAAGATTCCCTGGAGAAGGGAATGGCTACCCACTCTAGTACTCTGGCCTGGAGAATCCCATGGACAGAGGAGCCTGGTAGGCTACAGTCCTTGGGGTTGCAAAGAGTTAGACATGACTAACACTTTTACTTTTCACCTTTCAAGAGTTCTTGGCTTTGGAAGGGGCTGATGGGCCCTGGCCCCAGAAAGTAAAGGAGAAATCCATCTCTCTACAAAGTTCTGGACTTGTGAGGACAGTCATCTTTTTACCCAACCCAGGTTCAGCTGCTCTCTTCTCAAAAGCCATGAAAGAGGCCATGTTGGTGGAAAGGAAAGTTTGCTTTATTTTTGATGCCTGCAAAGGGTGGGGAGGGGCGCCGGACACCTGTCCAAAGACTGACTCCTCCTTCCCTGACAATCAGGGGAAGAGAGATTTTATAGACTGAGGTAGAGGGCTCCAGGCAGAAACAGCACAATCAGCTCTGACAGTCATCTTGATATTGGTCAGTGGTGGTTGACCAGGATCATCTTTGTTATTTTAGGTACAGTTAATCTTCAGTTCCATGGTTGGTTTGTTTCCATTTCTTTGAGGCCAGTTCTTGGGATTGTGGCAGTTTTTGTCAAGGCTATAGCCTGGGTGTTCATTGGGAGGACTGATGCTGAAGCTGAAACTCCAATACTTTGGCCACCTGATGCAAAGAGCTGACTCATTGGAAAAGACCCTGATGCTGGGAAAGATTGAGGGCAGGAGGAGAAGGGGACAACAGAAGATGAGATGGTTGGATGGCATCACCAACTCAATGGACATGGGTTTGGGTGGACTCCAGGAGTTGATGATGGACAGGGAGGCCTGGCGTGCTGCGGTTCATGGGGCCGTGAAGAGTCGGACACGACTGAGCGACTGAAATGAACTGATAGTCTGGTCATCATGTAGTTAAATTCTCCACTGAGTGGGGGTTTCAGTATCTACAAAGACAGCTCACAGGATATGGCTCAGAATATTATCTATAGTCCTTGAGAAGGAACTAAAGATCCTTGACTTTGCTTAATGATTACATTGTTATTCTTTGGTCTTCTTTGGCCGTTTTCCTTTATTTCAGCATTTTCTCACTTCTCTGATCAAACTTATTCTTTAGTTAAAGCTCCTCCACAGACCAAAGGTAGGCAGCAATACTGCAGTGGGAGGTAGGGGACAAGGATCATAGGGTCCTGCTCCATTTCAGTCTCTGTATTCTTTTTATCCCACACAGTTGAATACTTCTATGATTTTTCTATTTGCCTATTTTCTCAACAACCCTAAAAGATAAAATTGGCAGTAAAAAAAAACCCACTAAAGAATATTGCCTAAATGTCCCTTTTCATTTAATACTGCCTAGCCTGGGAGAATCTTTTTCTTTTTTATTCCTATGAGTTAACTATGACAACGCACACCGCAACATTGTTTCCACACTTCCAGACTTCAGGCACGTCTGTATAGCATCTAAATATTTATACTTCCTTTTCAAATGACAGGCCTCAGAATGTTTCTGTAATATTCATGCAAACATAGACATTGTTAAGCATCTTTGCCTCCTGAAGAAGGAAAATGAGAAAATCTGGGGAGAAGGATGGAGCCCAGAGTTGAGAAAGGTTTCCAACATCTTAGTGGTTATCCTGGAAGATTGTTCACCTGGGTTGTTTTGTAGTTTACAGGTCCCCGGGCCTGGCAGTAATTAGTGATGCTGGTTTTCATTCTTTCTTGCTAGTCACAGTTTGGAAGCAATAGATCTTTTTTCTTTGCCAGTCTCTGCTACTTTTTTCATAAAATGTATCTCATTCAATTCCAAAGCCCTAGAGCCCAAGAACATGGAGTTCTGGGAAACTCCAGAGAGATTTTATTTTGACTCCTCATTTTGTTGTGAAAAAATCGCAGCCCTAAATGGTAAGAGGACTTGCCCAGGTCACGTTGCAAAGCAAGAGACGTTCGATCTTCATCTTGATATAATCTTTAGAGTTGGGCCTAAAATGTGTGAATGACAAAGTCTGCATTTTCTCTCAAGAGTGAGCCTTTCATGTTCAAGTTAGTAGACACGTTCGTGTCCTTTCTGATCATTCTCTTTTTGACAACAGTATTAAGGCAAGTGCCTGTTTAAATGTTAAACTGAAGGATCTCCCTGGCAGGCCAATGGTAAAGAATCTGCCTTCCCAAGACGATCCTGTTTGGGTGCCCCGGAACAACTCAGCCTGCACACCACAACTAGGGAAAATCTGGGTGCTGCAAGGAAGACCCAGTGCAGCCAAAATAAAATAAATACATACATAAGAATTAAATCAATCAAATGTTAAGCTAAAACTAAGAATCGGACCAATTTTTGCTTTGCTTTGTGTTGGCTCCATTTAATTTCTACCAAATCTCTAACACTTAATTTTTCATATGTGGTTTTTTTCATCCTGATATACACATTTAAAATTCAAATTCCTATAAAATACATAGTTTTTCATTGTTTTGCTCTCTTCCGTCTCCTATGATAAACTCTCAAAGCCAAAATATCATTTAGGGCTTTGCCAGACATTTTCCCACCACATCAGGAAAGTAAGTGTATTTTGTTCCTCTGGATTAGCTGTAAAAAAAGCTAATTTTATACACTCATATAGAATTTAACCTTAATCACGGTTTGTACGATTCATCAGCTAAGTCATACTTAATATCTGCATCATTTATAGTACAATATTTACACTTAATGAATTAATTCAATTCTTAGTAAATGCTGAAATTGATGACTGGTATATTTTTAAAATACTCTTGATTGATTGGTTGATGTGGCTGCACTGGGTCTTTGTCATGGCACGCAGGCTTCTCTAGTTGCTCAGCAGCAGGTAGAATCTTAGTTCCCCGACCAGGGATCAAACCCATGTCCCCTGCATTGGCAGGCAGATTCTTAACCATGGGACCACTAGGGAAGTCCCGGTGTCTGGCATTTTTGAATGCAAATAGCCAGCTTTAAGTCTTAGCTCCACTCCTTTCTGGCTTCCTGACTGAAGGAGAGTCATGTAGCAATGCTGAATCTCAGTGTCCTCCACAGAGCAATCACAAACACGGTAACCACAACGATAATCTCTCACCTCTCTCCCAGGGCTTCAGTATCACTCCTCTTTTTATCTATAAGGAAGGGGTGTTCCCTGAGGTACCCTGTCTATCTCAGTGATCCCTTTTCCAAACTAGGCACCAATTAGTTAAAATACACCAAAAGCTCCCAGGATCTATGCAAGGTTTGTATTAAAGCACCTTTGCCACATTTTCCATACCATTGCTTATATTTCTGTTTTGAAGCAAAGGATGAGCCTTTGAAGGGAACAGTGACAATATATCAGTAGTGTTCATTTTGTGTTGGAGACGTAGCTGGATAGTGCTTGCTCGTGTGGCAGTACCTCTCCTGAAGGAGATGGGCGTTCAACCCCTGTCATGTCAGCAAACCATCAAACTGGCTCAACTCCAAATGAAAAAGAATAGACAGAGGAAGGAAAATCTGACCTGAAAAGATAATCAACCTAGAAATCCAGAAACTAGAAGGCCCAGGGGAAGGGTTAAGGCTGCAGCCAAATCTCTTCTTAATTTTCTTAATCAGACTTTTGTCAGCACAGGACATGTTTTGCAAATGGGGAAAAAATCAGAGCCTGTGAATAGCCTGGGACACATCTTATTACTTTCCGGATCACCAGGGAGCAATTTCTCAAGTTGACTTCCTAAAAGGTACTTGGGCTTCTGTCTCCTGTATGAAGATAATTATTTCTGTCATGATGAATAATTTAACCACCATTCCCAACTGCCACTCTCAGACCACTCACGGCTTTCAACAGAAGGAGATCCCCTGCTTTGTAACATAACAGTTTCTCTATTTTATGGCAGAAAGCAGAAGGAAAGCCAAAGTGTTCCCAAACCTTCCATCCCCAAAGCATGAGTTGGTGTCATTTGGTTTTTTCCAATGTAGAATCAGAGAACATTAGTACTGAATGTTTCCTTAGACAAGGATGGAAGCCTGATTAAGTCAGCGGTAGGACCCAGGCACCAGAGCTATGTAGAGTGAGGTTTTAGACCTGCATTTGTCTCCTGGTGAAATCTTTTTGTTTTAATCTCATACCTCTCTAACTCTGGTGAAAACATTGCCTAATAAAAATCCATGAAGAGAGGATCTTGGCCTAGTAACCTCATGCACCTCAGGACTCTGTTTACTCATCTGTAAAATGGGTCTAATGACTTAAAAACCCTTTTATTTTGAAACAATCTCAAACTTAGGGAAAAAGTTATACCTCCATATGCAAAGAACTTTCTTTTCCTGAACCTTCTGAGAGAAAGCTGTCAACATGGTGCCTACATGTTGCTCCATCAACCTGAATACTTCAGTGTGTATTTCCTACAAACAAGGGGAAAAGCTACCATACAGCTCTCTAAATCAAAATGCATTCAAGTTTCACCAGTTCTTTCAATAACATCTTTTCAGCACAGGGAATCAGTTCCTAATCGTACAATGCTTTCTTTCTGCCTTTTCACCTCCTTCACTCTGGAACAGTTTCCACGTCTTCCCTTGGTTCTTCATGATCTAGACATCTTTGACTATTCTGCTAAGTCACTTCAGCGTGTCCGACTCTGTGCGACCACATAGACAGCAGCCCACCAGGCTCCACTGTCCCTGGGATTCTCCAGGCAAGAACACTGGAGTGGGTTGCCATTTCCTTCTCCAATGCATGAAAGTGAAAAGTGCAAGTGAAGTCGCTCAGTCGCGTCCGACCCTCAGTGACCCCATGGACTGCAGCCTTCCAGGCTCCTCCATCCATGGGATTTTCCAGGCAAGAGTACTGGAGTGGGGTGCCATTGCCTTCTCCATCTTTGACTATTAACAGACCACTTTATTTTGTAGGAAGCCCCCAGTTTTTTCTGATGTTTCCTAGTGACTCGATTCAGAGCTTGTGTGATAGGAGCATCACATCACACAAGGGAAGCTGTGTTCCGGTGCTGACTAAACCCTGTCGCGGAGTGTGCCATTGTGGTTCTTGTATCACTGACGCTGTTAACTGTAGTTACATGACTCAGGGATTTCTCCCTGGACTCTTCACTCTAATGTTCTCCTTTCACAATTATTAGGTACCTTGTAGAGAGATACTTTGAGACTATATTATCAAACTCCTAATTTATTCATTTGCCTATTTCAATATGAACTCATAGTGACCCATTTTTCATAGAAGTATAGATATTTACAACATTGTGTTAGTTTCTGATGTACAGCAAAGTGATTCAATGTGTGTGCATGCTCAGTTGCTCAGTTGTGTCCAACTTTTGCAACTCCGTGGGCTGCAGCCCACCAGGCTCCTCTGTCCATGGGAATTTGCCAGGCAAGAATGCTAGAGTGGGTTGCCATTTCCTCCTCCAGGGCATCTTCCCAACCCAGGGATCAAACCTGCGTCTCTTGTGTCTCCTACATTAGCAGGTGGATTCTTTACCACTGAGCCACCTGGGAAGCCCCTGATTCAGTTATACCTACAGACATACATATATATGATTCAGGTATACACACATATATATATATATATATATATATATATGTATCTGATACATATATTCCTTTTCAGATTATTTTCCATTATAGATTATTGCAAGAGATTGAATATAGTTCCCTGTTTACACAGTAGGTCCCTGTTTATCAGCTTCATATACAGTAGTGTTTACTGTTAATCCTAAGCTCCTAATTTATCCCTCCCCTGTCCTTCCCCTTTGGTAGCCAAAACTTTGTTTTCTATGTATTTGAGTCTATTTTGTTTTGTTCATAAGTTCATTTATATTATTTTTTTAGATTCTACATATATATTTGTCTTGCTCTTTCTAACTTCACTCAGTCTGATAACTTCTAGGTCCATCCATGTTGCTACAAATGGCAGTATTTCATTCTCTCACGGCTGAGTAGTATTCTGTTGTATATATGCACCACACCTTCTTTATCCATTCATCTGTCTAGTTTGCTTCCACTTCTTGGCTATTGTGAATAGTGCCGCTGTGAAGATAAGGGAGCATGTATCTTTTTGAGTTAGTCTTCTCTGGGTATATTCCCAGAAGTGTTATCCCTGAATCATACGGTAGCCCTGTGTTTATGATCATGAAATGAAAATTAGAGTGTTGGTTAAAAGATCTCCAAAAAGGAAACAAAATAAAAGCTACCATTTCTCTGCACTTCTCAGGACACTCACAATGTTTTAATGACCAATCTGTGCTCTGCCCAAAAAACGATATTGAAAAAAAAAGAGGTCAGTGGTTGCCCAATATACCCTGCACACTTTAGCACTTTGGAGATCCTGCTGGGATGAAAACCCACATATGATCCTGGCAAGGTGGCTGTTTCCTTTTGTTTGGCTGAACGGCTCATTCAGACCTGGATTATAAACCCTGGCATTCTCCTGGGAGGTCATTCTTCTTTCCCTGGGGCTCCTGTTATCTTTATTTTATAATATTAATGATAACTGTAACCACCAGCTGGGTCATGCTAAAATGAGCATTATCTTAACAAAACTGAAATTCACTGGTGGGACTTTCTTCTAAACACCATTATGCATAACAATATTTTTAATGGGGTGATTCCTACCAAGTGGTTCACAAAACTCTTGTCATTTTTTAAAGCAGAATTAAATAATACCAGGCAGCAGAGTGTGTAAGGCATAAATTACAGATGGCAGGAGGGCAAGACATTGTGTGGTGAATAAATTAAAGTCCTCAATTATGAGGCAAGAGAGGTGTGAGGAGGAAGAACGGAGGCCTTGGGAGAGAAATGTTTTCAGATGACATTGAGACAAGGTCATGACCCCATGAGGTTCTAAGACCCAAGGGATAACAGTGCATTAAAGGGGATCATTACTATGGAAGAGAAGGATTTCCCTGGGCACAAAACATTACCCATGTAAGCATTTGAAAAAATGTAAGCATTTGAAAAAATCTTCCACTTGATTGTAAAGTGCTAAAGGTCTGGTCATGTTTACAAAAGCAGAGAGATTAGTGCTTATTATATATCTGATGGGTGGTCATGAGGCATATAAAGGGTCAGACACTTTGGTCCCAAAAAAGTATAAACATAACCTCAAATTAAAACGAGGCCCTTTTTGAAATTTTGAGATGGGATGAATAATAAGGGGAAATATCTGACTTCTTTGTAGCCCTTACCTTTGTAGGGATTTAAGCTCAGCTTACTGAGTCTCAGAAATCTCTCAAAACTTGGCCTTTTGCACCATTTGCATGGGTTTGAACCTTCAGCATCACTTGCCTTGGCACACATTATGTGTGCGCATGTTGTCGTGTCTGGCTCTTTGCTACCCCATGGACTGTAGCTCTCCAGGTTCCCCTGTGTGTGGAATTTTCCCAGCAAGAACACTGGAGCAGGTTGCCAATTCCTTCTCTAGGGGATCTTCCCGACCCAGGGATGGAACCTGCGTCTCTTCCTGCATTTCCTGCACTGGCAGGCAAGTTCTTTAATACTGCGCCACCTGGGAACCCCCTCACAACCTCATACAAATCCCACTGCCTCTGTAGTTTGGGGCTCTCCTTCTAGTCTCTTCCTGATGCTCCCCCAGGGAGCTGCTAGGATCTTATTTTCTGAAAGGGAAAATTGACTATACAGGTCCCCTTGTAATTATCTAACATGAAAAATTCATCCTACAGGACAGACTCTAACATGTCTAATATGTTCCAAGAGATTCTAAAACCATCTCCCCAAGATGGTTCTCTCTGCCATCAAGCTTCAGCTTCACTGGCCATTCAGCCTTCCTCACATAGTTCATACTTGTTCATAAAAGTTCGTACAAGATCCTTGTATAGTTCATACAAGATCCTTGAATTTACACAGGCTCCCCTAAGGGCCACTAACAACACATGTTGAGCATTTGTGCAAATGCATGGTCAGGTCACCCAAGATGACTGTTCTCTTGTTCTCTCTGCATCCTCTGTTCAACCAAACATGGTCCACTGGAGAAGGGAATGGGAAACCACTTCGAAACCACTTCAACATTCTTGCCTTGAGAACTCCATGAAGAGTATGAAAAGCCAAAAATTTAAGACACTGGAAGATGAACTCCCCAGGTCAGTAGGTGCCCAATATGCTACTGGAAAGGAGAAGAGAAATAGCTCCAGAAGGAATGAAGAGGGTGAGCTAAAGCAAAAAACAACACAGTTGTGGATGTGACTGGTGATGGAAGTAAAGTCCGATGCAGTAAAGAACAATATTGCAGATGAACCTGGAATGTTAGCTCCATGAATCAAGGTAAATTGGAAGTAGTCAAATTTACCTTGGCAAGAACGAGCATCAACATTTTAGGAATCAGTGAACTAAAATGGACCAGAATGGGTGAATTTAATTCAGATGACCATTTTATCTACTGAAGTAGCAAGAATCCCTTAGAGGAAACAGAGTAGCCCTCATAGTCAACAAGAGAGTCCGAAATGCAGTACTTGGGTGCAATCTCAAAAATGACAGAATGATCTCTGTTCATTTCCAAGGCAAGCCATTCAGTATCACGGTAATCCAAGTCTATGCCCCAACCACTAATAGCGAAGAAGCTGAAGTTGACCGGTTTTATGAAGACCTTCTAGAACTAACACCAAAAAAAGACGTCCTTTTCATCATAGGGGACTGGAATGCAAAAGTAGGAAGTCTAGAGATACCTGGAGTAATAGGCAAATTTGGCCTTGTCATACAAAAAGAAGCAGGGCAAAGGCTAACAGAGTTTTGCCAAGAGAACACACTGGTCATAGCAAACACCCTCTTCCAACAACACAAGAGATGACTCTACACACAGAAATCACCAGATGGCCAATACTGAAATTTGATTGATTATATTCTTTGTAGCCGAAGATAGAGAAGCTGTATACAGTCAGCAAAAATAAGACCTTGAGCTGACTGAGGCTCAGATTGTGAACTCCTTATTGCAAAATTCAGACTTAAATTGAAATAGGGAAAACCACTAGGCCATTCATGTATGACCTAAATCAAATCCCTTAGTATTATACAGTGGAAGTGACAAATAGATTCAAGGGATTAGATCTGATAGAGTGCCTGAAGAACTATGGACGGAGATTTGTGACGTTGTATAGGAGGCAGTGATTAAGACCATCCCCAAGGGAAAAAAATGCAAAAAAGCAAAATGTTTGTCTGAGGAAGCCTTACAAATAGCTGAGAAAAGAAGAGAAGGGAAAGGCAAGGGAGAAAAAGAAAGATATACCCATCTGAATGCAGAGTTCCAAACAATAGCAAGGAGAGATAAGAAAGCCTTCCTCAGTGATCAATGCAAAGAAATAGAGGAAAACAACAGAATGGGAAAGACGAGAGATCCCTTCAAGAAAACTAGAGATACCAAGGGAACATTTCATGCAAAGATGAGCACAATAAAAGACAGAAATAGTATGGACCTAACAGAAGCAGAAAATACTAAGAGGTGGCAAGAATACACAGAAGAACTATACAAAAAAGATCTTCATGACCCAGGTAACCATGATGGTGTGATCACTCACCTAGAGCCAGACATCCTGGAATGTGAAGTCAAGTGGGCCTTAGGAAGCATCACTATGAACAAAGCTAGTGGAGGTGATGGAATTCCAGTGGAGCTATTTCAAATCCTAAAAGATGATGCTGTGAAAGTGCTGCACTCAGTATGCCAGCAAATTTGGAAAACTCAGCAGTGGCCACAGGACTAGAAAAGGTCAATTTTCATTCCAATACCAAAGAAGGGCAATGCCAAAGAATGTTCAAACTACCACACAGTCGCACTCATTTCACATGCTAGCAAAGTAATGCTCAAAATTCTCCCTGCCAGGCTTCAGAAGTACGTGAACTGAGAACTTCCAGATGTTCAAGCTGGATTCAGAAAAGGCACAGGAACCAGAGATCAAATTGCTAACATCCGTTGAATCATAGAAAAAGCAAGAGAATTCCAGAAAAACATCTTCTTCTGTTTCATTGACTATGCTAAAGCCTTTGACTGTGTGGATAATAACTAACTGTGGAAAATTCTTAAAGAGATGGGAATACCAGACCTCCTTACCTGCCTCCTGAGAAATCTGTATGCATGTCAAGAAGCAACAATTAGAAACAGATACATGGAACAATGGACTGGTTCCAAATTGGGAAAGGAGTATGTCAAGGCTGTATATTATCACCCTGATTATTTAACTTATATGCAGAGTACATCATGCAAAATGCTGAGCTGGATGAAGCACAAGCTAGAATCAAGATTGCCAGGGGAAATATCAAAAACCTCAGTTCCGCACATGACACCACCCTTACGGCAGAAAGCGAGGAGGAACTAAAGAGCCTCTTGATGAAGGTGAAAGAGGAGAGTGAAAAAGCTGGCTTAAAACTCAACATTCAAAAAACAAAGATTATGGCTTTGTGGCAAATGGATGGGGAACCAATGGAAACAGTGACAGACTTTATTTTGGGGGGCTCCAAAATCACTGCACCCATAAAATTAAAAGATGCTTGCTCCTTGGAGCAACCTTGACAGCATATTAAAAAGCGGAGGCATTACTTTGCCGACAAAGGTCTGTCTAGTCAAAGCTATGGTTTTTCCAGTGGTCATGTATGGATGTGAGAGTTGGACCATAAAGAAGGCTGAGTGCCGAAGAATTGATGCTTTGAACTGTGGTGTTGGAGCAGACTCTTGAGAGTGCCTTGGACTGCAAGGAGATCAAACCAGTCAATCCTAAAGGAAATCAGTCCTGGATATTCATTCAAACTCCAATACTTTGGCCACCTGTTGTGAAGAATTGACTCATTGGAAAAGATCCTACCGCTGGGAAAGACTGAAGGCAGGAGGAGAAGGGGACGACAGAGGATGAAATGGTTGAATGGCATCACTAACTCAATGGACATGAGTTTGAGCAAGCTCCAGGAGATGGTGATGGATAGGAAAGCCTGGTGTGCTGCAATCTATGGGTTCACAAAGAGTTAGATAAGACTGCGCGACTGAACAACAGCAGCAATGGTCAGGTCACCCAAGATGGCTGTCCTCTTGTTCTCTCTGCATCCCCTGTTCCACCTGCCCCTGCTTCACCTGCATCTCACTCACATGACTGACCTTCCTACATACCTGCCCCAGGCCTCAGCTAGTGACTATTCTTTCCAAAGGGGCAGTGAGGGGGTGTGCCACTCTGCTGGTTTCCTTGGTAACTGAGGAGTCAACCAGATGTGGATTCCCCCTATTACTGATAACCTCACCCTCTCCTGAGACCGAAGACTGGTGCCAAGGCCCACCCACAGTGTAGTGTCACTCCAGGACCTTCCTTCCCATGGAAGATTCCCCCTCCATTAAACCATCGATGGTGTTGTGCAATTTCTATGTTACTCTTTAAAATGCCCAATAAAGATTAGCACGGAGCATGGCCAGGTGCTGTGTGAAGCATATCACGATACGCACCATGGATGTGACAGAGTCCTCCTGCTTCCAGGCTGTGTTCACGGACAGATACTAAACCCAGGCTGTTGCCATCTGCCATCTTCCTGATGCAGATTCTTCTGATGTGAATTGCTGGGTCAGCTCCCTCAATCAATGGTCTCTTCTTGATCAATCAGTTTTGAAGGAAAGCTACTTTCGGAAGAGCAACCGACATTAATGATGACAGTAGAGTGACTGTAGGCTGAAATGACTTCATCTGGAAAATATAAACTCCTTAACAACATTTCAGCTCCATGTAGAGGAGCTCTTGTCTGCCACAGAAGCTCCTGATGACCTCACCTGGAGTAAGGGTTATCTGCAGTTCTCAGCACCTGGTTGCTAACACGGATTTATTAAGTCATCGCAGTAGGATACCCTTAGCTGGAATTCCCCGAGACCCTTTCAAAGGTCTTACAGCCAAATACATAGGAAGTATCCTTGAAATAATTTGAGCTCTAGAAGTGAATTTCTATGTGAACGAGTCTTGCTGGCTATGTGAAGTCTTACAGGGAAAGATTCAAAGAATTGGGTTAATTAGCTTGGTGAGAAGAGAGTTGAAGGAAAATTTAATAACTATCCTTAGGAATCTGAAAGATTATTATAAATAGGCTGTTTCCCAGCTGTTCTCAATACCCACAGAGAGCAAAGCTTTTGATGAAGCAAGAAGGATTTGAATAAGACCTGGTTAAGAACTTCCACAGTTGACACTGAAACCAGGCTACCAGGGAAACCTTTCAGAACAACCCCCTGTTCAATTACCTGGCTCTAGTCCTGGATCCAACCAGTCCATCCTAAAGGAAATCAGTCCTGAATATTCACTGGAAGGGCTGATGCTGAAACTGAAGCTCCAATACTTTGGCCACCTGATGCAAAGAGCTGACTCATTAGAAAAGACCCTGATGCTGGGAAAGATTAAAGTCAGGAGGAAAAGAGGATGACAGAGGATGAGATAGTTGGATGGCATCACTGACTCTATGGACATGAGTTTGAGTAAACTCCGGGAGCTGGTGATGGCCAGGGAGGCCTGGCATGCTGCAGTCCATGGGGTCGCAAAGAGTCAGACACAACTGAGTGACTGAACTGAACTGAGTCCTGGATCAAAGAATTAAACAAATAACCCTTGTATTTCTTCCACAAAGGATTTGTAATTCTATTCTAACAGCAAGTCAGTCTATCAGAAAAGGGTGGAGGAAATTCACTGAAAAGCCACAAAGTGCTTAGTGTTGATTTTTCTAAATATTACATATAAGAATAATAATTAAATTTAGAGCTCTATGTAATGGAGAGGTTGTGTAATTTTAGTCTTGAAATTGCAGCCAATCAAAACACTTCCAATGGCAAAGAAATTGAAAACTAACATATACACTTCACACCCTGGAAACAAGTTTTGAAATATGATATCACCTACGACCTATAATGCAAATATCTACACTTTTGTCATCTGTCAAGCCATAAATCAGGTGAGTTGGTGTGCCCTTCAATAGAAATACCATCTCCAGTTCTGGCCACAAACAATAAAAGAGCTATGGAAATTCATTTATTTCCCTGAATCATTTGAAAATGCCACTCTTTGTTTGGAGCTATTCCAAGACTTAGGGTGCAATTCAGTCCCAGTAGTCAAAATATTCAACAACAACAAAACCAGCAAATGGGGTATTAACCACACCCTGGTGAAATTCCTCTTTGAAACAGATTGGTAGTGCATTCAATTAAAAACGACTTCAGTTTATTTAAGCCCCAGCCCATGAAAACATTCCCCAAAGCTTTAGCTATGAATAGTTTTCTTGTGCACTTTGCTGCAGCTTTCCAAACGTTAGCCCCAGGGCCCCAAACATTCTGCAGAAAGCACAAGATGTTGGAAATGAGGCTCAAGGGGCTGGAGAGTTGTTTCTCCCCCTACCCCCACCCTGCATCCTGCAAAGCCTTTAGGAAAAGCAAGCTGCTAGCCAACTTTTGTGCCCCTCTCAAATTCCAGGGTCCCAGAACAGTAATTAGCAATTAGCATTGGCACCAAAATAAAGCACCAATATCTTTTGGCAAAGAGGTAAACCCAACACACGAGGCGTTTAGCATTCGTTAATGAACAATTCTTAATTAATCAACTCTGAAATAAATAGCCATCTTCAGTTTTGCCAGAGACTATTTACTTCCAAATTATTCCCTCATTACCAGTAACAACCAATTTAGGGACTGTATCACGGCATACGTTTTAGGAATGTCACCTTGATGAGGCTATTGTAACAATAAAATGGCATATACTGTTAAAAGAGTTTTTCCGTATGTATTAATAATGTATCTGTGCTAGATTTTAATATTCTATGTCTTAAGCTGCAGTGCTTTACATATTAAGCTGGCAAAAAGATAAGCCGTGATGAACCCCCCACTCTTAGCTATTCTCATAATACAGACATAACAACTCCCTGCATTTTCAAGGCTTACAAACCATTGTTACCAAAATCTGACTCTTAAGCAATGTTATCGTAGTCATCCCTCAGTATCCTCAGAACCTCAACAGATACAAACCAAAGGATGCTGAACTTCTTACATAAAATGGTGCAGTAGTTGCCTGTAATAACCTAGGCACATACTTTAACACATTGGTAACATTACTTATAATACCCAGTGCAATGTGAATTCTGGGTAAATAGTTACATGGCAAATTTAAGCTTTGCTTTTTGGAAGTTTGTTTGGAATTTCTCCCCCAGTAATTTTGACCTACCATGAGTCTGCAAAAGAAGCCGCAGTTACAGAGGGCTGACTGTGATTTGCAAAACGGTTCCATAAGGAGTTTTGTAATAGATTTCTGCACCATTAATGGGCCCCTTTCAAAAGGAGAACACTTCCACCTTTCCTTTTCTCCCCAGATGGTTCTAGGTAAAAGGTGAGCAGTAAGCAGTTTCAACAGTGGCTTTCTCAGCGAATTAGGGATGATCTAGGGCAGACTCAATATTTTTGTTTAACTGGTGAAAAGAGAAGGTGTCAGGAAATAAGTGTTCAGCTACAAGAAAATCATAACAGAAAGCCACAAATAGGCCGGCTGCACATTTGTAAAACAAGCATGGAAAATCTAGGTGTGTCTTTTCTTTCTTTCTCTCTCTCTCTCTCTCTCTCTCTCTCTCACACACACACACACACAGACTCTAACAGAAATCCTCAAAATAACAAATACCTCTTGGCATTGGTAACATTGTATTTAAATGTTGGTACACAATTAACTTGGCAAAAACACACATCTTGTGCCAGAAAGCCAGGAAGTGGGCACTGGAAAGTCTGTAATGTAAATAGACCTACATTCAAACTCCAGCTCTGAGGGTGGGAGATTCATTCCTGGTACTCTCATTACTTGTCAATAAAATGGGTTAAGAAGCTATATTTTCAAGGTTATCACAAGGACTAAATTCCATAAGGTATGTGAAATACAAAGTAGCTCAGATGGTGGGAAATCTGCCTGCAATGCGGGAGAACCAGGTTCGGTCCCTGGGTCGCAAAGATCCCCTGGAACAGGAAATGGCAACCCACTCCAGGACTCTTGCCTGGAGAATTCCAAGAAGAGGAGCCTGGCAGGCTACAGACCAAGGGGTCACATAGAGTTGGTCATGACTGAGCAACTAACATTTTTTTTGGTATTACAAATGTATCTCAAAGTACCCTCCAGGGAGTGACCATAGGCTTAAAACCTCTCCTTCAAGCCACCCATTGGGAAAATTCCAATTTATTAAAAATTTTTGATGGGGAAGGATAAATTAGGAGTTTGAGATTAATATATACACACTACTGTATATAAAATAGATAACTAACAACAATCTACTGTATAGCACAGGAAACTATACTCAATATTTTGTAATAATCTAAAAGGGATAAAGATCTGAAAAAAATAATATATATATATGTACAACTGAACCACTTTGCTGTACACCTGAAACTAACACAGCATTGTAAATCAACTTTACTTCAATGAAAAAAAAAATTTTTTTTAATTTTGCACAAGTCACACAGAATTAAGTCTCTCTAAATCTCTTTCTGTCACTAAGATATCTACTAGACTCTGGTGGGTGGGGACTTGTTTGCCTTGAATTAAAATGAGGAAACAAGTAAGAAAAGATTTTTTCAAAGGAAAAATTATGAAGTTGTTTCAAGCTAACAAGAAAGTATGATGGGGACAACATCTCCAAGGCTCTGGGTGGAAATCCTTCCCACGAACGTGCCCACCAGGAGAAACATGCCTTCCTTATGGAGATGAAGAGCATGTTTATGTAGAAATATATAGCACTCCAAGCTTGAAAGTGAAAGTCATTCAGTCATGTCCAACTCTTTGCGACCCAATGGATTATACAGTCCTTGGAATTCTCTAGGCCAGAATACTGGAGTGGGTAGCCTTTCCCTTCTCCAGGAGGCCTTCCCAACCCAGGGATCGATCCCAGGGCTCCCACATTGCAGGCGGATTCTTTACCATCTGAGCCACAACGGAAGCCCAAGAACACTGGAGTGGGTAGCCTCTCCCTTCTCTAGCGGATCTTCCTGACCCAGGAATCAAACCAGGGTCTCCTGCATTGCAGGCGGATTCTTTACCAACTGAGCTATCTTGTCCAAGCTTGAGAAGGTGACTTTTAGATTTTCAAAGCAATGCTGGGAGAACTTATAAAAGAAGTATCTTCTCAACGAAGGAATGAATTAAGAGCATGGTAGGATGTGACGCGAACAATGGAAAACAGGTGCATGTCAATTTCCCCTCCTGGCTTCTGATTCTGTCCTCTCCTTTTCTGACTGATGTTTGCAACTCACCTCCCTGCTACCTGGATTACTGTTAAGCTCCTTGGTAACATTTTTATCTGTTTCTCCTTTCTTTATAGTGTCTCCTTTCCTCTGCTTCTTCTCCTTCACTTTTGAGCACCTTTGAATATCTCATGTCTGAAAATCTCTTTCCCGGACTCCTGCTTTCTATCTCTCCCCATAGAGTCCTGTGCACTTTTGACCTCGCTCATCTCGGGTCTCGAAAGGATGGGTTAGGGGAACTGTCTCTCCCCTTCTCTTTTAAGTCTGAGTCTCTAACACATGCTATTGAAACTTCTGGGGGAAAGATTGCTTTTTCACAAGAACTTATGTGGAGAGAATCTGATGCTTTCCTTTGTCATATAAGTCTAAAATGACCGTTATCCTCATTATCATATGTCTTGGCAACTAGGAAGCTCTGAATAAGTTTGCTGCCCAAATATAGGAATCAGTGATGGTGACTTATTGCCATGGGTCACTTGTCTAACATCCGTTTTCTCCTAAGATAATCCTAACTTTCTTTAACTGAGCCCACCAGCCTTGCATCTTTTTCAGCCTCTTCTTCCATTAATTCATAAACATGCTCTCTTGATTTTGACTCCAAACTACTTTCTACTTCTTCCATTCCCAACCCAGGCCCCAACTGATCCATGTCTTGACTAGACAGCTGCAATGGTCTACCAATGGATCAATCACCTTCTTTTACTCTAGTCCCTCCCAAATTGTTCTCAAGAGTAGTCTGAAGTGTTTTACTTGAGTATTTTCTTGATTAAGTCTTAAGTGTTTTATTTATTAAGTGTTTTCCTTGTGGAAGGCCATAGGCGTTTTGCGGTGTACACTGGCATCGGTGGCCCATCTGACTTGAATCCCATGGTGTACATGCTGGTAACAGCAGTAGTTAGAGGCAGCAATAACTCTAATAAAACTGATATCTATCAAATGTTTATTATGTCCCAGGCCCAGTGCTGGGCCTGTGGGCCACTCTAGCCCTACGCAAATACCATCAACACTAGGTTAAAATTATCATCACCATTTTACAGACAAGGGACCTAAAGCGTGAACTTTCTCAAGGTCCTGCTACTATGAAGTGTCCAAAATATGACTCAACTCCCTTTAATATGACAGCAGGGTCTGCATTCTTAGCCCCTGCCCTGCACTGCCTCCTAAACATCATCCTGCACTCCTTGGGGGAAATCAAAGCGAAGTTTGAAACAGAAAGACAACCTGCATTTAGAAATTTTAGGCCAGGACTATACTGACCACTACAGATGTCTCCTGGGTTAAAGAGGTTCTGAGAGAGTCCAACAGAAGCTGTAGATTTCTCACTTTTCTTTTGCTGCTTTCAAAGTTGGGACAAGAGGGTAAACTAAGTCCTCTTCCTCCTTCAGATACTATAAAACAAAGGAATACTCTGCAGTGATGTGTATTCTTTAACCAAGATGTGACCCCAAAACTGGGTTCACCTCTTGTGAGTGTCAAACCCGTAGACACAACCAAGTCAAAGATCAAGAGAAAGAATGACGTATTATTACTTGTAGCAAGTAAGGAGAGTACCAGGATCTTTCCCAGAGCAGTGTCTCCTTGAACAGCAAAATCTGGGGAGTTTTCTGCTAAGGTACATGCACATTCATAAAGGGTATGGAGCAGAGGAGAATTCAACATGAAATCGGGACAAAGGTCCACAGAGTCCAAGCCTTAGTTGATTGAATTCAGGAGGATCAGCATCATCCTTCTACCTCCCGCCTGGTGGGGGCCTTAGTCCTACAGGACTCAAAGACTGTGCCAGTGAAGGTGTTAGTTGCTCAGCATGTCTGACTCTTTGCGATCCCATGGACGGTAGACCACCAGCCAGCCTCCTCTGTCCATGGGATTCTTCAGGCAAGAATACTGGAGTGGGTAGCCATTCCCTTCTTCAGGGGATCTTCCCAGGGATCAAATCTGGGTCTTCTACATGACAGGTGGATTCTTTAACATCTGAGCCACAAGGGAAGCAGCTATCAGATTATTTTTCACATCCCTGGAGGAGGAACTAGGAACTGGTTTTATTGCTTAACTATTGTTTCCTGACTGCTTTTCCTTTCCTCCTGCATTTCCATTACTTCCTTTGTTCAAGGGCAAGGATGGCACCCAGGCTTAGATCACAAAATGGTTTAGACCAGAATGGCTTCCCTTATGTCAAGAAAGCCACTGCTGGTTCTATTTCTTCCACAGACCGCCTAGCCTATCTGCTTACAAAGATGGTCCTTAGTATTTTCAGAGAAATAGTCACTCTCTAACATAATATGGTGATTCCACTTTTATTTGCACTGTGAGAGTTGAGATGCTGGACTTGACCTCCAGGTGGTGAAGGGGGAGCCAGAGGCTTCCCTCTTCTGGACGGTGACCAGTCCAACCCTTGGCCCTAATTTCCATTCACCTGTTGGTCCACATCCAAAGGGAAGAACCCTTATCATGTACTGCTGAAAGGATGGATGAGCAATCATTAGTGACCTCTTGTTGAAGGGGTACTTGAAATTACCAGGCAGGAAGGTCACAGTGTGTGTTAGCGACTGCCAGTAATTCTTTGCAGAAAGGAGGTGAAATGATTATAAAAACAGGTCAAGGGATAAAATGGAGTAAAGAAGAGTGGAGCTTTATGGGTGAAACATCAATGCCCAGGCTTCCATTTTGCCACTACGGCTGTCAGGAAGCAATTGCTCCTTTGTTCATTTAAATGACAGGCTTTTAAGAGGTGACCTCAGCCATTAATCTTAAGCAAAAGCCCCTCTTTGGTTCATCCCTGGTGGATAAGCTGCTTCCATGAAATAGCAATAAATCCCACTGGTTGCCCCTGGAGGAGAGGGGCGTCCCTCCCATCCCAGTAGGCTTGGGAGATAAAGGTTTTGTGTGTGTGTGTTTTAAGGAAAAGAGAAGTTAATGAATTTCATTTGTGCAGTCTTTGAAAAGTTCAATAAAGAATGAGATGGAATCTTAAGTATTTCTTTTCTTTTAAAAACAGTATTGGAGTATAGTTTGATTTACCACATTGTGTTAGTTTCAGGTGTACGGCAAAGTGAATCAGTTATACGTACACATATAGCCACTCTTTCTTTAGATTATTTTCCCGTATAGATTATTAGAATATTGAGTGGAGTTCCCTGTGCTATACAGTAGGCCCTTGCTAATTATCTCTTTTATAGTATTTATTTTCCATTCCTTATCTTGATCTTTATTCCAGATTCCGTCTGACTTGCCCAGCTATTCGCCCTCCTCCCTGACACATACCCCAGCCTCTTCACCTGTGAAGTTCCATTTATGCCCAGGGGCCCGATCTACAGCACTTGCAAGGATGTCTGAATCCCCTAGGAGTTCAGTCCCTGGCATCATTCTCTGTCCTACAAAGTCACAATGGCACAATTTCTGATGGTCCCCAGGGAGACAAACTGAGGTCAGTGAAGACTTTTCAATGAATACAGAAGTCTTTCTTCTGGCTGGCATTACCCGTCTCTAGACCACCTCCTCCATCATGGGATGCCCAGGTCTGGGATTACGGTCTTTAGTGGGGAACCACCTGAGCCAGAAGAGTTCAACTTGATCTCATGCTAACAGCAAACAGGGATACCAGGGCCTTGATTTCCCCATATATATAAAGGAAAAATGTTCTGGTACCCAGAGCAAACCAGCAACAACACCAAAGGTGCTCTCAATCCTACAAAGAGAAATGTTCCCAGAAGTGATTCCAAAGTCCTCCAGTGGCCCGAAAGCAAATCTTTTTTAGGTTCCAGATGATCAGATGAAACATTCTTAGAAAGTCATCATTTGGGACCAGGCACTCCACTCGGAGTCTTCAGAAAACTTAATAAATGATAGTGTGGTGCTCTTAAATATTTATATGAGAAGGTGAGGCCCTGCCAATTTCCTCAGCTGGAGGCAGAATGCTTTATGTCAAATATGAATCATCCTATAGTATCCTTTCTCAAAAGGGCTTTACTCCTGGTCATAAATCAGTGCACTGGAGTGAACCAGACACTTTTATTTGTTTATAATCTTTTTTCCCTCAGTCGTTGCAAATTCATTTTGCGAGAAGTTCTGCTTCACACAGCACAGCTGGGCCTCTCCCTTCAGCCACCCATGCTTTCTAAGTCAAAAAAAGATTAGGCTTATCATACCAATGAAAATACAATGAAACTAGCATATTAAAGTTCAATACAACGTGATGGTTAGGAGTCTAAACCCAGCTGTTGAATCGCCTACATTTTAGCTCTGTCATTTACTAAATGTGTCAGTTGAGTAAATTATGCTCTAAGCTTCAGTTGCCTCCACTCTAAGATGGGGATAATAATACAGGAGTGTGTGGAAATAGTCCCCTCTCAAAGTTAACTGTTATGATTATTACAGCTAGAAACCTACGCATTTATGAAACCAATACTTCTACAAGGGAGGAGATAAGTTTTTCAAGCCTGGCATTATTGACATTCTAGATGAGATAATTCTTTTCTTGGAGTGACTGTTCTATGCATTACAGGATATTTAGCAGCATTCCAGGCTTCTACCCTCTAGATGCCAAAAGCCTCGCCACTGGTTATTGTCAAATATCCCTGGGGGACAAAATTGTTCCCGGTTAAAAACTATTGAGGTACATTTAAAAATAGATAGATGGATAGACATATATGATGGATAGATATGATGGATGGATAACTAGATGGATAGATAAATGGATAGGTAGATAAAAGATAGATAGATGATACATAATAGATAAGATGAATAGATACAATGGATGGATGAATAGATAGATTTAGATATACAGATATATATAGGTTTATATTGGAGAAGGCAATGGCACCCCACTCCAGTACTCTTGCCTGGAAAATCCCATGGACGGAGGAGCCTGGTAGGCTGCAGCCCATGGGATCACGAAGAGTCGGACACGACTGAGCAACTTCACTTTCACTTTTCACATTCCTGCATTGGAGAAGGAAATGGCAACCCACTCCAGTGTTCTTGCCTGGAGAATCCCAGGGATGGGGGTGCCTCGTGGGCTGCCGTCAATGGGGACGCACAGAGTCGGACACGACTGAAGCGACTTAGCAGCATAGGTTTATATACATCTTCTCTATGTCTTGATGGGAGTTAGAAAAATTTAACAAATAGCACAAGTAAAACACTTCACATAGTACCTACCATGATTTGTATTCAATGAACAGTTGTTATTGTTGCATCCAGCTCTTTGCAACCTCATGGACTGTAGCCCACCAGACTTCTCTGTCCATGGGATTCCCCAGATAAGAATACTGGAGTGGGTAGCCATTTCCTTCCCCAGAGGATCTTCCCGACCCAGGGTTAGAACCTGGGTCTCCTGTCTTGCAGGTGGATTCTTTACCTTTTGTGCCATCAGGGAAGCCCCAAACCAGGCAGCTTGGTTACTTCCTCTCACTGCCTTTTTCCCTCTCTGTGAAACAGACCTGGTCATCACTGTCCTGCCTTCTATCAGCGCCTTTGAGAGTCTCACACCAGATACAGTGAAAGTGCTTTGCCCTGCTGCTGTTCAGTCACTCGGTCGTGTCTGACTCTGCAGCCCCATGGACTGTAGCCCATTAGTCCTGACAGAGGACTGGCAGTTCCTCTGTCCTCCACGATCACCCAGAGTTTGCTCAAATTCATGTCCATTGAGTCGCTGGTACTATCCAACCATACAGAATCATAAAAGTTTGAATCATTGCATCTGGTACATTCTCAATAAATATTTAAGAGTAAATATAAAATTATTCAGCATTTCAATTCCATGGGCTTTCACAGAACCTGGTTTCTCTCCTATAAATAAAACGTAGATTGGTTTGAGAGAAGAAGAAAGACACTGTCACTGCATTTTAATATCTAAAGTCTTACTTGCAATAACAAAGCTTCACATATTAGAGCTGGAAAAACCTGCAGGATGAACTCATCCTACTTTTCAAAGTCAAAATGCTATGTCTTATCAAGGTCAGCCCCACACACAAGGTCTCCTGGTCCAGTGAGCCCTCAATCACACCCCAAGGTCATTTTTCTAGATCTCCTCCTATATGGAAAACAGAACAAGAATCAGCCATTTATATCTGGTCTTTTCATAAAATGCATTTTTGAAATCTGAAAAGACCAGATATAAATGGCTCATTCTTGCTGTTTTCCCTACAAGAGAACACCTAGAAAAATGACCCTGTGGTGTAGCTGAGGGCTCACCAGACCAGGAGACCTTGTGTGTGGGCCTGACCTTGATGAGACATAGCATCTGACCTTGAAAAGTAGGATGAATTCATCCTGAAGCTTTTTCCTTTGGTCCTTTACAATGTGGAGAAGAGATGCCATGACCCACCCTTTATCACCAGCGAGAAGACTCAAGTTAAGGTCATGCAAAATAGCATGATCAGAAAATGACAAATTGCACGTAAAGCTCTTTTTCCAGTGCTCCTACGTACAGGGGCCTCCCTGGTAGTTCAACTGGTAAAGAATCCACCTGCAATGCAGGAGACATGGGTTCAATCCCTGGGTTGGGAAGATCCCCTGAAGAAGGGAATGGCTACCCGCTCCTGTATTCTAGCCTGGAGAATTCCCTGGACAGAGCAGCCTGGCGGGCTACTACCGTCCATGGGGTCACAAAGAGTCAGACACAACTAAGCGACTTTCACTGTACAGAAAATTTCTACAATTTCCACAAAAGGAGTAGAAGAGTTGCTTCATAGCTCACATGAATGGCCAGGCATCCAAACAAGCCAACTGAGCAAGATTTCTGGGTCAGAAAAAAAACAAGCAAGACTTTCTTGGTTTTTTGGAGAAACAGATCTGAAGGGAATTGAAACCACAGGTGGGTGATGACCTCAGTTAGAAGCAAGTTCATTTAGAGAACTTAAGAACAAACCACTCTATCCACATGATTAGATTTGGTATTTATCATCCCTTAGAGTGAAATAGTACCAACTAGACTTTGTTAGATGATTTCACCCTAATTTAACTGGAAGAGCTAATTTGTACTATTCAAAGGCAAGTTTTTTCTTTCTTCATGAGACATACAGTTAACCAAGTGAAGGGGCAATCCATGGCACAGAACAGGTGACCTTAGAAAAATGCTGGGGACTTCCCTGGTGGTCCAGTGGTTGGGACTTTGCCTTCCAATGCAGGGGGCATGGGTCCAATCCCTGCTCAGGGAGGTAAGATCCCACATGCCTTGAGGACCAAAAAACATAAAACAGAAGCAATATTGTATGAAACTCAATAAAGACTTGAAAAAAGATGGTCCACATTTTTAAAAATCTTTAAATAAGAAAAAAGAAGCATGCTGGGCATCAGAAGAGCTTGACAAGAGGCAGAGTTCACCAGGAACACACTTCTAGATTCTCCTTTTGTAATCACTTTCTGGGGACTTTAAAACGGAGTGGCACAATGTTTTTCAGTAACTTTTGAGGAGTCATTAGTTATCCAGTCAATGGATATTTATTGAGCATCTATTTTGTCTTACGATGTCAGTTCAGTTCAGTTCAGTCACTCAGTCATGTCCGACTCTTTGCGACCCCATGAACCACAGCACGCTAGGCCTCCCTGTCCATCACCAATACCCAGAGTTCACCCAAACCCACGTCCATTGAGTTGGTGATGCCATCCAACCATCTCATCCTCTGTCGTCCCCTTCTCCTCCTGCCCCCAATCCCTCCCAGCATCAGGGTCTTTTCCAATGAGTCAACTATTTGCATGAGGTGGCCAAAGTATTGGAGTTTCAGCTTCAGCATCAGTCCTTCCAATGAACACTCAGGACTGATCTCCTTTAGGATGGACTGGTTGGATCTCCTTGCAGTCCAAGGGACTCTCAAGAGTCTTCTCCAATACCACAGTTCAAAAGCATTAATTCTTCTGTGCTGAGCTTTCCTTATAGTCCAACTCTCACATCCATACATGTTTTATGATGTACTTGGGGACAAAACGAGCTTATATTCTAGTGGAGGGGGCAGGTACAAATAAATAAGTAAAAACAAAATCCCTTTTGAAAAGCAAAAAGGGGAGGGAATAAATCAGATGATTTAATTTAAACATTTATTAAACTAATTTTTATTGGAATGTATGGGGTCGCACAGAGTCGGACACAACTGAAGCAACTTAGCAGCAGCAGCAGCAGCAGTATATAACATTTATATATATAACCATTTATATATATAACCCATATATATATATAACCCATTTATAACATTGGGTTAGTGAATCAGCTATACGTATACCTACATCCTCTCTTTTTTTGATTTCTTTCCTGTTTAGGTGACCACAAAGCACTGAGTAGAATTCCCTGAGCTATAAAGTAGGTTTTCATTACCTATTTTATACATAGCATCAATAGTGTATATATATATATATATGAAATCAGATGATTTGATTAACAGTGATAAGGAGATAAGAAGAACTTCTTTCTGGAACAGTAATGATGGTGAAACTAAAGTATAAAACACAGCCATGGGAAGAGCCGGGGCGAGAGGGTTCTAGGTACAGGGATTAGAAGGGTAAGGACCCCAAGGCAGACACAGTGAGCAAGTTGGAAGAATATTAAGGGGCCACTGTGGCTGGAGGGTGATGAGACAAGTGGCATGGGTTCAAGATGAATTTTGAAAGATGGGTGGGGGCATGATCCTGCGGCCAGCATCCCCACAGAAACACCCAGAATAATATTAGACCAAGTACCTGGAAACCCTCATGACTCAGTCCCACTGACAGATAAAATTAACCATAGCATACAGGCTTGAAAACTCCATCTAGGATTTCGTGGGATAGATTCTTGGGGTTAAAACCTAGATTGGGTTGCTTTAAAAAGCTCCTTCCACCTACTAGAGTTCTTGACTCTAGGATTTATAGGATATATGAAAAGGAAACAAATATTTTTAAATAATTAATTGAAAAAAACAAATGTCACCTAAAGGTTCTTGGGTGCCCTGCGGATTCTAAACAATGGAGGTGAAGTTGGAAACAGCTGTGTTTCAGACAGAGAGGAAGACTCCCTCTGCTCCATTTTGACCCTTGAGTGAGTGAGTTGCTCAATCATGTCCGACTCTTTGTGACCCCCAAGGACTATACAGTCCATGGAATTCTCCAGGCCAGAATACTGGAGTGGGTAGCCGTTCCCTTCTCCAAGGGATCTTCCCAACCCAGGGATCAAACCCAGGTCTCCCACGTGGCAGGCGGATTCTTTACCAGCTGAGCCACAGGGGAAGCCCTTTTGCGCCTTAACTCCCATGTATTGGTCTCTCTGTTCCTCTGATTGGATTTCTCTCCCTCCACCCTTCATCACTGATATGCAGTTGCTCACAGACACCTGTAGGTGGCAGCAGCCTTCTCACTGGCAGAGGAAAATGGATTTCTGCCTTTCACACACTTTCTTAGGAGCCCTGGGTGGGTGTGGATCAGGTGGTGGATGAACGTTCACACAAACTGTGCATATTCCTTTCCAAAGCAAAGAAGTGGCACTGTCCTGGTATGTGTTAAAATGTTTGTTATTGTACAATATCATATATTAACACATATGTATGGAATCTAGAAAAATGGTACAGATAAGCCTGTTTGCAGGGCAGAAATAGAGATGTAGATGTAGAGACCAGAAATGAATGTGGACTCAGGTGGGGAAGGGGAAATTGATAAAGTAGCACTGATACACACACATACACACACACACACACACACACACACCCCCTTTGTTGTTATTCAGTCGCTAAGTTGTGTCTGACTCTCTGCAACCCCAGGGACTGCAGCACATCAGGCATCCCTGTCCTTCACTATCTCCCGGAGTTTGCTCAAATTCATGTCCACTGAGTCAGTGACACTATAAATTACCATTTGTAAATATATAGCTAGTGGGAAACTACAGCACAGGGAACTCATCTCGGTGTTCTGTGATGACCTAGAGGAGTAGGTAGGAGGGAGGTCCAAGAGGAAGGGGATATATGTAGACATATATATATATGTGTGTGTGTGTATGTGTGTGTGTATGTGTGAAAGTGTTGGTCGCTCAGTTCTGTCCAACTCTTTGTGACCCCATGAACTACAACCCACCAGGCTCCTCTGTCCATGGGATTTCCCAGGCAAGAATACTGGAATGGGTAGCCATTCTCTTCTCCAGGGAATCTTCCCAACCCAGGGATTGAACCCAGGTCACCTGCATTTCAGGCAGATTCTTTACCATCTGAGCTACCAGGGAAAACCCTGATACGTATGTCTTGAAACCCCTGACAAATATATCTGATTCGCATTGTTGTACAGCAGAAACTAACACACCATTGTAAAGCAATTATCCTCTGATAAAAAATATGTTATTCTACATTAAACTAATACTCATCCTTTTAAACTTCCAGTTCACACATAGTAAAAAGACAAGTTATACCCCTTGCGTGTGATTGTTGCTTCTAACATATGTTGAGCTCTTATCATTTCCCAGCAGCTGCAAGAAGGACAGAACTAGCTGGTCCACGATGGCCTGCAATCAGTTAAATACAGACATCCACATGCATATATCTCCCTCTACACCTAAAAGGTAATTTGTGTTGAGTAAACAGAACAATGATCACATTTACCCTCAACACAGTTGGCTTTGCCTAAGAGAACTTTGTCACGGAAGTCATTTAACATGGAGCTTCAGTCATGTCAGATCAAAATATGGTCCTTCACAAGAGAAACCAGTGATACCAGTGCTACTGTGCTTGTCTTTCCACATCCCACGTTGCCAGCTCTGAAGAACTCTGCAACCTGTGGGAACCAGGGGCCCTCCAGGAAAACTCAGTGCACTTTGGGGGACACTCAGTGATGTCTGGGACATTGCTTTAGGCAGTTCACTGACTTGAGTGTGCTGGCAAATTAGAGCAAGTGTATTTCACTTAAAGTCAGGTTCCTGAAAATAAACAAACCCTCCATATCCCCCTAGAGGGTATATCAGCAGCCCCCCATGTCCCTTCAACCGTGCGACATTCATGGTCAGGCTCTAAAATCTGAGTTAAGGCAGTGATGGAGACTGAAGCTTAAGCTGATACGCACCATTCTCTACACGATTTACATAGTATTTCTTCTAAATATCTCATGTTTACTTTTGAATCAGCAATTCTAAATGATTAAAAATATATTAAAAGGAATGCAATGAAAAGACTCCTTCAAGCCCCTGTTACCCACCTACAGGGTGCCATTGTCATGGGTTTCTGATGTCTCCTTCCGAAGTAGAAATGCATACAAATAAAGGTAAGTATTAATATATATTCTTACTTTCTCCCCTTTTAACAGCAAAAGGAAAACTCTAATCCCATTGTTCTTCATCTTGCTCCTTCAGCTAATACTATAGCTTGGACATCTTTCCATATCAATATATAGAAAGTTTCTTCACTTGCATATGTCAAAGTACTTTTATCAACCACTTCACCATGGGTAGATATTGTATTAATTTACAGTCTTCTGCAATTACAGAGAGTGCTGTAATTCTTGTAATACATCTTTTCAACATCTGCCAGAATACCTGTGAGATAAGTGACGGGAAGTGTGATTACTGGGCCTCAGAGTAGATGTCTTCTTTTGTGTCTTTGCTCCCAAACCTTGAAAGCCTAACCCTTAGTGCAATGATATTTAGAAGTGAGGACTCGGGGGGGAGATCAGATTATCAGGGCAGAGCCCTCAAGAATGGACTAATCCTCTTACGAAGGAGGTTTCCCTGGTGGCTCAGTGGTAAAGAATCTGCCTGCCAAGCAGGAGATGCGGGTTCGATCCCCAGGTCGGGAAGATCCCCTGGAGAAGGAAATGACAACCCACTCCAGTATTCTCGCCTGGGAAATCCCACGGACAGAGGAGCCTGGTAGGCTACAGTCCATGGGACTACGTAGTCCATGGCAGGCTACATGCAAACAGTCGGACACAACTGAGCAACTAACAACAACAACTTATTAAGGAGACCCCAGAGAGCTCCCTCGCCTCTTCTGCATGTGAGGACACAGGAAGAAGTCCATCTGTGAACCAGGAAGAGAATCCTCACCAGACGCCAAGTCTGTTCGCTGGTGCCTTGACCTTGAACTTCCAGTCTTTCCAGACTGTGAGAAATAAACGTCTGTTGATAAGCCGCCCACTCTGTGGTGTCCTGTTGCGGCAGCCCAAACGGAGTAAGGCAGTCTCTTATTCATATTTTAAAGTTTCCTCCACCTGAATTTGCACATTTTGTGTTGTTTTATTCCTGTTTTTTCTTTGGATTCCAACTATAAAAAAGATCTTTGCTTCCATTATATCTTCTAACTGGCTACTGTTCACCTATATGAAAGCTATTGATTTCTATATAATTTTGGGCTTTATTCCTTTAGTAATTCTCTTATAGTTTCAAAGATTGATTAACTGGTTCATGTTAGTTTCCCAAGTATTCATTTTTATTGTCTTCCAAATAGAGTGATGGTTCTATATCTGCTGTTCCATTTTTAAATATGAATTTTTTTCTTTTGTCAAAATTCATATTTAATTCTACAGTGAAATATTAATAATATTGGTGGGCATCCTGGATTTGATTCTGATTATTTAATGGGAATGTGTCTAGTGCTGGCTTTTAAACTGAGATACTCATATTTTATCAAGTTAAAGTTGTGTCCTTGTATTCCAACTTTACTGATTATTTCATTGAAAATGGCTATTGAGTTTTAAAAATTTCATTTGAGAGATTGTATGGATAACCAAAACATTTTTCTACTAACATGATAAGTTATGTTATGTTCCCTACTATTGAATCATCCTTGAATTCTAGGATAGGTCTAATGTGATTGTAATTAATGTGCTGCTGAATTCCATTTGTTAATATTTTATTTATAGTTTTGGAATTACTATTCATAAGTAAGATCTGTTGACAGAACTTTTAAAATTTTCATCATATTTGGTATTAATATTATATTTGCTTTAAAAAATAATTTGGAGAGAGTTTTCTTAATGCTCTGCGATGGTTTCCAAAACCTTGAAATTCTTTCCTCTTTTGTTTTGATAGAATTTCCCTGTGAGGCTAACTCTTTGTTATCACTCTGATTTTTCTATGAAAATAAGGCATTTTAGATTTTTCTCTATTTTCTCTGGTGTCAGCTTTGATAGATTATGAGAGAGTCATTTCCTAGGCAGGTTGATAAGAAGTCTAGGTGTCTCCAAGGAGAGAGGGGTCTGGAATTCTCAAGGAGGAAGAAAGGACAAACTTTTTTTCCCTCTACATTCGTTAGGATTATATAACAATAATGTATCCTACTTGAAGACAGTCTCTGGATTAAACCTTGTGGCTAGTCCTGTTATCTTAAAATGTAAATTATGGGAGTAGGTCTGGTGAGGTCTTTACAACATCCAGGCATTCTTTGGATTCATTGGAGAGTATATAACTCCATTGCTAACACTAGCAAGGGGGTACTCTTTCTGCCCCCTTCTGATGTCTATGTCAGGAGCTTTCTCTATCTCCTTTATACTTTAATAAAACTTTATTACACAAAAGCTCTGGGCAATCAAGCCTCGTCTCTGGCCCCGGATTGAATTCTTCTCCTCCGGAGGCCAATAATCCTGGCATATATGTGTGATTCAGCAACAACCTTTCAGTTACATTTTCCTGGAAAATTATCCATTTTTTCCAGGTATTGAAATCAGTTTCAGAATTGAGCAAAGTGGTCTCATTCTTTTAATTTTCTCTATTCCTTTGGTCCACTCCCCTTTTTGTTTCTTATTTTTTTATGTTGAATTTTTTACCTCCCGTGAAAAGTAGCTTTTCCAGTAATTCATATATTTTTCTTAAAAATAATTTTTAAATTTATTTATTGGTGCTATGGGTTTTCTCTTTTCTAACTCATGAAATTCTTTGTGAGCCTTTAATAACCTTTATCATTATTATAGGGCAGTGTTGTAGGTATTTTTCTAATTTTTTAAATGTTTTTCATCATTTTTGACATGTGTTTTTAATGTTATGAATGTTTAATTATGCACTGCTTTAGCTATTCCCCATAATTCTCATATGTAGTGTTTTGTTACAATTATATTTTAGGCCAGTATACTACCCAATAGAACAATCTGTGACAATGGAGATTTTCTATAACTACACCATCTAGTGTGATAGCTGGTAGCCTCTGGTAGCTATTGAGCTGTTAAAATGTGGCTTGAATGTGTGAGAGAGAAACTCATTTTTCTATTTAATTTAGTTTTAAGCAGCCATGTTTGGTTGTTAACCATTTAGACAGAGACTATCTGTTTTGTAGTTTTCATTTGTATTTCATCTTTTACCCAAAAACTATATGGTTTATTGAAGTAGTCAAGAGGAAAGGATTTTAAATATTATTTTCAGGTTTCCATGCAGTATGTAGACTTCTATCTTTCATTTTACTTAACTTACATATCAGTGTATATTTGTTCTACTCATTTCTTCTTTGGAGATTCTAACTGCATCTATGTTGAATTTCCTTACCATTTTTATCTATTTTCTCTCTAATGCTTTAAAAATATTCACTATTTTATTTTATTCAATTTTTATTTCTTTAGGAATTTCTTTAGATCCCTGAGAAACCTTTCTGTCTTTTTCACAGTGTTGATTCTCTCTTGTGATCTGTAGATTTCCTTTTCATTTTTGTAAGGGTTTGTTTTTCTTCTATTTCTCTTCTGAGTTCTGCCCATTGATTTTTTTTTCAAGTTTTGCCTTAGACTTTTATTTAATTTATCTGTGATTGTGCCATGCAGCTTGGGGAATCTTAGTTCCCTGACCAGGTATCAAACTCACACCGTTAGCAGTGAAAGCAAGGAGTCCTAACAACTTGCCAGCAAATTCCCATTATAACCTACAGTTTTTTTCATGCTATTCTCCCAAAGTCCTTGAATTTCTACTTTGTAGTCTTTCTTCTTAGAAGCAATTGCTTTCTTAAGCTCTTTAGAAAAGTTTGACATGTTTGAAAGTGAAAGTCATTCAGTCATGTCCAACTCTTTGTGACCCCACAGATCATACAGTCCATGGAATTCTCCAGGCGAGAATACTGGAGTGGGTAGCCATTCCCTTCTCCAGAGAATCTTTCCAACCCAGGGATTGAACCCAGGTCTCCCATATTGCAGGTGGATTCTTTACCAGCTGAGCCACCAGGGAAGCCCTAAGCTCTTTAAAATCATGGTAAAATATTCGATCTCAACTTATCTTTGCTACGTGGGTTGGAAAGCTTTGCAGATCACCACACTTTCATTTACATCTTTTCTTTGCTTTTTTTTTTCCCCCCCACTGATCTTTGGAAAGTTGAATTTCTAAGAATACTCCTAAGTAGAAATGAAGCAGGATGGTTTTTTAGGCTTCATGACAGTGGGCTTACCTCTTCTTCACTCCCACGAAGACTAGCTGCTCCTTCCCTGTGAATATTATTTTTCTGTGTAGGTTTGTGTTTCCATTCTCCTTTGCAAGTCTGAACCAGATTGATGCATTATGTCCTCTGCCATCAGCTGTCCTCATCCTGGAACAGCATACCCATTGTTATACACAGAAATACAGCTTTTGCACTATCAGCCATGGCATTTTTTTTTGTTTTTTTTAGCCATGGCATTTTTAATGGCTCTTTCTTGGCCATAGCTTTTTGATGGCTCTTGCTTTTTATGGTTCCATCAACACTCTCTGAGCTCCTTATTTTCATTTCTTCCCATCTGCTTCTGTCTAATCTTGGGGTTTTGAAAGTCCCTGCAAGTATTGGTGGGCTACAGTATAAAGGGCTGCAAAGAGTCGGACATGACACACAAGTATTTTCAAGCCCGCAGATTACCTGACTTCTAAATTCCAGGGACAACTGAATTTGTACAATTTAAAATACTCCTAGTTGCCTTTGTTTGCTTTTTCAGAAGAAGAGGAGGAAAGCACCGATTACATTGTCATATTCATAAGAAAATCTTCAAGTTTTTAATGGAATCTCTGATTTCACCACCTTTCTTTTCCTATCCCCTATTTTACTATTTCGACTCATCAGTATGCAATTTCTTTACCGACATTTGACTGTCGTGGATAAGCTCTTTCCCCATTAACCTTTTCTTCCTGAAAACCGGGTATCTCACTGTCATTTTTGCACATTAATTTATGTTCAACCTTGAAAATTTCTCTCTCCCACTTCCTTCCTTAGTTTATCAAAAAGTTTGGAAATACATAATATATAGACTGTACATTAACTGAATTATCATTGTTTTCACTGTACTTAATCAGCACCTAATACTGACAGTCGGTTCACTGATTATTTTCAACAAAGAGTCATGCAACAGTGCTCACTATAGAAATAGTGGTCCCTTGATTTCCAAGAAGTTTATGAACTGCTGAAATCACCTGATTTTTTTTCTATCATCAATTAATTTAATTCAAACAATGAAATGAGAGATAACAAGAGGCAGTCTTGAAGTTGAGTTGCAAACAATTCACCAGTGAGTAGCTATTTTTATCAAAAGAGCCAAGAAGATAGCAAGCGACTTGAGCTGCGGTTTTAGAGCTCTGGTTTCCTGTGTGCGCTCTCTGCCCCCACTGCTATAAAAGGAAATGTTTGATGTCCTCTGATTATCCTGGTGTTCTCTCCCCACTACCACCCACCCATGGGTTAATGCTTAGACACTGTATTGAAAACGTCAGGCTTAATTTCCAGCACGTGGGGGGGGCCAATGCAACTCCATCTTCTACCCACTGTCCCCAGTGCCTTCTCTGGGTTCTGGTCTCTCTCATCTGGTCCCTCATCCTGTGCCCACTTTCATCTCCTTGCCTCCATCCTTGGAACTAAGGCTACATTAAGGCCACAAATCCGTTTTCAATGTATCTTCACTCCTGGCACTGTTTTCAGGATTTTACTTGACTCTGCCCAATGCAGCTTTCCTAAGCCCACCCTCACATAGAGATGCAGCTCCCAGAACAGTCCAGGTAAGTACTCTGCCCTTGGTTCTTCCCGGCTCACATGGTCATGCTGTGATTGTCTGTAAATCTACTTGATGCTCACGAACTGCATCTCAACATACATCCGTGCTTCCTAAGTGGTGCAGGTGGTATTGCCAGGGATGAGGGGCTTGCTTTTCTTCAGATTCAAATTCATTCCTAAGGACTGTATTCTTTTAGAGAGAACTAATTTTTTTATGCCCTTTGCCTCTGTTTTATGTTTACTTCTGAAGACTGGTACTTGAAAGGGCTTCTAGAGAACACTGTCTCACCCTCAACCTCTCACACACCACCACCCCCCACCACACACACACACACACACACACTCATACTATGCACACACCTCACAGGAAACAGAAACTTGTTTCTATTTGGGGTTCCAAAATACAGCTTTGAGATTGAAGTCGGAATATGCTATTGCTACTCATATTTTCTACAATAGGAAATGAGTGTAAATATACACCTGTTGCTGTTGTGCAGCCGCTAAGTCGTGTCTGACTCTTTGTGACCCCACGGACTGTAGCCCACCAGGCTCCTCTGTCCATGGGATTTCCCAGGCAAGAATACTGGAGCAGGTTGCCATTTCTTTCTCCAGCAGATCTTCCCCACCCAGGGATCGAACCTGCATCTTCTGCATTGCAGGTAGATTCTTTACCCCTGAGCTACCAAGGAAACCCCAAATATCCACCTACGCCCCAATTTTGTTTTCAGAAACAGACTGTGAGCAAGTCAAGGAAGTGGAAAACTCCTTGAATAGAGTTCTTGGAAGTTAAATCTCAGTGATTACTATTTGCCCATGAGACACTTTGTAGTACTAAGTAGTTTATCTCTGTGACAACAGGGCCAGAGTGCCAGATTTTTTTCTTTTTTACTTCATAATTAAAGTATATATCCCAATAACCCATAACTCTTCATTTTCTGGGCCAGAACTAGGTCATGGGCTCTCCTATTTTGGGGACTGGATTGCTTTTACAATGTGGGCTATGTGTTACTTTAAAACCCAGCTTCTCACTTGCTAGTCATATGACTTTCAGTTCAGTTCAGTCGCTCAGTCGTGTCCAACTCTTTGTGACCCCATGAATCGTAGCAGCCTGTCCATCACCAACTCCCGGAGTTCAGTCAAACTCATGTCCATCAAGTCGGTGATGCCATCCAGCCACCTCATCCTCTGTCATCCCTTTCTCCTCCTGCCCCCAATCCCTCCCAGCATCAGGGTCTTTTCCAAGAGTCAACTCTTCACAATGAGGTGGCCAAAGTGTTGGAGTTTCAGCTTCAGCATCAGTCCTTCCAATGAACACCCAGGACTGATCCCCTTTAGAATGGACTGGTTGGATCTCCTTGCAGTTCAAGGGACTCTCAAGAGTCTTCTCCAACAACTCAGCTCAAAAGCATCAATTTTTCGGCTCTCAGCTTTCTTCGCAGTCCAAATCTCACATCCATACATGACCACAGGAAAAACCATAGCCTTGACTAGATGGACCTTTGTTGGCAAAGTGATGTCTCTGCTTTTGAATATGCTATCTAGGTTGGTCATCACTTTCCTTCCAAGGAGTAAGCGTCTTTTAATTTCATGGCTGCAATCACCATCTGCAGTGATTTTGGAGCCCCAAAAAATAAAGTCTAACACTGTTTCCCCATCTATTTCCCATGAAGTGATGGGACCAGATGGCATGATCTTAGTTTTCTGATTGGTGAGCTTTAAGCTAACTCTTTCACTCTCCTCTTTCACCTTCATCAAGAGGCTTTTTAGTTCCTCTTCACTTTCTGCCATAAAGGTGGTGTCATCTGCATATCTGAGATTATGGATATTTCTCCTGGCAATCTTGATTCCAGATTGTGCTTCCTCCAGCCCAGCGTTTCTCATGATGTACTCTGCATAGAAGTTAAATAATCAGGGTGACAATATACAGCCTTGACATACTCCTTTTCCTTTTTGGAACCAGTCTGTTGTTCCATGTCCAGTTCTAACTGTTGCTTCCTGACCTGCATACAGGTTTCTCAAGAGACAGGTCAGGTGGTCTGGTATTCCCATCTCTTTCAGAATTTTCCACAGTTTATTGTGATCCACACAGTCAAAGGCTTTGGCATATGACTTTAGGGAGGTTAATTTCTTAAATCCCTTGTATTTGAGTTTCTTCACACATAAAAATTTCAGAGAATTCTACCTCAAGAGAGTCTGAGACTTATGGTTAACAAAAGGGGAATACTGAGGGAAGGGATAAATTGGGAGACTGGGATTAACACACACATGCTGCTGCTGCTGCTGCTGCTAAGTCACTTCAGTCGTGTCCAACTCTGTGTGACCCCATAGATGGCAGCCCACCAGGCTCCCCCGTCCCTGGGATTCTCCAGGCAAGAACACTGGAGTGGGTTGCCATTTCCTTCTCCAGTGCATGAAAGTGAAAAGTGAAAGTGAAGTCACTGAGTCGTGTCTGACTCTTAGCAACCCCATGGACTGCAGCCTACCAGGCTCCTCCGTCCCTGGGGTTTTCCAGGCGAGAGTACTGGAGTGGGGTGCCATCGCCTTCTCCACACACACACGCTCCTGTATATAAAATAATCAACAAGGACCTATGGTAGAGCCCAGGGAACTCTACTCAATATTCTGCAATAACCTACATGGGAAAAGAACCTGAAAAAGAATGGATATACATTTATACATATAACTGAATCACTTTGCTGTATACCTGAAACTAACACAACATTCTAAATCAATTATACTCCAAAGTAAAATTAAAAAATTAAATTAAAAAAAAGAAAGATCTGAGAGGATAACATCACATTGTGTGTTGAAATTGCCCAATAATGACAAACACATGGATGGTGCTCAGAATACGCTTCTCTTTGCTTCTTCTTCACCTCTATGGAGTTCCTGATTGTGGCTGATAGGGGCTGTTCCTTACAAAGAGGAAGTCAAATCATTAGTCTGTAAACCCTAAAATTTGTACAGTGCTGGATGTCAATTATATCTCAATAAAACTGGAAAGGAAAACAAAAAATGAGATTGAGTTAGTTGGGTAAGTGAGAGAAGCACATTTCAACAAGGCATCGAGGACACAGACAGCCGTGGTCACTGCACAGAACTTCCTTTATTATAACAAGGCCACTGGTCAGGGCAGGCTTCCCAGGTGGCTCGGTGTTAACGAATCTGCCTGCGAATGCAGGAGACACGGGTTTGATCCCTGGATCGGGAAGATCCCCTGGAGGAGGAAATAGCAACCCACTCCAGTATTCTTGCCTGGAGAATCCCATGGACAGGGGAGCCTGGAGGGCTTACAGTCCATGAGGTTGCAAAGAGTCAGACACAACTTAGCGACTAAACAACAACAACAATAGCTGTTCAGGGAGCAAAAGGAGAATTGTTGACAGAAGAAAGGCCAGATAGAAGTACAGGGACACGATCATACTGGAATTGGTCATTCTAAAGGTTTTGTTTTATTTTTTTCTCATCTGGTGGATGACGCATAATCAGAATTAGAAGTTTCCAGATTGTTCCAAATGTAGATTCCAGGTTATCGACCAATCTGTATAGACTTACAAGGCTACTAGGTTCCAGACACTTTTCTGTTTACATTTCTGAGCAAAAGTCCCCTTTATTACCGGCTTACCTCCTGGCATGGAGAGGCAGACAATGAACAAGAAAGCACTTGTGTGTGTGTGTGTGTGTGTGTGTGTGTGTGTGAGTATGTGAAATATTCCAGATGATAACCAAGGTGATGGAGAAAAATGAGGGTGTTCAGGGAGGTTGCACTGATTAGGTGACATGTAGACAAGTACTGGAAGAAGAAACACTGGAAAGACCTAACTGAAAGGATTATATCAAGTGTCTTACAGTTAATGGGCTTCCCTGGTGGTTCAGATGATAAAGAATCTGTCTGCAGTGCAGGAGACCTGGGTTCAATTCCTGGGTTGGGAAGATCCCCTGGAGATGGGCGTGGCAAACCACACCATTATTCTTGCCTGGAGAATTCCATGAACAGAGGAGCCTAGAGGGCCACAATTTATGGGTTGCAAAGAGTCAGACATGACTGAGCGACTAACACTATTTAAGTCTGTGCCCCCAGAGGAAAGTGCCTCACTTGGAAATCTAGCCAAAAAAGGATCCCCATGAAGGCTTTGGATGGAGGCCCCATTTCTCCCTGGAGATCTGTCCAGGCTTCTGTCCGGCAGGTTTGGTCACAACCAGCCTTGTTGCTGTGATTATGACCCCAAGGTTGATGATAACGATGATGATACATAGGATAGTTTAGGGCTTGCTGGCAGAGTGTCTGTGCCCTGGAGGGTGCTTGGGGGCATAAAGCAATTGCAGTTTTCAAAGATCCCAAGCCTGGTCTCTTTGCAGGAGTAAGGAGAATAGAACAGAATTGCCAGCCCTAAATAGAGCTGGTGGCATCCCTTATAACTCCGCCATATCTCCTGGAAAACCAAAAAAAGGTTAATTCCACTTCCTCACCCTTTGGGTTTGCATCCTTCAGCCTATGGAGAGAGGCCTGTCTCCTCAGTTCTAAGGGAAGAGGAGGCTTGTTTGCAGGAATCAAACTTTGCTGCACAGGAGGATACCCTGGGAGCTCTGAAAACTTCAGTGCCCTGGTTGCTCCCCATACTAATTAATGCAGAACCCCTGGGGGCGAGACCCACATATCAGGGTTTTTAAAACCTCTCCAGGAGGATCCAGAGCCAAACGATGGTGAGGGGAATGGGGAAAGGGGGAGCTGGACCAACTCACACCAGCTCGGGAGATAGATCACATGCCTCTCTGCCCATGATAGAAGAAGGGATGGATCTGGTCTTTGTCCTCTGTTCCTGGAACAGAGCTTTAAAAGCCCTTGGAATTTCCCAAGTGACAGGAGTGTCTGTGTTATTTATCACAAACCCCACTACAGGATTCCTGAGTTCATGCTAATGAGATGACTCATTAGAGCTTACCCTAGGTACTTGTTCATTTGTATCCATTATACTAATTAAAAGATGCTAATCCTAAATTGTCCTAAAGCATTCTAACAAGTCACTGAACCAGAGGGGATTGTGGGAAACTCCTAAATTTGTGGTCAGCTGGGCCAAAGTGCAGGTGGCCTGGGAATACATGGAATTTGTGGCTGACTTCATAAGTGGGGACAGTCTTGTGAAGGAATTTGCCTTTCACTAGGGGGATCTGCCGGAGAAGGCAATGGCACCCACTCCAGTACTTTTGCCTGGAAAATCCCATGGATGGAGGAGCCTGGTGGGCTGCAGTCCATGGGGTCACGAAGAGTCAGACACGACTGAGTGACTTCACTTTCACTTTTCACTTTCATGCATTGGAGAAGGAAATGGCAACCCACTCCAGTGTTCTTGCCTGGAGAATCCCAGGGACAGGGGAGCCTGGTGGGCTGCCATCTATGGGGTCTCACAGAGTCAGACACGACCGAAGCGACTTAGCAGCAGTAGCAGCAGCAGGGGGATCTGCACTAACTGTTGGCTGTTAGTGTCAGAACTGAATTGAATTTCAGGGCCCCCAGTTGGTACCAGAGGCTTGGTATATGGTTGCTATTACCAACATGTACCTGTGTACATTAATTAGTAAGATTAAAATACAGTTGCACTAGTCATGTCTCAAATACTTGCTAAAGGCTCTGAGAAATGGAGTATTTCCTGCCGTATCAATAAGCAAGGATGTCACAGTCATCAGCGATTGCAGCCCCCCAGTGAGGAGCTCATGAGCCCTCAGGGCACTCAAAAAGGAGAACACCTGCCATAGCAGCTTTAGGGCTGCAGCCACTCCCCACTCCTGAAGGTGAGCCCCAAGGGAGCTCAAGATATGAGAAACTGGCCCCAGATAGCTGAGATGCCTATGAAAGGAATGATTTCAGTGAGCCCAGACTCTTGCATCTTCCCATTTATAGAAAAGCACTAAATTTCTTAACTTGGGATATCTGGTTTCCTCTAATTAACAACAATCTTTTGATGTTAAGACTACCTGCCCTTTGTTGCAAAAGTTCTATATAACCTGGCTCCTCCCCTTGTCTCCTTGGAGAAGTTCTTTCAGGGTTACTTGAAATGCTGTCTCTCCAGCTTGAAGTCCTAAAAATTGCCACCAAATAAAATAATAACTCTCAACTTTTAGATTGTGCCTATTTATTAAGTCAACAGCTACTCTGTTGCATATTGAGAATATTTCTGTCATCATGGAAGATTGTGTACCAGGTCTGGTTTAGCTTGCTCCAACATTAAGAATTGCAAGAAAAGTGGCGTGTGTAAGGGGGCCATCGCTCTATGAATTCACCTTTTACCTTGAACTGAGTTTCTAAGCCTCTGTGTTTTCCAGCTCTTGTTCCCAATCTCTACCTTCAATGACCTAATTAAATTCTCAGTGTGATTCATTTCTTTAGGTATGTCAATTCCTGCAATTTATTGCAAAAAAAAAAAAAGTGAGCCTTATCCCATAAGAATTAAACCCAAAAGTTTGATAGCAGAGGAACAACTGAATCTTCATTTTAAATTAATGGTGGAAAAATGGATACAAAAAAGGTCAGAGAATTCCCAAACAGTGGCTTCCTGGACAGTGTGGTGTGTGTTCATACTCTTAAATGAATTATGGGTCAATAAGGAAGAAGTATTAGACAAATTAGAGAAAACTTTCAGAAGGATGGGACAGTTGGCTAGGGGAGAGTTCCAGGTGGAAATTGTACTGATGGATTAATTATCTCAGAAATCTCATAACTTGTTGATTAATTTCCGAAAATTAAATTAATTAAACACAAAGGGACATGGATTCAGATATATGCCCACTCCATCACTTTCATGCAAGTTACAAAACCATTTAAATCTGATACCTTCTTAAAATTGAAGTGCAGTTGATTTACAATATTGTGTTAGATTCTGGTGTACAGATAAGTGATTAAGTTAAACATATATATTCTTTTTTTTCTTTTTTTAAGTTTTGGTGGTTTTTTTTTTTTTTTTTTTTGGTCATGGACCATTTTTAAAGTCTTTATTGCATTTGTTACCATATTGCTTCTGCTTTTTGTTTTGGTATTTGGGGCAAGAAGCTTGCTGGATCTTAGCTTCCCAAGCAGGGATCAGACCTGCACAGGAAGGGGAAATCTTAACCACTGGACTGCCAGGAAAGTCCATATATATATATATATATATATATATATATATATCATATTCTTTTCCATGATGGCTTATTACATTATTAAATCTGATACTTTATTTCTAAACCAGAAATTAGAAAAGAGGTTTGTTGTGCCTTAGCTAAGATAAGGCATACAAATTGTTTAGCATGGTACCTGGCACATAGAATACTATTTACATACCAGCTATAATGGCTATTTGTCTTAGCCATCTTATTGCCAAACAAATGGGAGCGGGAAGTAGCAGAGTCAGACATATCGAGAGAGAATTAAAATGAGATCTTTTCTAATTGTAAAGCTCTATAGTGTATGATTTTTTTAAAGGATGAAATCACTGTACCTCACCATTGTTGGGGTTATGATAGAATAACAACATCAAAAAAAATCACCCATTTGAAGAATTGGAATTCCTAAAGCACTTTTAATTTCCAAGCGTGCATGCTTTTCAAGCAGAACTCTCAAAGCACCTGTGGTATTAAGCGTTTCTCTTTCAAGAGAGCAGCATGGTTCCTTTAAGGCAGATCATTTTGCATCATGCATCGCCATGGTGCTTTTTCTCCTGATCCCAACATGTGTTTTTACATCGTGTTTAATTTAGGAAGATTATAACCAATGATCAATCCTTGCTCCCACCTGGGTTCCTCGTCATCTGTATTGTTGTATAAAGCTTTTGATGTTTTCATACTCTATAGATTTTTAAAGGTATTTCTGATTACCATTTAGGACTTACAAAAGTCAAAGATCACTCACTTTCATCATCTTCCTCTTTTCCCAAATTGTCCCTTGATCCCCCCAAAATGACTTTTTCGATGTCTGTTTCCCTGATAGACTTAAAAACTAAACAGGAAACTTCTAACTGTAGCCCTGTAGCCCTGGCAGCTAAAACAATGTGAGTCCATTGCAGGGACTTGCTAATTATTCTTTAAATTGTTTTTAACTATTTTGTTTTTCCTACTCCACTGATTAAAAAGCAATTTTATAAGCCACAGGGATAAGAACCATCAAAGACTGACCATGACCTTTCCAGTCCTACACATCTGTAGTATTTTGCAACCTGGACGATATGACTTGTAAACATCACTGGTTTTGCTCACACACACACACACACTCACGCACACTGGCTATAGGGTATGTGCTCTGTGCTTTCAAAGACAGCAGCCTAGGTCTTAGTTCCTAGGCTGAGACCGAAGAGGTCAAAGAACTGGGATGACTCTTCTTCATGAAGACCCTGCTCTTGGTCACTTCCCCTATATTCCACGTCCTCTTGGGAGTGTGGAGACCAGGAAAGGAAGACACAAGTTCCCAAGAGTCAAGCAGCTAACCACTGGTTATTGTCCACAATCCCACAAAGAAAGCTTGAATTCTGGGTAAATGGTTTGAACCCTAAGCAATTAGAAAAATCATTGATCTTTACATGATTCTTTTTTTTCTTTTTTTTTATATTATTATTATTTACTTTACAATATTGTATTGGTTTTGCCATACATCAACATGCATCCGCCATGGGTTCCATACATGTGTTCCCCATCCTGAACCCCCCTCCCACCTCCCTCCCCATACCATCCCTCTGGGTCATCCCAGTGCACCAGCCCCAAGCTTCCTGTATCATGCATCGAAACTGGACTGGCGATTCGTTTCTTATATGATATTATACATGTTTTAATGCCATTCTCCCAAATCATCCCCCCTCCCTCTCCCACAGAGTCCAAAAGACTGTTCTATACATCTGTGTCTCTTTTGCTGTCTCGCATACAGGGTTGTCGTCGTACCCCAATGTTCATCGCAGCAGTGTTTATGATAGCCAGGACATGGAAGCAACCTAGATGTCCATCAGCAGATGAATGGATAAGAAAGCTGCGGTACATATACACAATGGAGTATTACTCAGCCATTAAAATGGAATTTAGAAAGATGGTTACATGATTCTTTGTAATCTGACTCTTTCTCCTTTCTTCTGCTGGGAGGTTCTGGCAGAGAATAAGAAAAAGCAAATGTGAAGAGAACATTCCTGCCTGGGGTCAGGGAGGGAAGACACAGTCCTGTGGGCAGTGAGGAGACCCATACAGATAAGCTTGCCCGGGACACCACAGATGGAGGGCCAGCTTCACACACGAAAGCCAGATTGGTCAAAAAATAAACACATTTTGAATCTATCTTCCAACCAGAAGATGATTTCAGAATCAATTTATTTCACAAGTATTCAAGAATTTCTTTAAGTCTTGAAGCTCAAAATGAGTCTCTAAGAGTTAGTTCAAAGTATCCAGAATGTCAGTGTCAACTCCCTTCCCACAGCATTATACTACCTTTCAGTGCCCTTAACACAGACTTCCCTGGTGGTTCGGTGATAAAGGATCCACCTGCCAATCAGGAGACATGAGCTCTATCCCTGGGTTGAGAAGATCCTGTGGAGGAGGGCATGACAACCCACTCCAGTATTCTTGCCTGGGAAACCCCATGGACAGAGGAGCCTGGCAGGCTACAGTCCATGGGGTTGCAAAGAATCGGACACAACTTAGTGACTAAACAGCAGCAGCAAAAGCAACCTTTTACATACACACAAACACACACACAGAGTCACCTTGCTGTTAGAGCATTGCTTTCTGACTTTTCCATATTTCCATGGTATCATAAGATGTTGCTTGGGAACATAATAAAAGAAGCATTAAGTGGAAACCTTCAGGCTTGAGGAGGTGCAGGTTTCCACAAAGACAGGCAAATCTTCTTAAACAAAACGTGCCTGAGCATGGTGAGAACTTGACCCGTGGCAACGGACCAAGTCACTCTTTTATGCTAGAGCCCAGGGTTCTGGAAGGCAGGGTGTTCTCAGAAAGCAAAGTTTTAATAAGGGCCACATTATCTGCAGTAAAACTACATGACATATGGCTCTTTCTAGAGTTCTGATGTGTGGGAGCTGCACTTGCCTTTCATGGAGATCCTCCGGAGCTGTCAGACAAGAGAAAAACTGATAACCCTCCTGTATTACACCTCGATGCCGGGAGCACACACGCAAGGCAAGGCAAAGCTGGGACAGAATTCTGAGGGTGCCCGGGCTCTGAGATGGAGAGGCGGTGTTTCTTCGATTGCTTGTGGGAACACCGCAGATCCATTTATTAGAAGCAGACAGCTTATGAAATTGTGTGAAACAACAGGTGCCAGGAGAGAAGCCAGAGGCTCTACATGAGGCACTTGGACACTGCTCTGGAGAGAATGGAGACTGAATTGATGTGGTTTGCATTTCTCTTTAGACCCAAATCAATCAGCGTCTTCCAAGCAGATTATCTCAGCATGCTCCTCCAAACAGTTTTCATCTAAAGTTATTGATGATTTTGCTTTTAACCAAGAAACAGGATGAAATGGAGAAAAACTGTGACTCAGAACAGACAGGAACATACGAAGCAGTTTAAAGGAAAAATAAATAATCAGAACATACCTAATGACACTTCATTTGGAGTCTTGGGAAGTGAAGTGTTATATATAATGAAATTTTCCAGATAAAGGCAGTTCATCCATTTCACATCCAAACTTTTAAACTTAAACCATATGTAATAAAATGATAAATACAACAAATGTCATATACACTCTTCTCTCTATCCACAAAAATGAAGCACCTTGAAATCTTTCTGAAGTTTTCTTAACTACATACATATATCTCCCACAACACGTAAGAACACATTAATTCAAATATTTCTTTGCATTCCCCACAGTTTGGGTCTACATTAAAGAGAATATTCTATTCTTTTGTGGATAAGAGACTAGTTCAGTCCATGGGGTCGCTAAGAGTCGGACACGACTGAGCAACTTCACTTTCACTTTTCACTTTCATGCATTGGAGAAGGAAATGGCAACCCACTCCCTGCCACTGCTGCTGCTGCTAAGTCGCTTCAGTCCTGTCCAACTCTGTGCGATCCCATAGACAGCAGACTACCAGGCTCCTCCGTCCCTGGGATTCTCCAGGCAAGAACACTGGATGGGTTAACATTATCCAAAAGATCTCTGTGTCATGTCACAGGCGCAATCTGTCTTCCTAAAAGGCAAAAAAAACATGACCAGAAAGTGTTATTTTCTTCTTTTTCTTTTTAATATTGGCTGAAATCTAGAGAATTCTCATGAGGCTTGCTGAAGGGCTTAATTGAAAGAAAAGCACAGGCCCCTTGTCACCTTCTCTGATGTCTGAAGAAAAGACACCTCCGGTCTTCAGTTTAGGGCTAGATTTTGGTAAATGACCAGCAAGCCAGCCCAGTTGTTAGAGAAGAGAAAAAGAAATGAAATAGTATTCAAATATGGGAAAGAAAAGCAAATACAGCCGACTCTTGTCATCACTAAAACCTGGATGATTTCTTTACTTTGAATGTTAGAAAAATAGAGTTTGTATGTTGAAGGATGTTATACAAGAATAGTTTCTGTTTAGGTGAGGTATTTATTTTTGTACTAGAATTTTATTTATTTATTTTTGGCTGTGTTGGGTCTTCATTGCGCTTGGTCTTTTCTCTAGTCGCGGCAAATGGGGGCTACTCTGTGTTGCGATGCTCGGGCTTCTCAGTGTGGTGCTTTCTCTTGTGGTGAAGCATGCGCTCTAGAGCACTTGAGCTTCTGCAGTTGTGGCACGTGGACTCAAGAGCACAGGCCCAATAGTTGTGGCAGAAATCCATGGACAGAGAATTCCATGTGGAGAATTCCATGGACAGAGGAGCCTGGAAGGCTACAGGCCATAGGGTCACAAAGAGTCAGACAGGACTGAGCGACTTTCACTTTTATATATATATATATATATATTTCCTATATATATATATATATATATATATATATATATTTCCTATATATATATATCCTCTCCTTCTTGAGCCTCCTTCCCCATGCCAATCCTACCCCAAAGTTTAAAAAGTGAAAGTGAAAGTCGCTTTGTTACCCCGTGACTATATGGTCCATGGTATTCTCCAAGCCAGAATACTGGAGTGAGTAGCCATTCCCTTTTTCAGGGGATCTTCCCAACCCAGGGATCAAATCCAGGTCTCCCACATTGCAGGTGGATTCTTTACTGTCTGAGCTACCAGGGAAGTGTCTTTTAAAATTAATTTTATAAATGAGGGGATTGGTGAAGAAAGTCAAATACAGAGGGAGAAAAAAACAAATAATAAGGAGGAAGGAGAGTTATAGGAAAAAAAACAGCAAATGAAAGAGGAGGAAAAGTTTTAAGTTAATATCGAGAGAACAGGGGGTCTTCCCTGGCAGTTCAATGGTTAAGACATCTCCTTCCAATGCAGGGGGTGAGGGTTCAATCCCTGGTCAAGGAATTAAGATCCCACATGCCTTGCAGCCAAAACACCCAAAACAAGAAACAGAAGCAATATTGTCACAAATTCAATAAAAGACTTTTTAAAATGGTCTATATTTAAAAAAAAATCTTTAAGACAAAAAAAGAGACAGGGATAGAAGCCATTATTGAGTCACAGGGGTAAATGTAGACTTGGAAGATTTATGGAATTAAAGCGTAGGGTAAACCTGACAAGGGATCAACCTACCAAGGAGATAACACAGATCCCAATTTATTCCAAAAGCAGAAACAGTCTGAAAGGGTCTCCCATCCAGTCACCAGAAGGCACTTTTCAAAGAGAAAGATCAAGTCCAAGGTCTCCGCAGAACATCCCACACTCTTGGGTTCTATCAGTAATGATGAATCAGCTGGACTCATGTAAGCTCCTTCCTGCGTCATTTACCATGGCACAAACATGTCTGTGCACTCAAGAGCTAAATCTCTCGAGATCATGGGAAACAACACAAAGTAAGCAAACCTACAAGACCTAGATCCTCTTTCTTAGTGCCAAGGTTCATATTTCCTTTGTTTGTTCACGCATCCATTCACTCATCAACAAATATTGCTTGAGAGCCTGCTATCTGTCAGGCCAAGCTCTGCACCAGACCTGCAAGGTGGGCATAAGCCTATGGCACCTATGTGGTCACCTCCCATCACATGGGCCAGCCAGTGAATTGAAGAAGGTCATTACATTCATTCCAGTCCATCAGAGAAGTAAATTCTAGTACTTACTGTTGCGCTAATAAAATCCATGTACTATGAGGTCAATGTCATCAGAACCAACTTTTAAGTGATCACAGATATTATAATTGTATGTAAATATGCTTCTTATGGGAAGAAAGGCATACGTTTTATTATAACAAATTCTCAAAGTGTATCTTGGCATTCACAGTTTTCTGCTCAACCTATATGCTGTATCTTTTCTTCTCACCATCTATGACATACCCAAATAACCCATGGTGTTTTATATTGAGTTTAAAGTCATTCACATGTGAAGTATATTTTACGCTTGCTCAGTCGCTTCAGTCATGTCAGACTCTTCATGACCCTATGGACTGTAGCCCACCAGTCTCCTCTGTCCATGGATTTCCCAGGTAAGAATATTGGAATGAGTTGCCATTTCTGACTCCAGGGTATCTTTTTGATCCAGGGATGGAACCCGAGTCTCCTGCATCTCCTGCATTGCAAATCTTTACCCACTAGACCACCGGGGAAGCCCATCTTCATTATTACACTAGAAATTTCTAGCCTAATTTCATAACAGTTTGTCAAGAAAGCAATGAGGAGAGAGTGATTTCACACTGATAGCATTTGAATTGGTGTCCTCATCAAAGCTCTGAATCTATTAAATTACATTTTTAAAAGTTTAATATTTATCTTGTCTTACTGACACCATATCAGATGTGATCAGCTTTTAAGTCAAAACATTATGTTTCTAATTACACTTCAAATGGCCTAAGATCTGGGTTTCAACATGCTTCTTTCTAGCTCTGTACCTCCTCTGCCTAAAGCCTGTGTCCTCAGCCAGAATTTAGTTGGCAGATGGGAGGATGATTCACGAGAGAGAATGGGATTCGACTTGGCTTTTCTGCTGGCTGCACAGAACCCCAAAGAAGCCAAAACGTGTTTGTTTCCACAAAACAGGCAGTTTTCACAAAGTGACACATAGGGGAACGGCCGCAAGGAGGAAGATGGTCTGATACTTTCTCTGCAGTACGGCCTGTTGACTCAGTCAGTACATGCACCTCTACTCAGTAAGCAAACTGCACGAGGTCAGGAAGGTCCCACGCCGAGGCCTGGCACAGTTGATCAAGTCTTCATCCACCGATGCGTAAGGGCTGAGAATTTGGGACAATTTTGCGATTAAACTCATTTCTAGTCACAGAACCTGTTTTTAGGAAAGAAGTGTTTGGCTCTACCTGTGGTTTTGATAAAAAAAAAAACAACAAAAAAGATGATGCTACTAAGTAAGTCAGACAGAGACAAATACCATATAATATCATGTGTATGTGAGCTTTCCAGGTGGCGCTAGTGGTAAAGAACCCGCCTGCCAGTGCAGGAAACATAACAAACATAACAGATCTTGTTTGATCACTGGGTTGGGAAGATCCCCTGGAGGAGGGAATGGCAACCCACTCCAGCATTCTTGCCTGGGAAATCCCAGGGGCAGAGGAGACTGGTGGGCTATAGTCTATAGGGTTGGAAAGAGTTGGGCATGTATGAAGCAGCTTGGTACAACACACGTATACGGGATCTAAATATATATATATATGTGTGTGTGTGTGTGTGTGTATGTATGTATATGGTATAAATGAACTTATTTACAAATCAGAAACAGGCTCACAGACATAGAAAAGAAACTATGGTTACCAAAGAGGAAAAGGTAGGGGGAGGGATAAATTAGAAGTTTGGGATTAACATATACACATTGTTGCTGTTGTTGCTTCGTTGTTAGGTTGTGTTCAACCCTCTTGCAATCCCATGGACTGTAGCCCACCAGTCTCCTCTGTCCATGGGATTTCCCAGGAGAGAATACTGGAGTTGGCTGCCATTTCCTTCTCCAAGAGATCTTTCCGACCCAGGGTTGGAGCCTGCGTCTCCTACATTGGCACTAGGATTTTTTTTTACCACTGAACCATCTGGGAAGCCCCAACATATACACATGACAAAATTCTTAAAGAGATGGGAATCCAAGACCATTTTACCTGCCTCCTGTGAAACCTGTATGCAGGTCAAGAAGCAACACTTAGAACCAGACATGGAATAGCAGACTGTTTCAAAATTGGGAAAGGGGTACATCAAGGTTGTATATTGTCACCCTGCTTATTTAACTTATATCCAGAGTACATCATGAGAAATGCCAGGCTGAATGAAGCACAAGCTGGAATCAAGATTGCTGGGAGAAATATCAATAACCTCAGATATGCAGATGACACCACCCTTACTGCAGAAAGCAAAGAGGAGCTACAGGGCCTTTGATGAAGGTGAAAGAGGAGAGTAAAAAAGCTGGCTTAAAACTCAGCATTCAAAAAGTGAAGATCAGGGCATCCAGTCCCATCACTTCAAGGCAAATAGATGGGGAAACAATGGAAACAGTGAGAGACTGTATTTTGGGGGCTCCAAAATCACTGCAGATGGCAACTGCAGTCAAGACATTAAAATATGCTCACTCCTTGGAAGAAAAGCTATGACAAACCTAGACAGCATATTAAAAAGCAGAGACGTTACTTTGCCAACAAAGGTCCATCTAGTCAAAGCTATGGTTTTTCCAGTAGTCATGTATGGATGTGAGAGTTGAACCATAAAGAAAGCTGAATGCCAAAGAATTGATACTTTTGAACTACAGTATTGGAGAAGACTGTTGAGAGTCTCTTGGACTGCAAGGAGATCAAACCAGTCAATCCTAAAGGAAATCAGTCCTGAATATTCATTGGAAAGACTGATCCTGAAGCTGAAACTCCAATACTTTGGACACCTGATGCAAAGAACTGACTCATTGGAAAGACCCTGATGCTGGGAAAGATTGAAGGTAGGAGGAGAAGGGGACAACAGAGGATGAGATAGTTGGATGGCATCACTGACTCAATGGACATGAGTTTGAGTAGGCTCTGGGAGTTGGTGATGGACAGGGAAGCCTGGCATGCTGCAGTCCACGGGGTCGAAAAAAGTTGGACACGACTGAGTGACTAAATTGAACTGTGCTATGCCCAAAGGTGATACTTTTTTTTTTGTTTTTTGTTTTTTTTGGCTATGCTCTGCAGCATGCAAGATCTTATTTCTCAGACCAGGAAAGGAACCCATTCTCCCTGCAGTGGAACTGTGGAATCTTAACCACTGGACCACCAGAGATTTTCCCAGAGGTGGTGGAAAAAAAAAAGTGAAAGTGTTAGTTTCTCAGTCACAGGTTCCTCTGTCCATGGAATTCTCCAGGCAGGAATACTGGAGTGAGTAGCCATTCTCTTCTCCAGGGGATCTTCCTGACCCAGGGACTGAACCCAGGTCTTTGGCATTGCAGGTGGACTCTACCATCTGAACCACCAGGGAAGCCCCCACAGAGGTAGTACTTAAGCACAAATCTTTAGGAAATCAGGAAATAGGAAGACACAGAACCCACCACTCTGGGACCCGGTGAAGGAGATTTACATGCCAAGATTCATTGTATTCTGCAAAGGACACCTGGAGAAAATTGTCAAACTTTTAACATCTCCCTAAAGTGCTACACTTATAGAAATAAAATTTGACAACCTTTTCAAAATTTTTAGAAGAAACCCACTAGATGAATAATTTACTATCTCAGGTCTGAGTTGACTTGGGTGTTTTTATTGTTGTGCTCTGTTTTATTTTATTTTTACTTTTAATATATGGCTATATTATCATATGAAAGGTGCCCAAAAAAGAGCTAGAGTTGGAACAAGAAAATACATTTCCGTCATTTGCTTCCTTTTTTCCCTCTCCGTGGAAACACATAGAAAAACAAGTACTTTGTGCATTACAGGCACCGAGAGAGACATTTGTTTTGCAGTCGGCAAAGGAAATGTTCTGAATTATTGAATAAGAGACAAAATTTCTAGCAGCAACCCTGTTACTGTTTAGTCACTAAGCTGTGTCCAACTATTTGTGACCCTATGGATTGTAACCTACCAGGTTCTTGTGTCCTCCACTATGTTCTGGAGTTTGCTCAAATTCATGTGCATTGAGTCAGTGATGCTATCTAACCATTTCATCCTCTGGCACTCTCTTCTTTTGCCTTCAATCTTTCCCAGCACCCAGGTCTTCTCCAATGAGTTGGCTCTTTGCATCAGGTGGTCAAAGTATTGGACCTTCAGTGTCAGTCCTTCCCGTGAATATTCAGGGTTGATTTTCTTTAGGATGGACTGGTTTGACCTCCTTGCAGTTCAAGGGACTCTCAAGAGTCTTCTCCAACACCACAGATTGAAAGTATCAATTCTTCGGTCTCAACCTTCCTTATGGTTACATCCATATGTGACTACTGGAAAAACCGTAGCATTGACTATATAGATCTTTGTTGGCAAAGTGATGTCTCTGCTTTTTAATATGCTGTCCAGGTTCATCATATTACTAACTTTCTTTCCAAGGATGCCTTTTAATTTCAATAATCCTGTTAAGTGTGTTAGTTACTCAGTCGTGTCTGACTCTTTGCAGCCGCATAGACTATAGGTCACCAGACTCCTCTGTCCACGGGAATTCCCAGGCAAGAATACTGGAGTGGGTTGCCATTCCCTACTCCAAGGGATTCCTGACCTAGGGAACAAACTGGAGTCTCCTGCATTGCAGATAGATTCTTTACTGTCTGAGACACCAGAGAAGCCCCATATGGACCTTTGTTGGCAAAGTGATGCCTCTGCTTTTTAATAAGCTGTCTAGGTTTGTCATACTAATAGCTTTCCTTCCAAGGGTGCCTTTTAATTTCACTAACCCTGTTCAGTTCAGTTCAGTCGCTCAGCTGTGTCAGACTCTCTGCGACCCCATGAACCGCAGCACACCAGGCCTCCCTGTCCATCACCAGCTCCTGGAGTTCACCCAAACTCATATGCATTGAGTCGGTGATGCCATCCAGCCATCTCATCCTCTGTTGTCCCCTTCTCCTCCTGTTCCCAATCCCTCCCAGCATCAGGGTATTTTCCAATGAGTCAACTCTTCGCATGAGGTGGCCAAAGTACTGGAGTTTCAGTCTCAGCATCAACCCTGCACTTGGCCTCAAAGCTAAAGGTGTTAAGCTTGTCTTTTCTGGCAAGATAGTAGTGGGGAAAATGTGTGTGCTTCTCAGTACCTGACTGACTTAGAAAGTTTAAGTAAAGATAAAAAATAACAGAAGACATTCTTCCATGCCAGTGCATATATAAATCATTGAATGCTCCACAGTCATCCATTTTACATAATATAGTTAATCTTTAGTGGATGAACATTTGGTTTGTTTTCAGTCTTTTCCTCTTGTGGCCAAAGAACTGCAATAAATGTTTTGCATATATATCTGCACATACATTTTTTATTGATGAGTCTAAAGCTATGTGCATGTTTTTAATGAAAAAAGAAAGTCGTTGAAAATTATCTTGGCCATAATTCTGTTTGTGTTTTATTTCCAAAGATATGTATGTATTCATTGATATTTATGTTTGTAAAGGAGTAACATATTTCCAGAAGTAATACATTTCTTCCTTAAAAATTGCTAACAGTAGTCACCTTTTGGAAATTGGGATGGGAATAAAGGAAGAAGTCTTTCACATTTATTCTAATTAGGCATTTTATCATGTTTATTATTTTTATTAGTAATAAAATTAGGCCCAGGTCAAACCAAGACAAAAGCTCCAAATCAGCTGTATTATTTCCTAGTAATGTTGGTATGTTATGAATGCACTTCAAAGCAATCTGTATTTCACCAAAAAAAAAAAAATCCAGAAACAGGAAAAGTCAGCACAACCATTAATTAAGACTTCATTCTGTATCTATAGATCTCCCTCCAATGCAGTGTGAAAAGTTTAGCTTTGCAAAGAAGTACAACACAGAAATTAAGCTTTCAGGAACCCGAGTCTAATCTCCTAAGTTTGAAACCTCCCACCCCACTGAAAAGGAAGTGAAAGTGAGAGTCGCTCACTTGTGTCCGACTCTTTCTGACCCTGTGGACTGTAGCCCACCAGGCTCCTCTGTCCATGGGATTCTCCAGGAAAGAGCACTGGAGTGGCTTGCCATTCTCTTCTCCAGGGGATCTTCCCAACCCAGGGATTGAACCTGGGTCTCCTGCATTGCAGGCAGATTCTTTATGGTCTGAGCCACCAGGGAAGCCCAACAGACCTTGAACTGTCAAGTAAGATCCTAAATCTTTTTTGGCCTCAGTTTCCTTATTGAAAAATGGGGGAGGAGGTATATATTTTTCATTCATCAAACAATTGTGAGAGTTAATGAGGTAATACATTCAGCACGCAGCAGAGGGCCTGAGGGAAGCCATCAGTGAGTGTTAATTATGTTTATATTACTATCATTACTCTACAGAGAAAGCAGCGAATCTACAAATATAACAATTGATAGTATCATGTTGATTGCACAACGGTAAACACAATAGACAAATCAAATCTCTTCAATGGGAGAAAAGAAACAAATATTCATAGTTGTACAAATAATAGTCGGGCTTCCCTGACCTGACACCTTTCATCTGAACAAGTTGGCGGACATGGTGCTCAGTTAGTTATTCATCACAGCAGGCTCCCAGAGCGAGTCAGTCTCACTGCATCAAGACAGCAATAGGTGCCAAAGTCTCCCCAGTTGATTTGCAGGCAAGGGAGTTAAGACATCAGTTTATTGTTTTGACTACTCCAAAGAAAACATGAGCAGCTGCTGCAAATAAGAGGAGTTTCCCCCCACGGTTCCTTCATTGTTTCTGCGTCTTATTTGGTCTCTTCGGGAGCCGAAGTCATCTTCCAGTGCTACGCCAAGTCCTGGGCCAGTCCACACGACATCCTCCGCAGGGTCTGCTCACAGGCCCCACCTCCCTGGACTCGGGCACCCAGGGCAACCCGCTTCCCTCCTGGTCTGTTCCTCTCCTCACCATCGGTTCCCTGGAATCACCATTTTCTGGCCATTCTGCTTTTGTCTCAGCTGTCAAGTCCTGCTTTTCCATTCTCTTCCCCAAAAGTGGCATCTTGAACTCATTTGGGGTTGCTATCTTGAACCCAAAATAACCAAAGCATACAACTAAAAATTTTTTAAAAAGTGCGTATGGCAAGTGTTGGCTTCATACTTTGCAAAGGATGCCCCACCTCACCTAAGGGAGACAGATGGGAAACCCAGAATGGATGACGCTGGCAGGTCTGGATTTGCAGGGATGTCTCATACATGCGCTGCTTCCATGAGATCCTACCCCATTTTATACCCCGAGAGGCTTTTTCTTTGGTTTATAGAAGCAGCAAATTCTTGTTGCAAAATAAACACAGAAGCCAGATCAAGTGAAAAAGCCAAAGATGTTCCCTCTGCAAATGTTAACCATTGTTAACATCCTTGCGATCCTTTCTGCTTGTCCACTGACTTCCCAAATATTTATGGCTCACCTGCTGTGTGCTGGGCTCTGGCTTAGGCGCTGGGGGTGCAGGAGAAGGTAAAGCAGTTATGAGAATTGAAGTGTGCCATTTGCTATTCAATTGCTTTACAAAATTTAATGTTTTATATTTTTGTTTTTTAATTTTAAAATGTTTATTGGAGTAGAGTTGACTTACAGTGTTGTTTTACTTTCAGGTGTACAGCAAAGTGAATCAGTTATACATATATATAAATCCATTTTTAAAAGATTCTTTTTCCACATAGGTCATTACAGAGTATTGAGTAGAGTTCCCTGTGTGTCAGTTGCTTAGTGAATGTACATTTTGGATGGTATGTCCTTTTGGAAATGGATTTTGCCAAGGTATTCTTCATTTAGTCTTTTTAAAATTTAAAGCACTGCTATCTTATCATTGCCGATAAAGTGATGCTTACAGTCATTTACACAAATTTAAATTGTCATAATGAGCATCTATCTTTGGCATATATGTATGTACGTACAATGAAGAGGTAATCCTTTTGTAAGGCTTAATGTGTGGTGGGGAAATTTACAAGCATGTTGCAACAGCTAATAACCTGAAGACTTATTATTACTATTCCAATTTTGCAGATAAGAAAACATAGATTAAATAATTTGACTGAATTATAAAATAAGAACCAAAAAATAATACACATTGTAATGTGTGTGTGTGAGGTGAGGAAGACAGACAATCAATTAGAAAACAAACAAAAAAGGCAATTCTTAACAGAGAGGCGTGGTAGGGAAGCTGCCCCTTCCCCAGGAGGTGTGATGGGAGGTAGAATGTGAGTGAGGGACTTGGGCAGTGAGGGACTCAGGAGGAACACTCAGGCAAGAGAGAAACAGAAAGCCCAGGAACAGGGAAAGCTTATGGTGTTCGAATGTCAGAAAAGCTGTCAGTATGAGATGAGCCTGGAGAGGGAGGCAGGGCCAGGCCACTCCGAGTTGGGAGACCTGTTAAGGAGTGTGGATACCATTCCGGGAGCAATGGGAAACTACTCAAGGGAGGAGCATGATCAGATTCCTGTGTTTAAGAGCTCACAGTGCCTGCTACTGCTCAGAATGGACTTCAGGGAGACAAAAGCAGAATTAAGAAGCCACTCAAGGAACTGCCCTCCTCCAGGCAGAAAAGGATGGTGTCCTCAGGCAAAGGACATTTAGAGCTTTGATCAGAGACTGTGATGCTGAAGACATGGGGATCACCCGTGGCTTGTGGTTGTAAGCAAATTGTTAAACGGGATCATTTGAATCGTGGACTGGGGAACCTTTTTCAGTATTCACAGTGAGTACTTCTTCTCGGATAAGGTAATAACATTTGGTTTGAAGCACTTAGCTCGCCTTGGCTATAAAAGTATGCAGTCACTTTTATAACCAATTCCTTGCTCTCTGCAGCCCCAGGGGCACACATCTGTTGCTAAGTAATCAGATTGCAGCAAACACTCGGAGGCCTCCAGGAGGGGCCCAGATATTTGGTTAAATTCTATTCCCGGTGTGTCTGTGAGGAAGTTTCTGGATGAGGTTAACATTTAAATTGGAGGATGCAGTAAAAGCAGATTACTCTCCCAAACGTGTGAGGCCTCATCCAACCTATGGCAGGTCTGACTAGAACCAAAGTCTGTGTGGGGGGCACTTGTTTGCTCTGCCTCACTGTCTTTGAGCTGTGACATGGGTCACCTGTCCTCAGTGTCAGATGGGAACTATTCCATTGACTTTCTGGGTCTCCAGCCTGTCAACTGCAGAGCTTTGGATATCCCAACCCTCATAACTGCCTGAGCCAATGTCTTATTAGATGATAGATAGATAGATAGATGGATAGATGTTAAATAGATAGAATGATTAGGTAATACATACATACTTTGGATGGATGGATGGTTTGTTGATTAGATGGATAGATGGTTGGATGAGCAGAATGGATAGATGATAGATAGAAAGATAGATGATAGATAGACAAATAGATAGATGATAGAGAGGATAAGTAATACATACATTGGATGGATGGATGGATGGATGGATGGTTAGATGGATGGATGATTGAATGAGCAGAATGGATAGATGATAGATAGATAGGATAAGTAATACATACGTACATTGGATGGATGGATGGAAGAATAGACGGATGGAGGGTTAGTTGGCTAGATGGCTGAAGAAAGATCTTCAGACACATCTCTCCCATTGATTTTGTTTCTCTTGCTAAGTCACTTCAGTCGTGTCCGACACTGTGCAACCCCACAGATGGCAGCCCACCAGGCTCCCCCGTCCACGGGATTCTCCAAGCAAGAATACTGGAGTGGGTTGCCGTTTCCTTCTCCAGTGCATGAAAGTGAAAAGTGAAAGTGAAGCCGGCTCTCTATAGAACCCAGATTAATACAGTGGGTATTCAGAAGGGAATTAAAATAAAACACAAAACAAACAAACAAACAAACAAAAGCTAGTGGATATGGACTGTGTGTGCTTAATTCTACGTGTTGAGGTCAGAGAAAATGAAGTAGAAATGACCAGTTCCCACAGTACCATCCTGCATGAAAAAAAAGAGTGTAACAAGGAAACTCCAAGGACGTTAAAGGCTACAGAATCCAATCCAATAATTTCAGCCCTGATAGCTGCAGTCATCTGCCCTGTACAGAAATACTGCATATTTATACCTTAAGTGCTGGGTGCACCTCAAAATGGTCGATGATGGGGGCTGGCACTTGATACATACAAGGGCCCCCCAGGGGACGTGAAAGAGGCTAATGTGAGGGAATGGTTTTCCATGCAGGACTCCACATAGCAATGATTCCCTTCTCTTTGGGGCTTCCCTGGACACTAATTCTGGAAAACAATCTGTCTGGAGGGTTGTCTTTGGCACAGGATGGTACCTTGTCATTATTATCCTTGTCCTTATCATCATACCATTTATTTATTTTTAACTTTTATTAAAAAAATTTTAATATAGAGTATACTGAATATAGTTCTCTGTGCTATACTGTAGAACCTTGTTGTTTATGTAACAATATCCTATGATAAACCATAATGGAAAAGAGTATAATATAAAAAATATAAAAAAGTATATATAAAACTGAACCACCTTGCTTTATAGCAGAAATTAATACAACATTGTGAATCAACTATACTTCAGTAAAAAAAATAACAAATTTTAAAAAGTTTTTGTTGAAACATAATTGATTTACAATGATTCAGGTGTACAACAAAGTGATTCAGCTACACATACATGATTTTCAGATTCTTTTCTATTCCAGGTTATTGCAATATATTGAATATAGTTCCCTGTGCTACACAGTAGGTCTTTGTTGTTTATTTTATAGAGAGTGGTATCTGTTCATCCCAATCTCCCAATTTATCCCACCTCTTTTCCCCTTTGGTAACTACAATTATTTTATCGCGATAGTTTTATTTTTTCCCTCCAGCCCTATGCTGTGCTCTTTTGGGACTTGTTTCAGGTATTTATCCTAACTGAGGCTAATACTATTGTTCTCATTCAATAAACGAGGAGATGGAGATTCTAAGAGGTTCAGGGGAATTCTCCAGTGACTGACCAGGTCAGCAGCAGTCAAAGCCATGAAACTAGACAAAGGTGCCTCCTTTCCTTTCCACCCTAACACTTTGGCTTGATTCTTAGTCCGAGGTAGGTGTGGAAGATGGAGAGGCATAAGCCTGCAGCAGAGATCAGCAAACTTCTTCTACAAAAGGCCAGAGAGTAAAATTTTAGACTGTGGGCCAGGCAGTCTCACTACAATATTCTGCAGCAGGAAAGCAGCCTGAGAAGTGAATGCGCGTGGATTTGTTCCAATAAAGCTTTATTTATAAGAACACACACAGAGGGCCAGATTTGGCCTTTGGTCATGGTTAGTCCCCTCAGTCTGTAAGAATGGGGGAAATGGTTGCAGGAGTTGGAAGAACTTTGCAATAACAAGTTAAAGATCCATCTTTAACTTTAGATGCTTTAAAATCTAGCAAGGAATGTCATGCAACCCCATTTAAAAAAGAAAGGCTAGAGATTCTGAAAGAGAAAATGAGAGAACTATAAAATAAATACAATGCAAATTATAAGAATAATGTCTAGGACAAGCAAACAGGCAATGAAATGACACTAGTCAGACATCATTAAATGAGCCAAAGTGTCTTAGACAAAGTAGGTGCAAATCTGGATTTGAGAGACCAGGTAGGGAGTGAATAGGAACAGAGACGAGACTAGGTCCTTCTCAAATCAGATTTCTGAAATTTACAGAACATAGAAGAAATAAAGAGACTCCAGAAGTACCACACAACCACAGATAAATAAGCAAAGGCATTTGTATGCTCAAAAAAAAAAAAAAAAAGGCACACCATAAAATTGCATATCCCCCTCCTGAGAGTCCCTATTAAAATAAATGTCATCTGCCCAGACAAGCACACTGATAAGACTGAATTATTGATTACACTATGCAAGTTTTCATTTGAAATGTTCTCTGGGTTAATGCAATAATCTAATCCAATCCATTTCCCCAGTCTGTCCTGCTCTTCTATCTCAGCTCCCAGTTTCAGCTCTGAATTGTAAAACAGGACATGGTCATTTCTGGAGTCTCTTTCTGCCTTACCCAGTGTTGTCTGGCATCATTGTAAACCAGGGCCTGAATGCTCAGAAAATCAGCTGGCAAAGAGGCCCAGGACCATTTTCCTGCAAAGTAATTTCCAGATGGAAATTACATGCGATTGCATGATGGGGCTTAATTTCCCTCTGCTTGAAGCAGGGACTTAGCAGGCTCCAAATCCTCAGCTCCAAGCTATATAAATGCCTTTCTGTGCCTGGGTCTTCTTGTAATGTCGAATTTCTATGGCAGGAACATTGGGGTTTGGGTTGGGGTCTGAAAAGAGGTGCAGAGCTTTGGGGTCATCAGGTGGTCCCCACCCCCAGCTCAAGGATGACCAGGTAGATGAGCCAGACAAATATATTCATGAAGTCAAGCCAAATAGGTAATAAAAATACAGTATAGGAAAAAGGGTCATCTATCCCAAAGAAAATATGGTTGATTCAACTCCCAAGTTAATGAGGCAAAAATGGCCTGCTTGCCTGGGTTTACCACACCTCCTCTTGTGTTCAAACCTATCCTGTTTCCTCACCTTGGCCTTGAGCTATAATGGAGGTATTTGCCTTCTGCTAGCATCCCGTTCTTAAACCACACCATCTTTCTCAATCAGATTTTACTTTTGAATCTTACCTGAGTCGCCTATGGAGCTCCAGGTCAAACCATATCAAAGTGGAGTTTCTTAATATCATCCCAGAATCTTGGCTTCCCTTTTTCTCTGTCCAGGAGCTAGATGTCAAGCCCTGCTTTGTCCCCTCTCTCATCCTCTTCTGTTGAGAAAAAAAAGACCCACATGAACCTACAGATAAGCTATGATATCCGAATTGTGCAGTCTTACTGCTTCTGCGTTGTGAATTCAACGCACTGATATTTACATTGAAAACTGACACCGCAGCAGGCAGCAGCGGAGATGCAGACATAGACAACAAACTCGTGGACACAGTGCGGGAAGGAGAGGGTGGGACGAACTGGGAGAGTAGCGTGGAAACATAAACATTACCATATGCAAAACAGCGAGTGGGGGCTTGCCCTGTGACCCCAGGAGCTCAACCCAGTGCTCTGTGACAACCTGGGAGGGTGGGACGGGGTGGGAGGGAGGTTCAAGAGGGAGGAGACACGCGTACACATGTGGCTGATTCATGCAGAAACCAAAACGACATTATAAAGCAATTATCCTCCAATAAAACATTTTTTTAAATGAACAATGAAACTGTGCTAACAATTTAAATTTTTAATATTTTTTAATTTAGATCAACATTAAATGGTAAACTAAAAAAAAAAAAAACACTTCATGAGAAGTCAGGAGAGAGACTGCGGAGGAAAGGCTTTAGAGGTCAGTGCCCCTAACGAAACTGTTTTCTGCTTTTTGAACACAAGACCCTGCATTTTTATTTTACACTGTGGCCTGCATAGAGGACAGTTGGCTCTCTTCCCGGTTCTTTGTATCTTTCAACCCTTGAGAGTGCCCCAAAGAGAAATGCTCAGATCTCCTGAGTTGTTTCGGCCTTTAGAGATCACTAGAGGTTGTGAGTTCCCTAAGTCAGCACAGGATACAGGAGTCCAAATTCTTGGCTTCCTCTGAGGTGGGCACTCCGCTTGACTCAATAGAGTCCACCAGCCTCCTCTGCTCTTTCTAGATCCTCCTACTTAAGTCCTTCTTTCCATGGGAGCAGGAAGAGTGGGGAGGCAATGGAAGGTATGCCCCCCACCCCTCCAAGTATTCCATCCTTGTGTCTGGGGAGAAGGTGCTCTGTTATTGCTCTGCTTTTCTGCTTGGAGATTTCTTTTGGATTTTCCTGTAACAAAGATATCCCTGTTTCCACCCCTTCTTCTGATAAATATCTTACTTACAATTTTCGAGTCCTTATCTCCAGTCCCCTAAGAACCCCTAGCTGCAGCCTCCGATTACATTTTTCTTTGATACAAATTTAGAGTGAATCTGTATCTTTTCACATGCCCTGCACAGAATATAGCTTTACAAAATAATTCAGAGAAAGATCTTCAAGCAGAGAGTGAAAGTGACTTCATGCCACCCCGGATGAGATCAAATGGATAAACTGCCTTTGAGCTGATAGAGGAATCATCCTCTTCTTTTTCTTAACAGAAAGACCTACCCTGCTTAAACCTATATATCTGAAGGCCTTTGCCCCAAACACAGAGGGTCATCAGAGATGGGTGGGGACCTTGCCCAGTGGTTGTGCTCCTGAGCCTGCAAAATAGCTCCCCCATCCTTGTGGGGCAATAGAATTAGCATGTGAAACAGCAGGCTCTTAATAAAAGTCAGTCACCTATTTCTCTGGGGGAAGCAAACAGGAAGTGGGGTACCCATTCCCCACTGCGAGTCTCCATGCCGTCCCTACAACATGATTCTCTCACCACCTGGCCACCTTCTCTGGGTGGATGTGCCTAAAAGCATATGTGGTCTACAGGATGTTTCTTTTGTTTTCATTTTTCTGTTCTTTTTTTTTAAAGCACAGTCGATTCACAATGTTGAGTTAGTTTCAGGTGTACGATAAAATGATTCATATATATATATGTTATATATATATATATTCTTTTTCATATTGCCTTCCCATATGGGTTATTACAATATATTGAATATGTTAATAGTTCCCTGTGCTCTAAGTAGGTCCTTGTAGCTTATACAGGATTTTCTTAATTGTTGGTATTTTAGTCACTCAATCATGTCCGACTTTGCGACCCACGGACTGTAGCCCACCAGGCTCCTCTGTCCGTGAGATTTCCCAGGCAAGAATGCTGGAGTGGGTTGACAATTCCTTCTCCAGGGGATCTTCCCACTCCAGGGATCGAACCTGCATTTCCTGCTTGACAGGTGGATTCTTTATCACTGAGCCACCTGGGAAGTCCTGTTTTCTTAATTACTACTCTTCAAAGTGGGGAGCCGCAGGTTCTGTTGGATCTCAACCAATTGCTGTGCCAGCTGCCTACCAGAGTCCTCAGCCCCCGACCCATGACCTGGGTACCTATTATCCCACCGCCAGCCCTTTCCAGCCCTTTGTCAGCCATATATACGTTATGTTACAAGCCCCAGTTTCCTACTTCTGGATTAAGCTCTAAGATAAGCATGTTAGGTCTTATTGACTTGACTACCTTAATGTAGAGGTCAGGCAGGACTCAGGGTCACCCTTCCCCAGCGGCTACTCCAGAGGCAATTTGCATGGCGCTTCTGAACATTGACGGCCCCCTGCAGACCCTGAGCCCCTCGAGCTCGCGGGTTCAGAGGACTTCTAGGAGAGGTGATGGCAGAGCAGAGAGCGCCCTGAGTCAGCTGTCCATCAGCCTGCCCTACCAGGGATCAGGGCTCCCAGCTAGCAATGGCCCTCCCTGGTGAGTCCTTATTTCACCATCAAGGAGGCAAGCTTTCTCTGAAACTTGCCTGGAACTCTACCCCTTCATTTTCATCTTAATTTTTCAATTCTTAAAAGATTATATTTTTGTAGTAGAAACATCAGATGCATAGTGACTACAGAAGTGACAAATAATTGTCTTCCAGGCCCCATTGCCTCGTTCGGGCACTACGTTTGTGATCCCGTGGATTGCAGCACGTCAGGCTTCCTTGTCCTTCACTATCTCCCGGAGTTTGCTCAATCTCATGTCCGTTAAGTCAGTGATGCTTTTTAATCATCTCCTCCTGGATTGCCCCCTTCTCCTCCTGCCCTCAGTCTTTCCAGCATCAGGGTCTTTTTCCAATGAACTGGCTCTTCACATCAGGTGGCCAAAGTAGTGGAGCTTCAACTTCAGCAACAGTCCTTCCCATGAATATTCCGGGTAGATTTCATTTAGGATTGACTGATTCGATGTCTTTGCTGTCCAAAGCACATATTATTTGCAAAATTTCAAGGTGCACGCACATACACACTAGTGAGAGAAAATACACACACCCACATATAACACATCATTTTTAACAAAGCTTGTGCATATATTGTACTGGCTCCTTCGATTGCTTGATCAGGGAGAGGAGAGAACAGTGAAGAATTAAAGGATGATAGTCTACATATCAGAGTGCAGATGTGGCTTTTATTACAGGCCTCCTCTATGCGCCAAGATGTTTTTAACAGTAAATATTAGTATAATGTCTCCCCAGAACTGTTCTCTTTTCCAGCAGTGACACTAATACATCGGCTATCTGAGAAGATAAACATAATCATTCCTGATTCAAAGGCAAATAATCTGAGGCCGGAGGAGGTAAGATGATGGAGCAGAAGGACTTGTGTTATGGTTAATCAAATCTGTCACCATCCAAAAAAAAATCAACAAAAACCCTAGACGATGTGTTTTGTTTTGACTCGTTGCTCAAGTCATATTGGGCTTCTCTGGTAGGCCAGGTGGTAAAGAATCTGCCCGCCAACGCAGGAGATGCGGGTTTGATCCCTGGGTAGGGAAGATCCCCTGGAGAAGGACATGGCAACCTGCTCCAGTTTTACTCCCTTGAGAATTCCATGGACAGAGGAGCCAAGTGGGCTATGCTGTCTAAGGGGTCACAAAGAGTCAGACACAACTGAGTAACACTTTTTTTCCAAGTCATATTGGCACTTGCTACACATTCAGCCAGAACCTTCTCCTGAGCCTTAGTCCTCAAGGAGAAATCCAGAAAGGCTGATGCTCAGAGCCCTGGATCCCGCTCCCTGCCAGCCGTGCCAGAAGCCCCTGTGGTCCGTCAGCTTCCTCAAAGCAGAGCTGTGCCCTGCCAGCCCTCAGCGCCTGTAGCAATGTCCAGCAAAAACAAGTGTTTCCTTCTATTCCTTGAAACACAGAAGATTTTGACATCATCCAAAATGAAAATACCATTCTGAAGGTGGTGGCGGAGGGGCATCCCTTTTAAAGGCCATTAAGTACAGATTGCCTGACTAGTCATCAGCGAAAGGTTTCAATTAACAGCTAAACTTGCCATCAGCTTAGCTGGAGCTTCTCTCTGAAGCAAGGCTTCTCATTGTCCGGCTGTTTGTTCGAACACGAGGCAAACCAGGAGCAATTTACTAGTAAAATAGCTCCTCCTGTGGCAGCTCCTCATTCTGGCTGCCGCTGCTGCTGCTGCTGCTTAGTCGCTTCAGTCGTGTCCGACTCTGTGTGACTCCATAGACGGCAGCCACCAGGCTCCCCCGTCCCTGAGATTCTCCAGGCAAGAACACTGGAGTGGGTTGCCGTTTCCTTTTCCAATGCATGAAAGTGAAAAGTGAAAGTGAAGTCGCTCAGTCGTGTCTGACTCCTAGCGACCCCATGGACTGCAGCCTACCAGGCTCCTCCGTCCATGGGATTTGCCAGGCAAGAGTACTGGAGTGGGGTGCCACTGCCTTCTCCGCTCATTCTGGCTGGTGGGAGTGAACTGGATTTGTCAGGGCTGGGATTTTGCCAGCACGAAACCCTGGAATCCCAGCTTCTCTTAGTATGGCTACCTTCACATCAACTCGCAGATTCTGGCCTTAGATCTGTTTCTAGGAAAACCTTGGACTCTGTCCTCTGTGGATCAGGCAAGAATAAACATCTCCGAGTCTCCAGGATTTATCTGATCCATCAGAGGCTCTTTGTGACCCTGGGGATGGAGGGTGGGTGATAGTGATACATGGAGCATAGAATTTTTTTCTCACTTGTTTTTATATGCAAGAAGACTTTGTGACACCATGAACTGTAGCCTACCAGGCTCCTCTGTCCATGGGATTTTCCAAGCAAGAATACGGGAGTGGGTTGCCATTTCTTTCTCCAGGGGATCTTCCAGACCCAGGGATCAAAACCGGGTCTCCTGCATTGTATGCAGATTCTTTACCATCAGAGTCACCAGGAAGCCCACGAAAAGAACTAATTTCTATCAAAAGCAAGCTTTTAATTCTGAAAGAGCTATCTGCTGCATGTCCTCACAAAAATAAATAATCCTAGTAAAATCTATTGCTGCCCACCTGCCCCAGTTTTAAGAGGGCAGAGGGTGGCTTAAACCTTCTCATAGTGCATTTCTTATTGCCTGCACATGTGGTGAATGAATCCATGAATCCATGAATGAATGCATGATAGTTCCTTGGGTGTGATGGTAGGCAGTGGAGGCCAGTGGTGGAAGAAAGAGAAGAACACGACTGGTTCTTCCAAATAACATATTTCTCTCTCTCTTTTTTAAATTGTTGTATAGCTGATTTACAGTGTTGTAGAAGTTTCAGGTATACAACAGAGTGATTCTGTTATACATATATATTTCCTTTCCATTATTGATTCTTACAAGACACTGAATATAGTTCCCTGTGCTATACAGTAGGGCCTTGTTGTTTATTTTATATATAGTAGTAAGCACTGGCTTGTTGCTTCTTGAGAACATGAGGAATTTAAGTGGTTCCTTAAATGACAAAGAATGGTTTACCTAATACCAAGCTCTGTCCCCCTACTTTGCCTTTTTTTTGTATTCAGTAACTGTTGGGTTTAATGTCAAATCATGGTGTCATCTTCTTAGAGACTTTTTAAGCGCCTATGAACCCGTTAAACACATATGGTTGCAGCAATCCACGTCGGGCAATGGCAATGCTGGAAATGTGAAGGCCATGGCCAAGCGTGTATGTAAAAGCAGCGACAGCATCATTGGGATTGCACTGGGTGCAGCAGTGATTGAACAACCCCAGTGATTGTGAGAGGCAGCCTGATTTCTGCTGCATTAAAATGGGCGTTTGGGGTGGGGAGGTGGGAAGGGAATGTACACCTTCAGTTCAGTTCAGTTCAGTTCAGTCGCTCAGTCGTGTCCGAGTCTTTGTGACCCCATGAATCGCAGCACGCCAGGCCTCCCTGTCCATCACCAACTCCCAAATCACAAAATACAGAAATCGTTTCAGCCTGTGTCACAGTTTTCTTATGGGAAACTCACCAGGAAAACTCCATGGGAAACTCTAGTTCATGAAGATGGGATCTGACATTCTAGTTATGATTAGAAAATGCCTGAAACATCTGCCAAAGAGAAGGGAATCAAGGCAGTTCTCAACATTGGTTACACATTAGGTTAGACAGGAATTTTATTTAAAAAAAATTTTTTTAAGAAAACATCTATATACTTATCTGGCTGTGCTGGGTCTTAGTCGCAGCATGCATGCGTTCATACTAAGTCGCTTCAGTTGTGTCCAGCTCTTTGTGACCCCATAGGCTGTAGCCTGCCAGACTCCTCTGTCCATGGGATTCTCCAGGCAAGAAAACTGGGGTGGGTTGCCATTTCCTCCTCCAGTGGATCTTCCTGACCCAGGGATCAAACCATGTCTCTTATGTTTCTGGTATTGGTAGCAGGTTCTTTAAGTGTACAGGATCTTTAGTTGTAGCATGCAGGAACTAGTTCCCTAAGCAGAACCCAGGCCCTGTGCATTAGGAATGCACTGGGAAAACAGAGTCTTAGACTCTGTACCACCAAGGAAGTGCTCTCAACAGAGGGATTTTAAAAGAAAAAGAAGAAGAAAAACAGTGCTAGCCCGAAACAAATCGAATCTGGTGCTAGGTTCAGCATCACACATATTGATACAGGACAGACAATGCTAAAATTGACACAGCACAAAAATGAGCGTGGCACCTGCCCAAGGATGGCAAGCAAATTTGTGAATCATTCCATATTTTTACTCATAATTTAAAAAAATTCAGGCTCTCTAGGTAGAATGGGGCATCGGGTCATTTTGAAAGGATGTCTAGGAGGTACTAGTGTGCTATCCAGTTATGGAACCACCGATAGGAAGATAAGAAGTGCGGATTTCCAGAAAGTGTAATTTTTATGTGTCCCAGGCACAATTAAGAATGATCCACTTCCCCTGAGGGGTCCAGTGGCGAAGGCTTCAAGCTCCCAATGCAGAGTGCCAGGTTCAATCCCTGGTCAGGGAACTAGATCCCACATGCTGCAACCAAGACTTTGAATGTAGCAACTAAAGATCCTGCATTCTGCAACAAAGACCTGGTATAGCCAAATAAACAAATAAATATGTTAAAAAAGATTGACCCACCTTCCCTGGAAACATTTGGAGGCAGTGGCAGTGAGTCTTGGGTTTACTTCATTTGGGTCTACATGGTGTGGACACTTCCTTCCATCCCTTTCTTTTTTCCTCTTTGTTGCCCCCTCCCTCTTTTTAATGCCAGCTTGGCAATCTCGCAGCATAGATCTATTTTAGCACAGCGACATGCTGAGCTCTGAAGCCTTTCAAACTGTGTTATTCCCAACTACGGATGCCCTATCCTGCAAAGAAAAGAGACTTTCTGGGGTTCTCTGGGCTCAGATCCCGGCTGCATATTGTTTCTGAGTCCTCCCAGGCTCCACCCTCCACCAGGCTGGTCAGTTTCGCCCCTGACTTTTGTCTGCCCCCAGCCATGATGTTCCCTCTACCCTCAGCTGGCTCCAAGAAGGGACAGGACGTGAAGGGCAGCCTCCCACTTAGTCGAACCTCTTGTCAGCTGCAAGGAATCTGCCTCCCAATGCAAGGAGATACAGGTGACAAGGGTTAAATCCCTGGGTTGGAAAGATCCCCTGGAGAAGGAAATGGCAACTCGCTCCAGTATTCTTGCCTGGGAAATCCCATGGACAGAGGAGCCTGGTGGGCTACAGTCCATAGGGTCACAAAGAATCAGACACAACTGATCATGGGCTCAGCTGCAGACAACATACGGGGTAGATTCCGAGCAGGACACCACCTTCAACGCTTAGGACAGTGGGGCAGAGCAAACCCTTCAGGCCTCTTCTCAGTCACTTCCTGGGATACATTAACCCACATCATGTATGTACCGGCTTTTGTCTAACAAGGGTTTTTGATTTTCCATCACAAAAGGAAATATTTGCTTTTTAGAAAGATCCCACAATCTCATCTCCACTCTTTCTAAGTACTATCATTTTATCTCTGCTTTTTTTTCCAGTAGTTTTTCTTAAGATTTTTTTTATGTGAACCATTTTTGAAGTCTCTGTTGAAAACTTGTTACAATATTGTTTCTATTGTGTGTGTGTGTGTGTGTGTGTGTGTGTTTGGCCCAGAGCGGGTGGGATCTTAGCTCTCTGACCAGGGATTGAAGCTGCATCCCTTGTGTTGGAAGGCGAAATCTTAACCACTGGACTGACAACGAAGTCCCAGTAGCTTTGTTTTTTAAGTTTGCAAACCGTGCAAAATTAGGAGAGAGAAAGCACTCTGATGTCGAGATTTTGGCTAAAGGGGGTGCTCTGGACTTTGGGGGCATTGCTTAAACTTCATCCTTCAAGTGCCTCAATATATTTTCAAAGAAAATAGACTACAGTGCGCTCTGTTTTTTCAGCTTCCATTGAGATTGTTGTGGAGGAGGCACTCTTGGAGTTTCTGCATATTTTATTCAGATTTTAACAGTATAATTTAAATAATGATCTAGGGACTTCCCTGGTGGTCCAGTGGTTAGGGCCCAGTGCTTTCTCTGCCAGGCCCCAGGTTCAATCCCTGGTTGGGGACCTAAGATCCCACAAGCCAAATAGTAAAGCCAAAAAAAATTTTTTTTATTAAAAAAAATAAAAACAATAATGATCTAGGGAATAGAATTAAGTCATTACAGCACTTGAAGGTGACCCATTCTACATCTCTTCTTGAGATCTTTGGTCAGTGGTGAGTTTCCTCCTCTCTCAGTGGTATAGGATACCTTTTTCTTTGTGTTAGTTTTTCATGATGAGTAAAGGTGATTGCAGCCATGAAATTAAAAGACGCTTACTGCTTGGAAGGAAAGTTATGACCAACCTAGATAGCATATTCAAAAGCAGAGACATTACTTTGCCAACAAAGGTCCGTCTAGTCAAGGCTATGGTTTTTCCAGTGGTCATGTATGGATGTGAGAGTTGGACTGTGAAGAAGGCTGAGCGCCGAAGAATTGATGCTTTTAACTGTGGTGTTGGAGAAGACTCTTGAGAGTCCCTTGGACTGCAAGGAGATCCAACCAGTCCATTCTGAAGGAGATCAGCCCTGGGTATTCTTTGGAAGGAATGATGCTAAAGCTGAAACTCCAGTACTTTGGCCACCTCATGCAAAGAGTTGACTCATTGGAAAAGACTCTGATGCTGGGAGGGATTGGGGGCAGGAGGAGAAGGGGACAACAGAGGATGAGATGGCTGGATGGCATCACTGACTCGATGGACATGAGTCTGGGTGAACTCCGGGAGATGGTGATGGACAGGGAGGCCTGGCGTGCTGCAATTCATGGGGTCGCAAAGAGTCGGACACAACTGAGCGACTGAACTGAACTGACTGAAACTAGACAGAGTATGACATGTCATAGTCAGAAGAAAAGAAAACTCTCTCACCTGAAATCTCTTCTCCCTACTCTTCTTCACGCTTGGATGAATTTTCTTAACAACCCCTGGCTTTCAGGAGAGCCTAGCATTCCTGTGAGCAGCACACAGTGCGATATATTTCACAATGACACCATGCGATACATTTCACAATGACTTCTTAACAATCTGTACAGTTACATATAATGTACTTTGAGTTTAAAAAAAGTCATGTTATAATATATTTGTTGCTCTCACTTCTTATATGAGATTGAGCACAGTACTTACCCTCTTGAGACTATAGTGTCTTCATTTATAAAAAGGGATATTTATAGTAGCTACTTCATAGAGTTTGGTGAAGATGACAATGGATATAAAGTATAAAGCTAATTGCTGGGCATTTTGGTCAGCTACACAATAAATGGTAGTTAGATGCTGTTATTATTACTTTTGTTAGTATCAGCCAAGCTGTTTCTCTCTTTTTTTTTTTTTCTTTTCTCCTCACATGCTGTAGGTAAAAAAAAAAAAAGTACAAAGGCCAGATTTTTCCAGAATGAAATTTTGCCATTTGTGGCAACATGGATGGACCTGGAGGGTATTATGCTTAGTGAAATAAATCAGACAGAGAAAGACAATTACTGTATGATATCACTTGTATGTGGAATCTGAAAATAAAACAAATACATGTGTGTAGCAAAACAGAAACAGCCTCACAGATAGAACAAACCAGTGGTTACCAGTGGGGAGAAGGAAGGGCGAGAGGCAGCACAGGGGATGGGATGGTGAGGTACAACGATTGTATATAAAATAGATGGCAACAAGGGTTTATGGTACAGCACAGGGAACTCTAGCCATTATCTCATGATAAATTTTAATGGAATAGAATCTGTAGAAATTTTGAATCACCAGGCTGTATACCTGCAACTAATATTGTAAATCAACTATATGTCAATGAAGGAAATAAAAATTAATTTTAGAAAGAGTAGATCTTTTTCCATAACTTAAACCTACTCATTCTTTGGATGGAATTCTAAAGAGAGAGATGGCATTCATAGACCACAATTAGGCTGTCTTTGAAGCTGGATCGTTTCCTGCCCATAAATTGTCTGCCTGGATACAGTACACTGAAGGATTTATACACCTTTGAGATTTGCCTTCTGGCAAGCTCCCTAGAATCCTCACCCAAATCTTCATCTTCAGAATTCCCTAACAATTCTGCATTCACATAGCAATTTGTGGTTTTCAAGCATTATGACCTTACATGTCAACCTTAGAACACTCTAAAAATATACCATTAATGTATCATTAATTAATTAACATTTTATTAATGCTCTTTGTCATGGAAGAATGTTAAGAAACCAAGAATTTAGTTGACCTGACCATGGACCCTCGGCTCATGTGAAATTTAGGGAACTAATTGGACCTTCCATCTTTTCTCCAACATCTACTTTACTCCCATGAGTGAGTTCAAGCAACTTCTTCTTGGGCTGTACTGGGTCTTCACTGCGGTACACAGGCTTCTCTGGCTGTGGCATGCAGGCTTGGTTTCTCCATGGCATGTAGGATCTTAATTTCCCAATCAGGCATTGAACCCACATGCTCTGCCTTGGAAGGTGGATTTGTTACCACTGGACCACCAGGGAAGTCGCCAAAATGACTTTATTAATATCAAGGAGGCAGACACACGGCTAAGAATCCATAGATTGTTTTTTTAACCTTGAAGTTATTAAGCATTGCCATGGGGACACAGCCACCTCACAAATACCCTTTGGCTGCCTGGCATGGTGCATATAACATAAAGCCCACAAAGCATTGGGATGCCAAATTTAGACATTTATTAATAGCTGAAACCTCTTCCTGGTCACACGTGTAGATTTCCACCTGCCAAAGAAGATCAAAGGGCTTGCTTTTATGCTTTGCCTCTTCTTTTCCTACTTGACATTTCTTGAAACTGACAAAAAGTTGGAGGTAATAAAAGGCAAGAAGAGAAGGTATGGAATGTGTGGATTAGGAGCAGAGTGAAAAAGAGACCTGCTTCATTTATGCAAGTCACTCCCTCCCAACTGGGGTCTAGGATCTGATGTCAAGACAGCTCTAGGGTCCCCTGAACAGCCTGCCTTCCGGGTAGAGCATCCTTTCTCTGGAGAAAATCACTGTTTGGCAATGGTCTGATGAGTCCATGGCTGATGACATCTGTGCTCCTATTTATAACTCAAGGGTATACCCCCTTTTTCCATCTGAGCTGTTAGCTTTTAAAAATACTTAAAAACCAATCAGCATCTAAATTGCATCTGAAGAGCTATTTCAATTATAGAATGGAGGCAGCTCCTCGGCAACAGAAGTATTTAAGAGCTGCAGAAATTAATGTGCATTTTAATGCTGATTTGCAGAGTATAATACACTTTGTAATTCATTTAAATGTATTCTGTGTGTTTTCTTCTAGCTGAAGGCGCAGCGGCAGTCCTTTGAATCATCATAAAAGTACAGTTTTAAAGTTTTTTTTTTAATATAAAAGTATTTAAAACCTAAGAAAATAAACCGAGTGAAGACATAATTGGTCGGAACTGGAATGTACCTTGGGGGCTTTTCCTTGAAAAACATCACTTAAAAGCACTCCTGTGGGATGATTCTCCCTCCTGAAAGGGACAACCTGGAGTTTGGATCATATCAAATAAAAATCTCACCTAAAATTGCTTTCTTTCTCGTTGCTGGACTAGATAAAAGTGTTAATTGTTCAGTTGTGTCTGACTCTTTGCAACCCCATGAACTGTGGCCCACCAGGCTCCTCTGTCTATGGGATTTCCCAGGCAAGAATACTGGAGTGGGTAGCGATTCCCTTCTCCCGGAAATCTTCCCAACCCAGGGCTCAAACCTGTGTCCCCTGCATTGCAGGCAGATTCTTTTCTGTCTGAGCCACCAGGGAAGCCCCCCTGGACTAGATAGAAGCTATGTTATTTGTCGGAAGCTACTGACTTGGCAGATAAATCCAGGAGAATCAGTGCCTCCATGGATGATGAGTTTTAACACTGAGTTAATTAAACATAAATGTTTTGCCCCAGGGCCACACAAGCAGTTCCTCTGTCTTCAGCCTGAAGGAGGAAAAGTCAGCAAAGCGAACAGCTGCTTTTGTTCAGCAGTCGCCACAAACAGAATTACGGGGATACGTAAGGGAGAAAGCGTATACAGGCAGGAAAAAAGGCCCGAGGTGGACTCACCTGGCCCAGGTCACCCCTCTGGTCTTGAATGAGCAATCTGGGGAAGCACAGATTTCAGATGCAGATCACCCATATGCCCTCACTTCCTCCAAAGTCTTCGTTCTTTCACACAGCAGATGAGGGACTCGCATCCTGAAATGGAATCACTGCAGATTCTAGGGAAGAGCCAATCCCTGAGTAACCCCCAGAAGCCTGGTGGGAGTGACACTCCCTAGCTGTGTTCTATAGTCCCTGGAAAACAAAAGCGCACAACCTTCTGTGTGCTAGTCACTGTGACTAGGGATGTCTCCAGCTTCTATCAGCCCCCAGTTCCGGGTCACGTGTGTTGGATCTGCCTGGGTTGTGTTTGAACTGATGTGGTTGTTGAGTTGCTAAGTCATGTCTGACTCTTTTTGACCCCGTGGACTGCAGCATGCCAGGCTCCTCTGTCCTCCACTATCTCCCAGAGTTTGCTCATATTCATGCACATTGAGTCAGTGATGCTATTTAGCCATCTCATCCTCAGCTGCCCCTTCTCCTTTCGCCTTTAGTCTTTCCCCGCATCAGTGTCTTGAACTGATGAGTTGCACGAAATGATAACACACTCTGCACGCCTCCCCCCTGAAATTCTTCCCCTTCCCTGAAGCCAGGGCGGTTATAAACTGAGTCAATCAATGCACCTAAGACAGAGGCTCTTCAGAACTCTTCTCCAGGGCCACCCTCTTCCGGGACCTCACTGCTTTTTCGGGTCCCAGCCACAAAAGTGAAAAGACTTTTTTATGGAACAAGCATGAAGTGAACACTTAACTCCCATTGCCTTTGGACAGGCTTATAGGGGAGGATGGGTGAGTGACAGCCTTGTTCATCAAAGAGAACAAACCCAAGGGTTTTTGGGGTGACTCCACACTGTTTACTGAAAATCAGAGATTTCCTGGGGCTTCGAGAAGTGGTTATGGGATGTAGCTGAACTCAGAGGTCACAGTTTAAAGTGTAGTTCAGAATAGGCTCCGAACACCCATCTGGGGTGGCCTCTCCAGACTGTCCAAACTGAGGAAGAGAAAGCTCAGAGATGTGAGCGCCTCAGGCTGGCTCGCACGCCAGGCTGAGCACCTGGCTGAACTCCGGGTTACCTGCAATCACCTCTGCTGGGTAACTGGAGTCTGTACGTCTTACCTATTAACCCCTGGAGCCCTCTTCCCCCAAGCCCCAGGGGGCCCCCTTTCCCCCAGCAAACGTGACATTGTCACAGTGCATGCCGCCCGCGGATGTCCGTTCCTCGGCCTCTACAAGGAAACCACTGAGCCTGCCTCTGAGCTGTACACAGTGGTGGCTTCCATTTAAATCCCCACTGCTCTTTCTGCAGCACTGGGGAACAGAGAGTGCTATTTATAGGCATCCTGGTGTCAATTTCCACACCGAGGAGGTGAGGCTGGTTTCTGATGTTGGCCTTTCCAGCCAGCTGTCCCCATCATTTTGCACAGGCTGGCATGACATTTTCCTCCAGCCAATTGAATCCTGAAAAGTTTTGTTTCTTTCACACGTGAATGAAAAAGAAGCCTCACTCCTCGTAAAACTGTAATGTCACAGGCTCTATCTAATTTGTACTCAGAAACCTTACTAAGCAGAGGGGAGACAACATATACTCCCTTGATAAAGGCTGTGATCACTTATTTGGCAGTTTCTTTTGCAGGGAGGGTGGGAGAATTTAATGTAGAACTTGGTGAATAACTAGAATCTTAGATAATCTTTCCCCAAATAAATGCACCTTTGATTTCCCTTTCTACTTCTTTTTCAAAGCTAAAGATACTGTGTACTAGCAGCTGGTTGAAATCTAAGGAGATGGAAAAATAAAAGGGGGAAGAATCGCATTCAATAATGTTAATGTTTTAAGTCAAAGGGAAGATACCAAGTACCCAGCACCTGGAAAAGGGAGGTTATTGTTTAATAAAAACCTGGAAAACAATATGGACTGACGAGGATTGTGTGGACAAGTGGGAAACATAATCTGAGTCCTTAAGAAACTTGAACTGTTATAAATCATAGCAAATCTCTCAAAGTCTCTGGAGATTTGGTATAGCCAGACTTCGGATTTGCAGCATGAGTAACTGCCCGCAACCTCATCTTTGTCAGTCTGCCTAAGCCCTGTGTCTTTCTCTTTAGATGGTTCTGTTAGAGAATTTTGCTCTGTGGAGACCTTCGAGGAATTTAGATCACATATCATGAAATGGGTGAGAATATAAAAATGAAAGCTAGTCTAACCATGACAGTCTTTGCAAAGCACCTGCCATGCACACTAAAAAGTAATCTTTTTTAAACTTTTTATGTTGTAGTGGGGTACACCTGATGAATGATGTTTTCATGGTTTCAAGTGAACAGTGAAGGGACTCAGCCACACATCTACACACACCCATTCACCCTCATTGTAGACTCCAAGGCAGAAGAAAAGGCTGAGGACAGGATAAGAAAAGTGTGTCCCAGAACAGAGTTCTCCCCATGGCCTTGCTTTGGAAGCAATGCTCAACAGATAGTCACTGAACAAATAAGCAAATGAACTAATGAATGAGTGTATTGAGGAAGAGTGAGAAGCAAGTTTCTCACTCTTATAGTTTGATGCTATAGACTGTAGCCCACCAGGCTCCTCTGACCCTGGGATTTCCCAGGCAAGAATACTGGAGTGGGTTACCATTTCCTCCTCCGGGGGTGTTTCTGACCCAGGGAGCAAATCCACGTCTCCTGTGTCTCCTACAGAGCAGGCGGGTACTTTACCTTCTGAGCCATCAGGGAAGCCCAAGTTTAGACAATATTTGCCACAAAACTGGAAAGCCCCCAGAATGAACCAAAGCAATCATGAAGTTCTATTGATAGCACCTCCAGAAACACTGTAAAATTACTCTTTTTTATTACAAAAGATTTCAAGGACACAGAAAAGTAAAGAGAATGAACTCTGTTAAAGGAACATTTAAATCAAGCATTAAGAATAAGAGATGAAGGGACTTGCCTCTGTGCTTCCAATTCAGGGATGCAGGGAGTGCAGGTTCGGTCCCGGGTGGAGGAACTAAGATCCTGCATGCCACATAACCAAATAAATAAACAGAAACACACACACAAATGAATAAAAAGTAAGCAACATTTTAAGATGCTGTCTTTAAAAAAAAGAATGAGGTGAACCTCCTGCTTCTCCTTTCCTAGTGCTTGTACCCACCTCTTTCAAGAAATAACCACTTTCATTGAAATTGATGTTAATCATCCTAGGAATTTTTTTAAATTAAATTTACTTGCAGATATATGTATCCATAAATTATGCATTGTTTTATATCTTTTTTTTTAGCTCTTTAAAATAAGCACTACTGTACCATATATAATTTTCCCTAACTTGCTTTTCATACTTGTGTTTGGGGGAATTTATCCATGTTGATTTATGTAGCTCAAGGAAATTTATTTTAACTGATGTGTAGTATTTATTGTACCTTATGAATATCCCATAACATACATCTCCATTTTCCCGGTGCTGTATATTTTAATTACTTTTTTTTTTTTTTTTTTTGCTATTGCAAACAAGGCCTCCCTGGCCATTCCTGTTTATATTTCCTTGAGCATACAACCAAGGTAGCCACGGGCAGTGGTTTTCAACCCTGCCTGCATGTAAGAACGGTTTAAGAAAAATACCCAGTCTGAGCCCGACATCAAAGATTCTGATTTAATTTGCCTAGGGTCTAAAATTCCAGTGTTAGAAGACAGAAAATGAATAAAGTTATAGATTAGGAAATGTTAGTCACACAGTTGTATCAGACTTTTGGTGACCCCATGGACCGTATTATGCCAGCCTCCTCTGTCCGTGGGATTTCCCAGGCAAGAATACTGGAGTGAGTTGCCATTCCCTTCTCTAGCGGATCTTCCCAACCCAGGGATGGAACCTGGTCTCCTTCACTGCAGGAAGATTGTTTACCATCTGAGCCACCAGGGGAGCCCAGATTAGGGAATATCTGGTGGTAATTTCTATTGTTGGCTCCATTTATAAACGGGGAGAACGAGGTGCAGTAAGGTCATGGCAAAGCCAGAATCCAGACCCAGGTGGTCTGAGCTGAGTGTAGGTGCCTAAGCCCCGGGCTACATTGCCTCTATCATTGTCAAGAGAAGATCCAGAAACAGAAGACCTAGTAGCCTAGAAAGGCTGTGCTCCAAGTCTGAATTTTCAGATGAGAAACTGAGGCCCATAGAGAGGTGGGGAGTGGGTCAGCCCAAGGGGTCCTCCATGTGAAGGAGAGCATCCGCGCCTGTTCCTCTCCAACCTAGTGAGGCTGGACTGACCATTCATTTCTGAAACACAATGTGCGTTTCCTAATTATAAAAATGGCATTATAATGGTGGGATTCCCTCGTGGCTCAGTGGTAAAGAATCCGCCTGCCAAAACAGGAGATGCAGGTTCGATCCCTGGGTTGGGAGGATCCCCTGGAGAAGGAAATGGCAACCCACTCCAGTATTCTTGCCTGGGAAATCCCAAGGACAGAGGAGCCTGGTGGGCTACAGTCCATAGGGTTACAAAGAGTCAGACACGACTGAGCGACTAAACAAGAACAATAGTGAGGGAAAGAAAACAGGGGGATCCACAAGAGCCTGGGTCCAGAGAAGAGCATCCTCTGGAGGTGATCCTGAAGCTCACATGAGTGATCTGGGGTGGGTGAGATTTCAGACAAAGAGAGTTCCTGCCAGAGGACATGGCTGGAGGAAGCTTGTCATTTTGAGAAGCAGAAAGAAAGTCAGTATTTCTGCTAGCCTACTCTTACAACCGTGGGGCCAGCTTAGGATTACCAACACAGGCCCATGTGTGTGCATGCTGAATCGTTCAGTAGTACCTGACTTTTTGTGACTTTGTGGACCATAAGCCCGCCAGGATCCTCTGTCCACAGGGATTCTCCAGGCAAGAATACTGGAGCGCGCTGCCTGGGATATCCTTCTCCAGGGTATCTTCCCAACCCAGGGATCAAACCTGTGTCTCTCACGTCTCCTGCATTGATAGGTGGGTTCTTTACCTCTAGTGCCACCTGCGAAGCCCTACAGGCTCATGTACCACACACCTAAATATTAAAAATCATAAGTTAAGCAAACTATTAAAGCATATATGCTCTATATTAAGATTTTAAAAAATACATATTCATAATAACAAAATTAAAAATATGAGAGAAAAAATTTAAATAACAGATAGCACTGTGGTCTTCATCTGATGGAAAGTCATCAAAATACCAATGACAACTACGTTTGATTGTTATTTCACACATGTGGGTGTACTGGAGATGGACCAAGGATGCTTGAATGAGTGATGAAATAAAGATATACATAATTAATAAAGTATTTTATATTTATTCCATAAAACTTATTTTGTTGGCTCTATTTCAGTGAAATCATTATCTAGGTTGCTGTAATCAATAGTCACATAATCTGTTATTGACAGTCATGGTCTAAAGGATTAAAGCAAAACCCAGTTTTAAGAGAGACACAATTTAAATGTATTTTCATTAAAACATAGATGTAAAACATTTTTAAAATTAACATTTTAATTAAGGTTATTTTTAATTTAAGGTTGCTTTTCTTCTAAAGTATAATTAATAAATATCAAATATTCATTCAAATTTTCCATTTCATCTTAAATTTAAATAATTCGTATTAAACACAGTGCTGACCCTTAAATAGTGTGGGGTTGGGGCACTGCCCTCTTGTGCAGTTGAAAACCCATGAGTAGGTTTACGGTTGGCTCTCCATGTGTGCAGTTTTGCATCTGTGGGTTCACCCAGTGTCAGCGGTGTAATACTGAAGAATATATTTATAGAGAGAATCCACACAGTTCAGACCCATGTTATTCAAGGGCCAACCGCACTTACATAAAAGCAAAGCTATTGCAGGGCAAGAACTGGATGTACATGTAGTTCCGTTGTATGAACAGGTTTCACTTCATGTTACTTCTAGTCCCACAGTGTTTTAAAATGCAGAATTTATTATTGCTCAGGTATGGGGAGGTCAATAGATCAGGAGATGACTGCCATTAGAAGGGAATTTGTTATACTCACAGATCCCAGGAGAAGGGGGCACGTCATGCCAGGCAGGGACACAGGGGGAGGCACCAGGGTCCATCAGGATGTGAAGGTGGGGGGCATGAATAACAGCCTTTATGATCACGTCCTGGGACAAGGTAAGTTTACCTAAATAAAATAAGATTTTTAAAAAATGAAATGAAAAAATTAAATTTCAGCTTGCTTATTTACAATGTGAGTAAAATAAGGAATTCTGTAAGTGAGACACTTTTATATATTAAATGAAAAAAAAAAATTTCCCAGGGGTCAAAACCATTTCAGATGGTGGCTTTTGAACAGCGCCTCTAGAGAGCAGCAGAGCAGGACAGAAACCAGTGTTTACTAGCATAAGTCTAACAAAAAATACTTGTGCCAAGGATACTGACCAAAAGCCTGAGAACTTGTAGGCGAAGTTGCTTTAAAACGGATTGTTAATGATGTCTTCTATTATAGCTATAAGGAGCCTGCTGCGCTGCAGTCTGTGGGGTCTCAAAGAGTCGGACCTGAGTTAGGGACTGAACAACAGCAACAAAGCCTTTGCAAACAATTACCTTGGATTTTTAATAACATGTCCCAATTAATGTGTATTTCTTCGAGACTTCCCTGGTGTTTCAGTGGCTAACACTCCATTCTCCCAGTGCAGGAGGCCCAGGTTTGATCCCTGGTAAGGAATTAGAATCCACATATTGCAATTAGGACCCAGTGTAGCCAAATAAATAAACAGATTTTTTAAAATCTGTATTTCTTCATGCTTCCAGTTGGAAGTTTGATAGTACCAAAGGTTGATAGAAACTTCTGGACATGATGCCTATGATAGGTACACATAGCGGGGCATGACTGACTTGTCTTGTACTGAGAAAAGTTCTGAACATTTTAAGATGGACTCATTCATGTTAGTGAACTGCATTGTGGTATGGCTCCTGGAATGGTCACAGTTAATATTTTAGTGCTTGCTGTAGAACTAAAATCTAAGTAATTGTTTGCAAAGGCTTTGTTGTTGTTGTTGAGTCCCTAACTCTTTGAGACCCCTCAGACTGCAGTACACCAGGCTCCTCTGTCCTTCACTATCTCCCTGAGTTTGCTCAAACTCATGCCCATTAAACCGGTGATGTCATCCAACTGTCTCATCCTCTGCCACCCTCTTCTCCTTTCACCCTCAATCTTTCCCAGGAGCAGAGTCTTTTCCAGTGAGTCACTTCCTTGCATCAGGTGGCCAAAGTATTGGAGCTTCAATTTCAGCATCAGTCCTTCTGGTGATTGACTGGTTTGATCTCCTTGCTGTCCAAGGGACTCTTAAGAGTCTTCTCTAACACCACAGTTCGAAAGCATTAATTCTTTGGCACTCAGCCTTCTTTATGTCCATCTCTCACATCTGTACTTGACTACTGGAAAAACCATAGCATTCACTAGGTGGGCCTTTGTTGGCAAAGTGATATCTCTGCTTTTTAATACACTGTCTAGGTTTGGCATAGCTTTTCTTTCAATGGGCAAGCGTATTTTAATTTCTTGGCTGCAGCCACAATATGCAGCGATTTTGGAGCCCAAGAAAATAAAGTCTGTCACTGTTTCCACTTTTTCCCCATCTATTTGCCATGAATTAGACTCAACTTAGTGCCTGAACAATGAACAACAATATTTCCCATGAAGTGAAGGGAACAGATGCCATGATCTCAGCTTTTTGAACATTGAGTTTTAAGCCAGCTTTTTCACTCTCTTCTTTCACCCTCATCAAGAGACTCTTTAGTTCCTCTTCACTTTCTTCCATTGGGGTGGTATCATCTGCATATCTGAGGTTATTGATATTTCTCCTGGAAATCTTGATCCCAGCTTGTAATTCATCCATCCTGGCATTTCACATGATGTATTCTGTATATAAGTTAAATAAGCAGGGTGACAATATATACCCTTGATGTACTCCTTTCCCAATTTTGAACAAGTTCATTGTTCCATGTCTGGCTCTAATGGTTGCTTCTTGTCCTGCATACAGATTTCTCAAGAGACAGGTAAGGTGGCCTGGTATTCCCATCTCTTTAAGAATTTTCCACAATCTGTTGTGATCCACACAGTCAAAGGCTTTAGTGTAGTCATTGAAGCAGAAGTAGATGTTTTTAGTTATTTAACTCATTCACCCAGGAATAATTTTGTACTAAAACTTATTATATCTAATAAGGCCCCCAGTCTAAAACTACAGACCCATTCATTTTATTAGACGCAGAGCTGGCAGGATGCCATAACAATGAGGACCATGGATTTGGTTTTGCCATGGTGACAAAGAGATTTTTATTAACTTTTGAAAAAAAAAAAAAAAAACAGGCATGTTAGTTTAATACAAAGAAAAAGCTCACCACCTTTCACCAGCAAATACCTGAGTTTCCCTCCCTGAAATACATTTCCTGAAATGGAAGTGAAATGTTTCCAAAATTATAGATTTGAGGACTGAACAGCAAAAAAAACCCCTCTCAGATTTTAAACTTTAGAAGATGAATGAATGTGGATCAATTCACACTCTGATGTAAAATTCCTAATTTGAATAAAAGCTACAAATGGAAATCATTGTCCTATGCCCCAATAAAAAGTAAATACAGTGATGTTAGAAAAGTAGAATAGTGCAAGTATGTCGAGTCACTGCTTTAAAAAAAAAATCACTATGCAAAAACCTTCCTGTATTCAGGATTCCTACATTTGTGGACAGCTGTTTTTATAATAAAACTGAATAAAACTAAATGTCACAACTCGTTAAAGGATTTAACACTGAGCACAGAACTCAAAACTTGACCCTGTCATCTTAATACCTAAAAAAAAAAAATGCCAACAGCAAAACCAACAGAAATGGTAGGCAGGCTTCTATGTTCTAATCTAAAGCATAATGATTTATAAGATAAAATACAAATAGAAATGTTTAATGGATTACATATTCAAATGTATGCTTCTGTTAATTTTCAAATTCAAATTGATAGTGTTCTCCTATTACCCATGTTTCTGTTGTAATCTTACAATGACACATCTGGAAAAACACAGAAAGATTGAATACTTTTCTGGCTGTAATAGATTTATTTATTTACTTATTTGGCTGCACTGGGTCTTAGCTGCAGCGTGCAGGATCTTTAACTGCAGGATTTGAACTCTTAGTTTCGGCATGTGGGATCCAATTTCCCAACCAGGGGTCAAACCTGGGCCCCCTGCATTGGGAACTTGGAGTCTTAGCCGCTGGACAAGCAGGGAAGTCCTTGCTGATTTTTCTTCTACTCAGTTCATCTCACTGGTTTATTTTTACCTTCCAGGCCCTGTAGATACCTAACTGTGTGATCTCTGTTCTAGACCATAGGTTCCTCGCGGGCAGAAACCCTGGCAGTGTACTATCCAACCAGCTTTCCTCATTGGTCCATCTATGATCCATCAACTGTCTAACAAATATTTCTTGGTCGCCTGCTATCTACCCAGCATTGTCGGTTGTGCTACAATTACAAAAATGGATAAAACAATTCCTGCCTCCAGGACCTCCGATTTCTGTATTCAGTAAACATTGGAATTGGCTGACTGGCTGTCTTAGTCCTCCCATGGCACAAAGAGTTCTGAGCTACACAGTCTGTAGAACTCCAAGACTGTTCCTTGCAAACGTGGCAGGTGATGTAACAGCTTATAAAATTCATCCCCAAAGAGAAAAAACTATTCCTGTCTGCGGGGTTTGAGCTGTGAAGGCATCTGGTACAATGTGAAGTGGCAAGTTTTGCATTCAGGGTGACAGAAATGTGAGCCTAAAGCTAATTAGTAAACTAACACACAGGCTCATTCTTCTAAGTCCCCTAGTCCAAACCCTTTCTGAATTTGCTGTAGCAAAGTAAGGTCTTCTTAAGAGAGATGTTTGTAGGTCTGAACAAACTTGGCTTTGTCTTTGCTGGCATCTGAATCTGTTTCTGTCTCTGTTATCATGTTTGACATCCAAAGACTTATGCTTCTAATCCTGGTACCTTCACTGCCAGTTACCATGATGATGGTGGTAATTTCCCCAGTCCCCCTTCCCTTTAGGTTAATTGTCTTTTAAGACCTACCTGGGCCGATGTCACAGGAAACAGAATGGCTGCTCTTTGCTGAGCTCAGCAGTTGCACTAGATTTAAAGGGAAGGATGAGAATGAGAGATGTTGTAGTAGGCTTTGGGGTTGAAATGGCAAATATACAGAACAAATGGACACATTCTCACAGTCTTAACTATTTCACAGTCTTTTAAAATAATTAGATATTTAAGATCTTGCAGTCTTCTTAAATATTTTAAGAGATATTTAGTTACTCATCTTTTGTTAGCCCAGAAGGATAGAGGTGTTCTCTGCTTGCTCATAATTTTTAGTTTTTTGCTAAAATTCTCCTTCCACTCTGTTCAGTCAACCTGGTTGAATTCTGCAGTAATTCAATGTTATTTCAACAGCATTTTATCAAGTATCTATTCCATGCCAGGTCCTGTCAGCAGGCAGTGTAGGAGACAGCAGAGCACCTAGAAAGGTTGTTCATCAAAGACAGAATTCAGAATAAATAGAATTTATTAAGTGCAAAGGGTGAGATATGAAACCCAGGCAATTTAGTCAGCATGTTCAAAGGTGCAAAAGAATGAAATATCATGGTGGGCAAGAAGGAAATATAAATTGTTTGAGTGGCTGGGACGGCAGAAAAAGAGCAGGCTGGGAGTTAGCTGGGAGTTGGCGCTTATTCTAACCGAGCTCCAGTCACTGTTCCAAGGAGGGCTTGTTTCAAAACCACTGGGGGAGGAGGGCAGGGAATTTTTTTTTTTTTTTAAAGCAACCAAACTTATTTTTTCTGGGCAGGACACCTGGTGATTCAGATTCAGAAGCAGTGGGATTGGAGCCCAGAAATGTTTACTTTTTGAAATACTTTCCAAGTTCCAATTCAAGATGACAGCTGAGCCCTCTTCCTCCTCTTCCTCCCCAAACCCCTGCTGAAATTAACAGAGGAAGGACCAAGTGACTTACCCACAGCAGTGAAGAGAATAGAAAAACTTGCAAAGAGGTCAGAGCTAGTAATCTCTTGCTTAAAATTAGGAAGAGGACAGAAGCATACTGAAAGCAAAAAACCAGCATTGGGAGCTATGACCCTCCACCTTGGGAGCAGGACGCTGAGAAAGCCATGGGTTCTGACAGAGCTACAGAGATGCTTCCAAATTGATGTAAGTCAGAGTGGGTAATGAATAATGTCGCAAAAATAAAATCAAATGATGAGAGGAGTGTCTAGGGAACACCTGAACCCCTCACTTCCAACTCATGGAGATTAACTGGCAGCCTGGCTCTTACCAACGTAGAATAGATGCTCTCTGAAAGAGATTTTTGAGAAATCCAAGCAATACTATTCTAGTCCGATTAATTTCTTCCCAGCTTGGAGAACAAGATCAGCATGGAAGAAAATCTTCCCCATATGTTCCTTGGGAGTTTGGAAGTAAGGATACCCCCACCCTCTCCAAGTACCCCTGACCCACAGACCTCACCAGGGATGGAGAAGAAAATACAGAAGGAATTGAAAGAGGAACCCATGCTCATAGCTGTTGTGTTATACCCACGGGGCACTCAAAAAGCAAGCTCTTCACAGTCATTTCTGTTTTGTATTAGGTGGGCATAAGAATTTAATATGGGCTTCACAGATAGCTCAGCTGGTAAAGAATCTGTCTGCAATGCAAGTGATCCCAGTTCTATTCCTGGTTTGAGAAGTTCTCCTGGAGAAGGGATAAGCTATCCACTACAGAATTCTTGGGCTTCCCTGGTAGCCCAGGTGGTAAAGAATCCGCCTGCAATGCAGGAGACCTGGGTTTGATGTCTGAGTTAGGAAGATCCCCTGGAGGAGGGCATGGCAACCCACTCCAGTATTCTTGCCTGGAGAATCCCCATGGACAGAGAAGCCTGGCAGGCTACAGTCCATAGGGTTGCAAAGAGTCAGACACAACTGAGTGATTAAGCGCAGCACAATAACTTTAATACAGAGCCTCAAACATCCCAGCCTGTCTCAGGATATCCCTTCTGTACTACTACAAACAGGCAGCAAGAATAAAATTTTCCCTTTAAATGAAATCTCTCTGAAAATGAGGCATTCTCTGATGGGTAGAGTGATCCAAAAAGGACCAGAATTCCCATGTTCAACTTTCTTTTATTATCCTTGTTTGTCCACTTGAAAAGGGGAAGAAACCAATATTTGCTATTAGAATCCAGCACTCGCTCTGGTCTGCAAAGGTGGAGGTGGCCAGGAGTCCAGGTTTCCATGTTCTAAGGGGATCGGATCCATGCTATGAAGCTCAGCACCTAGAGAATCCAGACCAAGGCGGGGTTTGGAATTGTGTGTAACCCTCCCCAGTCTCTGGCTAGAAAGAGACTCTCTCTTCCCCAGGAGAGCCCCTGACAAGGATGAGGGGGGTTTCAGAGATCCATTCAAACAGGCTGAGATGACCCATCCCAACAGGATGACCACTGGGCAGGGAGTGGATGACGCAGAAACCCTGTGTCGTGAACAGGACAATGTAACATACACGGTGCAAAGGCCTCAGAGGAAAGCCGCAGACCTAACGAACCGGCTGCGTGCGATTTCCACTCGAACTGGGACCCGGTCCCGCTGTGGGTTCCAATCCAGCCCCCACTTTGGACCCAGTGGGTGAGAAAAATCACACTGACCAGCTTGAAAGTCCTCTCTGATGTCAGATGAGAGAACTCTCATTCTCGAATGTTGAGACATTAAGTAGCTCTGGGACCAGGGCGGGCCAGGGTGAGGGGGTGTGGCAGGGAAGCAGCGGTTCCTAATCTTTTTCTTGAAAATGAAACCATGTTGCATGCAATTGTGTGTGATGCTCTTAGCTGTGCAGTGACGGGTGGTGAATGATTTTCAGACCGTCGCCCCCTGTACTTTCTTCCTTATACTCCGCCAGCCCTGTAAGAGACGTGTACATTCATGCATTTGCAAGGAAAGAGGAGAGCTTGGGGAGGGGGGGGTGGCCGGGAGAGAGCCGAATCCCGCCCCTATCCCCCAACCCCCGCCGCCCACCCCCAGCCCTACACGTGTCTCTCGTGAGTTGTTTCTGGTCAGTTCTAACCTCTAGCGTTTTCAGAATCATCTCCTGCTCACAAACTTGGCTTTGTTGATCAATGAATGAACTACTTTTTAGCCTACGGTCTGTGTAGGAAACCAAAACAACCCAGGGTGGAGGGCCCACTCCATTGGCACAACCCCACCCAGCCCCGCCTCTCGCCAGTGGACCACTGACCATGCCTCCCGGATTGCCCACTCCGGCCCCCAGCTGTCCACTGCAGAGAACTTATTGCTTTCAGGACTTCCTTCTCCATTTTGATCTCTCCAGGCGTTCACACAGATGCTTTTCTGTTTTCACATTTAAATATCCATTTTCCCTCTGGGGAGGCTCCCCCAAGAGCATGGTGTCAATTCTGCCTTCATACAGGCTCTGCTTTCAAACCATCAGGCACACAGGCATTCGTTTTCATGTCTGTTTGTAAAAGTCTGTGCTAAAATTTCAAAATGCGGTCGACTGTCTCCACATGGCGAGATCCCACTTATAAGGTGATCCTTTTAGGAACACCAGGGAAACAGAATCTCCATGGCCTTTCTGAGGCTGCTGCAGCCGCTGCTCCTAACCTTGGTTAGTGATGTGGGCTCTTAACAAGCTCTTGATTTGAAGGGACTGTTTATATTCTGTCTACAGGAGGCAAACCTAGGTGTGATGTCTGCTAGACATAGAAGAGCTGGACTCAAAGGTCCTTTCTTTGCATTAAATGTGCCCGATGGGGACATTTCTCAGCCCCCTTGGAGCACCAATGCAAGTGATAAGAGCTTGTGTTGATGTGAAATAAACTGGACCAGGGTCTCCCTAACCACCTCAAGCAGAGACCGATTAGCCAATTCTACAGTAGAAGCCCACCGCCTCTAAGCTCAGGGTGTCAGAAGCACTCGCAGGTCTCCACTGCAATCTTCCCCTGCTCAGATGCTCCAAGCCCTGGACCCAAATCTCTGGGGTCAGGAGTCCCTGGATAATTTCAGAATCTCCTGTAGGGTTGCTACCAACATTCTCCCCCTCTCAACTGTTCACTCCTGAGAGACTGCGGAGTGGGGGAGGGGAATGTCACAAGAAGTATCCCCTCACCTGTTCACACGTGCTTAATTCAAAAATTACCCTTCGTAATAGAAGAGAGAGATGTAAAGCTGAACAAATAAAACAACAATGGAGGCAGGCTTAACACTATCAATCCAGAGAGGAAGAAAAGCCAGAAACCAGGGAAGCTGGAAGCTAGAAGACCATGTCAATGAAGACATTGATGCCAATATGTGGGAGTATATGCGAAGCAGAAGTTACACAAGAGGAGGGTTGAATTTTAAATTATCTGTACATCCATTTCATGCCCCTCCCACTGGAGGTGAAGTCTAACTTCCCTCTTCTTGAAGATGGACCCGCCTGTTATTTAATTTATTTAGTGAAAGAATCAACATTCTGAAGGCTCTGGCCATTATAGGCACTCAATCTATGTATGTTGAGTAGGTGAATTGAGACAGGCTAGAACTTTGGGCTGAAATGAAGTTTAATAGAGATAAACACAATGCCAGTAGTCATGTATGGATGTGAGAGTTGGACTATATAAAGAAAGCTGAGCACCAAAGAATTGATGCTTTTGAACTGTGGTGTTGGAGAAGACTCTTGAGAGTTCCTTGGACAGCAAAGAGATCCAGCCAGTCCATCCTAAAGGAAATCAGTCCTGAATATTTATTGGAAGGACTGATGTTGAAGCTGAAACTCCAATACTTTGGCTACCTGATGGGAAGAACTGACTCATTGAAAAAGACCCTGATGCTGGAAAAGATTGAAGGTAAGAGGAAAGGGGGATGACAGAGGATGAGATGGTTGGATGGCATCACCAACTCTATGGACATGAGTTTGAGTAAACTCCAGGAGTTGGTGATAGACAGGGAAGTGTGGGGTGCTGCAGTCCATGGGGTCACAAAGAGTCAAACATGACTGAGTGACTGAACTGAACTGAGTACACGATGGAAAAAAGCTATTTTTTTCAAATTCAAGGAAAAAAAAAAAAAGATCTGGTTGTTTAAACCATAAATTTCAATATGAGTCCAAGTTGAGTTGCTCCAAAGCTTAATTAGCATGTTTTCAGGCTGCAGACCTAGAATGCAAGTCCAGAAACCGGAAGCGACGAGCAGGTGCCATTTTGCATTGGCAGCATCCGCTCTGTGACACTGTATTGTGTTATAAACATTGTTTTAAGAGGTGCCTTGAAGGGGGACTGTACCAACCTGGATTGCATTCAGAGAAAAATGATGATGCCAGATCAGAATCAGAAAATCATACCAGGTAGGGATGAACTAAAGGTAACAAGATACTTTGTGTGAAAACATGGAGACCCAGGGATGAAATTTATTTCATGAAGTTTTCCTAGGCAATGCATCCTTTTGCTCTAAACTCTTAAAAGCTTCTGTTAGATCAACATTACTTGTTTGTATTTGTAGGATCAGATTTGGAGCTTGGGTGGCATAGGAGAGCCCTGAGTCTAGTCTCAAGGTGAGCACAGCGTTAAAGGGGTGTTCCCTTGCCTGTAGGACTGGCAGAAGATAGCTTTGGGGCAGTAAACAGAAAACTAAAATTAAAAAAAAAAAAATGGAATAAGACAGAATTCCAATCCATCTAGAGCTTGGGAAGAAGTTGGAACAAGACAGTGGATGTGTATAGCATCTCTCTCTCTTTTTTTTTTTTAACTGTGATAATCCATAGAATACTTTTGAACAAAAGTTCAAATGTCCCAACCCTACATGAGAAAGGCATTCAAAGCCCATTGTTCCCAATGCAGTATGCAAATGGCTTAGGAGGGAGAGAAAAGAGGCTTGTTGGAGAGAGGAAGGGAAGTGGGGAATAGAGAATCTGTCAGTGAAACTTATTACCTTAGCTGGCCTTTTGGTGAGACTATGTACAGGAACGCCCCACCTGCGGGGAAAATCCACCGGAGATTTTCAGTGACTCAGTGTGATGAGAGGCCTCATATTTTCACCTTCTCCCAGCTGCAGGAAGGGGCCCTGCTTCCAAGAGAAAACTCAATGTCCTCCTTAGGCTGTCTGGTGACCCAGCTCTGCTTTCCTAAGAACTGAGGATACAGATTGTGCCTCCAGGCACTGAGTCTTGGAGCACACACCTGGCCCTGGAACGGCCCCCGCAGTAGGGGGCCTGTGATTAGAAGGGGCCTGTTGCGCAGTAGTGAGCGCAACCCTTCTGCTGCCCTTGAGTGACTAAATGACCTTGACACACTCGGTTCCTTCCCTGCTGTCACTTTCTCCAGCCCTAGCCCCCAAAGACAGTCTCCCTGCCTTCCTTCTTGGAAGGCAGCTTTCTTAAGGTTAACCCTTTCCCCCCTTCCCTAGGCACCTTCACTTACCGTCACAAGGGCATTCTGTTTCTTGTTTCTTCCCCTCCAGAAACGCAGCATTGCCTATTGCTCTAGGATACCCTTCCCTTGATTTCTAACCACCTGTCCTGAGTTTTCTCCACCTGCTTGATTGCCCAGGTCTCTGTTTGCTTTGCTGTTTCCTTTTCCTCCTCCTGACTTTGGTATTCCCCCAAAGCTCTGTCCTCCACATCTCACTTCTTTTCCCTAAATTCTGACCTTAAATTCTCCTACTGTTGCTCTGTCACCTCTAATCAGAAAGCCTTCACATTCTTGTCATCTCCATATGCACACTTGGCTCCAGAGGCTTTTCATTGGATGGTTTCGTGGTAACCCCAAACTGAGTATGTTTCATCTATAACCCACAGATGCCCCCTCTGACTGTGAATGGATCACCCTTTTTTCTTCTCTAATCCCCTCCCCACCAATTCCATCACCCTTCCTCTTCTAATCACAGGCAACCAGAAATCATCAAATTCTGTGCATTCTTAATTAATTAATTTTTATTGGAGTATAATTGCTTAGGAATAATGTTATGTCAGTTTCTGCTGTACAACAGTGAATCAGCTATATGTATACAGACATCTCCTCCCTCTTGAGCCTCCCCAACCCCACCCCTCTCGGTCATCACAGAGCATCAAGCTGAACTCTCTGTGCTATACGGCAGCTTCCCTAGTGGGAAGTGTTGACTAGTGTTATTCGCTTTACACTTGGCAATGTATATATGTCAATGGCACTCTCCCAGTTCGTTCTATCCTCGCTTTCCCCCACTGTGTCCACGTGTTGTTCTCTGCATCTGTGTCTCTATTCCTGCCCTGCAAGCAGGTTCGTCTGTTTTACCATTTTCCTAGTTTCCGTGCATAATGCATTCTTAATTTCACTTGCCCATCCCTCCAGGCGTTCACTCTTTCCTTCCCATGGCTACCTCAGCCGTCCACACCATCCTTTTGACAGATAATACATCCTAAAAGTGTCTCCCTCTAAATAGCAGGTCTAATGAAGAAGGGACCTCTGAATGAAGGGTATTTTTTTAATTGGTGGAAAATTGCTTTACAATTTTATGTTGGTTTCTGCCATACAACAACTCGAATCAGTCATATATATATATATATATATATATATATATATATACACACATCCCCTCCCTCTTGAGCCTCCCTCTCCCCTACCATCCCTGCAGAAATCATCACAGAGTGCCAGGCTGGGCTCCCTGTGTTGTTACTTTCTCAGTTGGGCCTACCTTCACCTTCCCCTGCTGTGTCTACAACTCTGTTCTCTACTGGGTTCATCAGTGCCATTTTTCTGGATTCCATATATATGTGTTAATATATGATACTTGTTATTTTCTTTCTGACTTACTTCACTCTATATAAGAGGCTCTAGGTTCATCCAACTCAATACAACTGACTCAAATTCATTCCTTTTTCATGGCTGAGATATACGTACCACAATTTCTTTATCCATTCATCTGTCAATGGACAAAGGAGGTTAAAGAAATGGTAACGCCGGTGGTAGACAGCATCCTTAAGAAAGAGGAGGAAGCAGATGGCATCCCTGTGGCTCACGGCAAGAGCAGTAGGGGACACTGGTGTCCTTACCCAGACCCACAACTAGTCCCTGACCATGCCCTTTTCTTGAAAGTGTTCTTTGAGGTTATTGAGACTCTGTGTGTACTTTAGAGCCTGGGTCAGGTCTTGTTCTCCTTCCTAGGATCTTTCTATATGACTTTAGTCCTTTCCCCAAAGCGACCAAACACTGCCCACCATGGATATCCGGTTATTTCAGTAGAATAATTTTTGTTCACTTTCACTCCAGTCACCCTCCTGTTAGAAGTGATTCGAGGGTAGGAATTCTGTCTTATGATGAATGCCTGTATATTAGTATGGGGTATGTAGTCCCCATGCCCCAGTATGCAGTAGGCAATTGAAGATATTTATTGAGCAATTATTAATATTTATTAAATAGCTAGTTTGTTCTAGATTCTAGTCTTGGTAGTAAGATAACAAAGCAAATCTCTGCCCTGATGAGGTGAATGTTTCAGTGAGGTCAGGAGGAATGAAAGAGGGGTGGGAAAAATAGATAAAATACATTGTAAAACAATACATTATTATTTTATTGTATTTTATTGTTTATTTATGATTATTATAAATTATTATGAAATAATACCAAGTACAATTGCACAGAAGAAGCACAGAAATTAATTATAGAGCATGTTAGAAGTTGATTCATGCAAAAAAGTAAAAGACTGGAAGATGAAGATTAACCATCAAAAGAGATTAGGAAGAAACAACGAGTAAGAGAGGAATAAATACATATGATAATGAGTGAATATACAGTATCAAGTGCAATGGGTGAGTCAATAAACTAAACAGCAGTAAATTAGTGTTCAATTATATGTTGAATAGATAATATCACATTTAATCATGAAATGAAGAAAGGGAAATCCATTGCAGGAAGGAACTGTCATGGTTTTCTCTAAAAGGCAGTGACCCAAAGGCAATGGTACACATTTAATAGCTCTTGGAGGGAAATATTGGGCTTCGCTGGTGGTTCAGATGGTAAAGAGTCTGCCTGCAATGCGGGAGACCTGGGTTCAATCCCTGGGTTGAGCAGATCCCCTAGAGAAGGAAATGGCAAACTACTCTAGTATTGTTGCCTGGAGAATCCCATGGACAGAGGAGCCATGAGGGCTACAGTCCATGGGGTCACAAAGAGTCAGACACAATTGAAGTAAATTAACACACACGCATGCACAGAGGGAGATATCTCTTGCCCTTTACAAAAGAAAGAAAATAAAATCATGAAAGATTGTCACCTATGTGGAAAGCAAATAAGATCAGGACCTCTAAATGTCATTTATCTCCCCCACCCCCACCCTGCAGGCAAATCTAAATCCCCATTTCTGTGGCTGCCTGAGCCTGTTCTATGGTAAAGCAGCTACAATCTACAGCAATACACTCAGTTCTAAATCTCACACCTCCTCTCTCTGGCACTAGTGAAGCGCAATAGAGCTCTGGGAAGATGCTCTTAAGAGCAGCTCACTGCTTTGCTCCTTACTTTGTGGGTAATACGGAAGTATCTTCTTATTTTGTTAATTTTGATAGCAAAAGGCGATCTCTGCAAACGTTTTCTGTGAAGATCAGCTTGTAAATATTTGGGGCTTCCTAGTCCCTATCGTCTCTTTGGTAATGGCCCATCTCTGCTGTTACAGAGTGTAAATGACAAGATAACATGTCAAAGATAGGAGTGGCTGAGTTCTCATAACACGTTATTTACAAAGGCAGGCTGCGGATCAGATTTAGCTCTGGGTCCCTGTGGTTTGCTGGACCCTGGCGCAGACCACAGACTAGCCCCTCTATGCTTTTGTCCCTTGTTCATCCTCAGGAACCAATTCCACTTCTGTAATGAACTCCACACAATGGAGGGAAAGCAAGGATGAACACTTAGGTGTTGCTGCTGCCGCTTTCATTGTGGATGTTTCTTCGTTTGGAAGAGTCGCAATTAAACATTAAGCAAAGCAGCTGCTCTGGGAAAGGTTTGTGTCACCAGCCCACAGCTCAGTTTTCCCCAGGGTTCTTCTGAGCATGTTACAGAACAGGACTGAGACCTGGTAAAATGAGAAATTACATTCCTTGTTATGTAATATTAGAACCACTTGTTCAAACTCAAGGTATCTCTTTCGAGGACAATATATTTCCTTGGCATTAATCTGAAAAGGCTGGAGGAAATGGAAATTTGAATTTTCATGTGATCTCCTCTTTGCTTTTGTCATTAAGTTTCTAAGCAAAGATCTGACTCTTCAGAAGTGCACCCTGTTTAATTTAGTCACAGTTTAATGTAACCTTCCCTTGAACAGGACCTGGGGACGAGTCCACGGCTTTCTTTCAATGTCTCTTTCAAGATGAAGATTCAAAGAAAGGTTTTTCTGTCTCTGGTAGTTTTGATATAAAGAACCCATTAGCAAACTTGAAATGTGTAAATTACACAGGCAACTCTAAGATGTGGCTGAAATTGTCAGGGCAGTGGACCTTCTCCCAGGAGGTTAATGTACAAAAGGGGGTGCTTGTGCAACAAAAGGCTGAAAATAATACCCAGGAAATCACCTTCATGATCAAAAGCTGGATTGCTTTTTATTGCAGATGTGTATTATGATATGAATGGATAAAAAACCGCTTTATTCTTCCTTGATGGCATTTCCTTAGCACACATAGAATTAAAATGCAGTTTTGACTAATCCAGCAGAAAGTGCCTGGGTGCTCTCTAATTCATCCACTTTAACTCAGGACAGATACAGTCACAGTCATTTTTATATGCCTGTGAGGCATTTTTAATATTTTATAATAAAATCATCATCATCTTATACAGCCTACACTCTGGATGTGGGAAAAAATGGGACCAGGGATTCACAAATAAAAGAGAAGCAGTGGTTAAGTTTAAAGCATCATTTTAGGGACTTCTCTATTGGTCCAGTGGTTAAGACTCTATGCTTCCACTGCAAAGGGTGTGGGTTTGATCCCTGGTTGGGGAACTAAGATCCCACATGCCATGCAGTACAGCCAAAAGCTTTAAAAAATCTTTTTTAAAAAATAAAACAATATTTTGGACTGCAGTTTTTCTTTTTCCCTTCCTTAAAAAAAAAGTCAACTTCAGCTTTAGCAGTATCATAGACACTGTAATCTTGAAAGTCTCTGCTACTCTGATTCTATACCTTATAAATCTTAGCCAAACATCTTTTTTCCCTACGGATGCAACAGATAATTCTTTGTATTCCATGCCTTTTGTCAGGGCAGTCCGACTCAGTTATGGAATTTAACATAAGAGTGTTTCTATTCTTTTATTAGAAAATTAATACATGGATCCCAGAAGGTTGTTCTTCCTCCTAAGGAAGTAAAGCGTTTGATTCAAACTCTTTTTAAGAGGACTTCTACCATGTCTAAGGGGGTGACGTGGATTTGACAGAAGGGATAAATGAAGGGGAAATGGGTACTGCTTATCAAGTAGAGTCTAGGATGACTTCCTATACATCTCTCACCTAACTCTCTACCCTTTGTGGCAGACACTGCTAACCCACTTTACAGAGAGGAACAGTTGAAGCTCAGAAAGGCTAAGTTGCCTACAGTCACTCATTTTTAAGTGACTATTTGAGCTCATGTTTCTCCAGTTTCAAATGATGTGGTGTAAGTGAGGTACATAAAGTTAATTTATTTAATACTTAAGGTTGACATCATGGAGCTCCAAGGATAAGGTCTTCAATATTTTCAAAAAGAAATGCACACACACACAACCTCTTCAATTAGCACAGTCTTTTGCCTCCCTCTAGAATCCTCTTTAAGTGCTGACCTGTGAGCCTCAGGGTGAATCAGGTGTGACTGAACACTGTTTGGTTACCTACAGCCCCAGTTGAGCTAGGTGCCAAGTCAGAGGATGGGTTTCTTAGCCAAGTTTGAGGCTCTAGAACAATCTCACTTGCTGAATGTCCATCTCCTACAGAAACCTTGTATTAGGCACACATTGACCTTGGAGGTGATGGGATATTCAACTCAAAGGCCATGGGCTCCACAGAAAAAGACAGTCTTCTAACTGTCATAGGACGGGTTAATTAGACCTGGAGTGGTCTGCATCCTTTTCCTCTAGAAATCAGTGGGGCTTCACTGAATAAGCAGTTCAGCTCCATTAGGGAAAGGACCTTCAAGAGAATCACTTCAGAGACCAATCTTTGTCATTTTGGATCCCTAAAAAATTTTCTGAGTATAATGAGCCCCGGAGGACTAGTACCCTCCTGTTCCAAACACATTGTGTGTCAGGTATTATACAATCGTGGCCACCTTTCCAGCAGCATCTGAAGCTGCAAATCCACCCGCACATGCAGAGAAAACACATTTATCATGTCAAAGCCTGTCTTGTCATTTCAGGGGACCCATTTCCTCTGTGAAACTGCAAACCAATTTCCTTGGGATGCCATTTAAGATGATTCATCCCCATTTTCAATCCATTTTTCCCATTTCTTATTGAGACCTTTCGCTTTTTGTTGCAGAGGGCCGGTTTTCCGTGCGCACAGCCTCGCTCTTGTGGTCCCCTTTGCTGTGGTTTCTTTTCAGGCTTTCTGAGGGAGATCAAATTGTCTGAAATCTGTGGATGACTCATTTGTTCTCTTCACGTCCTTCCCTGAGAACTCCACGCTACACTATACATTTCCAGACAATGTGTTTCCTTTGTCACAGCCCGGGTAGCTACACAGATTTTAAGAGCCTCCCCCACAGGTCCGGAAGTTCAAGTCGGCAGCTACAGAAAAGGATTTCTGGGTTTGGTGGCAGGGCCAAGATGTGGCCAAGGGGGACTCTGCCATCTCCGACGTGCTTTTGTGTTTTGACGTGAACAGTTGACACTCAGGTGTCTGTAATGCATGGGTTGTCATTCCCCCTCTAAGACATCTTTACACAGGAATTCCCCCGCGGCCAGGAATTCCTCCTCGTCTGTTTGGTGCATTCATAAAATAAGTAAGACTTACATAATGGGAATATTAGAAAACTAACCCCAGGGCTTTCCTGGTGGCACAGTGGTTAGGAATCCACCTGCCAATGCAGGAGGCGTGGGTTCCATCCCTGGTCCGGGAAGATCCCACATCCTGTTGGACAACCAAGCCTTCACACCACAACTACTGGAACCTGTGCGCTCTAGGGCCCCCGAGCCGAATGAGCCCACGTGCTGCAAGCACTGAAGGCCTTGCATCTGGAGCCTGTGGTCTGCAGCAGGAGAAGCCACTGCAGTGAGAAGCTCGCACACCGCAGCTGGAGAGTAACCCCCGCCCTCCACAACTAGAAGAAAGCCCGCACAGCAGCAAAGACCCAGCGCAGCCAAGAGAAAGAAAGAATGGAAACTCACCCCGACTCAGTTCCGGAGCCACACCCCCACTGCGCCTTTGCTCCTTCATACAATCTGTTCTGTCTCATGCCCTGGATCATTCATGTCCCTGGTAATTCTTCCCCCTGTGGTGTTTTTCATCCCACAGTCTTATGTGTAGAAAAGGCTTCCTTTATGGATTCATTTGGTTAATTAGTTCATTTCACAAATATGGGTGCATGCCAGGGATTTGGTCCAAGTTGGGTTCTAGGGTTGTTTATCCTGAAGCACTTGGCCAGGGTAGGGGGTCACTGCATAGAGATGCTCAGATCCACAAGACCTCTGTTTTGCTTACCCTCAACCCCCAAACCAAGTTCACCAAAGGGTGCTACAGTTCCTCCCACTTCTTCTCACTGGAGTTAAATAATTTAAAATTCTTCTCTGGTTGCCTAAGCAAAATTGCCATCATGTTTAAAATCCCATATAAATATAGGTATGGCACTGTCCTTGGTGTTTAAAGAAAAGGAGCAAGCAAGAACCAATGTCTCCATACCCTCAGCCAAGAGCTGAATTTATACAGCAGCAAGCAATTCCAATTAAAATGGCAAAGATGACAGGAAAATTGTTTTTCTTGCTCACAGCCTGAATTCTAAATCCAGTCTTTGTTTTTGTTCTTGATATCCTGTTTCTAAGGTGAAGTATTTTCTGCAAACTTAGTTGGAGAGGCTGAAGGGATTCAAGTCCTCAGATTTGTTTTAGGAGCTAAATTACATCTTGAGACAAGTATATTTGGTGCCTGCTCCTTGGAAGAAAGCGATGACTATTCTTGGAGCCACATTTTAGCTATTACACAACCTTGAACAAATCATTTGTTCATATGTCCTGTGTGGGTGCTAGGTCATTTCCGTCATGTCCAGCTCTTTGCGACCTTATGGATTGTAACCTGCCAGGCTCCTCTGCCCATGGGATTCTCCAGGCAAGAATGCTAGAATGGGTTGCCATTGCCTTCTCAAGGGAATCTTCCCGACCCAGGGACCGAACCCATGTCTCTTATTTCTCCTGAACTGGCAGGTGGGTTCTTTACCACTAGTGCCACCTGGGTAGCCCATTTGTTCGTGTGTGTGTGTGTGTGTGTGTGTGTGCATTGCAGGCAGATTCTTTACCACTGAGCCACCAGGGAAGCTCTTTGTTCATATGGTCATCCCCAGTTGGTACACCTGAACACTGGGTCAAATGAAATTTCTTTCATTTTCTGGGGTTTGGTGATGGCTGATGGAAGACTTTAGCCACCTCATGCGAAGAGTTGACTCATTGGAAAAGACTCTGATGCTTGGATGGATTGGAGGCAGGAGGAGAAGGGGATGACAGAGGATGAGATGGCTGGATGGCATCACTGACTTGATGGACGTGAGTCTGAGTGAACTCCAGGAGTTGGTGATAGACAGGGAGGCCTGGTGTACTGTGATTCATGGGGTCGCAAAGAGTCGGACACGACTGAGTGACTGAACTGAACTGAACTGATGGGAGAATGTTAATTACTATCTACTCAAGTGTCAATATCTCCCCCCACCCCACCCTCTGGTTCAAGATTACTCAATCAGCAAAGCCATCCTGAGAAAGATTAACCCACACAATGGCTCTTTATTTCACCACTGAGACATGGAAAGAGCAAAGCTGAGTACAACATTAAAATTAGCATCTTCTGTTTGGAGAAGTTTCAGATGCTTTCAAGAGCAGAGCTGTTAAGCAAGTCGCACCTCGCTGCTTTCTGATGATGGTAGTGGGACAGAGCCAGCCAGGGACAGGCTGCAAGTGGACGGTCCTTCACGTGGCAGAGTGTCTGCAACAACCCCTGGTGGTGTGTGCCATAAGGGAAGGCATTTAACATTTTATTCTTCATGACCAGGAATGAGTTTTTGCAGCAGCGATAATAGCAGTGGAAGATGATGTCATTACCATCTAAACATAAGACAAACACAAATGGCAAAGAAAGACAATGGGAAAAGTCTGGTACATACAACAGATTGTTTGAAAAGATCACACAAAGATGCATCTGTGTTTTCCAGGTTTGATGAAGCCCTGCAGCCAATTTACAGAACCATTGAACTTTCAGTGGTTGAATCCCAACCTAGGCTTTTTCAGACTCATTGTATGTTACCTCAGGCAGGCAGGCAGGCAGGCTTCCCTTTGTTCCTTAACAATATCATCTCTTGCAGTACTGGGAAATTTTACAGTAACTTTGAAAATCTTCATAATCCACAAGTAGAGAGACATTCTAGGAGAACCTGCACACATGAGCTGGCACTCCCAGAACAAACATGTTCTCTGGTTTATTTGAGCACTTGCCCCATGGCTCGATTGAGTTTCTGTACTTGAAACAAGGGTAGCATCTGATCTTTCCTTTCACTGGTCTCTATGAGACCAAATCCAGCCATTTACAATCACCAAACCCTCCATAAGGCATTGAATGAGATGAAAAGGTGACTGTCTGTTTAACTTTTAATCTGGATCTGCTGGCATCAAAGTGGATAAGGCCCAGTTTACTGAGGACCTCCACAAAAATCTAGATGTTCCCTGAGTGATGATAACCATAGTGACATTTGTCTAAACAAGATCATCTATAAATTCTATATTTAAAAGAACATTTTGGACTTCCCTGGTGTTCCAGCAGTTAAGAATCTGCCTGCCAATGCAGGAGACATGGGTTTGATCCCTGATCTTGGAAGATCCAAATTGCCACGAAGCAACTAAACCTTTGTGCCACAATTACTGAGCCTATGCTCTAGAGCCCGGGAGCCACACTGAAGCCTGCCCACTCTATGGTGTGCCCACTCTATGGGAACCACACACAGCTAATGATCCCATGTGCCAAAACTACTGAAGCCCATGCACCCTAGAACCCATGCTCCTCAACAAGAGAAGCCACCACAGTGAGAAGCCTGTGCACCTCAACTAGAGCGTAACCCCTGCTCACTGCAACCAGAGAAAGCCTGTATGCTTCAACAAAGGCTGAGCGCAGCCAAAAATAAATAAATAAATTTTTATAAAAAGAATGTGAAGAGGAATCCAAGGTCACGGCCATGTGGCCGAGGTCAGTGAATAAATGCCTGAGGAGAATTTCTCAGAAGGTGGCCAGAAGAGACAGAGACAGAAGAGTCCTCCCTGTGAAAAGCAGTTGTTGTTGTCTAAGTCTTGTCTGACTCTTTTTCATCCCCATAGACTCTAGCCCGCCAGGCTCTTCTACGTGAAAAGCAGTAGAGTTGGGTAAACTGAAGATGACTGATGAACAAAGGAAAACCAAATTCAGGAGGAAAATCAAGAATACCAGAGGATTCTAACGCAACATTGTCAATCAACTACACTCCAATATAAAATTAAGTTAAATTAAAAAAGAATAGTAGAGGAAGAAACTGAGGGAGAGCGCATAAGCTCAGGAGGGGAAAGGGAGAGAGACAGGAGGGGGGAGAGAGAGAAATGCTGCATGCTTCATCTTTGAGAGGAGAGGAAAACAAAAGACCTCAGTGGCAGTTTGGTATTGCTGTGTCTGGCTTAAAGAAGAAAATTCTAGACATCCAGGCTGACAGAATCAAAGCACAGCTGAGAGTCCACCTTTCCGGAGAATTCTATGATCTGAGAATGGGTTTGATCACTACAGGTGATTTGAGAAGACACTGATGAGGACCTTGGAAAGTTGGGAGAGAATGTGTAGCTTCCCTGATTCCTCTGAATAGAGCTCTAGGCACCACAAGGCCACCTAAGGAGGGTGAGGTCCCTGGACTATATTTTGATCACTGTTGAAGATTTTATGGAATTGAAGGAAAGTGGTGCATGCCTAGAAAGTGAGACTTATGAAGAGATCAAGCCCTGAGCCTTTGGAGTGGGAACACTGACTCCAAGACTAGACTACAAAAGAACTAACCCTGCTGCTTCTGCTAAGTCGCTTCAGTTGTGTCTGACTCTGTGCGACCCCATAGACAGCAGCCCACCAGGCTCCCCCCTCCCTGGGATTCTCCAGGCAAGAACACTGGAGTGGGTTGCCATTTCCTTCTCCAATGCATGAAAGGGAAAACTGAAAGTGAAGTAGCTCAGTCGTGTCCAACTCTTAATGACCCCATGGACTGCAGCTTACCAAGCTCCTCCATCCATGGGATTTTCTAGGCAAGAGTACTGGAGTGGGGTGCCATTGCCTTCTCCGAAGAACTAACCCTATGGAGTATCAAATAGTGAGAACTCCCACAAAGGAAATCACTTGAATACAAGACCCAGCATCACCCAACCACCAGTAGCACCTTGTTCAGGACGCCTCATGTAAACAACAAACAAACAAAAATACAAACCCAATCATCAGTACACAGGATTACCACCTCACTCAGCTTTGCCCATCAGAGGAAAAACAAACAAATAAACAAAAACTCAGCACAGATCTCACCCTATGTCAAGCTTATACAAACTACTGGACCAAACTCAGGAGGGCAGAAACCAAAAGGAATAAAGAATTCAACCCTGACAACTGGGAAAAGATCTCAAACACAATAAATTTTTTTAAAAAAATAATGAAAAGGCAGGGAAATACTGCACAAATAAAGGAACAAACTAGAAACACAGAAATCCAAATAAATGAAGAGGAAATAGGCAAATTACCTTAAAAAGAATTCAGAATAATGATAGTAAAGATGATCAAAAACCTTGAAAGCAAAATGGAGAAAATGCAAGGATCAATTAACAAAGATGTAAAAGCATTAAAGAATAAACATGCAGAGACAAGCAACACAATTACTGAAATTAAAAATACTCTAGAAGGAATCAATAGCAGAATATCTGAAGCAGAAGAACGAATCAGTGAGCTGGAAGATAAAAGGGTGGAAATAACTTCTGGAGAGCAGAATTAAGTAAAAAGAATTAAAAGAACTAAGGACAGTCTCATAAACCTCTGGGACAATATCAAATGCATGAACATTCAAATTATAGGGATTCCAGAAGAAGAGAAAAAGAAACAGTATGAGAAATTTTTGAAGAGGTTATAGTTGAAAATTTCCCCAACATGGAAAAGGAAATAGTCAATCAAGTCCAAGAGGTGCAAAGAGTCCCATGCAGGACTCTCCCACCCAAGGAGAAACACACCAAGACACATACTAATCAAACTAACAAAGATTAAACACAAAGAAAGAATATAAAAGCAGCAAGGGAAAAGAAATAAGTAACATACAAGGGAAACCCCATATGTTTAACAGCTGATCTTTCAGTAGAAACTCTGCAGGCCAGAAGGGAATGGCAGGATATATTTAAAGTATTGAAAGGGAAAAATCTATAACCAAGATTACTGAACCCAGCAAGGATCTCATTCAAAATTGATGGAGAAATCAAAAGCTTTTCAAACAGGCAAAAGTTAAGAGAATTCAGTACCACCAAACCAGCCATCAGTATGCCAGCAAATTTGGAAAACTCAGCAGTGGCCACAGGACTGGGAAAGGTCAGTTTTCATTCCAACCCCAAAGACAGGTAATGCCAAAGAATGCTCACACTACTGCACAATTGCACTCATCTCACACAATAGTAAAGTAATGCTCAAAATTCTCCAAGCCAGGTTTCAACAATACGTGAACTGTGAACTTCCAGATGTTCAAGCTGGTTTTACAAAAGGTAGAGGAACAAGAGATCAAATTGCCAACATCCACTGGATCACTGAAAAAGCAAGAGAGTTACAGAAAAACATCTACTTCTGCTTTATTGACTATGCCAAAGCCTTTGAAACAATTGTGGATCCACAATAAACTGTGGAAAATTCTGAAAGAGATGGGAATGCCAGACCACCTGACCTGCCTCTTGAGAAATTTTTATGCAGGTCAGGAAACAACAATTAGAATTTGACATGGAACAACAGACTGGTTCCAAATAGGAAAAAGAGTATGTCAAGGCTGTATAGGGTCACCCTGTTTATTTAACTTCTATGCAGAGTACATCATGAGAAACACTGGGCTGGAAGGAGCACAAGCTGGGATCAAGATTGCTGGGAGAAATATCAATAACCTGAAATGCAGATGACACCACCCTTATGGCAGAAAGTGAAGAAGAATTAAAGAGCCTCTTGATGAACGTGAAAGAGGAAAGTGAAAAATTTGGCTTAAAGCTCAACATTCAGAAAACTAAGATCAAGGCATCTGGTCCCATCACTTCATGGCAAATAGATGGGGAAACAGTGGCAGACTTTATTTTCTTGGGCTCCAAAATTACTGCAGATGGTGACTGCAGCCATGAAAGTAAAGAACACTTGCCCCTTGGAAGAAAAGCTATGACCAACCTAGACAGCATAGTAAAAAGCAGAGACATTACTTTGCCAACAAAGGTCCATCTAGTCAAGGCTATGGTTTTTCCAGTAGTCATGTATGGATGCAAGACTTAGACCATAAAGAAAGCTGAGCACCAAAGAATTGATGCTTTTGAACTGTGGTGTTGGAGAAGACTCTTGAGAGTCCCTTGGACTCCAAGGCGATCTAATTAGTCCATCCTCAAGGAGATCAGTCCTGAGTGTTCATTGGAAGGACTGATGTTGAAGCTGAAACTCCAATACTTTGGCCACCTGATGCAAAGACCTGACTCATTGGAAAAGCCCCTGATTCTGGGTAAGGTTGAAGGTGGGAGGAGAAGGGGATGACAGAGAATGAGATGGTTGGATGGCATCACTGACTCTATGGACATGAGTTTGGGTAAACTCTTGGAGTTGGTGATGGGCAGAGAGGCCTGGCATACTGCAGTCCATGGAATCGCAAAGACTCGGGCATGACTGAGCAACTGAACTGAACAGACTGAAACCAGCTTTATAACAATTGTTAAAGGGACTCATATAGTCAAGAAATACAAGAGAAGAAAAAGAGCTACAAAGTCTAACCCCAAACAATTCAGAAAATGGCAATAGGAACGTATATATCAATAATTACTTTAAATGTAAATGGATCAAATGCTCCAACCAAAAGACATAGACTGGCTTAATTGATACAAAAACAAGACCCATATATATGTTGTCTACAAGAAACCCACTTCAGACCTCAAGACACATGTAGACTGAGAGAGGATGGAAAAATATATTCCATGTAAATGGAAACAAAAGAAAGCTGGAGTAGCAATCCTTGTATCAGACAAAATAGACCTTAAAATAAAGAAGATTACAAGAGATAAGGAAGGACACTACATAGTGATCAAGGGATCAGTCCAAGAGTAAGACAGAACAATTGTAAATATCTATACACCCAACATAGGAGCACCTCAATACATAAGACAAACACTAACAGACATAAAAGGAAAAATTGACAGTAACACAATAATAGTAGGAGACTTTAACACCCCATTCACACCAACGGACAGATCATAAAAACAGAAAATTAATAAGGAAACACAGTCTTAAATGATACATTAGATGAGATGGATCTCATTGATATCTTCAGGACATTCTATCCAATTGAAGATGAATGCACCTTCTTCTCAAGTGCACATGGAACATTCTCCAGGATAGACCACATATTGGGTCACAAATCAAACCTCAGTAAATTTAATAAAATTGAAATCATATCAGACATCTTCTCCAACCATAATGCTATGAAACTAGATAGCAACTACAAGAAAAAAAGTAAAGAACACAAACACATGGAGATTTAATACTACATTTCTAAATAACCAACATGTTACTGAAGAAATCAAAGGGGAAATCAAAAAATTTCTAGAAACAAATGACAATGAAAACATGACAACTCAAAACCTATGGGATGCAGCAAAAGCAGTTCAAAGATGGACGTTTATAGCAATACAATCCTACCTCAAGAAACAGAAACATCTAATAGAGAGCCTAACTTTACACCTAAAACAACTGGAAAAAGAAGAAAAAAAAACCCCACCAAAATTAGCAGAAGGAAAAATATAAAGATCAGAGCAGAAGTAAGCCAAAATGAAATGATAGAAGCAATAGTAAAGATTAATAAAACTAAATGTTGGTTCTTTGAGAAGATAAACAAAATCGACAAACCTTTAGCCAGACTCATCAAGAAAAAAAGAGAGAAGAATCAAGTCAACAAAATTAGAAATGAAAAATGAAAAAAAAAAAGAGGTTACCACAGACAATACACAAATACAAGGATTATAAGAGACTACTATGAACAACTATATGGCAATAAAAAATAAGCTGGAAGAAATGGCCAGATTCTTAGAAAAGTTCAATCTTCCAAGACTGAATCAGGAAGAAATAGAAATTATGAGCAACCTAGTTTCAAGCACTGAAATTGAAGCTGTGATCAAAAATCTCCCAAAAAACAAAGCCCAGGACCAGATGGCTTCACAGGAGAATTCTATCAGACATTTAGAGAAGAGCTAATGCCTATCCTTCTAAAACTCTTTCAAAAATTGGAGAGGAAGGAACAATTCCAAACTCATTCTATGAGGCCACCATCACCCTGATACCAAAACCAGACAAAGACAACACAAAAAAGGAAAACTACAGGCCAATATCACTGATGAACGTAGATGCAAAAATCCTCAAGAAAATTTTAGCAAACAGAATTCAGAAACACATCAAAAAGCTCATACACCATGAGCAAGTTGGGTTTATTCTGAGAATTCAAGGATTCTTCAAGATACGCAAATCAATCAATGTGATACACCATATTAACAAATTGAAAGATAAAAACCATATGATAATCTCAATAGATGCAGAAAAAGCCTTTGACAAAATTCTGTACGCATTTGTAATGAAAACTCTTCAAAAAATGGGCATAAAAGGAACCTATCTCAACATAGTAAAAACCATGTATTGTAAGCCTAAAATAAACATTATTCTCGATGGTGAAAAACTGAAAGCACTCCCCCTAAGATCAGGAACAAGACAAGGGTGTCCACTATCACCACTATTATTCAACCTAGTTTTGGAAGTCCTAGCTATAGCAATCAGAGAAGAAAAAGAAATAAAAGGAATCCAGATCAGAGAAGATCACTGTTTGCAGGTGACATGATACTGTACATAGAAAACCCTAATACTATCAGAAAATTACTAAAGCTAATCAGTGAATTTAGCAAAGTTGCAGGATACAAAATCAATACACAGAAATCAGTTGCATTTCTATATACTAACAATGAAAAATAAGAGAGAAATTAAGGAATCAATCCCATTCACCATTACTAGAAAAAGAATAAAATATCTAGGAATAAACTTACCTAAGGAGACAAAAGAACTGCACACAGAAAAATATAAGACAATGATGAAAGAAATCAAAGATGACATAAACAGATGGAGAGATATTCCATGCTCCTAGGTAGGAAGAATCAATATCAGTATTGACTATACTATCAAACACAATCTACACATTCAATGCAATCCCTATCAAAATACCAATGGCATTTTTCACAGAACTAGAACAGAAAATTTCACAATACATATGGAAACACAAATGACCCCAAACAGCCAAAGCAGTCTTGAGAAAGAATGGAGCTGGAGGAATCAACCCTCCTGACTTCAGATTATACTACAAAGCTACCATCTTCAAGATAGTATGGTACTGGCACTAAAATAGAAATATAGACCAATGGAACAAGGTAGAAAGGCCAGAAATAAACCCATACACTTATGGGTACCTTATTGTTGACAAAAGAGGCAAGAATATACAATGGGGCAAAGAGAGCCTCTTCAATAAATGGTGCTGGGAAAACTGGACAGCTACATGTAAAGAATAAAATTAGAACACTTCCTAACACCATACACAAAGATAAACTTAAAACGGATTAAAGACCTAAATGTAAGACCAGAAACTATAAAACTCTTAGAGGAAAACATAAGCAGAACACTTCAAGACATAAACCAAAGCAAGATCCTCTATGATCCTCTTCCTAGAGTAATGGAAATAAAAACAAAAGTAAGCAAGCGGGACCTGATTAAACTTAAAAGATTTTTCACAGCAAAGAAAACTATAAGCAAGGTGAAAAGACAACCCTCGGAGTGGGAGAAAATAACAGCAAATGAAACAACTGACAAAGGATTAATTTCCAAATATACAAGCAGCTCATACAACTCTACACCAGAAAAAACAAAACAACCCAATCAAAAAATGGGTAAAAGACTAAACAGACATTTCTCCACAGAAAACATACAGATGGCGAACAAACACATGAAAAGATGCTCAAAATCGCTCATTATTAGAGAAATGCAAATCAAAACTACAATGAGATATCACCTCACTCTAGTCAGAATGGCCATCATCAAAAAGTCTACAAACAATAAATGCTGGAGAGGGTGTGGAGAAAAGGGAATGCTCTTGCAGTGTTGGTGGGAATGTAAATTGATTCAGCCACTATGGAAGATGGTATGGAGATTCCTTAAAAAACTAGAAATAAAACCACCACAAAACCACCATCAGCTCAGTTCAGTTCAGTTCAGTCGCTCAGTTGTGTCCAACTCTTTACGACCCCATGAATCACAGCACTCCAGGCCTCCATGTCCATCACCAACCCCCGGAGTTCACTCAGACTCACGTCCATCGAGTCAGTGATGCCATCCAGCCATCTAATCCTCTGTCGTCCCTTTCTCCTCCTGCCCCCAATCCCTCCCAGCATCAGAGTCTTTTCCAATGAGTCAACTCACACATGAGGTGGCCAAAGTACTGGAGTTTCAGCTTTAGCATCATTCCTTCCAAAGAACACCCAGGGCTGATCTCCTTCTGAATGGACTGGTTGGATCTCCTTGCAGTCCAAGGGACTCTCAAGAGTCTTCTCCAACACCACAGGTCAAAAGCATCAATTCTTCGGCACTCAGCCTTCTTCACAGTCCAACTCTCACATCCATACATGACCACAGGAAAAACCATAGCCTTGACTAGACGGACCTTTGTTGGCAAAGTAATGTCTCTGCTTTTGAATATGCTATCTAGGTTGGTCATAACTTTCCTTCCAAGGAGTAAGCGTCTTTTAATTTCATGGCTGCAGTCACCATCTGCACCTAGGCATATACCCTGAGGAAACCAAAATTTAAAAATAGACATGTATCCCATTGTTCATTGCAGCACTATTTACAGTAGCTAGAACATGGAAGCCATCTAGATGTCCATCGACAGATGAATGGATAAAGAAGTTGTGGTACATATACACAATGGAATATTACTCAACCATAAAAAGAACTCATCTGAGTCAGTTCTAATGAGGTGGCTGAACCTAGAGCCTATTAAACAGAGTGAAGTAAAGTCAGAAAGAGAAAGCTAAATATCGTATACTAATGCATACATACGGAATCTAGAAAAATAGTATTGAAGAGTTTATTTGCAGGGCAGCAGTGGAAAAACAGACATAGAGAATAGACTTATGGACATGGGGAGAGGGGAGAAGAGGGTGAGATGTATGGAAAGAGCAACATGGAAACTTACATTACCATATGAAAAATAGATAACCAAAGGGAATTTACTGTATGGCTCAGGAAACTCAAACAGGGGCTCTGCATCAACCTAGAGGGGTGGGATGGGGAGGGAGATGGGACAGAGGTTCAAAAGGGAGGGGATATATATATATACACCTATGGCTGATTCATGCTGAGGTTTGACAGAAAACAACACAATTCTGTACAGCAATTATCCTTCAATTAAAAAATAAATAAATTTAAAAGAAAAGAATACCAGAGGAGAGAAGAGGTAGTAACTGCAAAAAAACCCCCCACAAATCCCATTGTCGACTAGAAAATGGAAGCAATGAAAATCCTCAAGGACTGGAATTTTGAGCGCTACTTCAGTCACTTTTAGATTTAAAAGACACCATAGAATAAGCATCTCTCAGAACAAATTAAGAAAAAGAAGCCCTTAAGGATAGAAAAGATGTCTCTATTCCAGAGAAATAATCAGTAACATAATCAAATAAGTGAAGAAAGAAGCTTATGATATATGTTTGCTCTTACCAGCTGTATTACAAACTTTTGAAATTTGATGTTAATAAATTTTTTCACTTTTAAGGATCACAAATAAAATTAAAGATAAAACAATAGACCCTGGGCAAATGTTTTTTATCATGTGATTTTTGTGTGTGTGTAGGGAGAATGAAATAGTTGGAATACAATAAATCTGTTTCCTTACCTGCCACCTTGATAGCAAAAACTCCATCTCCTTAGGCAACGTGGACTAAGAACCCAGTACAGCCTGGTGTACATGTTATTGTTGTTGCTGTTGTTCAGTCACTCAGTTGTGTTCGACTCTTTGTGACCCCATGGACTACAGCACCCCAGGACAGGGAAGCCTGAGTTTGCTCAAACTTATATCCATCAAGTCAGTTATGCAATCCAACCATCTCATCCTCTGTGCCCCCTTTTCCTCCTGCCCTCAATCTTTCCCAGCATCAGGGTCTTTCCCATTGAGTCAGCTCTTTGCATCAGGTGGTCAAAGTATTGGAGCTTCAGTTTCAGCATCAGTCCCTCCAATGAATATTCAGGGTTGATTTCCTTTAGGATTGACTGGTTTGATCTCCTTGCTGTTCAAGGGATGCTCAAGAGTCTTCTCCAACACCACAGTTCAAAAGCATCAATTCTTGTTCAGCCTTCTTTATGGTACACATGAGATCACAGTAAATGTTTTCACATAATTAAAGCCAGTCACTGGTCATGTATGGATGTGAGAGTTGGACTATAAAGAAAGCTGAGTGCAGAAGAATTGATGCTTTTGAACTGTGGTGTTTAGAAGACTCTTGAGAGTCCCTTGGACTGCAAGGAGATCCAACCAGCCCATCCTAAAGGACGTCAGTCCTGGGTATTCATTGGAAGGACTGATGTTGAAGCTGAAACTCCAATACTTTGGCCACCTGATGTGAAGAGCTGACTCATTGGAAAAGACCCTGATCCTGGGAAAGATTGAGGGCAGGAGGAGAAGGGGACGACAGAGGATGAGATGGTTGGATGGCATCACCGACTCAATGGGCATGGTTTTGGGTGGACTCCAGGATTTGATGGACGGGGAGGCCTGGCATGCTGCAGGTCATGGGGTTGTAAAGAGTCGGATACGACTGAGCGACTGAACTGAACTGAACTGAAAGCTGGTCAGGGCTTTCCAGGTGGCACTAATGGTAAAGAAAGCACCTGCCAATGCAGGAGATGCAAGAGACTCGGTTTCCATCCCTGGGTTGGGAAGACTCCCTGGAGTAGGAAAAGGCAACCCATTCCAGTGTTCTTGCCTGGGGAATCCCATGGACAGAGGAGCCTAGCAGGCTATGGTCCATGGTGCCTCAAAGACTTGGACACAACTGCATGACTGAACACACACAAATCTGGTCAAGGCAAAATAATACAACGCTCACAGATGTCTCATAGATTTTTAAAAAAATAAAGAAGTAATTTTACTATTAAATGATCAGCAGCTCCTTGTCTAGCAGGGTGGATGTTTTTTGAGATGTTGACAATTTCTAAGGTGCTGAAGCAAATTTTGCTAAAAGTTACCCATCTCTATACAATATTTCTACCAGAAGCCTTGGTTGTCAGTCTCCACCAGCTTCCCCTTTCCACTCAAAAGGTATTTCAAAAACAACACACATACACACTCACCATGAGTTGGGTATTATTATTCACACTTACAATCAGAGACCTAGTCTAGGACCTAAATGACTGGACCGAGGAGCACCAGCCATCAGCCAGAGGGTCAGAGTCTCAGCCAGGTGGAAATGTTCTCTCCATCTGCTCAAGCCGCCTTTGGAATTCCACAAGCCAGCTATGATCAGCAAAGGCCAGCCACACCCACCTTGCTTTCTTGAGTACCCTACTCTGATTGGCTGAATATCCGACTCAGTGGATGTGAGTTTGAGCAAACTCTGGGAGATGGTGAATGACAGGGAAGCCTGGCATGCTGCAGTCCATGGGGTCACAGAGAGTCGGACATGACTGAGCAACTGAACAAATTCTGATTGGCAGCATTTTAATCCACAACACAAAGAGTTTTATGATAGATAGATAGATATCTTATATATTTATATCTATCTATCTATCTATCTATATATATATATATATATATATATAAACTTTCTTCTCTCTTTATGGGGGTCACAGATTTAGATTTTTTTTTCTTCAAGCTTACTTGGCACGGTCAGTGTAGCATCACTCTGGCAGGAAAAGGACTGCAGGTCCTTGAAGGAGGCTTACTCTTGGAAGGAGGGTGGGGAGAGCTGGGGGACACCCACAGGACAGGGCAGCTTGGGCTGGTTTCCTCCGATGCATCATAGTTTCAGTAACTGTTAAACGCTGGGCGTGCTGGAGATGGATGCTCCCTGCTTTTCCTTCTGGGAACCTTTCTGAGCATTCATCTTGTAGGTCTCATGACATTTCTGGTAAGCTGAAGCCTCAGCGAGAAGAAATATGGAGCTGACAGAAGGAATATAGATGTATAGAGGGTGCCAATGAGTTTGCTCCCAGAAAATGCCCATGGGACACTCACACTCAGAGGAACTCCGGATCCTCCTCCTGAGGTCCAGGCCACAGCTTCTGCCACAGAGAACAGCTCCCCAGTGGAGGCTTTCACTATCTTAAATCCCAACCGCAATGAATATTACTTTCTCTTGAATAAACACACCATCTTGTCCAGTAGTCACCTAGAAAGTTCTGTCTCTCAGTCATTACGTTAGTTGTTCATCATTGCTTCTATGGCCTCTTCATTGCTGAGTCTGGGATCCTGGCTTCTTCAGGATGTGTCAGGATCTAGTCTATAATGGTGATGATGCCCGGGGCCCACTGTTAGAACCAGAGGTTTGAAAACCTAGGGCCAAACAGAACCACAACGAAAACCCTGAACTCCTCCTGACATGATGCATACTTACTTACCCAACTCATACTACATAAAAATCCAAAAATTAGTTTATAAATCGAAAATGAGATCCAAATACTGAAACATATTCTCCATTTGTGTTCAAGGGACATCTGAATTGCCACTGGAGTGGTTCCTACCTTTACCTGATGGTGATTATGTTGTGAAGTTTCTATCCTTTAGGTAATGTTGCTGCTGCTGCTGCTGCTGCTAAGTCGCTTCAGTCATGTCCGACTCTGTGTGACCCCATAGACGGCAGCCCACCAGGCTCCCCCATCCCTGGGATTCTCCAGGCAAGAACACTGGAGTGGGTTGCCATTTCCTTCTCCAATGCATGAAAGTGAAGAGTGAAAGTGAAGTCGCTCAGTTGTGTCTGACTCATAGTGACCCCATGGACTGCAGCCTACCAGGCTCCTCCGTCCATGGGATTTTCCAGGCAAGAGTACTGGAGTGGGTTGCCATTGTCTTCTCCATTAGGTAATGTTAGGGACCAATAAAACATGCAAGGAGGCAGGGACCTCTCTGAGGAGGATAATGAGGCTTAAGAAACTGTCATGAACCGCCTTCCAAAGCACACAGAGTTTGCCTCTTGTGGTTGCTTTGTCTCCCCAAAAGACATCCTTTTCCTTTGTATCAACCAATCAGCTCTTACATGATCCTATTTTTCTGTGGAATAAATATTGATTTTCAATGCATGTGCAGTAAAAATATTAAATATACATCCACCCACACTGTGACTTTGGGCCATTTCTTCTTTCTCTTGAAATGGCACAAAACAATAAATGATTCATTCCACCTGGGAGCTAGCTGTGAATATATCACTAAGTGTTCTGATTTTTCAATTCAACAACATTGGGGTACTTGGTAATAAATTATTAAGGGGCCTTGTTCAGGAAATGTCAGTGCCACTTTCCTGAAGTGACATTATTTCAGTTCCAAATTGGATGGTCAACTGGAAAAACAGTGAGAATTAAGGAAAACATCAGTTAATTTTGTTAAAGTCAAAAGTTACCTAAAGTTCAAGTGGTCGATTTCTAAATGGATGTTTGTGCATAAATGTCCCAGTATTTGTAAGAATTAAAAATAATAATAATAATAGCGAGTACAAAGGGAACTCAGATGCACAGGAGAGGAAGGCAAAGGTTTGTTTCCATAACAACTTGCTACTAAAATTAAGGACTGATGAAAAATTAAACACAGTTAACCACAGGCTAGAATGCTATAAGGTAGCATCAAGGATGATTGCAAATTTACTCTCTCTGCAGATCCTAAAGGATAATCACCATTGACTGAGTCAATCCATCAAAGGTTTTTATGTAACCACAGCATTGTGCAGTTAGTATATACATTGCTCAGATTCCAAAAAGCACAGGGCATGATGCCCACTCCGGTAGAGCTGAGGTCGATCCAGGGAAAGTCATCAGTGTATGTGAAACAGTTGACATAAAATTAAGTGCTGCACTGGATACCCAGGAAATAATGAGAATTCAGCAAAGAGAAAGAACATTGCAAGTGGGAGTGATCTAGAAACACAGCTGCCCCTGGAGCGGACATTAGAAGGCTAGGTAAATACTGGGGAAGAAAAAAGAGCAAAAATGGTTGTGATCATGGGTTTTTACAAAGCATATAATGCACAATTTTTCATCTTGACCATTTTTAGGTGTCTACTGCAGTAGTGTGAACCATATGCCTCTTTTTGGGCAATAGAGATGCAGAATTTTTCATCTCACAAAACCAGAACTCTACATCTCCCCTCTTCAGAGCCCCTGGGAACCACCATCATACTTTCTATCTCTGTGAATCTGACTGCTTTAGACACTGCGAGTAAGTGGAATCTGGCTTATTTCATTTAACACAATGTCTTTGAGTTTCATCCTCGTTGCCGCATGTGACAGGATTTCCTTCCTTTTTTTAGACTAAATAATAGTCCTCTGTATAGATCACATTTTCTTTATCCATTCCTGCATCAGTGGACAGATGATGCAGGATTTCTACATCTCAGCTATTGTGAATAACGCTACCATGAACAGGTGTGCAAATACCATGTTGAGATCCTGTTTTTCATTCTTTTGTCTCTTTCCCAGAGTGGGATTGCTGGATCATGTGGTAATTCTATTTTTAATTTTTTGAGGAACTTTGAAAAGGTGCAAAATGGTTGGCGAGGTGACTTCTTTGTACAGGAGGGTTAGTGAGATGGACAGTGTGGGCAGAGCCGGGGTGGGAGACAATCATGAAGGGTCAGTGGGCTGAGAGGCCATGGCAAGGACTTGGCTCCTTCCTGCGTGAGATGGGGAGCCCCTGAACTTGGCTCCTTCCTGTGTGAGATGGGGAGTCCCTGGACTTGGCTCCTTCCTGCGTGAGATGGGGAGCCCCTGGAGGGTCGAAAGCAGCACAGTGACATTTTCGAAGGCCTGCAGCTGCTTCAGGCTGTAGTAGAGCGGAGACAGCAAGAGAGCAGACACGGGATGAGAGCCTCCGGGCAGGATGCGGAGCCATGCAAGTACTGGGATGACGGGACTGCTCGCAGGCAGCTGAGAAGTTGCTGGCCTGACTGTATTGATAAAAGAGAGGTGACAGCATTTTTTGATAGGTTGGATGTCTAGAGAAAGAGGACTCTCACCCGACTTTAAAGTTTTTATCCTGAGCAACTAAAAGTTTGGCATTGCAATTACTGAAGTGTGAAAAACTGAGGGAAAAATCTGGGGATTTTTTTGTGGGATGTCAGTCATTTCAAAAAAATTAGATCTGCAGAAGTACACAGTTAAACAGCAGCTTGGACAGTGAGATTATTATACTCAGCCATCTGAGATGTGATGAAGGACAAGGTGATGAGGATAAACACGGGATTCTGGGAGGTGTCTCTAAGGTAAAGTGACAACACCTGCTGATAGAACAAAAATCACAAATCAGGGAAGTGTCAGAGGCTCCAGACTGGAGACGAGAATAATATAATGTAGGTCTCGTCAACATGCAGAATATTGTCGGGGGGTAGCTGCACCTTTTATAATCTCATTAATACATGATTCTAGGAATCCTGTTTCCAAGATGCACACCTAACTGCTCTGATGAGGTTTCCACACACGAGCAAGACTTGGGGACAAGCTTTCGGTGTTGTCGTTAGAAGGGAGAACTAGACATATTCGAGGCTCCCGTCTTCCCAAAAGTACTTGAAATTGCAGATTCACAAATGCAAGTCTTCAAGCTCTCTTTGACCTTTCTATGTTCAGGTTTTCCTACTGTATGAAACACTTCAGTGTCCAGACTCAAGTCTCAAGGTTGAGGGGAGTAGGACCATTTCTCAGTAAAAATATCAAATAGGTGAAGAAATATTATTGGACAGAGTATCAGCCACATGAGTATAAGCATCAGTCAAAACTCACTGTGTTGTATACTTAAGATCTGCACATTTCACTGTACATGTAACATCCCAGTTTAGGCGATGGAACATCTATTCAAGGTCAAGTGTATTGATCAGAGGACAAGAGGCTGAGGGAAACAGACAAAGCTGTGATCCTAGTAGCAATGATGCCAATAATCAAGCCCCAGATTCGGAACTCTGCTCCTGCTAGCTCATCTAATCCAGTCCTCAGTCATTGCAAAGAATCATGAGTGTCCCATCTAAGAAGGAAGGAGAAGGGTGCATTGCCAGTGAAGAGCAAAGATTATAAGTATTATATACAGATCACAGCAGAAAATCCTGCTTTACATAAATCAAGGTGAAACTGAATCAGGTCTGAGCCAACATGAAATAATGTTTGCAGGATACTAGGTCCAAGATACAAGAGCAAATCCAGGTCAAGTCACGTCCAGTGGCTGATGTGATGCAGGAGAAATCACAGAAACCTGGGAAAAGAGGTCAGAAAGCAGAGCAGACGGGCACCTGCCCCCTGCAGACATACTCCACAGATCTGCTGCCTGGTCTCCTGAATGGATCCCCCAACCCCCTGCAGAGAGAAGCAGCTCCTCTTTCCAGCAATTCCAGGCAAGTTACAGGGTGGGTGGTGCAGAGCTGACATCACATCCCAGCGGCTCTAGCTATACTCTGTCTTCTTATTAAACTATCCTAAAAGGATGTGATTCCTTTCTTTCCTTTTGATCCATTAGCTCACAAGGACTCTCACTGCTCCGTTTACCTATCCACAGTTGCAGCCAAGCAAAACCAGTTCAATGATCTCTGATGCAGACCTCACCGAGGGGTATTGGAAGAGTAAGTCTGAACACACAGGACTGATCGCATGTGTTTTCCTCTGCTCAAACTACCCCTACTCAAATGGAAGGAAAGAAATGACAATGGCTTTCATATGTAGGAAAAGGAGTTTAAAAACAAGCGTCACCAGCAATACATTTTTTGCAAGACTCTGAACAGACAGGAGTGGTACAGGACTTGTCAGAGGGGATAGTTAAGTGCCTCTAAATGAAAGATGTTTATGAGAAGGGACATGCCTCTCTTTACAGGACTGCTGAGAGGGAGAACTCTAACAGGGAAGATGGGGTTTAAGCAAACACTGAAAAGACTAGGACCTGTTTCAAGTCTGCACTTGGTACCCTTGGACATGCCCCCAGTATCAGTGACCCCACCCCTGCAGCCCAGCGATGCCCCTCTCCTCTCCCCTCAGTAGGGGTCAAGAGGGTTGAGGTCTGAATAAATTCCACTGAAGATGCCCTGGACTTTGGAGCGTAGGTAGAGCAGACAGTAGTACTAGACAGGCTGAAAATGGAAGGATTTGGTGAAATTTTCACCTTGAACTTTAGGACTCCAGCCTGGGTCACTCATTTTGCTCCCAGACACCTGCAGCCAGGCAGGAACGGTCAACAGCAAGTGGCTACAGGGAACACGCCTGTCCCGTGTGATTTCTCAATAAGGAGGTAGTCCATCTCAGTGAGGGACTGAACAAAGACAGAGGAAAGCACAGGATGAGGAAACGGCACCCCAGGACAACAGCATGGGAAAGTCCTGGGGATTCAGATCTGTGCCAGGCTTCGAAACAGACTGGACCGGAAGGATGGGGAGCTTGGAGGACACTCCCAGTGGGGTGAGCGGAGGAGGTGGATGGAGAATGGAGCTGATGGACTGTTTGGAACTGTGTTGGAGCCCTTGGCGAGATGATTAGTATGCATTTGCCAGATGTGTTAGAACATCTGGAAAGAGTTAGTGATAAGTACGTTAAAAAAGCTAAGCAAATGGAAAAATGAGGCAGTAATTCCAAGAATAACAAAAAAGTGGTGTAAGATAGGAAATGTAATCAAATTATGCTGCTTGACTCATTCGTGAAAATCCCTCCATGTCCTTAGTTAATGAATTGACATAACCCAAATTTGACATATGTGTGTATGTATATTTCACTCCTGAGAAGGTAGGAGGAGATGAAGGAAGTGGGGCTGGCGCTAGTATGAGAGAGCTAAAGCCTCGAGTGTTATTTTATTTGCAAAGCAGAAAGAGAGACACAGATGTAGAGAACAAACGTGTGGACACCAAGGGGAGAAAGGGGGCGGGATGAATTGAGAGATTAGGATTGACACATACACGCTATTCTGTATAAAATAGATAACTAATGAGAGCCTACTGTGTATCTCAGGGAACTCTACTCTATGCTCTGTGGTAATCTAAATGGGAAGGAAATCCAAAAAACAGCAGAAACGAACACATTGTAAAGCAGCTATACTCCAATAAAAAGTTTTTTAAAAAATAACAAATTCATGCTCATGTTTACAAAGAAGTAAAAAGATAATATTTAAAATCGTACATTAATGAATGGTGCACACATGCGTAGTCACTTCAGTCTGACCCTGCGACCCCATGGACTGTAGCAAGCCAGGCTCCTCTGTCCATGGGATTCTCCAGGCAAGAATACTGGAGTTGGGTGCCACTTCCTTCTCCAGGGGATCTTCCCGACCCAGAGACTGAATATGTGGCTCCTATGGCTCCTGCATTGACAGGCAGATTCTTTACCACTACGTGCCACCTGGGAAGCCCACCCATAGAGAAAGCGGATGGAAAATCAATGAATCAGTGAACATCACTGCTGGTGAGAATAAAACAGTCTCGGGCAGCCCAAGCTCTGAAAAGCTTTGCTGCAGACATGAATCCATCTCCAGTGAGTCTCTCCTGCTTCTCCCATGGGCGCTCTGTTCATCACGTAGAAGAGGGAACTCCTGGTCCATGATTCCTTTTTTAATGCAAAACATTAAAATGAAAAGACAGATGTGTTTCTGCAGGCAATAGTGAGTCTTTTTGTCTTTCCCAAAATAAAAATTCCCAATGCCATCTTCCCTACGTCTACCTCTTTAAACCCAGGGATAGAGCCAGCGTCCCTTTTATCTCCCGCATTGGCTGGGGGGTTCTTTACCACTAGCACTACCTGAGAAAGTCCTGAGTATAAATGGGAAACGACAAAGCAGAGGAAATCTACCCATTAGAGAAATATTTTAAGTTACTTCTGCAGAGCATACTTAAGATGCATCTGACACCATCCTCAAAATATCAGCTTCAAGTTTCAGTGAATATCCGGAGCTTTCCTGGTGGCTCAGACAGTAAGGCGTCTGCCTACAATGCGGGAGACCCAGGTTCAATCCCTGGATCTGGAAGATCTCCTGGAGAAGGCAATGGCAACCCACTCCAGTATTCTTGCCTGGAAAATCCCATGGACGGAGGAACCTGGTAGGTTACAGTCCACGGGGTCGCGAAGAGTCGGACATGACTGAGAAACTTCACTTCACTTCACTTCACTTGAGGTAAATACTGACCTCCTCACTGCCGCAGTCAACGTTACTGGGCTCCTCCCTTCGATCGATCTGGCTATCAGCACCTGCTATGACTAAACTAGTTATAAGGATAGAAAAGTTAGGGAGGGGAGCACATAGGACTGTTCTGACTTCACTCTGCCTTTCCTGGAAGCAGATCTGGCTGGCACACAGACCCTAGAGAGATGTGTTCAGTGGGCACATTGCCTTGGCGCTGCCCTCTCTCCAATGTCAAGTCTTGGCTTCTTCTACATGTTGTGCATTTAATCTCAGTCCTTCCTTGATCAAGCAGAACCACCTCTGCTCCTGATGTCTCTCTTCACCCCTCATAACAATCATTCAGAATCTGCCGGCTCTGTAAACTGGGAGAAACTGCTTAGTTATAGCTAATGGCTAACTGGGGCTTAATGGAACTCCCCCGCTCCCCTGACATAACTCACTGGCAAAGGAACACCTTTTTAACTGGGGAATTTTGTATAAATGGCCACATTCACAGGGACCTGTGAAAAGGATGGATAGGGGGCAGCCCATGTTATACACTGGGTTCCAGAGAGTGCCAGGGATTTCTTCAGGTTCTAGCTGTTCCTCTAAACTCTGCTGAAGGGAGAGGAAATACTGAATTGCTGAATACACCCTCAAGATTCTATAAGCATTTTCTCTCCGGATGCTACGGGGACACTCCTTCATGGTTGGTCCTCATCTTTCATGTTCAGAAATAGGAAGTGGGTGCAGAAGGGTTGGGTGGAGTGAAGGCAAGACCACTAGACCCAAAGAACAAGGTCTGGGACCCGGAACCTGTAACAGACAAAATGCTGGTGAGCACTTCCCTGTGGCCCAGCCGTTACAAATCCACCTGCCAATGCAGGGGACATGGGTTGGATCCCTGGTCCGGGAAGATTCCACATGCCATGGGGCAACTAAGCCAGTGTGCTGCCATTACTGAGCCTGTACTCGAGAGCCTGTGCTCTGCAACAAGAGAGGCCACAGCAGTGAGCCCATGCACCACAAAAAACAACAGCCCTGCTCGATGCAACTAGAGAAAGCCCACGTGCAACAACAAGGACCCAGCATGGCCAAAAGTAAATACATGAATAAAAATTTTTAATGCAAGTTAAAAAAAAAAAAAGAAAATGTGGGTAAAATGAATAAAACACACACATACACACACACTCCTGGACTTGAGGACTATTTGTACTTTTCCAGGTGGAGATTGATGTCATGTTGGTATAGTGGCCTCTTAAATACCCCCAACTGGAGGTACACAGAATTTCCCCAGCCTGTACTTAATTAATGAGAATTTATTTATCCTTCATTCTGGCTATGAGATTTAATTTAGGGTCTCTAAAGCTTTGCTTGGAAGTTTTGCTAAAATTTGCTTCATTCTGAATTTGCTTTTCAGTCTGTATATTTACATTACTCTGTCAAACAAGTCCCTAGATCTCTTTTATCCTCTTATTTATTGCTTTTCCTGATACTTATTTCTCTTCCCTAAACTTTTGTATACCTTATGAAAATTTTGCAGAGTTTAGTGATTTGCTTAAATCCTAGATCACCAGAGAGAAAACAGCGATGATGATCCACTCAATGTGGTCATTTTATAGGTGAAATCAGAGCAGTTGACAAGCATGAACATGTTTCACGTTTTACTGCCCTCATCTTCAGCTGGATAGAAAGGAGTCAGGTCCTAAAACCGGAATTCCAGCAGAGACTTTCTTACAGCAATGTTCAGAAGTGGCTGACGCTACTAAGAACAGGCAAAAGGTGAACCAAGTCTCATATTTGGTGATAATTTGACGTGGCCAACAATCTAAGTACACACTACACCTTTCTTCCTCTCTCATACGTTTCCCTCCATCCTTAATTTTTTTAAAGCTATGAGACATTGTTATTCTTTTTATTTTATTTTTGTGTGGCCATGCTGCTCAGCATGTGGGATCTTAGTTCCTCGAGCAAGGATTGAACCCGTGCCCCCTGCAATAGAAGCACAGAGTTCTAACCACTGGACCGCTAGAGATGTCCCCTTAATTTTCAAAAATTATTGAACTTTTGGATGAAAAAGTCAATAAGTGATTTTCGAAGGCCAGTAGTACTGATCAGTGATGCACTCATTTCGTGGTGGTTTAAAAGGAGATGATTATAAATCCGTCTTGGATAGAGGGGTCCCAGCAAGGAAGCATATCTGTCTCCTCCCAGTGTCTTCGAATCTCTCCCTGGTTTTGAAAGTTCACATCATTTCAAAGTGCATTTAAAAGTATGCTTCATTAGCTTCAGCAACAGTGGGTCAAGGAAATTTATAGCTGAGTTTTGCCTCTTACTTAAACTATCTCAAAATACGCCCCCCCCAACAACCCCAGCAGCTGCATTTAATGAGCACCACTCACTTGAGTTTATTGTCATCAAAGGCAAAACAAAGCAAATGCATATTGTCTCTCCAATCACCTACTGCAATTTAGAGAAGGAGCTGGAAAACAAGTGTGTGTGTGTGTGTGTGTGTGTGTGTTTTAACTTACAGTTACTAAGAAATACAAAGACACTGGCAAAATAAAGTAGCTGGCTGACAAAATACACGGATCTGACTCATTCTGATGCCTTCAGTGGATTCTCAGGTAGATAAACAGGAGAGGACGTCAATCCATCCATCTGTTTTGGATCTTGCTTTCTGGGTAAACGGCGGTCGGTTACGTAAAGCTGAGAAGTGGCTCTTTGATGGTGTGCACATTTGATTAAGAAACTCTGTGCTTGGCAGACCCAAATACACCCAACTGTTAATTGCTTTTTAAAGGAGAATGATGGCACATTTAACAAGCCACATATCTCACTAAGCATTGTTAGGGTAGATGCTCTCATTCTGCTGAACTGTCTGATTTTGAGATTTGGGTCCCTAATTGCTTATAAACCATACTGTTTATTGAGTATTAACTCTGGTGTGGTTGTTTATGATGGGAGCTTATTGCCTAATGCCTATAAAAAGCGGCATAAACGAGCTACTCTGTGCTTGTGGTGTCTCCCCTCCCCCAAACATACACACTCACAGGCTCCCAGAGCCACACTTAAGTTCATCAGCTGAGAGAGGCAGAAGTCTTGGCAGAATGATGCGGAGGGAAAGCTTACGGAGCAGGTTGCTAAGTAACCAGGAAGCCCTCTGTTGATTCACCAGCGCGTCAGCCATACATTTTCCTCTGTGCATTACCTACAATGAAAAGGTCGGTGACCCGATGAAATATCAGATTAAGTCAAACTATTAACTGGACAAATGCATTTCAAGTGCTCTTGTAGCCTGGTTCTGTGTGATTAGTATACATTATGTTCTGCCAAGGCAGGCATGAATCATGAATACGTTCAGAGTTGATGCTCTCTGCAAGAAAACACAATAACTCAGTGCTGAGTAAGGCGGAGTGCTGAGTTTATAAGATGTGGAGCCTTAGGTTCAGGTGATCTATAGTGTTGTATTTTGTAGTAAGGACACCAGTTCCTTCTTTTTCTTTAGTAAATAGTATTTGTCATGTCCTTAAAAAGATGGGGGGAAAACCAATCTTTCCAGAACCACTGGTTACTGCTTGACTGTCTGCCTCAGGGAGGGGAGGGCAACCTGGCAACAAATGGATGCATTGTTTTTCAATCATTCTATGAGGTTTTTTTCACCTCCTCCAGTTGAAAGTCACTCCACCTTGGCCCCAAGCTGGAAGAATCAGAATATTTCAAATTCAACAAAAGAATCAGAATATTTAAAGTTCAAGCTCAAAGCAAAAGTCTAGAGACTCAGTTTGAACCCTGACCTTTCTCCTCTGTGGTTGTGCTGTGGCTACCCATTGGACTTTGTATGCAAACACTCACACTGGGAATCTGTCCAGCTGTTTCCCCCCCAATCTTGAGAACCAGAAATCTAGGATTCCTTGAGCTGAGCCCTCTATCTCCGCTCTGTGTTTGTAGGAGGTCACAGTTGCAAGAGTACAGCTCAAAGGGGCAAATGAGGTTATCACGTGGTGGGGCTCCGGCGTGACTCGGGTTGTGTTACTGCCTCTGCTTGTAATTACCCTACTTAATCTTCATAAAAACAGTTTGTGGTGGGGAGGAAAAGGGGTTCAGTTCAGTTCACTTCAGTCACTCAGTCCTGTCTGACTTTTTGCAACCCCATGAATTGCAGCACACTAGGCCTCCCTGTCCATCACCAACCCCCGGAGTTCACTCAAACTCACGCCCATTGAGTTGGTGATGGCATCCAGCCATCTCATCCTCTGTCATCCCCTTCTCCTCCTGCCCCCAGTCCCTCCCAGCATCAGGGTCTTTTCCAATGAGTCAACTCTTCTCATGAGGTGGCCAAAGTACTGGAGTTTCAGCTTTAGCATCATTCCTTCCAATGAACACCCAGGGCTGATCTCCTTTAGAATGGACTGGTTGGATCTCCTTGCAGTCCAAGGGACTCTTGAGAGTCTTCTCCAACACCACAGGTCAAAAGCATCAATTCTTCAGCGCTCAGCCTTCTTCACAGTCCAACTCTCACATCCATACATGACCACTGGAAAAACCATAGCCTTGACTAGACGAACCTTTGTTGGCAAAGTAATGTCTCTGCTTTTGAATATGCTATCTAGGTTGGTCATAACTTTCCTTCCAAGGAGTAAGCGTCTTTTAATTTCATGGCTGCAGTCACCATCTGCAGTGATTTTGGAGCCCACAAAAATAAAGTCTGACACTGTTTCCACTGTTTCCCCATCTATTTGCCATGAAGTGATGGCACCAGATGCCATGATCTTCGTTTTCTGAATGTTGAGTTTTAAGCCAACTTTTTCACTCTCCTCTTTCACTTTCATCAAGAGGCTTTTTAGTTCCTCTTCACTTTCTGCCATAAGGGTGGTGTCATCTAGGGATGGAGAAAAGACAGCCCCTGCATTTAGTCTCAGACTCTCCCCAGCATCTACTCCTACCACCAACTGGGCCAGTTCTCCTTCCACCCATAATGTGTGCCTGCTAAGTCACTTCAGTCGTATCCAATTCTGTGTGACCCCATGGACTGTGGCCTGCCAGGATTCTCAGTCCATGGGATTCTCCAGGACTAGGGAATGAAGAATGAGTTGGGAATGAGTTTCCATGCCCTCCTCCAGGGGATCTTCCTGATCCGGAATCAAACCTGCGTCTCTTACATCTCCTGCATTGGCAGGTGGATTCTTTACAACTAGCCTCACCTGTGAAGCCCTTTCACCCATCATTACTGGGTAAAACGAAGCACAGCTCAATAAGGTCAGTTTAGCAGATGTGTGGTAAGCACCTACTGTGTGCTAGACAGGTGCTGAGATGTCAGGTGACAACAGCCCTCCCTGGTGCCCCTCAGACCACCCCAGATGTGGAGTTGAGTTGTGGTGCCTTCACTCAGGGATTCTTTACTTCGTTGACTAGTAGCAACCTGGCTAAGATCGATCTCTTTTTATAAAAAACACAGCCTGATTATATTTTAATACACAACTAACATACATGAAGTGAAGTGAAGTCACTCAGTCGTGTCTGACTCTTTGCCACCCTGTGGACTGTAGCCCACCAGGCTCCTCCGTCCATGGGATTCTCCAGGCAAGAATACTGGAGTGGGTTGCCATTTCCTTCTCCAGGGGTAATAAAATAATTTTGCTTTAAATTTTCCCAAACTTCTTCTGAGATGAGTTGTGTCTCCTTCAAAATTCATATTGTGAAATCCCAATCCCTTGCATCTCAGAATGTGACTGCATTGAGGGAAAAAAGTCTTTAAAGAATTAATTAATTTAAAATGAGGAAAATGCATGGGCCTTTGTTCATATAAGGAGAGTAGCACACAGATAAGTGTAGAGGAAGAACCATGTGAAGATGGCAATATACAGGCCAAGGAAAGCCAACCCTGCCAACACCATCACCATCAATACCACCATCACCATCATCACCATCACCACCATCACCATCATCACCAAGACCATCATCCCATCAACACCACCATCATCACCATCACCACCACCATCATCACCATCAACACCACCATCACCATCATCACCATCACCACCATCATCACCACCACCATCACCATCAACACCACCATCACCATCATCACCATCACCACCATCACCATCATCACCAAGACCATCATCCCATCAACACCACCATCATCACCATCACCACCACCATCATCACCATCACCACCACCATCACCATCATCACCATCAACACCACCATCACCATCATCACCATCACCACCATCATCACCACCACCGTATCACCATCAACACCACCATCATCACCATCACCACCATCATCTATGCTTAACTTCCTGTCCTTCTTTCTGGACTTTTAAAACTGCTAGAGGGAAGCAGAACCAACCCTGCCAACGCTTTAATCTCAGACTTCCAGTCTCCAGAACTATAAGACAATAAATATCTGTGGTTTAAGCCACCTGATCTGGGTACTTTTTTATGGCAGCCTGAGCTGACTAATACAATCACATGTACAACAATATCAAATGTCAGAGAAAGAAAAATCAAAACGTTAAATCATTTCTTAGCCTAAATTCACTATGCTTAGGGTAAACGTCACTCTTAGATAAATATCTATGATTATATGATTACTATGCAGACTAAGTTCACGGTTTTAGTTTCCCTCTTGGCTACAAAGTGGTTAAGTGGGATCTTGTTTGCCATTTTGTTTTATATTTCCCTTGTGTTGACATCAAGGGTACTCTTTAGGAAGAGAATGCTGGTTTGCCAATTCAGGGCATAAACATATGAAGATGGGATTCATTCTGAACATAGAAGGAAATTGAAAGTGCCAGAGGAAGGGAATTAGTCTGAGAATGGGAGAAAGAACTGGCATTAATCCAGTTAGAAGACATACACACTGATGGGAAAATGTAATCTCCAGCAAGTCCTTCCTCCATCATATCTCTCTGCGTAATAGAGACTGTAATAACTCTCTTCTTATATTAACACTCAGAAGAGAGGTCATAAAACAATACAGTGTATTTATTAGGGCAGAGGATGAAGTGGAGGCTGATGAATGTACCAGGGAAGAACCATTAGCAAAATGATGAATTAAAGTTCTGTTTGCATTTCTATTGTGATGGATCATCACTTGTTAGCTTAAGTAATCCCCATGCTTTGATTATAGCTATCAGCGTATAAAATTATTGTCTGAGCCTCAAAGGTATAATGTCTAAATGTGCTTATGGAAATTCAAGCACATTATCATTCACTGAAGTACCGAAGACTCCAAAAGAATGAAGAAGATGTTAGTTTAAACAAATAATTAGGGTTGCCAAGAAAGGTAAAAATTTATAATAGGTCATTTTCTATTCCCTACTCACATAGATCTGCTTCCCTCCTTCAAATCTGTAAAATAGTATAATATCCTCTTCAGCAGTTTTAAAGTCTAGAAAAAAGGACAGAAAGTTAAGCATCGATAATGATAATGATGGTGATGATGATGGTGATGGTGTTAGGCCGAGCGATGGAGATGGTGGTGGTGATAGTGACCATGACCACCATGACCGGTCTATGTGATGACTGATTTTAACGTCAACTTGACTGGCCACAAGGCGCCCAGGTTAAACATTATTTCTGGATGTGTCTGTGAGGGGGTTTCCAGATAAATTAGCATTGGAATGGATGGATTCAGGTGGGGCCCCTCTCTATTCCTCCCTATTCCCTATATGTGTTTATATACTATGCCAATAACTCAACTGCTACAGTTTCAAATATCCAAATTGTTTCCCAAAGTGATTGTTCTGGTTTTTTTCTGGAGGCTAGCGGGTCTATTTTCTCCCTTCTTAATATTATATTTGACATTCTAAGGAGCCAGTTTTAAACCTAAGTGGGAATCCAAATCTGATGACAATTCCCTGCGATTGTAAGAAGGTATTGCCACAGCCAGACACCCACAACACTCTGTATGTGCTTCCCCAGATCCACTGCCTCTCAGTCGTTTGTTCCAGAGGCGAATCCTGACAGTGTGACGAAAGAGCATCATGACTTCTGCAATCCTGGAGGGGCCCCAAGCATCTCAGAATAAAGAAGTGAAAAAGCAACCCACAGAAGGAGTGAGAAAATGTTTGCAAGTCTGAGAAGGGTCAGGTCACCATAATACCCAGAGAACTCTTACAATGTAACCACAAGAAGACAAAAACCCAATTTAAAAAAGGGCAAAGGATTTAAATGGCAAAAAACAAACAAAAAAGAAGGTTCTGCCCCATTAACTCGAAAATACTCTCCAGGATCATCTTAACTAAACCTCAGAGGGAGTGAACTTTCTGGAGATAGCTATTCAAATACGCAGGGTTTTAGCCTCTTCTCTTTGTAAAATAAGAATTACCCAACAGGGGTCCCGACCCTTCTCATTTATTTATTTTATCATTTCTAGAAGGCTGCACTATGTATTGTTGGAAAATAAAAATGCCACTAACATCTTCTGTCCCGTATATTTCCTGGGGATAATTCTGATATTAAAAGCACTGAGGACTGTACATTGTGGGTATTCAACAAATGTCACCAATAGAGAATAAATGTCACCAGTCAAGAATAATTGTGAAGGAAAAACAAAAGAGCAGAAACCTTGAAGTGGTTCTGGGAAAGACAGGGGAAAAGGCAAGATTGTTGCTTCTTGTATAATGTTAGTTTCTTCTGAAAGCGCAGACAAACCTTCACAGGTTGGTTCAGTTCAGTTCAGTTCAGTTCAGTCGCTCAGTCGTGTCTGACTCTTTTCGACCCCATGAATCGCAGCATGCCAGGCCTCCCTGTCCATCACCAACTCCCGGAATTCACTGAGACTCACGTCCATCGAGTCAGTGATGCCATCCAGCCAGTGATGCCATCCAGCCATCTCATCCTCTGTCGTCCCCTTCTCCTCCTGCCCCCAATCCCTCCCAGCATCAGAGTCTTTTCCAATGAGTCAACTCTTCGCATGAGCTGGCCAAAGTACTGGAGTTTCAGCTTTAGCATCATTCCTTCCAAAGAAATCCCAGGACTGATCTCCTTTGGAATGGACTGGTTGGATCTCCTTGCAGTCCAAGGGACTCTTGAGAGTCTTCTCCAACACCACAGTTCAAAAGCATCAATTCTTCGGCACTCAGCTTTCTTCACAGTCCAACTCTCACATCCATACACGACCACTGGAAAAACCATACCCTTGACTAGACGGACCTTTGTTGGCAAAGTAATGTCTCTGCTTTTTACTATGCTGTCTAGGTTGGTCATAACTTTCCTTCCAAGGAGTAAGCACCTTTAATTTCATGGCTGCAGTCACCATCTGCAGTGATTTTGGAGCCCACAAAAATAAAGTCTGACACTGTTTCCACTGTTTCCCCATCTATTTCCCATGAAATGATGGGACCAGATGCCATGATCTTCGTTTTCTGAATGTTGAGCTTTAAGCCAACTTTTTCACTCTCCTTTTTCACTTTCATCAGGAGGCTTTTTAGTTCCTCTTCACTCTCTGCCATAAGGGTGGTGTCATCTGCATATCTGAGGTTATTGATATTTCTCCCAGCAATCTTGATTCCAGCCTGTGCTTCTTCCAGCCCAGTTTTTCTCATGATGTACTCTGCATAGAAGTTAAATAAACAGGGTGACAATATACAGCCTTGACATACTCCTTTTCCTATTTGGAACCAGTCTATTGTTCCATGTCCAGTTCTAACTGTTGCTTCCTGACCTGCATACAGGTTTCTCAAGAGGCAGGTCAGGTGGTCTGGTATTCCCATCTCTTTCAAAATTTTCCACACTTTATTATGATCCACACAGTCAAAGGATTTGGCATAGTCAATAAAGCAGAAATAGATGTTGGCTATAAGTCCTATATTTCCTGTTCAAAACTTCCCTCAAGAGTTTTTCTGGGGTAAAGAGTTTCAGTTTTACAAGATGAAGAGAGTGATGGGAAATGGACGGTGGTGATGGTAGCACACTTAAAGGACTGCACTTAATATCACTGGACTAAAAGTGCAATCAAAGATGGTTAAGATGGTAAGTTTGACATTATGTGCATTTCATCACATTAGAAAAAACTACCATCCAGCATTCCAATTACAGAAGATGACTAAGTTCCCCAGATCTAATGTACAACATGACAATAGTTAATACTATACTGAAAAGTGGAAGTGTTAGTCACTCATTCGTGCCTGACTCTTTGCGACCCCATGGACTGTAGCCTGCCAGGTTCCTCTGTCCATGGGATTCTCCAGGCAAGAACACTGGAGTGGGTTTCCATTTCCTTCTCCAGGGGATCTTCCCAACCCAGCGATTGCACCCAGGTCTTATGAATTGCATGGCAGGCAGATTCTTTACCATCTGAGTCACCATGGAAGCCAAATACTATGCTGCTGAGGCTGTTGCTGCTAAGTTGCTTCAGTCGTGTCCGACTCTGTGAGACCCCATAGACAGCAGCCCACCAGGCTCCCCCATCCCTGGGATTCTCCAGGCAAGAACACTGGAGTGGGTTCCCATTTCCTTCTCCAATGCATGAAAGTGAAAAGTGAAAGGGAAGTCATTGAGTCATGTCCGACTCTTAGAGACCCCATGGACTGCAGCCTACCAGGCTCCTCCGTCCATGGGATTTTCCAGGCAAGAGTACTGGAGTGGGGTGCCATCGCCTTTTCGCATGTCTGTGCTAGTATACTTCAAATCTGGTGAGAGAGCAGCTCTGAAGTGTTCTCACCACACATGCAAATTGTAACTATGTGAGCTGATGGATATGTTCATTAGCTTGATTGTGGTGAATATTTTATTAACATATGTTGTTGTTGCCCAGTCTTCAAGTCATGTCAGACTCTTTGCAACCCTATGGAGACTGCAGCATGCCAGGCCTCCCTGTCCTTCACAATCTCCCAGAGTCTCCCCATGTTCATGTCCATTAAGTCAGTGATGCCATCCAACCATCTCATTCTCTGTCTCCCTCTTCTCCTTCTGCCCTCAATCTTTCCCAGCACCAGGGTCTTTTCCAATGAGTCAGCTGTTCACATTAGGTGGCCAAAGTATTTATTTTATATATATATATATATGTCAAAACATCAAGTTGTACACCTCAAATATATACAATTTTTTAATTGTCAACTATATCTCAATAAACTTGGGAAAAAATTTTTTCCAAAGAATAATTTTTCAAAAAGTTACCTAAAACCAAGGCTAATTCTGGGAAAGTGTCAATGCCTCGTCATCCCACAGTCCCTAATTCTTGACCCTAGATAACTTTTTTTTGGTTGGGGCCGTTCTCATGGGAGTGAAAGTGAAGGAAGGAGGTGCAGGGCGGAGGTGTCAGGGGGTGGGCAAGAGGACCTCACTCCAAAGGGGGGCCTTGGGACAAAGCACTCAATCTGCTGCACAGAGTGGGGAACCTCAGAAGGCGGAGCTCACCTCCCCGTCATCCTGCCTAAGGCTGGCCCTTCTCATGTCTCCAGTTCCTAAACAGCGCATTCCTGCATCTCCCTGCTTCCGACCACCCATTCTGGCCACAGGAAACTGCCTCTGTTTCCCACTTTCAACACTGACTCTTATTGCACCAACATGTGTACTTGACTTGAAACAAAATATTTGAAGTTTCTCAACCTCATGTATGAGAGTAACATGGAAACTTACATTGCTATATGTGAAATAGATAGCCAATGGGGAATTTGCTGTATGGCTCAGGAAATTCAAACAAGACTCCGTATCAACCTAGAGGGGTGAGCTGAGGAGGCAGATTGAAGGGAGAGTCAAGAGAGAGGGGATATATGTGTACCTTCGGTGGCTGTGACGGCCCACGAGCAAGGCCAAGGCTGAGAGGAGCTACCTGGTACCCGAGGGCAGGGGCGGTGGCCGAGAGGAGCTACCCCGCATCAGAGGTAAGGAGCAGCGGCTGCACTTTGCTGCAGTAGCCGTGAAGAGAGACCCCACGTCCAAGGTAAGAGAAACCCAAGTAAGACGGTAGGCACTGAGAGAGGGGATCAGAGGGCAGACAGACTGAAACCACAATCACAGACAACTAGCCAATCTGATCACATGGAACCACAGCTTTGTCTAACTCAATGAAACTAAACCATGCCGTGGAACCATACAAGACAGGCGGGTCATGGTGGAGAGGTCTGACAGAATGTGGTCCACTGGAGGAGGGAATGGCAAACCACTTCAGTATTCTTGCCTTGAGAACCCCATGAACAGTATGAAAAGGCAAAAAGATGGGACACTGAAAGAGGAACTCCCCAGGTGGGTAGGTGCCCAATATGCTACTGGAGATCAGTGGAGAAGTAACTCCAGAAAGAATGAAGGGATGGAGCCAAAGCACAAACAACACCCAGTTGTGGATGGGACTGGTGATGAAAGCAGGGTTTGATGCTGTAAAGAGCAATATTGCATAGGAACCTGGAATGTTAAGTCCATGAATCGATACAAATTGGAAGTGGTCAAACAGGAGATGGCAAGAGTGAACATCAACATTCTAGGAATCAATGAACTAAGATGGACTGGAATGGGTGAATTTAACTCAGATGACCATTATATCTACTACTGTGGGCAGGAATCCCTTAGAAGAAATGGAGTAGCCATCGTAGTCAACAAAAGAGTCTGAAATGCAGTACTTGAATGCAATCTCAATGTTTCCAAGGCAAACCATTCAATATCACTGTAATCCAAGTCTATGCCCCAACCAGTAATGCTGAAGAAGCTGAAGTTGAACAGTTCTATGAAGACCTACAAGACCTTCTAGAACTAACACCCCAAAAAGATGTCCTTTTCATTATAGGGGACTGGAATGCAAAAGTAGGAAGTCAAGAAACACCTGGAGTAACAGGCAAATTTGGCCTTGGAGTACAGAATAAAGCAGGGCAAAGGCTAATAGAATTCTGCCAAGAGAACGCACTGGTCACAGCAAATACCCTCTTCCAACAACACAATAGAAGACTCTGCACATGAACATCACCAGATGGTCAACACCGAAATCAGATTGATTATATTCTTTGCAGCCAAAGATGGAGAAGCTCTATACAGTCAGCAAAAACAAGACCGGGAGCTGACTGTGGCTCAGATCATGAACTCCTTATTGCCAAATTCAGACTGAAATTGAAGAAAGTAGAGAAAACCACTAGACCATTCAGGTATGACCTAAATCCAATCCCTTATGATTATACAGTGAAAGTGAGAAAATAGATTTAAGGGACTAGATCTGATAGACAGAGTGCCTGATGAACTATGGATGGAGGTTCGTGACATTGGTACAGGAGACAGGAATCAAGACCATCCCCAAGAAAAAAAAATGCAAAAGAGCAAAATGGCTGTCTGAGGAGGCCTTAGAAATAGCTGTGAAAAGAAGAGAAGCAAAAAACAAAGGAGAAAAGGAAAGATATACCCATTTGAACGCAGAGTTCCAAAGAATAGCAAGGAGAGATAAGAAAGCCTTCCTCAGCAATCAGTGCAAAGAAATAGAGGAAAACAATAGAATGGTAAAGACTAGAGATCTCTTGAAGAAAATGAGAGATACCAAGGGAACATTTCATGCAAAGATGGGCACAATAAAGGACAGAAATGGTATGGACCTAACAGAAGCAGAAGATATTAAGAAGAGGTGGCAAGAATACACAGAAGAACTGTGCAATAAAGATCTTCATGATCCAGATAATCTTGATGGTGTGATCACTCACCTAGAGCCAGATATCCTGGAATATGATGTCAAGTGGGCCTTAGGAAGCATCACTACAAACAAAGCTAGTGGAGGTGATGGAATACCAGTTGAGCTATTTCAAATCCTGAAAGATGATGCTGTGAAAGTGCTGCACTCAATATGCCAGCAAATTTGGAAAACTCAGCAGTGGCCACAGGACTGGAAAAGTCAGTTTTCACTCCAATCCCAAAGAAAGGCAATGCCAAAGAATGCTCAAACTACTGCACAATTGCACTCATCTCACACGCTAGGAAAGTAAGGCTCAAAATTCTCCAAGCCAGGCTTCAGCAATATGTGAACCATGAACTTCCAGATGTTCAAGCTGGTTTTAGAAAAGGCAGAGGAACCAGAGATCAAATTGCCAACATCCGCTGGATCATCAGAAAAGCAAGAGAGTTCCAGAAAAACATCTATTTCTGCTTTCTTGACTATGCCAAAGCCTTTGACTGTGTGGATCACAATAAACTGTGGGAAATTCTTCAAGAGATGGGAATACCAGACCACCTGACCTGCCTCTTGAGAAACCTGTATGCAGGTCAGGAAGCAACAGTTAGAACTGGACATGGAACAACAGACTGGTTCCAAATAGGAAAAGGAGTATGTCAAGGCTGTATATTGTCACCCTGTTTATTTAACTTCTATGCAGAGTACATCATGAGAAAAACTGGGCTGGAAGAAGCACAAGCTGGAATCAAGATTGCTGGGAGAAATATCAATAACCTCAGATATGCAGATGACACCACCCTTATGGCAGAGAGTGAAGAGGAACTAAAAAGCCTCCTGATGAAAGTGAAAAAGGAGAGTGAAAAAGTTGGCTTAAAGCTCAACATTCAGAAAACGAAGATCATGGCATCTGGTCCCATCACTTCATGGGAAATAGATGGGGAAACAGTGGAAACAGTGTCAGACTTTATTTTTGTGGGCTCCAAAATCACTGCAGATGGTGACTGCAGCCATGAAATTAAAAGATGCTTACTCCTTGGGAGGAAAGTTATGACCAACCTAGACAGCATAGTAAAAAGCAGAGACATTACTTTGCCAACAAAGGTCCATCCAGTCAAGGGTTGGTTTTTCCAGTGGTCGTGTATGGATGTGAGAGTTGGACTGTGAAGAAAGCTGAGCGCTGAAGAATTGATGGTTTTGAACTGTGGTGTTGGAGAAGACTCTTGAGAGTCCTTTGGACTGCAAGGAGATCCAACCAGTCCATTCTGAAGGAGATCAGCCCTGGGTGTTCATTGGAAAGACTGATGCTAAAGCTGAAACTCCAATACTTTGGCCACCTGATGCGAAAAGCAGACTCATTTGCAAGACCCTGATGCTGGGAAAGATTGAAGACAGGAGGAGAAGGGGACGACAGAGCATGAGATGGTTGGATGGCATCACCAATTAGATGGACATGGGTTTGGGTGAACTCTGGGAGTTGGTGATGGACAGGGAGGCCTGGCGTGCTGCATTTCATGGGGTCGCAAAGAGTAGACATGACTGAGTGATTGAACTGAACAGAACTGATGGCTGATTCATGTTTAGCTTTGACAGAAAGCAACAAACTTCTGTAGAAATTTATTAAAAAAAAAACTTTCTCAACCTCAGTTCCTTCTTTGACCAAAGGGCCATCACCATACTGTCTCAGAAGGCCATGTGTCAAGATAAATTATCAATGCATAGGCTCTCCCAACACACTGCCTGCGAAGGTCTGTGTCCTTCTCAGAAAGAAACATAGTGCTAGTTCAGACTTGATGTGAAGGCTTGAGTCAAATATGAAAAGAGAGTTGTGGGATCTTTAGCCTTGCTCCCATGTATATACACCCTTAAGACCCTGTGTTTTCTCCTCTTTGCACTCACTGCACAGGTAAATATCTACTTAAGGCTCATAATCCCCAGTGGACTGTAAAAGCCACGGAATTCATAGTCACAGCTCCATCCCAGGAATGGCGTTGGTGGAGGGTGCTCAGTAACAGTTACTGGTTGAATGACTGACTGACCAGTCAGATGAAAGCCTAGTGCATTTCCATAGGTCTGAGTGGGCTCCTTCAGAGATTCGATGTGCGCTTGCTTGCAGAAATACCTCTGAGCAAGAATCAGATCGTCCAAGTTCTACCTCTCTGTGACCTTAGGTAAACTGCCTTTTCCCCACTTGTCTTGGCTTCCTCATTTATAAAATAAAGGAGTTACCCTGAGTGGTCTGTGACACCTCTTTCAGCTCCATGTTCAAAGCCACAATCATTTGATCATTGGCTGGTTTATGCAATGTCACGTGTGATTCTTCCAAACCTACTCATTTCTCCTCAATTAATCCAAAGCAATTTCATATGATGGAAGTGCCAGGCTGCAGAGTAACCTCAAAACAACGGGGCAGAGAAACAGTAAAGAAAATATGAGCTAGATACTTCCAGAGAAAACATGAACAGAGCTCAAACAAAGATTGTGCTTCTTTGTAGGCAGAAAGAAGCTGAAATTCAGTTGGCTTCTCATGTTCCCAAAAACGAGATGAGGGAATGTGGAAATTTGCTGAAGGTATCTCAAAGGATCTATCTCCTTGAAGTGGGGTTCTCACTGTCTTTTCAATGCAAATGGAAAAGATATGGCTTGGCCTGTGGACCCAAGTGCCCACCTTGTTTGGTCCTCAGAAAGTTCCCACCAAGCTGTGGAGGTGATTTAAGCCAGGAATCCATGCTTTTCACCACTACTTTCCTAAATTAAGAACTACACACACTCATTTGCAGAGACGTGGATGGACCTAGAGACTGTCAAACAGAGTGGAGTAAGTCAGAAAGAGAAAAACAAATATATTAATGCATATATGTGGAATCTAGAAAAATGGTATAAAGAAAGAAAGTGTTGGTGATTCAGTTGTGTCCAACTCTTTGTGACCCCATGGACTGTCCATGGAATTCTCCAGACAAGAATACTGGAGTGGGTTGCCATTCCTTTCTCCAGGGAATCTTCCCAACCAGGGATCAAACCCACATCTCCTGCATTGCAGGCAGAAACATGATAGATGATCTTATTTGCAAAACAGAAATAGAGACACAGAGGAAGAGACCTATGGACAGCAAGGAGGAAAGGAAGGGGTGGGGTGAACTGCGAGATTGGGATTGACATGTATACACTATTGATTTTTGTTCTTGTTTAGTCACTAAGTTACGTCTGACTCTGGGCATGGACTGTAGCATGCCAGGCTCCTCTGTATCCACTATTTCCTGGAGTTTGCTCAAATTCATGTTCATTGAGTTGGTGATGCTATCTAACCATCTCATCCTCTGCCACCCCCTTCTCCTCCTGCTCTCAATCTTTCCCAGCATCAGGGTCTTAGAAATGAGTCGGCTCTTCACATCAAGTGGCCAAGTACTGGAGCTTCAGCTTCAGCATCAGTCCTTCCAATGTATATTCAGGATTGATTTCCTTTAGGATCGACTGGTTTGATCTTCTTTCAGTCCAAATAGATAACAAATGAGAATCTACTGTTCGGCACAGGGAACTCTACTCAGTGCTCTGTGGTGACCCGCATGGGAAGAAAATCCAAAAGAGAGGGGATATATGTATACATACAGCCAATTCACTTTGTTGTACAGCAGAAACTAACACAATATCCATGCTAAGTCACTTCAGTCATGTCCAACTCTGTGTGACTCTATGGCCTGTAACACTCCAGGCTCTACTGTCCATGAGATTTCCCCAAGCAAGAATACTGGAGTGGGTTGCCATTTCCTTCTCCATGGGATCTTCCCAACCTGGGGGTCAAACTCGTATCTCTTATGTCTCCTGCATATGCAGGTGGGTTCTTTACCTCTAGTGCCACCTGGGAAGCCTGACAAACATCGTAAAGCAACTAAACTCTAATTTTAAAAAAGAACAACAAAAAATAACCATGACCCCAAAAAACCTTCAGAATATACGGTGCCATAATGTTCATTCTTGTTGAACTCTCCCTGTTAAGAACAATGAGCACTCAAGATTTAACCATAAATGAATTATGCACAATTGCATGAAAATATATAGATTGAGAAACTGTCTTGCCCTGAACACCATCAATGCCTTAACCGTAACCTGTGTGCTCAGCCTCTTCTGAAGAGACGGGTTTGAGTTTTATTTGTGTTACCTGCTCGATACAGGACAAAGAACCCAGATGCGTAACTTGAACCCAAACAAACAATAACAAAAATGGCTACCAAGATGGCTCCAGAATGGGTGGCCCCCACAGTGCAACCCCCAGAATTCTAGGTCATGCATAGTGTTTGGAGAACAGCCTTTACTGCACCTTGAAGGGAGAAAGGAATGCCCACTCGCTCTGATAATGACCAGCCCCAATTCCCATACACTCTAGGTATATTGCAAACAGTCTGTTGGGGGGGGGTGGAAATACTGTACAGCTTTTTTTTTTTTTAGGTAGGTAGTTTATTTTTGGCTGCTCTGGGTCTTTATGGCCACATAGCTTTCTCTAGTCACTGTTTGAGGGCTTCTCATTGTGGTGGCTTTTCTTGTTTTGAAGCACAGGCTCTAAAGCATGGTCTTCAGTAGTCGCAGCTCGAGGGCTTACTAGTCCAGCAGCACATGGGCATGAGAGATCTTCCCGGACCAGGGATCGAACTCATTCATGTTCCCTGCCTTGGCACGCAGATTCCTAACACTAGACCACCAGGAAATTACTACATGCAACTTTATAGGCACATTTTTTTTTATTGATGTTCCATATTATTCTAAAATTATTTAAGAGTTTTTGAAATGTATGTTCGGGAGAATTTCTTGGCATCGATGTGTGGGAGGCTGAACTCCCTGCCCACGTGTGGGGGAAAAGGAGGAAAATTACACTTGGCAGATTTCTGAACACAATAATAGAACGTCAACTTCTGAATAGATATCAAAACTCATTTCCACATGGGGAAATCTACTTGCCGTAAGTAACCAGACGGGAAAGAAAATGAAAAGCCCTCATTTCTCAACCTCAGCACGATACCTACAAATCCTCCAACTTGCCAGGCCAGTCTCCGTGTGGACCCTGTTGCTTGCTTGTTGGCAGAGAGATGACAGAATGAGCTATTTCTGAAGAACAGGGCTAGCCTAATTCAAGTGGAATCAAATCTGAATAAAAAGCATGGTGGTAAGTAATAGCAAGGACTAGCCACTGAAAGAACTTCCTAGGTGGCACAGTGGTAAGGAGTCTGCCTGCTGACCCAGGAGAAGCAGGGGATGCCAGTTTGATCTCTGGGCCATTGAAGACTTTGTAGAGGGTAAGCAGAGAATGTTTACACCATGCTTTATCCTATAATCCAAGAATACTCAAGTGGGTTGCCATTTCTTTTTTCCAAAAACAGCTATACTCCAATAAAAATTAAAATCAAATAAATTTAAAGATAAGAAACAAAACCCCATCGTCGAATGGGACAGAAGAACATCATTTGGGAGGAAAGGACAATTCCTTAAGTTGAATAAACTGAGCTTGATGAAAAACTCATGTTTTCTCTTCTCATTTTGCTATTGATCAGTGAAAAATTGTTGTAAGCTGCCAGACACTCCTAGCCCAGACAGGAATGACTGTCTGATAGGCTAGACTTCCACCCATGGGCTCTGAGATGATGCAAAATGTTGTAGATTCTCAAATAGGCACAGAGAAGACCAATTTGGCCTATTTGTATTTCTTCCCCAAAATCATTTTATATCATGAAGGCATTTTATATTCTAGGCAATCTCAGGGTCATTAAACACAGAATTTTTTTTTACCGTTTGATGAAATTGAGGAAATCAACCCAAAGTAATTCAGAAAGGTGAGAAGAGATAAGAACTGGGAGCTAACCAGGGGCACGTAATCGAAACAGTCTCCAGTTTTTGTTTTTCCTTTAACTGCCCATTTGGATGGTTTTGTTGTTGCTTTTCATAAGTGAGTACAGTTTTATCGGGCTTCAGAGGAGCACTCTTGGGCCATTTCATCAACGTAACTGCTAGGACTTCCACCCTATTTAAGGCACCTGTAATCCACAAATTAACCATGCCCCCCAAAAAGCCATAATGACTAAAGTAGGAGATAATATGCCTGGGACAAAAATCCAAAAAGAATGGAAGGAAGTAGACCAAAAGAGGGGACAGCAGGAGGGCTAGAAGCAGCATTTTTTTTTCTTTCTCTTTCTTTAATATATAATTTTACTCATTTATTTATGTACCTGGCTGTGCTGGGTCTTCGTTGCTGATGGACTTTTCCCTAGCTGTAGTGCAATGGTTTCTCTTGTTGCAGCTCCCAGGCTCTAGAGCACAGGCTCAGTAGTTATGGCCCATGGATTCAGTTGCTCTACAGCATGTGGGATCTTCCTGGATCAGGAATCAAACCCATGTCTTCTGCACGGCAGATGGATTGTTTACCACTGAGCCACGAGAGAAGCCCCTGTCTCTCTGTTTAACTTTAAAACCACCTTCAATGCAGATGGCAGTGCATATTCAGAGAGGAAGACATATGGTTTTGCAGTAAGGCAGGTGGACTCATCACTTCTACCTCGAAGAGGTCATTTAGGCTTTGTGAGTTTCCTTACGCAGAAAATTGAGAATAATAACAATATCTCTGTTGTTGCCAGGCACACAAAATGTTTAGATGTGCATTTAGCACCTAGCGACTGTTCCCGCAATGGTGCCTCTCACAGACAACATAGTTTCATCTTGTAAAATAGCTGGGGCGCTTTTATTTCTTCAAGGCTGATTTGATGTTAATGTACTAGCACCTTTAAGTAAATTAAAAACCACATTGAGGAATTAGGGGCTAATTATAAGGTGGCATCGTAATTCCTCACGAGAGCTGAATCATCAAGCAGCAATTCCCAGCCTTTTTGGCACCAGGGACCGAGTTCATGGAGGACAATTCTGCAACACAATGGGGATGGGGGGGAAGCTTTGGGGATGATTCCAGCGCATCACACCTATTGTTTACTTTATTTCTGTTATTACCACATCAGCTTTACCTCAGATCATCAGGCAGACCCCAGAGGTTGGGGACTCTCTAACATGGCTTTGGAATGCTCCGTTCTTTACCCCTCAGCTCTTTCCTATGGAAATCACTGCTTTCCACCATCATCTGTAACACCTGGATGGTCAGAAACATTGTCATTTCTGAAAATGAGCCTACATCGACTTCAATTGAGTTTGAAACACTTCTGGATTGGACCCTTATCAAGGTTTTCACTAGTACATCTCGTGTCCTTCAAGGAGATGGTCAGCCTGAAAGAGTGGTGTGGATCACCAAGAGCCCTAGAGTGGAGTGATGGGAGATCTGGCCAAGAAGATGCTAAACCCTCATCACACACTGTGTTGCAGGGAATCAGCCACATATAAAGGCTCCGCTGACACCTCAGTCACCTCCAACCCAACTTAGAGGAACGCTTTCTTGAAGGGCCGGAATAGCTTCTGAACTCTGCTCTGGCTACACCTGCTTTTTTGTTTATGTTGACCAGGGTCTTTCCCAATAGCTAATGTGCCTTGGTAATTGAACAAGAACTTCATGTGTCCATCAAGTTCCCAAGTGCAGAGGGAGCTATATGCCTTGCCAATGTGCATGCTCAGTTGCTAAGTCTTATCCAACTCTTGCGCAACCCCATGGACTGCAGCCCGCCAGGCTCCTCTGTCCATGGAATTTCCCAGACATGAATACTGGAATGGGTTGCCGTGCCCTCCTCTAGGGGATCTTCCCAACCCAGGGACTGAACCTGCCTCTTCTGTATTGGCAGCCAGATTCTTTAGCACTGAGCTAGCAGGGAAGCCTGATGCCTTGCCACTAGGCACCTAAATAAAAGGTGCCCCTAGAATCAACTCTCCCAGAGCCATCTGACATCATTTGGCTGCTTCCCCTGTGAACACCATGAAACAAACAAATGAAGAGTTTTTTTTCCGGTCACTTCAGCTCCTGAGAGAGAAGTACTTGACACATGCACAGCCACTTGAAAACTTTTCAAGATTTGTGCGATTCAAGCTTCCACTTTTTAAGAGGTTAAGGAGTCCCCAGGCAAGCAATATCATTATGGTTTCACAGAACCTTCCTGTGCCACAGCAGTGTTGCTGGCATTTCAGAACAGGCATTCTTAAGAATATGACCCAGAATAAGAATGACCAATCTCCCATTCCACTCCAGGCACTTGCACCTTGAGAAAAGAGAGACTAGCAGGTGCAAAGGCTCTGTAACAAGGGGTTCTATCATCGTTTTCACCTACGACTACCATGGGTTTGTAATGTTCGAGTGCTATCCACAAATTACCCTCAAGAGCATTTGTGTCATTGTCAAGGCCATCTCCATCAATACGTTATCCTCATCATGTAGAGACTTGAGAATTTACATTAACTTACAGCTTCTACTCCCAAGGTTCATAAGCAGAGAAACAAAAACATATAAACACCTATAATCTTTCTTTAGTAATGAAATGACTGAAACTCACCAGCATAAGTTTGAAGTTAAGACAAATTTATTGCTCAAACCATCATGTTTTCACTTAGCTCTGTTGGCCGACAACAGAGCAATTTTAAGGATTGTGTGCTGTTAGCTGATCGTATCCCAGACAGACCACACAACCCTCTTTAGTTTCCCAATAAACTGGCAGACCTGTCTCTAAATGGGTTTTTCACATTGACTTCCTTCTTCAGATTTGGAGCAGGAATGGCTTTTCCATGACTTACTTTGGGAGCTAGTTCCAATTAGACTTCCTCGTGGCTTTAAATGCTCCATGCTCCTTTCTGTGAAGGGCATCACACCTAAAATTTTAGTTGGAGGCTGAGAGGCTGAAGAAAGATTTTGCTGACTAATAAGTAAAGTTCAGATCTGTGTCAGGGTAACAGATGGTACTGCCACAGTCAAAACCTTTGCTCACTAATCACTCATCCATGTGAATATACAAAGTCAGCAGCAGACAGACACGATTTACAGATGGAAAAACGCGAAGAAAGGATTCAGTGATGTGTTTGAAGTTCCCCATCGAGAGGGGTAATTCTAGAATTGTCATCTAGGAGTCTGAGCATCTAATTCACTCCTTAATTACTCAAATTCTCTGAGTTTTTATTTTTTAATCTCCAAAAATAAAAGTAGTAACATCGAACATAATAGTCACATTATAAGACTTAATGATGGGATTCAATAAACACCTCCTACCCAAGTATAGTGTCTGGTTCAGGGTAAGCAGTGCATAAATGTTAAATCTCTTCCATTAGTTATTTAAAAAATTCAATACCATATGTCTTTCTGAACAGGTGTACTTAAAAGTACACCAATTTTGACAAAGAAGTCATGTTGCCAGATTTCAAGAAGGAAACACTTTCAAAGAGTCATGATCAAGACTGCAGAAAGGAAACATCACACTGTAAATCAACTATACCTCAATAAAATAAAGTTTTTAAAAAAGATCGCAGGAAGGAGAAATAAAGTAGAAATGTTGATGTGAGCCTCATAATAGGTTCAGAAACCCTTACCCAGGTGTTCGTGAGATGAACTGATCCAGGTAGAAATTAAGAACATATATAAAACACATTTAATTTTACCACCAGTGCCTCCAAACTGAATTAAAGGGTGAACATGTACAAAAGGGCAATGCCGGGATGAGGATGTGAATAGTCGAATTTTATGAAAGGAATTTCTTCTTCTCTATATTTATAGATGTAGAGATTCCTAGAGCTGGAACTTACAGAATAATTAGTCGATGGGTAGATTCCAAGAGTTTTGTGATTTCCTGTAGTCTTAAATAAAATATCATATGCACTTTAATGTATGTGTTTTCTAGGGACAATATGCATATATTTCATCAGATTCTCAGAGGAACAGATGACTCCCCAAAAGTTCAGAGTCACTGATTCAGACCAGTCTTATTCTTTATCTCTGGCCCTTTCTAGCCAACAAGCATACACCTCACTGTCTTCCCAGCTTCTGATACAGTCTGGAGCCTGGCAGAAGTTTTGGGGTTCTGCCCCTTGTTCTTCTGGTCTCTCCCGAGTGGTCTGGACATGGGGAATTAAAGGCAGTGGGAAAAAGAAATGAAAATCAATAAATGTCAATCTGTGAAAGCATTGAGATTAAGGTGGCTTATACAGATGCTAAGTTTACAGATAGATTCCAGAGTCTGCTTCTGTGATACCCCAAGAGCTGACCTGTGGAGGAGATGTTGTTATAAGAAGCTCATCATCAGATGTTGTCACCAGGACTAATGTGAAATCTCCAAAGAGCTCACAGGTGGAGTTCAGTGGTGGTCCTTCCAGCACCTGCCATAGGAGATGCCGCAAATCCACTGTACCTTTTTCCCACCAAGTTCTCACTAGATAATTAGGTGATGGGCCTGGGTTTCGGAGGCTCTACTCTGCTCTACGCCTGGCAGTCAGCATACATAATCTTATAACCACCAATCCTCTCTGAGAAGAACCCCACTCCTCACCCATTGGCTCTGACTTGTATGAGGTACTACACCTCAGTGGCAGAACTTGGAACAGGACGTGGGTCTTCTGAGTCTGTCATAAATATTCTTTCCTCTTCACCTTTGGTCTCTATACTTGGAACAACCAAAAAAAAATGGTTTTGAGCATATACTCTCAAAGAATGTTTCTATTTTATTTCTAAATCATATGCATATGATTTACAAATAAATCATATTTACATATATATATATTCAAGTTACGTATAAAATATATATATACACATGTAGTATTAGAGACATGACAGACTATCAGCCATTCTGAAAGGAGCAGCCATATTCTGCTAGTCTTAGAAGGATGGGGCCTCAGAAATTAGGAAGAAATTAGTCTCCCCCACCGCTTCATTTAAAAGATTCTGTTCAGTCAGTTTAGTTGCTCAGTCGTGTCCGACTCTTTGTGACCCCATGGACTGCAGCATGCCAGGCTTCCCTGTCCATAACCAACTCCCAGAGCCTACTCAAACTCATGTCCATTGAGTCAGTGATGCCATCCAACCATCTCATCCTCTGTTGTCCCCTTCTCCTCCTGCCTTCAATCTTTCCTGGCATCAGGGTCTTTTCAAATGAGTCAGTTCTTCTCATCAGGTGGCCAAAATATTGGAGTTTCAGCTTCAACATCAGTTCTTCCAGTGAATATTCAGGACTGATTTCCTTTTGGATGGACTGGTTGGATCTCCTTTGCAGTCCAAGGTACTCTCAAGAGTCTTCTCTGATACCACAGTTCAAAAGCATCAATTCTTCAGTGCTCCACTTTCTTTATAGTCCAACTCTCACATTCATACATGACTACTGGAAAAACCATAGCCTTGACTAGATGGACCTTTGTTGGCAAAGTAATGTCTCCCCTTTTTAATACGCTATCTAGATTGGTCATAGCTTTTCTTTAAGGAGCAAGCGTCTTTTAATTTCATGGCTGCAATCACCAACTGCAGTGATTTTGGAGCCCCCCCAAATAAAGTCTGTCACTGTTTCCACTGTTTCCCCATCTATTTGCCATGAAGTGATGGGCCTAGATGCCATGATCTTAGTTTTCCGAATGTTGAGTTTTAAGCCAACAGTTTCACTCTCCTCTTTCACTTTCATCAAGAGGCTCTTTAGTTCTTCCTCACTTCTGGCATAAGGATAATGTCATCTGCATATCTGAGGTTATTAATATTCAAAGGATTAAGCAGAACTTTATTGGAGGACATATGTACAAATTCTTAATGGCCTTTCATTATTCATGGCACATATCTAATTTTTCCCATTTACTCATAATTGTCCTCTTTATAAATTAGTGACTAAATTTGAATAAAAGCCAATTAACATGCTCTTAGGGCTTCCCAGGTGGTGCAGTGGTAAAGAATCCACCTGCCAATGCAGGAGACACAAGAGATGCAGGTTGGATTCCTAGGTCAGGAAGATCCCCTGGAGTAGGAAATGGCAACCCACTCCAGTATTCTTGCTTGGAAAATTCCATGGACAGAGGAGCCTGGTGAACTACAGTCCATAATGTCACAAAGAGTTGGACAACTGAGCACAGCACAGCAGCAGTATTATCATCACATATATCATACCTATTACATTATGTTATCCCGTGTAAATATATGTATTGACATGTAAATATCATATGTATATTACAAAATTTGAAATTTGAAAGACATGAACTAAAATTTAATAATGGGCTAGTTGTTGAAGGTACAAAAATTGTATTCTTACTATAAGCAACTATTGCTAAAATTCTAGGAAGTATAATATTACTAAATGTCATTATTTTTGAAACATTAGGTTAAACACTCATGACTGAACAATCTAGAATTCACTGTTGTTCAATTTACAAAATTAATAGTTTACTAAATTCAGCCTATTCCCAAATGTGGTCTTAATAGGCTGTGGTAACCCAGGTGGAGGAAGTAATTTTTTCGTGCCCCAAATCTTCTGTTTTCAGTCCCTTCCTTCAAGCATACAAAAACTTGTTGAAATTCAGATGATACACTTTCCTCTTTGCAGATGTTTTCATTTAGTAACCAGAAGGTGCTGCATTTTTCTGTTTTCAACAAATTGGTTCAAAATGCTCTGCAACTCTTCTGCTTAAAATTTTCAAACTGACTAGAATATTGTTTCCAAGTTTTTTAAGTATAAAAATATGAAAATCTTTGCAAGTAATTCATTTAAACCATTTGCCTCAAAAAAAAAAAAAGTCACATGATGATAGTAACATTTCCCAAGACCCATTTTCAAAATTCTTTCTCTATAGCACAAGCTTCTTTCAGAAAGCTCTTGTTTTTTTCCCCCATGTTATTAATAAGTTGCATTGACCACAGAGGATGAGATGTTGGATGGCATCACCAACTCAATAGACATGAGCTTGAGCAAACTCTGGGAGCTAGTGAAGGACAAGGAAGTCTGGTTGGCTGCAGTCCATGGGGTTGCAAAGAGTCAAGCATGATCTAGCAATTGAACAACAACAGCAACACCGACCACAGAGGGATGAATTAAGTGCACCTAGTATTGCTCAGTAGCATACTCCAAAAGCCACTTTTCATCATAAGAAAAGTCAACAACTTGGAGCTCTTGTCTTTTTTGCAAAAGAAAAAAAATATGCAGTTCATCTTTCTGTTTCCAACTGTTTTAACACTTGGCCACAAAATAAGCAGCAAACCTTTGGATGGTAGAAAAGATATTCGTGGTCACTCCTTATCTTTACAAAGTAAGTTAAATAGTCTACTATTTAAAATGTGGAAATGGGAGACTTACGTTGTGGTCCAGTGGTTAAGGCTCTGCCTTCCAATGCAGGAGGTGGGGGTTTGATCCCTATTTGGGGAACTGAGATCCCACATGCTGTGGGGTGCTGTCAACAACTAAAAAACAAAATAAATAAAAATTGTTTGAAATAAATAAAATGTGGAAATGCAGTAAACCACTTTCCCAGGCATGAATCAGCTGATTATTCCCAAACATGCAGAAAGCAAGCACAGGAGGAATAAGACCCAGCATAACACCTGGTCTTAACTCAGAAACCATCAAACCACATGACTTGCAGATCAAATGTGATTGTGTACATTATGGAAAGGTGAATTTCCTTCATTTCTTTTTGGTATAAACAGCATTAAAATTTTTCTTCCCACATGCTAATGAGTTCCTTAAACCCTCATTTAGTATTTGCCCTTGTCCTCTGAAAGCTCCCATGTACCACACCCACCCCCCCAGAACCCCAGTGAACAGTGATCTTGCCCATTCTCTGGGCATCACATTTATACCCTACACTCTGTCATGATTTTTGTCAGCTTCCCTCATCCAGCACAGATGTTTTTATCATCCTTTCCCTGGAAGGTATCATGCATGCTGTTTATTTATAGCTAATCTCCTTTTAAAGTGTGAGTATCTACATTTTAGAATAAGAACTCCTTATAAATCAAGAAGCAAAAACAGGGTAACAGCTTTTCAGAGAATCTCCAATAAACTTTTGAAATTTTCATCCCATTTTCCAAAGGTCAGAGTGTAATTTAAAAGAAGAATGGAAGGGTTGCAATAAAGTAGCAGCTGTGTAGAATGAATACCTTTCTCTGTACCCACTAAACCATGATTCATATAAAGCAAAGGTCTCTTGAACTAATGAATAGCTGTGAAAGTTACAGATCTGTGCAGAGAATAATATGTAGGTGCAGGGCACAGACTTCTGGCATTACAACCACACTATAATTGAACTCCCGGCTGGCAAAAAACACCTTTGAAGACCGATTATCTCTGTTTACCCATAGAACAATGAAAGTTTGTTGAAGCCTATTTCCAATCATTTGCTTTTTCCACTAAACTAGAATTCCTCCAGTGCAGCCCAGGATGTGGGCAGAGAGCTTTTCAGTTCTGCACAGGGACTCAGAGACCCTAGTCCAGGTCTGACGGGGTTGGGAGGGGGTTATGTTTAGGGCTGAAGTTCTGATCAGATGGTCAGAAATTCTAACCCTTTCCTGACACTATCCATTCACTTTATAATAAAATACAAGTCTCTTTTTAAAATCCATTTGCTCATCTATAAAAGCCCCTGCTTTTTACTGCTCATTCACTCTGATATTGATAATTCTCTAGGCTGCTTACTGATGGTGCCCACCCAATCAATGATTTCCAATCTGTGGTCACATGTATGTTCAAACGTATAAAAGACGCAGCAAAACCACAGTATTTACACGATTCATTTTTTGATTGCCACAAACACAGAGCCCCGGGAAGTGGGAACCATTTGTGAATCAAGAGTATTTTGCTTGCAGAGGAGGGAGTGGTTCCAGGGCCCTAGAGTCTGCACTTCCTGAAAATTCCCTACTGAAGAGTTTGCTCAGAGTAGAGATTTATTCAGTGAGCTGAACTATTCATGTCTTTAAAGTCACAAAGAACGTAGCACAATGAACATCTGGTGTACTTCATACAATGCTTACCTCCTTCCTTTGTTTCTTTAGCAAACAGACTGCATGCAATTATATCTAGGACAGAAACTTCACTTCCTAAAGCTCAGAATTAAAAGTCAGCAACTTGGGACTTCCCTGGCAGTCGAGTGGTTAAGACTTTGCCTTCCAATGCACCGGGTGTGGGGTTCCATCCCTAGTCAGGGAGCTAAGATTCCACATGCCTCATGGTCAAAAACCTGAAACATAAAACAGAAGCAATAAAGACTTTAAAAGTGGTCCACGTCAAAAAAAAAAAATCATTTTAAAAGAAGTCAGTAACTTACTATTTGGGGCTTCCCAGGTGTTGCAGTGGTAAAGAACCCTCCTGCCAATGCAGGAGACGCAGAAGGCGGTTCAATCCCTGGGTTGGGAAGATCCCCTGGAGGAGGAAATGGCAACCCACTCCAGTATTCTTGCCTGAGACATTCCAGGTACAGGAGAGCCTGGTGGGCTACACAGTCCATGGGGTCGCAAAAGAGTCAGACACAACTGAGCGACTGAGAATGAACACAACTTACTGTTTATTAACCACCTGCACTTTCACAATATATGAAATGATTGTTAGAGGGTAAAGCACAAATGCCCTAAAAACACTATTAAGGAGAAACCTTGTCTTTAAGGATTTTAGAGCTGGTAAGATATCGTTCAGATGAAGCTCTTCATTCTACAGGTGTGAGAACTAAAGTCCAGAGAGGTGATGTGCCATTCTCAAGGTCAGCCGGTAGTGATGGCAGCAAGATACTGGCCCAATGGGGGCTCACCTGTGTCCTGTTACCTTCACCGCAGTGCTTTCTGATTGGCCAGAAGCATAGGCGTACATGATCTAAACCTATGAAGTAACAACAAAAATGATACCAAGAATTTAGAAAAACTATTTCATCGCATTCTCCTCTACCACACACGTGATAGAAAGTGAATACCATCCGCTGCTATTTATGTTTGAAAATCCACTCTTCTGTTTCACAATCTCACTGAACTATTTCTGGCTCCTGGCAAGTTTGACACAAATTCTGGCTCCAGGGATCAGAGAACTCCGTGGGAGAAAGGACCTCAACCCACGAAGAGCTATGCAACTCAGACATTCAATCTGATGAGGAGGCTGGTGATACAGCACCATCCGTTCTGCTAAGTGCATTTCTTCTCCTTTTTCAAAGCCCTGCTCAGTGATGGTCCTGCCTCAGCAGCAACTTTTCCAACCACATTATTATTTCACTATTATCTGTTTCATGTCATGCTAACATAACTAGGGGTGGAGATGGTCTTCTCTAGTCACACCCAATTTCTCCTTATTTTATCTTCCTGGTGAAGTGAAAGTCGCTCAGTCCTGTTCAGACTATACAGTCCATGGAATTCTCCAGGCCAGAATACTGGAGTGGGGAGCCTTTCCCTTCTCCAGGGAAATCTTCCAAATCCAGTGATCAATCCCAGGTCTCCCACATTGCAGGCGGATTCTTTACCAGCTGAGCCATAAGGGAAGCCCAAGAATACTGGAGTGGGTTGCCGATCCTTTCTCCAGTGGATCTTCCCAACCCAGGAATCAAACCGGGGTTTCCTGCATTGCAGGCAGATTCTTTACCAACTGAGCTATCTTCTGGGAAGAGAGACTATTTCAGGTCCCCATCCATTCATCACTAGACACAGACTTAATTTTTTTTTTCTTTATGGAGAAAATATGCTTTATTCTTATGATTTAGCTGACTGGGATTAGCAATTTATTTTTTGAAGTTTATTTTTATTTACTTATTATTAATTAATTTTTATTGGAGTATAGTTGCTTTACAGTATTGTGTTAGCTTCTACTGCATGATAAAATGAATCATTATACACATAACATATACCATGCATATTTCCCTCCCATTCAGGTCACCGCAGAGCACTGAGTAGAGTTCTCTGTGTTGTACGGTAAGTTCCCACCAACTGTGTACATAGCATTGATTCTGTGTATGTGTCACTACCAATCTCCCAATTCCTCCCACCCCCGCTTTCCCCTAGGTATCCATATGTTTGTTTTCTATGTCTGCAGATACAGACTTTAAAATGACTTGCAAGTTTTCTGACAGGCTTATATCTGTAACACCAGAAAGTTGATATTACACGTGTGGAAGAGTGACCCGTGAAATTAGGTCAACAGTAAATGAGTTCCCGTGACGGGGAGTTCTGTTTGTCGGCAAATATTTGCTGAGCACCTACGTGTGCTAAGCTGTGTGGCTACAGAAATCCAGACAGCTTTCAGGATCTCTAGAATCCACTCTCCTTGGGAGGGAAGCTGAAGAGAGATTGCAGGGTGACAAGGGAGATTAATGAAGGAACAAAGAAACATAGTCAGGGGCCTCTGGGGCCAGCTGGGAGAAGTCAGTGAAATCTAACCTGGAGTGGGTGGGCAGAGATGACCTTCGAGCTGTTATCTGATAGCTAGGCAGAGAAAAGACAGGGGCAACGACATCAAATAATGAGCATCTCCAACAGTGCTAGAGGAGATCGCAGGAGCTAGAGTTCAGGCGGACGGGGTGTGGCAGGTCAGACGGGGGAAGCCGAAACTTCCTCCTGTGGCTTCTCTTCCACAGAGCTCTTAGCTCCCGAACACCAGAGATGACTGAATATGTTTCATCTGTCTGCCCAAAACTGATTTTAGAATTCCTAGACATCTTTGAAATTCAGCTCACATTCACTTAGGTTTTCCACCTCTTTCCCAAAGACACGGCCTATCAGTGCCTGTGTCTTTGGGACCAGTGTTTAGAATATTGCCCTCAGACTCAAAGCCTCTAAAGCACCATCAGCAGAGCACAGCATGGAACATGAGAGGCATCCTTTCCCAGTGAAATTAAGAACTTGAGGAGGTCTTATCCATCGCCTTCATTTTTTTTTAGTTGATTTATTTTATTATTTTTTAATTAATTTATTTTAATTGGAGGCTAATTACAATATTGTAGTGGATTTTGCCATAAATTGACATGAATCAGCTATGGGTTTACATGTGTTCCCCATCCTGAACCCCACCTGCCACCTCCCTTCTCATCCCACCCCTCAGGGTCATCCCAGTGCACCAGCCCTGAGCACCCTGTCTCATGCATCGAACCTGGACTGGCGATCTATTTCGCAAATGATAATACACATGTTTCAATGCTATTCTCTCAAATCATCCCACCCTCGCCTTCTCCCACAGAGTCCAAAACTCTGTTCTTTACATCTGTGTCTCTTTTGCTGTCTCGCATATAGGATCATTGTTACCATCTTTCTAAATTCCATATATATGCGTTAATATACCGTATTGGTGTTTTTCTTTCTAACTTACTCCACTCTGTATAATAGGCTCCAGTTTCATCCACCTCATTAGAACTGATTCAAATGCATTCTTTTTAATAGTTGAGTAATATTCCATTGTGTATATGCACCACAGCTTTCTTATCCATTTGTCTGCCGATGGACATCCAGGTTGCTTCCATGTCCTGGCTATTATAAACGGTGCTGCGATGAACATTGGGGTACACATGTCTCTTTCAATTCTGGTTTCCTCAGTGTGTATGCCCAGAAGTGGGTCGTATGGCAGTTCTATTTCCAGTTTTTTAAGAAATCTCCACACTTTTCTCCAGAGTGACTATACTAGCTTGCATTCCCACCAACAGTGTTAATAGGGTTCCCTTTTCTCCACACCCTCTCCAGGATTTATTGCTTGTAGACTTTTTGATGGCAGCCATTCTGACTGGTGTGAAATGGTACCTCATTGTGGTTTTGATTTGCATTTCTCTGATAATGAGTGATGTTGAGCATCTTTTCATGTGTTTCTTAGCCATCTGTATGTCTTCTTTGGAGAAATGTCTGTTTAGTTCTTTGGCCCATTTTTTGACTGGGTCATTTATTTTTCTGTAATTGAGCTGTATGAGCTGCTTGTGTATTTTTGAGATTAATTCTTCGTCAGTTGCTTTGTTTTACTATTATTTTCTCCCATCTGAAGGCTGTCTTTTCACCTTGCTTATAGTTTCCTTCATTGTGCAAAAGCTTTTAAGTTTAATTTAGGTTTCATTTGTTTATTTTTGTATTTATTTCCATTACTCTGGGAGATGGGTCATAGAGGATCCTGCTGTGATGTATGTCAGAGAGTGTTTTGCCTATGTTTTCCTCTAGGAGTTTTATAGTTTCTGGTCTTACATTTAGATCTTTAATCCATTTTGAGTTTATTTTTGTGTATGGTGTTAGAAAGTGTTCTAGTTTCATTCTTTTACAAGTGGTTGACCAATTTTCGCAGCACCACTTGTTAAAGAGATTGTCTTTTCTCCATTGTATATTCTTGCCTCCTTTGTCAAAAATAAGTTGTCCATAGGTGCATGGATTTATCTCTGGGCATTCATTTTGTTCCAAAAATATGGAACGCTTCATGAATTTGCATGTCATCCTTGCACAGGAGCCATGCTAATCTTCTCTGTATCATTCCAATTTTAGTATACGTGCTGCCAAAGCAAACACCATCACCTTCTTAATCAAAAGTGATTTCCCATTTTGAAGAAGGTCCTTCCACTTATAGAAAATCTTTATCTCTTAAACTGTTGCTTCTTACAATAGCAAGCAAGACAGCATTACTGGTGGGTTTCTTTCTGTGTTTTGTCTTTGGAACTCTGAATGGCCCTAAAAATATAGCATATCTTCAGCAGTTCAATGGGAGAAAAGGGGGTATGGGTGGTTCACAGAATTAAAAGTATATGAACATATTTATGGATTTCCCAGGCGGTGCTAGTGGTAAAGAACCAGCCTGCCAATGCAGGAGATGTAAGAGACATGGGTTCGATCCCTGGGTCAGGAAGATCCCCTGAAGGAGGGCATGGCAACCCACTCCAGCATTCTTGTCTGGAGGATCCCATGGACAGATGACAGCAGGTTACTGTCCTTAGGGTTGCAAAGAGTCTGACACGACTGAAGCAACTTAGTACACACACACATGCAAGAACACATTTATAACTTGAAAAGAATTCAAATACTTTGATCTGCCTGATTGATTTCACAATGTGGAATGGCTTTGCCAATTATGTGATGAATATTTTCCGTAAGTTGAATGAAATAATAACTTGAAATAATCAACTTATTTTCCATAAGTTGATTGCAGGATTGTTTTAAAATATATTTATGACATATAATAAGACCAAAGTATTTTATAAAAATAAAGTATATTAACATTGTGAGACTAGTGGAACTTTTGTATCTTGGGCCAGAAACTGTCTGAAAGGAGTAGAAAAATTCTGATTTTTTTAAGGAGTGGGTACAAGTCTGATAATACCTGTGGATAGAATACTTCAGTTCGATTCAAAGGGGCCAGTTCTCTTTGTACAGATAATAAAAGTCATACAAGGAATGGAAAAATTAACCATAGAAAGAAAGATGAGATGTTTAGGTTGGTGTTGCCACAGGACCTACAACAAAGAATAACACCAACTTTATCTTGCAAGTCTTTTGTTTGCTTTGTAATTATGCCTTTTTTTCCTCCTCTGCTGGGTAATGTTGAGTGCCTAACTCTGGCTTAAATTTTAAAGGCAGTAATTAAGCCCTCGAAACGTCTGGTGCCAAAGCTGTTCTGCAGTGCTGTTTGTTAGTATAGTAAATCACCACGCTGCCCCCTGGGGCTCCTTCCCAGAAGCTGTCAGAGGCAACTCCATGTTTATGGGAGAGCGTCTCGATGCTTTATTCTCATCGAGACAAAATTAAGTCAAAGAACATCCAATTAAAATGGCAGGGGTAGTGAATGAGCTGTGCTGGGTCTCTCCATTTAAGTTGCCTCAAAGACTTTGAACTGGGGAAATAAGGATGCCAGAGCCATGTTCTTGCTGAGCAATTCTGGGCTACAGCAGGTAAGAGTTTGCTCCTTAGGTCAGAGAAGACTGGAAATGTGTCATCCCTTCTGTGGATGGTTAAAAAATAACACAGGGATTTAGGGGCTCTTATATCAACCCCCAAAGTGGGCAAGGACTGATGGAGCACCAATAAGATAATATAGTCTTGATACTTACTGGCGATGCAGAGAAAAAAGAACACATGTGGTGTGTGGCAGGAAGCAGTAACAGTGAAGGTGAAATTAGCAGCCGCAAGGCAAGTCTGGGTGCTCACTGTATCCCTCATGAGAGGAGCTCCTGGTCTTCAAGCAGAGAACACTCCTCAAAGCCTTGCTGAATAAAATGAATTAATATTATCGCCCCCACCAGTATCAGATTTCCATATCATATTCCACAGAAAAACATGAGGAGATAATCTTATTAAGATCGTATCAAGATTGTAAAACTATTTCTGGCAGAATTAAAGTTTCCTATTTCTTTAGGACCAAGAGTGCTATGTATCAGAATAGGCTGAAAAGACAGGAAGAAACTTAAATGCCCATTGACAGATGAACGGATAAAGATATAGTATATATATAAACAATGGACTACTATTCAGCCATAAAAAAGAATAAAATAATTGCATTTGCAGCAACATGGATGGACCTTGAGATTTTCATACCAAGTGAGGTAAGTTGGACAGCAAAAGACAAATACTATATATCATTTACATGTGGACTCTAAGATATGACACACATGTGAAAGAAAAGTGAAAGTGAAGTCGCTCAGTCGCGTCCGACTCTTTGCGACTCCACGGACTGTAACCCACCAGGCTCCTCCATCCATGAGATTCTCCAGGCAAGAACACTGGAGTGGGTTGCCATTTCCTTCTCCAGGGGATCTTCCTGACTCAGGGATCAAACCCAGGTCTCCTGCATTGTAGGCAGATGCTTTGCCATCTGAGCCACCAGGGAAGTCCTATAGGGGAAAGGTAAATTAGGAGTTTGGGATTAACATATATACACACAAGTACATTGAAAAATAGATTATCAATAAGGACCTACTGTATAGACAGAGAACTTTACTTTGTAGTCATATAAATGGGAAAAGAATTTGAAAATAAATAGACACATGTGTATGTTCAACTGAATCACTTTGCTGTACACTTGAAACTAACCTAACATTGTAAATTGACTCTACTCCAATATAAAATAAAAACTAAAATAAAAGGAAAAAGAAAAAATAGGCTGAAAGCAGATTAGAAAAATGTCCTGATATAAAGAAGAGTTAGGATTACCATGGGGCTTCCTAGGTAGCGCTGGCGGTAAAGAACCCACTTGCCAATACAGGAAACATAAGAGAAGTGGCTTGGAACCCTGGGTCAGGAAGATCCCCTGAAGGAGGCCGTGACAACCCACTCCAGTATTCTTGCCTGGAGAACCCCATGGACGGAGGAGCCTGGAGGGGCTACAGTCCATAGGGCTGCTCAGAGTCAGACACAACTGAAGTGACATAGCACACATGCAGTGTTACCATAACAAAGCAGTGTTCAGAAGAAAAATGCACAGATATTTTTCAAGATTTATTTGACAGGTTGCCAGAGCATTCTGGTATTTCCTGATGGTGCTTTATGTAAAAACTAAACTTTAAAATTTTTTAATATATTTATTTTTAATTGGAGGGTAATTGCTTTACAATGTTGTGTTGGTTTCTGCAATACATCAACATGAATTAGCCATAGGTATACACATGTCTCCTCCTTCTTAAACCTCCCTCCCACCTCCCACCCATCCCACCCCTCTAGGTTGTCATGGAGCACCAGGCAAATCTCCCTGTTCTATATACAGTAACTTTACAAACAATGTTATGAGTTTATTTTAAACTTAATTCTGTGCATTCATTATCAACTGAGAAGCATGCAATTGTGATAAAATAGCTTGCTAACTGTAGCTACCAAAGAATTACACAGACTCTATTTTATTATGTAGTTCTTCTTTTGAATATTTCATTTACTCAAGGGAAAAATATTATAATTTGTAATTTCCATATTGCCAGATTATTGTGCACTCTCCGATGATTACTCTCTCTGTTTTGAATCTGTCAATTTCTGCACCATTTAATAAGACAATTTGACTTCCTGAACACCAGAAGAATCTCCGAGGGATGCATTTCCATGGAAAATTCCTTTTTCAGGAACCCAAGCTCAGCATTACTCTTTGACTTCACTCCTCTCCCCTCCGCTGAAGCTTAACTTTTGGATTTCATCTTGCAATAATACCATTTCCAAGAATATCATCTTATATATTCCTTTAATGCTGAAATAAGAGATGCAGGTGATGCAGTTATTCCACATTTGCTCTCTGTTGCAATCACATCACAAATGCACAGAGATTGATAGGGAGATGGAATGCAGTCACCGTCTTGCAAAGACGCAAAAACAATTTCCACAGCATTTCATCTACCGACTGTATAAACAATTTCCAAAATGATTAAGTTAAAGGAATTCCACTTGGCCCTTGCCCACATGTTGTCCACACTTAACAAGGTTCCCTTCAGGGGCCTTTCAGTCCAGAAACCAAGATGCTCAAATACCGGGAGAGTGCCTTCACATCACCCCATTTAGTTTTGTTTTCTTTCATCCACTTGTTCCTCAAATAGGTTTTGCAGTTAGGTTCCATGTTGTGTCAATCATGAAAGTCTGTTTGATTCCATCCAGTCAGTAAGTATGGGTTGAAAGCCTACTCAAAGATGGGTGATGAAAATACTCTTTTCTGTGATCTTGTGAGTTGCTGATTGGTTGGATCCTTTAAGGATTTTTTTCAGGCATGTTTAAGCTCTCAGTTCTTCAAACAAAGAACACAGATTTTCTCTGCTTAACAACAAGCTTTAGTTAACTTTATTTCTCCTGCCCACTAGAGTTGTTATAGAGTAATTTTCCTGAGTTCAACACTTTGCCTAGGCACTGTACAATATATAGGATATAATAAAATTATGAATATATACAAATGGAGACGCAATCTATTAGACTGAGTCTATATGCCAGTGTATCACTGAGGTCAAGTGTAAGAGCTTGAGAGCTGAACTCAAGTCCTGACCTGTCAGTTACTGGCTGATGACTGTAAACCAACTTAGTTTCTCTAAGTCTCAGTTTACCATCTGTAAAATGGACATAATAATAGAGAATGCCTCACAAGGCTGTGAGATGAGATAATCCCTACAATGCCCTGGGGTGAGATTAGCTGGTCTGGAGGCTTACTGGAGTCCTTAGACGGAAAACCTGGCTCTAGGTGGTTGAGTTAACTCAGCAGAGGAAGAGCTGATTCAATTGCTCGTCTCCAGAGGGTCCCCCAGGCTGAAGAGCTTCCATTGTTACCCGATCACATGGCCACATAGCTTTTAGGGGCCCAGAGCAGTAAGTTTGTGGACCCCGCTCAGGGCAGGCCTTCCTTCCCTTGTTAAACAGTGACCAGAGCACACAGTCCACTGATGCCTGATCTAAACCATAGATTAAGACTTCAGGAGACCGTGTGTTCTCACTCGTCTTTGCTTGTAAATATTTTATATTTCCATCTTAATGGGCTGATACTGTGTGCCCATCATCCTTCAGCCAACAAGAAATCAGCACAGAATCTGGCACATGGGAATGCTTGATAGATGTCCCTATGATGTCACTGATGTTGTTGAAGATGATATGATGATCTCATTGATGATGATGATATTATATTTGTTCAAACTCTGGGTCCTAATATCTCAGGACCCAGGAGGACTGAACTGCCATCCGTATAAGATGTGCAATTTCAAACAGACTGGGAAAACTTAAACATATTCAGTTACATCAGAGGCTCATGTGAGTGGTATTAAAAATTATTTTTTAAATAAAACAAACAATCAGAATTGGCCTTTGAAAAGTGAAAATGGCCCCCTATGTTTTTGTTTTTTATAAATAATGAACAGGGAGACCTAGAGTGCTGCAGTCCATGGGGTCGCAGAGTTGGACGTGACTGAGCAACTGAACAACATGTTTTTATTACAATTATACTGAACTAGACATTAGAAGACTATCTTATCGATCATTTTATATCTAGTTTTTCCATTAGAATGTACATGCCTTAGGGTTGAGGATTATGTTAATGTTTATACTCAAATGAGTTTACCATATATCACAAGCATTTGTAACATACTGAATAAATGAATAAAGAAGTAAGTCTTTCCAAGTTTAGTCTCAGCCCATGACAATCCTTCCGGCCTTTGAAGTCTTGGCTTCTCAGAGCTTGTACACCACAAAATTAAGCATTGGACTATAAAATATCTTGGGTTATTTTCCAGCCCTTTCATATACATGATTGTCTCATTTCTCTAACTTTTAAAACCCTCTAGGTTAGCTGAACTCCATTTTCCAAATGGGACAGTACACAATGAGTGATTAATTTACATTTTTGTAGCATGATGGGGGACAGACAATGTGCTGGGATCTGCAGGTTTCTTAGACAAGGAAAAAGATACAGCATCCACCTTCAGGAAATTCCTAGTCTGGTGCGGGAGATGAGTCAGGAGCCAGAATTTGAAATGCTGTGGATCAAACTAAGCCCAGGGTTCTGGCGAACACAGAGGAGGCAAGCACAGCCCAGGTGGCAGGTTTCACACCGTTATTGTCAGAACTGGATGATGTGATAAATACCACGCACCTGGCACCAGAGTCTGCTCCACAAATCTTCACTCACAGAACCTTCTCCTTCCCTCTCACTCATCCTTGCTCCTGAGGACTCTAATGCTATACTAAATTAAGTGTGTTTATGCTGATTTTAAGATCACTGGTAGATGTGACTGGTATTTCAGGCTAGACGTAGGCTGGGTTGTATTCAGTTCACTATATGCCTCCCAACACAGTTTGATCATCCCCAAAATGGGGTGATAACATATCTCTGCAAGAGTCTGTTTATTGATTCTCACACAACCTCGTGTTCCCCTAGCTCATGACTCGTGGAAGAGTAAGAGCATTCTGGACTTCAGAGACTCAAGTTCTACATCCTGATACCCTGGCACTTAGTCGTCCTCATCACGGTCAAGTTCATCTCCTAAACCCCATATTCCTCAGGTGTAAGTGGGTGAAACTTCAGTACTTTGGCCACCTCATGCAAAGAGTTGACTCATTGGAAAAGACTCTGATGCTGGGAGGGATTGGGGGCAGGAGGAGAAGGGGACGACAGAGGATGAGATGGCTGGATGGCATCACTGACTCGATGGACGTGAGTCTGAGTGAACTCTGGGAGTTGGTGATGGACAGGGAGGCCTGGCGTGCTGTGATTCATGGGGTCACAAAGAGTCGGACACGACTGAGCAACTGAACTGAACTGAACTTAAGTGGGTGAAAAACAGTATTCAGCTCAAACAATCTTGATGATTCAAGAAGATAATTCATGGTGCAAGAGTTTGCCTTCCAGTGCAGAGGGTGTGGGTTCGACATCTGGTTGGGGAGATAAGATCCCACATGCCTTGTGGCCAAAAAACCAAAACATAAAACAGAAGCGATTTTGTAACAAATTCAATAAAGACTTTAAAAATGATCCACCTTAAAAAAAATCTTTAAAAATCTTTATTAGAAAAGAAGATAATTTATTAAAGATCTTGACTCATTTATTTAGTCAATGAATATTAATTGATATTTACATTTTAAAAATCTGAAAAACATGAAACAAATTGCCACAGTGTGATTTACACTTTTTTTTAATGTATTTTTTTATTGTGATAAAAGTTAAATAATGTAAAACATACTATTTAAGGTACAATCTGTTTGTAGGAGATATATTAAAATAACCTTAAAATTCATTATAATACACATTGCTGCTGCTAAGTCACTTCAGTCGTGTCCGACTCTGTGCAACCCCACAGACGGCAGCCCACCAGGCTCCGCTGTCCCTGGGATTCTCCAGGCAAGAACACTGGCGTGGGTTGCCATTTCCTTCTCCAATAATAATACACATTAGGTGCAGACAAATATAGTTTTATTCCACTTATACGAGGTACCTAGAATAGCCAAGTTCATAGAGTCAGAAAGTACATTGGTGATGCCAGGAGCGGGGGAGGTTGAGGAGGAGGGGTTAGGGAATTAATGTAATTTACTCTTGGGATTGCAAAACTGTGACAATTTTTGTTGTCTGGAAAGATGACAATTATATTTCTATTTTAAAATGATATACAGGGAGCGTGTTAATTCTTAACAAACACACACATGTGCACACACACACACTCTGTGACAGGTCTGCAGAGACAGTCGAGCCAAAAATCTCCTATTTTGGTACACATTCATTACCTTAGCATTCCAATGTTTAATTCATCTTGAATTTATTTCTGTTTAATATCTATACTTGGGCTTCCCTGGTGACTCAGTGGTAAAGAATCTGTCTGCCAATGCAGGAGATACAGGTTTGATCCCTGGGTCAAGAAGATCCTCTGGAGAAGGAAATGGCAACCTACTCCAATGTTCTTGCCTGGGAAATACCATGGACAGAGGAACCTCACAGGCTATAGTCCATGAGGTTGCAAAAGAGTCAGACATGACTGAGTGACTAAACAACAACATCTACACATATATGTATATGTAAAGCTGTTATACGGAGAAGGCAATGGCACCCCACTCCAGTACTCTTGCCTGGAAAATCCCATAGACGGAGGGGCCTGGTGGGCTGCAGTCCATGGGGTCGCTAGGAGTCGGACACAACTGAGCGACTTCACTCTCACTTTTCACTTTCATGCATTGGAGAAGGAAATAGCAACCCACTCCAGTGTTCTTGCCTGGAAAATCCCAGGGACGGGGGAGCCTGGTGGGCTGCTGTCTATGGGGTCGCACAGAGTCGGACACGACTGAAGCAACTTAGCAGCAGCAAAGCTGTTATAAGTAGGAAAATGTTATCTAACATTTTATTTTCAAACATTTATACAGATAATCTCTTAATCTTTACAATAGTTTGAGATTTGGCTCCACATCTTTATTTATAGAAGAAAAAATTAGACTCATAATGATTAAGAATATTAACTTCTACTTCCAGACATGGGGAGGGGGGAGGAAGCTATAGGCTCAGCCTCCCACTGGAAGCAATTAGAAGATAACATATGGTAAATGATTATTTTCAGAGGTAGGAGATGAAAGACATGATCCCTGTGGTCACCAGGACTTCCTGTTTGGAGTTACGTCCAGACTGACTACCAGGAATCAGCTGTCCCAGTTTACCCAGGACATTTGCCTAGACATTCCTCCATCCCAGGCAAACTGGAATGGTTGGTCCCCTCCTGGCCTCAAAGAAGGATCTACAGTACAAACCACAACTTCACAATGTTGACAATACAGAGGTCAAAGTTCAGGAGACCTAGAAGTCTATGATTTATGGGGCATCATCATTCTGAAAGCATTTGAATTTAATGCCAGCCTCGAACAATTTAAGATTTCATGTAAAACTCTGGATTTCTGGTTCCCCTGGGAAAAAGAGAAGACAAGGCAGCCACTGGTCTCCATTTTCTGCAGCTAAGAGGACAGATGCACTGCTCTGGTTCCCAGCTGCCCACCAGCTCCTTGCAGTCTTCTGTTCTGCTGACCCTGTGGGCATTAGAGTTTCAATACCACTTTGCAGCTAGTAAGAAACACTAGGACCTTGTACAGGAATCTGGGAGTAGTATAAATATCCCTTCTCTCCTTAGATTCAGCCTAAACCCCCATTGTACACACATCAGCTCCGTTTTCCTTGACAGGGATTTCCAGATGTGGTCTACCCACCGTCTAGGTGGCTTCTGCCCTTTAAAGAGCAACTAACACAGGGCTGTTCTTTTTCCTAAAGGGCTAAGCGCAGTACATCCACTTAGTAGGTATGAAATATTTTTGTTACATGAATTCATGTCTTCTTAAATTTTTCATGAGTGATTAGCTTCATATATGGTTCAACATATCATAAAATGTTTCCATTTCTGCTCATTCACATGAATTGTTGGGACAGCATCAATCAGCCTATTTATATAAGGATGCTCTGTCTCAGGTCGATCAGTTAATAGGTATCAGGTAACACCAACAGCTGTATTTGACCATGTCCTTTCTTAATCCTTTATGCCAACAGTGAGAGAGGAGATCGCTTTGCTCAAATTGTGGCAGATAAAAGCACTATTAGCGTGTGGTCTAGAACAGAACAGAATACTCTTGGATTTAACACCACTTCAATTTCACATCTTTCAGCCACAGGGATTTATGACAAAAAAGTCACAGGGGATAACATGTAAAGCAGTTTTTTCAAAAGATTTGTAGCAAACTGGGGTTTTACTAGGAGCTAAACTATGCAGAAGAGACATTTAGAAATGTCAACTAGCTGAGTGTTTTGGGATTGTACCTTAAATGAACCCCATATGAATTTTCATATGGGCTAAAGATCTCATTTCTAAATAGTCTGAATAATGCAAAAATTAGCTTCCTTCTCAGAACATGCTCTAATACCACCTGCTGCTTGGAAGAATTTTTTTGAAAGGTGATATTAGACAAAGTTTTAGTCAAGATGGCTCTGGAAGTTAAAACTTGGACACACACCCTCTGTTCAAAATATAGAACAAAAGACAGATAAAATAGAAAATTGTGCGTGCCTCAGTTGTCGCTTCAGTCATGTCTGACTCTGTGACCCCATGGACTGTAGCCCACCAGGCTCCTCTGTTCATGGGATTCTCCAGGCAAGAATACTGGTGTGGGTCACCATGCCCTCCTCCAGCGAATCTTCCCAACCTAGGGAGCAAACCCACGTCTCCTGCAGTGCAGGCGGATTCTTTACAGAAAATCGTGGCTGAACTCAAAATAAGATGAAGATCTCCACTGACCAGAAAAGGTAAAGACACATACCTGTGAACTTGAACTATGACCCAGGGGGTGTGGCAGGTGAGTGGAGAAAGCATAAGTTCCCGGGCAGTTAGAAAAGGATAATTTAACTACCTTACTCTTCGCATCACCATTCCCTTTCCACACCCATCAGACTGGCGATTATTAAAAACATAGCCAAGTACGGGTGAGGATGTGCAGCACAGAAAACTCTCATAGGGCAAGAGTGTTTGGATAACACTGGAAATACCAAGCCCCACCCCAAAAGGAGATCGGAAAAAGGAAAACATACTAACTTTAAAAAGGAAATAAAAGGAACCATCTTAATGTCTTTAAGAGAATAAAAGTAAGAATCATAAAAGAAAGGTGTGATATATTGAAGGGCCTTTAGATTAAAACCTTCCTGGATCACCAAGGACAAAAGGAAGGAAAAGAACAAAAATGGGGTGGAAGAAGGCACTTGCAACACAGGGAATTGATACGGGGTTAACATTATGAAGTTACTTTTTAAAACCTTTGTAGAATAAATCAGAGAGAGGAGGGAAGGAGGGAGAGGGAGAGCCACTGGGTACAGGTGATAAGCAGGCATTCACAAAAGAAAAAAACATAAATGGCCAATAAGCAATCCTAAAGGAAATCAGTCCTGAATATTCATTGGAAGGACTGATGCTGAAGCTGAAACTCTAATACTTTGGCCACCTGATGCGAAGAACTGACCCATTGGAAAAGACCCTGATGCTGGGAAAGATTGAAGGCAGGAGGAGAGGGGACAACAGAGGATGAAATGGTTGGATGGCATCACCGATTCAATGGACATGAGTTTGAGTAAGGTCCGGGAGTTGGTGATGGACAGGGAAGCCTGGCGTGCTGCAGTCCATGGGGTTGCAAAGAATTGGACGCAACTGAGCGACTGAACTGGCCAATAAGAATATGGAAAGATGTCCAACTTTACTAGTTAACCACTAGTAATGAACTGAGCTATGCCAATCGAAACTATTTCCAAACTCATCAGATGGGCAAGAATGAAACCCTCCCAGGTACAGATAAGGACTTGGAGCAAGGAAAGCTCTCATCCACTTCAGTTTTGGAGCCATTCTTTAGAGACTCTGCGACATGTGTGCAGAAGAAGAATTGTATGAAAGCTTCATGGCAGAATTCTTGGAGACAGCAAAAGAACTGAGAATGTCAATGTTCACCACTAGGAGAAAGGATAAGCTAATCACCATATAGCCAGTGGGATTTATGACACACTAAAAATGAATTAGAGATATTAAAACACATACATTTCATAATGTAACAGTGGACAAAAAGTGAATTGCAATAGGATGCAAGAAGCATAACACTAAAGTGTTGAAAACTCACAAAGCAGTGCTGTACATGACTATGGCCATATTAATACGCAGTAATAATAAAAACACTGTGCCCAGGAACGGAAAAATTGGAATTGTGGTTACTTCTGGGATATGAGGGAGGGAAATAGAGGTGATAAAGGGGCTTTCAACTCTATCCGTAGGATTTTATAAAATACATAAATCTGAAGCAAATATGGCAAAATGGTAGTAATTCTAGAAGCTGGGTGGATGGTACAAAACATTTGCTATGTTGAATTATTTAAACATTTATCAAAACATTAAAAATATCAGCTAGATAAGATATTTAACTCCACCCCCAGAGAACATGATTACAAAATAACAGCTTGTGGGAGTTTTTTAAATGGTATGAACAACTGGGTTTCAAGATTGTGTTATAAATACACATGGAAACACAATAAACTGGTAATTGGACAGAGTGAGATAACAGGGCAATTTAATAACTGTCCTTTATTTTCCAAATTTTCTTTAATGCACACATATTACTTTAATAACCAGAAAGAACATTTTCAATTTAAACTTTCAACCCATGTCGTAAAGTCATTCCAAGAGGGTTCATGTTACGAACGGTCCCAATTACACCAGGCTGGTAGGCTGCCTGGGCTGGATTATAGGAGCATATTTTGTCTTTATTATTTGCACATTGGTTGTGCAAGTTTAATAATAGCTGCCTCCTGTCTCAGGCTTGTTCCCTAGAAAACAGATCCGGAAGATAAGCTTACAAACTGAGGCTTTATGGGTGGATGCCCAAACTGCGGGAAGGAAAAAAACTCGGTGCAGATCCGTGCATTACGGAGCTGGCCACGGTCTCATGAGAGCAGGGGTCGTTGTTCAGACACGAGGGATGTCTCTAGACCACCAGATGCAGCAAAGTCCACCTGGGGGAGGGCGGGAGGGGAGTCTCCTTGCTGGCTACGTCCTGTCTCTTACGGACCACCATTCGTCCGTGAACCTGAACTCTGAGCACGTGCAGGTTCCATCATCTGAAGCAGCCCCAGTCCCCGTCCCCGCACTTCAGCTGGGTCCAGGAATGAAAGCTTTGATGGGTCTGGGGCAATGGACCCTGAGCGCCAGAGGGTTTGCCATCATGACAACCCTCACCCCAGAGGCAGCCATGACAACTGGTACAGTAACAGCAGCAGAGGCTGGGGTTATCCATATGGGACAGCAAGCCTGGGAGAAGCGGAGGAACCCAACCTGAGGAGGGGCGTTATCTTGATGCTGTATTTTTTCCACCTGCCATTAAACATCCAGTCTTCATCCTGCAGTCACTCAAGGTCAAGTCCATATAAACAGTATTTTTAATGTAGTCTGCATCCTCCTCAGGCAGGATACTGTCCCACGGGCATGTATGCTGAGTTGCTTGAGTCATGTCCGACTCTGCGCGATCCTATGGACTGTCCAAGGGATTCTCCAGGCCACAATACTGGGGTGAGTTACTATTTCCTACTCCAGGGGATCTTCTCAACCCAGGGATCTCAGTCTCTTAACACCTCCTGCATTGGCAGGCGAGTTGTTTACCACTAGGACTTGGAATTAAATAGTAGCAGCACCAAAAACCAGTTCAAAGGGGAAACAGCTTCTAGCAGACTGGGAGTTGTGAATAGCAGTGTGACATGGTGATGAATTAGAAATAGGCTTTTGGTGGCAAAATGGAGAAAAAGCACATTTTTTTTTTTTGCATTAATTCATTCAGTTTAGACATCTGGAAAAGTGTTTGGCTTCCCTTATTATATATTTGATCTGTAAGCTTGTCATCAAACATCTAAATCACAAATAGAAATGCAATTGTATGTACTCAGCCATATAATCCTGACCTAGATGCTGCTAGAGTATTTTGGGAAAATGAACCATATGCTATTAAATCTTTACTAAGAGCAAAAGCTCCCATAATTAAAAGCAAAATAAAAAAATTCTATATGCAGAATTTGATTGCCAGCAGGGTCAAAGAATACATGTAAAGCAAAGTAAGATGCTGAACAGTTGGAACTGGACATGGAACAATGGACTGGTTCAAAATTGGGAAAGGAGTACATCAAAGACATGAGTCTGAACAAACTCTGGGAGATAACGAAGGACAGGGAAGCCTCGCGTGCTGCAGTTCGTGGGGTTGCAAAGAGTCGGACATGACTAAGCAACTAAACAACAAGATGCTGGAGACGGTTTGTGGTTGGAAGCAGAAATTGCTCAGCACTCCCCCATCTCCGTTCCCTAAAGGTCTCTCGTCCCCTCACCTTATGTGTCCCTCAGTGATGCTACCCAGGCAGTGGTAGGGGAGGAGAAGGGACATTCTAACCTGGAGACAGAGACCCCAGGATCTGTGCAAAAATCTCTTCTCCTTCCAATCTGGATGCTTGTACCTATTTGTGTCACTGAAGGGCAGTGAAAAATTTAAACCCAGCTGCTTACTTATCACTCTCATGGTCATAAAGCAGCGTTCCTACTAACGCACGAGGTGATCATAAAATAACCGAAACAGTGGAAATGGGAAGGCTGGAGACGATCGTGTGAGGATATAATGTTTTAATAAAAAGAATAAACACAAGTTCCTGAGTAAAAATATCCAGAACAAGCAGGTGACCTTGAAAAGTAGGATTTTGAGAGCCACGGTTACTAAAACCCTATAAACATCTGCTTCAGTGCATGGTGGGAAATAAAACATGAGATAATCTTAACTCAAACCTTAAAAATAATATTTAATAACTTTCCACATAAAGACACAAACAAAACCATAGAATTTATTCTTACTTTATTAACAATGTGGCTTACAATTTTTTCAAGTAAAAAGGGGTTTTTTTTCATTTAGAATAAAAATTAAAATATAACTCTGATATAGATTTTCATTTATTTACATGAAAACATATATACAGAATATAATCTTACAGTAAATCAATGACATGCCCTTTTGTCCTGCAAATTTCAAAAGTAAAAACACCACCAACTTTTCTCTTCTATGCACCAAAACAGACACAAGATATGAATCAAGTTCCAATACAAACTATTCAAACCGGAATGCAGAGCAGTAAAACAGCTTTCGACGGTCACGACTAGGGGTAGTTTATGCTTCTAGATCTCATGCAGGCTCCCATTCTGAACAACAAATGAGATGATCTTTTTTTTTCTGTCATTTAAAACATTTTTTGTTTTCAATCTCCCACTGTAAAGTGATTTTCAGCAAATGCTGATTAGAACTTTTTCTTCAACACATCGGGTTCACATGAAGCACCCGATCTGTCTGGCAATGCAGCTATTGACCTACTGGTCCTCACTGGTACCCAATCCTAGCCATTTTTAAAATAAAACCAGTAAGACAGAAAGTCTGCCGCTCAAGGTACTGTGTTATTACCAACCCTCTAAATCAGAGACGCTTTTCTTAACCAAAACCCAAGGCAGCACCGTGTCAGCACTTAGAATTTTTAGGTGAATTCAGTGGGTCAAAAATAGCACAGATGGATACTGTTGCCTTGGGTTCAGGAACCTCAAATCAACCCTAGTGATAAAAGCTATGAGAACTGCCCAACATAAATGCCCAATGTGAAAACTCAACCCAGCTGAAAGGAGTAAAGCAATTTCCAGAGAACTCCTAAATGGAAAAGAACAAGTAGGGGAAGAAAGAGAATCACGACACTGTAATAATTGCCAACGGAGCTTCCCTTGTTACTTAGTTATTTCATAAACCGTATGTGTGTCTCCCTAACAATTGTTTTTTCCTTAAAAACCACAGATACCTGAAAATTTACTATTTTTCCCTTCAAAAAACTGTACCTTTGGTCTCAGTTTTCTAAAGACAAAGAATAGAGCAGGACGTGGAGCCCAGATTCACCAAAAGACCAACAGTAGTCCTCAAGCCACAAAGACTCTATTTAACGCCAACTGTTTCTACAGTTTTATCTACAGAAACAAACACAAATGGGTGTTTGACAAAAGAAGTATGAAACTTCTAATGCTTCCAAAACGAAGGCAGAGATGCCCTTAGAGAGGGACATTTGGTTTGAGATAAAAAGCAAGTCTCAGAACTCGCCTGATAACAACACTCCAGATTCTCTGACACAAATTAAAGAAACTGAGACCAACCTTCAAAGGCTGATCAAAACCAACCTTCCAGAGACTGTTGTGTGGGCCAGAGGGGCCAGTGTGAAAGGTCTGAGTCATTCTAATTCATTGAGAAACAGATCAAACACAGGCAATCATGGTTCAAATATGATCAAATAAAGCAAAGCAACCTAACAGCTGTACAGCGCAAACTGTGAGTCAAACTTTGATCAAATGAACCTAATTTTATAAGTGACGGATTTCTCCATCCTATGCAACTTTGTGGTGAAGGAAACTGGGTTTTTGCGCTTTTTTTTTGGTAAGCAAAAAATGAGTTCTTCTGTAAATGGGGGTCATACCTTCCTTACTCTTTCTAGGTTTACATTTTTGTGGATAAGAGATTTTCCTAACACAGGACACAAACAGTCAAGAGGTCCGAGGTTGACGGAAGCGTCCTTAGCTTTAGGGTGGGACTGAGTGATGGCCTCTCAGCCTTCGAGATGAGGTGGTACACTGCTCAGACTGAAGCGTCTCATCTCAGGCGGTTCCTGACGGGACCAAGCGGTGCGGTGCACACAGGGGAGGACTCCGGTCCCAACGTGTCTTCTGGGAGACCGCGGGGAGATGGCAGCATCTGGGGATGAGGAGGGACGGGGGCATCGCTGTGGAGCGCTTCAACCGACAAGCGTTTATCCTATGGGCCGTGGTGCGCTGGCGGCTACAGATGTGAGATGAACTCTTCCCGCCACGAGGGACAAAAACACAGTAACGACACAGTCACAACAGGCAAACGTCCCTCGAAAACTGGCCGTTTCTCTGAGACGGAAGCTGGTGAGCGGTGAACCCTACACAGACGTGAACGCCACCTGACACTCTGCAGCTCAGGTCCTGCTGACTTGAAGGGGCACAGAGCCAGCAGGGACCTCCCAGAGAGCCGGAGGGGGCGTGGGCAGCACTCAGAACCAAGAAAAACATCTTCTTGACCCTGAAGAGTCTCCCGGCTCCTAGCAGGGTGGGCTGAGAGCGCCCCGATGGCCCCAAGCTGCAGCTGGACCTGCCCTGGCCCAGTACGGCCGGCACCTCACCAGGCACGCGGGTTGACAGCGCTGAACCCTCAAAGAGACTGAGGACGAGGGGGGCTCTGCACACCTGGTCCCTCGGGAAGAGGCCGCATCCCCAGTGCCAGCGGGGTGTCTTCCTCGGCTGCCAGGTGGGAGGCCTCCAGCTCCTCTGGGTGGGCTCCAGGGCTTACCCCTGCCATGGGCACCAGAGAGCACCTTACTCCAGAGCAACCCGCCCAGTGCCGTTCAGGGAGGGCACGAGGTGACACTCATTTGAAAGAGTGTCCCCTCCTTCATTTGCACCCCATGTGCAATGGGAAGAGCTCAGCTAGAAAAGGCCACAGTGACGATCACAAGCGTGTCCGAGGCAGGAAAACACCCAAGACCTTACAAGGAGGCCCTTCTCAAGCGGCTGACAGAGCTGGACAAAAGCCCCACAGCTGAGGAGACAAGTGGTGAAGAACAGAGAAGGGGTGGAAACTTGAGCTCGGAGAAGAGAAATCAAACGACAGGCCAGGCCTGACTCCCCATGGAAGTGCCCGTGTTCGTGGGCCGAGAAGATGGGGCTCCCGGCTGAGGCGCCCAGGCAAGTCCACCGCCAAATGTTTAAACCTGCCTTAGGCTCAGTCACAGGGGAGACGACAGCCTCAACCACTAAATGCGTGTTTCCCCTTTTCATCAGTAACGGTGACAGACTGCAACAAAAGTTTAGCCTCCGTGACCGAGCCTCTCAAGATCTGACAGGACGCTGGGCCTTCGTGATGTTGCAGAAATGCAAGCAGCTCATCAGCCCACCCAGGACGTTATTCCTGGAACTGTTGACACTCTCATCAAAAAGAAAAGGTCAAGGTAATAAAGGAAGAGAAGGCTGTGCACCCCCGCTTCTCCTGGGCAACGTGGAGGCTGAGCTTCCGCACACAAGTTTAAAAAGGCATTTGAGCAACAACCAGCACAGAAGACAATGGTCCATTTGGGACTGAAAAAAATATAACAGCTCCTTGCAGGGTGCACATGGACTAGTGCCTGGTTCCAGAGACCAGCTGGCTCCTGGAGTCATGGATCTTTCTATAAATGACGAGACCCACTTAATGAAAACTGCCAAGGGACATCCTAAGTAAACCAGAGGCAGGTGGGCTGCAGGCATTACACAGTCACTCTCTTTGTCTCATTCTGGCCAATCCAGACTCTCATCTGACAGCAGGAGCGGGCTGGGGACAAGGGGACCCATGTCCCCGCCATATCATGAGAGTTCACACCTGTCACTTTACCGGAAGGAGGTCCAGGGTGATTCAACGTCAGCCCAGATGACGGGGTCAGTCCCTGGCTGACCCAGGGGCACGCATGCCTCTGTGGGGGTGACCAAGCTGGGGCTCAGAGGGGACCTCCCCGGGAGACCGAGGGCAGTGACCCCTCTCAGGGGAGGAGCTGGTGTGTCAGCAGCTTGCCCCAGTCTCCCCCGGCCTTGCTCTCCGGAACGAAGCTCTGCCTTCAATGCACAAGGCAAGATGCCCCTCTCCCATCTGGTCGCAGTTATTCAGAACGTGGGGGACCTCGAAGGTTCCACACAGGATGGCAAGCATGCCTCCTCCCCGAAGGCTCCCTGGACGCCCGCTGCCCCACCGTGACATGCTCCTTCTTCCTTCACTGCCCAACAGGCGGAGTCCCTTTTCCGCTGTCATCCAGAACATCGCCCAGAGCCGTGTGTGAGAAATGAGCCGCCACCAGACCAAACGGCGGTGACAGCCACGCATATCGACCTGAAAGCAGCACCTATGGAGGCACTTGGGATACAATGACAGTGAAGTCACCGGAAGACCTCCTCCCGGGTCACGACGGAAAAGACATCACCTGCGCCTGGGTTTCTGAAGCATGGGCCTTGGCTTGGGAAGCTGCCTGGTTTGGGGCGGGAGAAAGATGGGGTGTGGTCTACAGAGATGCAGGTCCACACCCGTGGAGTGTGAGCAGTAACTCACACCCTACAGGGCCACTGCTGTGGTGCTCTGCAAACACGGAAATGTCGAGCAGGCTGGTGGGCGGAGGAGGCCCTCGTGTGGACACCTGTTGGATGCACCATCACACACGTCTGGGTTTGAAAACGGAAGTTCCAGTCCGGGAAACCTCCTGAGACCCAAGATGCGGCATTCGCCGGCCCGGCGGGCAGCCTGGGAGCGGGCGGGGTCAGTTGGCATACTGGGCGTAGAAGGCCACCTTGACCCGCTCAATCTGGTGGCAGAGCTTGATGGCGGGACCCAGCTTCAGCTCCATGCACTCCTGCACCGTGGGGAGTGTCAGCAGCAGCAGCGCCTGCCCGTCGATGTCCTGCAGGGAGAGAGCGCGGGTTAGAGCCGAGACAGACGGGACAGGACTCAATGGGGTGCCTGGGCCACGGCAGGCTTCATTCCCAGCCCAGGGCAGGACAGGTGGCTCTCGTCCCCTCCGAACCTAGTGAGCACTGGCCAAGATGGTGATTTGGCTTGATGGCTGCCTAACCCCTTGTTGAGAAAACCTTTCTGCTAAGAGAACACTGGTGAGATTCACCATCCTGGACTGGAAGGGACGGAGGGCTGGACTGGGCTGTCCCAGGGTCCAGCCCTTGTGGCTGTGGTGGGCAAGCCCCCCCGACCCAGGTCCAGCCTTTCCTGGGCTGTGGTGTCCCCCCGCTGCTCTGCTGTGACTCTCGGAGCCTTGGAAAGGGGTCTCCACCAACAGGAGCCCAGCCCTGACAGTTCCCACCAGGCAGGGAGAGACGACTTTAACCACACAACGCGATCCTCCGCAGGAGAACACACGCACTTGGACACGTGTGTGCACACACACCCTCACATCTGTAACCTGCGTCACCCGGAATGAGGCCTGAGGCCTGTCTTATTTAGCTTTCTGCATCCATACACAGGGCCCCACAACGGAGAGATTCACTCAATGATGGGTGAAGCGCAGTCACTGTAGAAAGAAGAGCAAGGAGGCTCAGCCTGAGGCTTTAGGACCACCCCCATCGGGCAGCTCTGCCTCTTGACCAGCTTGCTTCCTGCAAGGACTGCGTTTATTTATCTGGATGTTGTTTGGGTTACTGAGTGTCACTGCAACCCCTTCCAGGGCACCCAGCCTTCACATTCGGAGGAAACGGGTGAGGGTCCGAGAGCCTGCAGGCCCGAGGTAACGACAGAGGCTGTGGTGGGCAGGAGCAGACACCCTGGGCTCCTGCCAGCTGGAGAAGCAGGCGCCCCGGGGCTGCCAGGAACCCCAGCACTGACGCAGGCAGGCACCTCAGCACGGGTCAGGGAGTTTCACAGAGGCAGCGTTTGTTCTTAAACTGATGGCTTATTTAGCTGTTCTGTAAACCTCTAAAGCAAAAAAAATACCCTACATTCATAAATGAATTTTGGGGGAGGGGCTATAAGCCTCTCGGCTTCCCTGGTAGCTCAGCTGGTAAAAGAATCCTCCTGCAATGCAGGAGACCTGGGTTCGATCCCTGGGTCGGGAAGATCCCCTGGAGGAGGGCATGGCAGCTCACTCCAGTATTCTTGCCTGGAGAACCGCCATGGACAGAGGAGCCTCGTGGTCTACAGTCCATGAGGTGGCTAAGACTCGGACAAAATATATATAGAACTAGTTGTATGTCGGCCCCCAGAGAAGTTGCAGGAAACACAAAATGAGTGAGACGGGCTTTCTCCTGCAGCCTGGGAACAGACACACCTGTGCAAGGAGCCACCCAGGGCACAGATGACAAAGGTCCCCAGAGCCGGAGATGCTGGGGGGCCAGGGACTGCCTCGTGCTGAACTGTCTGTCAAAGCAGCGAGCCAAGCAGGGCGTGGGGTCCTTGCTGCCCCTGCTCTACCCTCAGCACCCAGAGCAGTGCCCGCTGGCACGTAACAGGGGCTCACTGAACACACGCCAAGAGAACGAATGGGCAGAACTGGCCGTGGTGAACATGAAAGCCCCAAGATGGGGAAAGCAAATGAGAAAGAAAGAATCTGGAGGGTGAGCAGAAATGGAGAAGAAATTTGGGCAGTTTGCTTACTGCATGGCTCTGATTCACAAAAGGTGAGTGACTGGCAAAATTTTACGAGTTTTGTGTCTTTATAGATGTGTGGCAGTTTCCTATATAATGTACATGTTTGCAGCATGAAATTACAGAGTAGGTTTTTTAAGCAGCTGCTGTAACATTTCAGAATTAAAAAGCATATATTTTGGTAACAGGAAACTTGTAATTTTTGTAAAAGCTCCTGGTGATGATGACAGTCTTTGAATTTACCACTCAGAATCAAGGGAGGGAAGGCGTGTGGCTGTGATTCCATGTGCTGTGAATTCTCAGAGGCTAAAGCCCCAGCTCCTCCCTGTTCCGACACCTGAAGTGACCCCCTGGAGGCCTCATCAAATCAGAGCTGTGGCATTTGGGCTCAAAGGTGAAAGAACAAATTAATTGTAATTGAAGGTCTGACTGAACAAAACACCCGTAAGTGCCCACAGACTTCAGGCAGCCCCACGAACAACAGCTTTCTACTGTGACAGAGGAAATGGCCTAACGTAGAAGTTAAATAGAAGTAAGGCTGCAATCAACTGAATTCTACCTATTTTTCTCTCTATAAGAGAAATAAATAGGGACACAGGGCCGAGTCTCTCAGTGACATGCGAAGATGCGCCTTGTTGATCCTAAGAGTGGCCAAGGGTCAGGAATGTTTTAGACGTCTTAACTTGGGAAGGCATGAAACTTTCTGACATTTTACTATAAACAGGGATTGAAGTCTAATGAAGTATGACTCAGGATAAGCAGTATTTTAGCCTTTTCCTCAAATCAGCTTTGTTTTCACTTCCTTGCTTATTACCAGATATTTAAGAAAGGAATCAACACTGCTGAAGAACACTGAGGAAAGCAGTGTTCAGTAAAACGCAGTGGCCTGCGGGCTTCTGCCTCTGGGAAGATCAAGTAGACTTTTCTCTATTTTTCCTGAAAGCCCTGGGGGTGACAAATAAGACAAACACAGGAAGACTCGGGAGGGCGGAGAGAGGAAGACCAGCCAGGGACGTGGGACCCCAGATGTAACACGGTGTCCAGAGCTTCAGGCTTCTGTTTGTCTGCTGCCCTCCTGTGACTTTATCATCGTTGCTGTTCAGTCACTCAGTCGTGTCCAACTCTCTGCGACCCTGTGGACTGCAGCACGGCAGGCTTCCCTGTCCTCCACCATCTCCTGGAGTTTGCTCAAACTCGTGTCCTATGACTTTACTACTCAACAAGCGGGCAGCCCAGAAGTGCCAATGGGCACCAATGAAGCGACCCAACCAAAGCCTCTGCTCTCTTTCCTGGAAGGTGGAGCTGGGAAGACAGAAGCCTCTCAGATGACAACTGCTTGACTGGGAGACAAAGCGTTCCCGACCCGCCAGCAAAGGCAAAGCCGGGAGCACTGACCACCAGCCTGGCCAGGCCGCCTAAGACCACCCCCCCAGCGCCCCCTCTCCCCCACCCAAGGGTCTCCGAGAATGCCCAGGGGAAACCCGAGATGTCACCTCCATCAGATGTCAGAGTCCCCACAGGGGTGCTGGTGGGACCACGTGTGGAGCCCTAGCTTCCTGCTCTCCTGCCCCCAGTGATGCCCTTCCCCCTGGAGTGGCTGACTCCAAGCCAGCTGACACAGAAGACCCAGGACAGAAGCCTGTACCTGCTCCTGAAATATTTTGGCCAGGGGCGCGCAGTCCGTCAGCTTGATGAACCTCACCACATCCGTCACTGACCACTCCAGTGGGTTGCTCTCCAGAACCAACCTTTCCTCCTCCTCCTCCTGCTTCCCATCCTGCAGACAGAAGGGAAGCGAGAGGTCTTTTCATTGCTTCCCAGATGGTGGGACACTCTCTGAACCCAGCGGGCTGCATCCAGACTTCCTGGACCGCAGGCGGCCTCCTCAGTGGGCACCCGGGCAGACACAGATACAGCCAGTGTCCAGGGAGGCGCTAAGCAACTCGTCTCGGCTGTGACTTTGCTCCTAAGACTTGTGCGTCTTTCAGTTCAGTCGCGTCCGACTCTTTGCGACCCCATGAATCGCAGCACGCCAGGCCTCCCTGTCCATCACCAACTCCCAGAGTTCACTTTAGAGGTATTAAAAAAAGAAAAGGCATGGTGATGGTGACAGTGACCCCCATGCCCAGGAGGCAGTGACGAGGGCCAGCTCGTCACTGGCTCCATCCCTGATGGAAAAGAAGCGGCAGGAGCCGGTGATGGTCCGAGAGGCTGCTCTGCCCCCGAGGATGTGTGTGATGCTGGTGCCGGCGACCTGCCAGCTGACTGTAACACGTGGGTTCAGGGGAGATCTGATGCCCCGATTACACATTTTGTAGCATCATAAGGTCTCCTAAGGGGGGAAAGCCCAGGGTTTAATGGAACCGTGAGGACTTGCTCTCTGTTCCCCTGACAAGAGTCCCTGTGGCTTTCAAGTCTTCCCCAGAACCCCATCCTGAGGCTCACTGCCCCCTTCATTGGATGCGGAGTCACCAGGATTTCTGGGCCTGATTCAGGAACTCAGTGGGAGCAGCTGCTAGAGATTTATCTTAAACTAGGGGCCCAAGTGCGCCCTGAGCTGTCCCCACTGGGGACATCAGACAAGCCAGTCCATGTGACCCACGCTTCACCTCTGCTGCCTCCTGGCTGGCAGCCGGGCTCCGGGGGGCTCCTTCGGCCTGGGGGGCGGCCGGCGCCCTCCGGGCCCTGCGCGTCCTCTCCACGGGGGCCCGGCGCTCGGCCTCCACGTTGCTCCGCAGGGTCACGGCCCTCCGGGGCCGAGTGGAGGGCACCTCAGCCGAGGACGTGTCTGTCTGGTCATCACGGATCTCAGAGCCGGTTTCCTCACTCCCAGAGTCATCGTCCATGGCGTCTGCATCCTCCTCTTCACTCTCCTAGGGGGATGGGAGGTGAGCTGAGTCGGCAGAGAAGGCAGGAGGGGGCCTGCAACTCCCCCCGGACCCTCTCCTGCCTGGCACCTGTGCTGCCCTCCTGGTGAGGTTTATCCAAGAAGGCCCAGGAGACGGACCCTGGGGTCCCACCCAGGGCCCCAGTATCACCTCTGTCTGCCAGAGACGCTGCAGTGTTAAGTCTGTTCTACAAGTAAGACAGGGTACTGGCTCATGATCCCCACCACTCAGCATCAAACCACAGCCTTGGCATCAGCAGTGAAGCTGTGGCCGGCCCTGCTTCCCCATCAACGGTCAGCAGCGTCCGAGCCAGACGTACCTCTCCAGACCCTGCGGCCAAGTCCACAGCAGACGACCTCCGCTTCTTCTGCACAAACATGGATTTTCGTCGCTTCCTGCGTCTGGCCGGTTTAGGGTGTCCACTCTCAACGCGGCTTTCCCCAATCGGGGGCTTGCTGATCTTCCTTCTCTTCCCGTAGTAATAAGCTACAGGGAGAAAGATGGTTAAAATCGTTGTTAAAAGGTTACATCCAGGGCATATGTGGAGGAAGAGGCAGGGAGGGGAGATGGAAAATGAAAGGAGAGGGAGGGGGAAGTGAGAGAGAGAGAGAAACATTTGAGACAAAGCTTCACATCCCATTCGCATCTCGGGGAGCAATTCTGACAAAACGGCTCACAGGGAGGAATCCTGTCTCAATGCCCTTGTGGTAACAGGTATCAAGGGCAGAAGTGGACCCTCTCAGAACTGGTGGTGAACACACAGGCCAAATTAATGGGGCATCTTTTTCCTTTTCAAACAGTATTCCTTATCTGTTATTCTTTACTCATTCAGTGGATACTCTTCCTTACTTCTGAATTCAACAGCAGAGCTGTATGTCTGTGTTACCACCTTAGAGCGCTACTTAGAAAATTTCTCACCAAATTTTGATAATATTGATGTATTTTATAAGTTGAATGTTTAATCAACTAATTAAAACCAACTGCAATCCAGTTTCCAATTATGATCACCATCCAGAATGCTTCCTCAATTAACTGAAGCTTCAACTGTTCCATATGGAGCTCTCATAAAAGAACCCAATGCACCAAAGGAAGCTTTATCTAACGGCTGGAGGCATCAGAAAGAAAACAACAAACGCACGCAGGTGACAGACGGGGGTCCACACATCTCCACGCTGCTGTACTGCAGAGGAAAGTCACCAGCCTCCAGACTGCAATTTCCTCGGATGCAAAATGACCAACCAAAACTGTCTATTTCCAGTACCTCCCAATAGGTCCATGAAGATGGCATTTATAAAAACTGTCGAGAAACCCCCTGGGGTAAGTGAACAAACACTTATACATTAGTGTCTGATACCCAAAGAGAACCATGGTGCAGCTCGTCCAGGACTATGGTCCCCGAAGAACCAGAGACACCCCCTCCCATTCCTTACACCAGGAGAGAAACGCACGAGTATCTACCAAACAAACCTTAAAGAATTCTCCCCCAACTATTCCTATGAAAAGCTATTTGAAAGGTCTGGAAAAAAAAGAAACACAGCCCACCAACTACATCACCCTACAATGCAGACCTAGGTCGCTGTCCCTTTCGCTTGCCACTTACTGTATTTGGTTTTGGTGTGAATAGAGCAGTTCTCCGGGCAGTTTTCAGAAACCAGCACAGGACTGAACAAATTTGGACAGCACTCGAGCTTGGCGCACACCCGGCGGCAGAAGTCCGCTACTTGGTCGGAGGTGCGGACGATCTTGGCCACAGCCCGGTACGTTTTGCCTCTGTACCTGGAAACAGAGAAGGAAAGGTGATGAAGAGACCACGGGCTTGCTCAGACCTCTTCCACACAGTGGACTCCTAAGGAGCGCATTTGCTCTCTAACAACAGGGTGGGTTGTGTGTGGTTTCTCTTCCATCTGCTTTCATTGTTCCTTATGAGCTCACAGAACCATTTTTAAGAAATGCCCATTTTGAGTTTATTTTTGTGTATGGTGTTAGAAAGTGTTCTAGTTTCATTCTTTTACAGATCGAAACATAAGACCAGAAACTATAAAGCTCCTAGAGGAGAACACAGGCAAAACACTTTCCGACACACATCACAGCAGGATCCTCTATGACCCACCTCCCAGAATATTGGAAATAAAAGCAAAAATAAACAAATGGAACCTAATTCAACTTAAAAGCTTCTGCACAACAAAGGAAACTATAAGCAAGGTGAAAAGACAGCCTTCAGAATGGGAGAAAATAATAGCAAATGAAGCAACTGACAAACAACTAATCTCAAAAATATACAAGCAACTCCTACAGCTCAATTCCAGAAAAATAAAAGACCCAATCAAAAATGGGCCAAAGAACTAAATAGACATTTCTCCAAAGAAGACATACAGATGGCTAACAAACACATGAAAAGATGCTCAACATCACTCATTATCAGAGAAATGCAAATCAAAACCACCATGAGGTACCATTTCACACCAGTCAGAATGGCTGAGATCCAAAAGTCTACAAGTAATAAATGCTGGAGAGGGTGTGGAGAAAAGGGAACCCTCTTACACTGTTGGTGGGAATGCAAACTAGTACAGCCACTGTGGAGAACAGTGTGGAGATTCCTTAAAAAACTGGAAATAGAACTGCCTTATGATCCAGCAATCCCACTGCTGGGCATACACACTGAGGAAACCAGAAGGGAAAGAGACACGTGTACCCCAATGTTCATCGCAGCACTGTTTATAATAGCCAGGACATGGAAGCAACCTAGATGTCCATCAGCAGATGAATGGATAAGAAAGCTGTGGTACATATACACAATGGAGTATTACTCAGCCATTAAAAAGAATACATTTGAATCAGTTCTAATGAGGTAGATGAAACTGGAGCCTATTATACAGAGTGAAGTAAGCCAGAAAGAAAAACACCAATACAGTATACTAACGCATATATATGGAATTTAGAAAGATGATAACAATAACCCTGTATATGAGACAGCAAAAGAGACACTGATGTATAAAACAGTCTTTTGGACTCTGGGAGAGGGAGAGGGTGGGATGATTCAGGAGAATGGCATTGAAACATGTATAATATCATATATGAAACGAGTTGCCAGTCCAGGTCTGATGCACGATACTGGATGCTCAGGGCTGGTGCACTGGGACGACCCAGAGGGATGGTATGGGGAGGGAGGAGAGAGGAGGGTTCAGGATGGGGAACACACGTACGCCTGTGGTGGATTCATCTTGATATATGGCAGAACCAATACAATATTGTAAAGTTTAAAAATAAAATAAAATTAAAAAATAAAAAATTTGGAAAAAAAAAAAAAAAGAAATGCCTAGTGCCGTAGGCAACGTTCGTGGTGACCACACGCATGGTCACTGACACCCAGAGAGAACCCGGGGTCCCGAAAAAAAGGCTTCCACTCGGTGCATTCTCACTAGTGAGTGAAGTTAAAGTCACTCAGTCATGTCTGACTCTGCAGCCCACCAGGCTCCTCTGTCCATGGGATTCTCCAGGCCAAGAATTCTGCAGTGGGGAGCCAGTCCCTTCTCCAGATCTTCCTGACCCAGGGATCGAACCCAGGTCTCCTGCACTGCAGGCAGATTCTTTACAGTCTGAACCACGAGGGAAGCCCACTCTCACCAGGGTATACGTAACTGAACACTCCTCCAGAATGCTTCTGGAATCCAAACAGTGTCATTCATGGCTTAAGACTCTTGAGAAAAAAATTTCTCCTGCCCAAGAAAAACCGCATGAAATCACCAATGCAAAACTAGAACCCAGATCTTCTGAAAAGCAGGTTGGCAGGCTTCCTGTCTTAAAAATAGGTCCTGCAGCCCTCATTCAAATGCTTAGGATTAACAATACTGTAAATCACCCTGGCTGAAAAGGTAAGTTCTTGGAAAGAGGTTTGAGTCACCTTTCAATAGTTTTTAAAACTATCATTGGTACAAAATGATTATAAATTTCTCAGTTGGCAACAGATCCCAGGTCTTCATTTAATTCACATCTCAGTAAACTTCAGAGTCCACTGAAATGAGGACCCATCAAAACAACTGGGCCTATTAAACTCTGCCCTTGATGGGGATGAATTTGATGCCCCCTAATTGTTAAGAGGAAATCCTGAAGAATAATTGATTTTCCAAGAAAGATGCACGGTGGTAACTGGCTGAGAACACTTGTGTTAGTTTTAGGAAAAACTGCTCGAGAGAGCAAGAACCACCAGGGAAGGCCGGCCTTGTCAGTTTCCACATTAGCAGGGCCCAACTGCTCTTTTACACACTTGTGTACAGATCTTCCTTGACTTACGATGGGGACTGTGTGCAGCCCCTAGGTCGTGTCCGACTCTCTGTGATTCCAGGGACTGTAGCCTGCCAGGCTCTTCTGTCCATGGGATTCCCCAGGCAAAATACTGGAGTGGGTTGCCATTTCCTTCTCCAGGGTATCTTCCCAATTCAGGGATCAAACCCGGGTCTCTTCAGTCTCCTGCACTGGCAGGTGGATTCTTTACCACTAGTATTACTAGCTCAGTTGTGTCTGACTCTTTACAACCTCATGGACTTTAGCCCACCAGGCTCCTCTGTCCATGGGACTTCTCCAGGCAAGAATACTGGAGTGGGGAGTCATTCCCTTCTCCAGGGGATCTTTCCAACCCAGGGATCAAACCAAGAACTCCTGCAGTGCAAGTAGATTCTTTGTACCACTCAGGCTACCTGGGAAGCCTCTTACAGGAGGTGATTTCCCAATAAACCCATTTTATGCTGAAAATATCCTACCTTGAAAATGCAATGCAGTAATAATACATCTAATGTACCAAACCTCACAGCTTCACCTGCCCATCATAAATGTGCTCAGGAAACTTACATTAGCCTATGGTTGGGTAAGACCATCTGACATAAGGCCTATTTCATGATAAAGTGTTGAATATCTTGTGTAATTAACTGACAACAGAAGTGAAAAATAGAAGGGCTGTCTGTGTCCAGGACAGTTGGAAGAGTTTGGGTTGTTCACCCTCGTGGTCTCGTGGCTGACGGGGGGCCATGGCCTCCGCCCACCACCCCAGAGGGCAGGGCAGCACAGAAGCCGGGGGAAGATCAACAGTCTCATGTCCAAGTATGGTTTCAGCTGAACGCGTGTCACTTTCATAACATCGTAAAGCTGAAAAATCAAGTTGAACCGTCTTCAGTTGGGGGTAGGTGGGGAGGTGTCTCCAACAGTCAGCCTCACAACACGGCAGGGACCACGGGCAATTTGTACAAAAGAAAGTATAACATGAAATCGTCACTGCTGCAATTTGTGAATTAGATATTTCATGTTCAAAACCTAGATCTGGTTCACTAAGAAATGGGATAGATAAGCTGCTTTTGAGTTTATGTCAACTTGTTTTTTCCTTCCTGTCCTTCTGAAGGCTCAACAACTGTGTGCCAGTGACATTCTTCTTTAGGAAGGGCATGTGGCCGCAGCTCAAAAGCCTCTCACTTTATCCCACAGTGTGAGTCCAGAGGACAACACTTCGCCTTGGGAGTTTATTCAGTGCCCAGCAAGGCTGCTGCAAACCTGAAGATAAGGTTTCTGAAGCACATACGACAAGTTCTCTGAAGAAAAATGGGGAAATGTTGAATGAGACCGTCAGCCAGGCCGCAGCAGACACAATAACACTTCTGGAAGGAAGAAGGGAACGAGGAAAAGGTCACAGAGGGGAAGTGATGAGGTCCAAGGATAATGAAACAGATGGGGGAGGAGGGAGCCGCAGGAGGACACTGCGGGGAGAGCAGACCCTCGGGTCAGATGGTCCTCAGAGAGGAGTGCTGGCGACATTTCTGCTTTCTCAAGACTTCTTCCTCTTCCTCCCACAGCGCAGCTGCATTACCATGGTTCTAGAGAAATCCAGCGTGAGAAAGGAATCCACTGAGGGGGGTGGGTGCTGAGCTGACATGGGAGTCAGGCCGCTGACATGGGAGTCAGACGCACCCTGTGAAACAGGACAGGAAGGAAGAGGACCTCGGAGGGACCAGCTCCTTGACAGCCGCGTGGGGACCCATGCAGACCCCACAGTGCACAGAGGCTATCTGAGGAGGAAGACGGCTCACCATTCAACAGATGCAGAAAGAAGCTTTCTTGGAGATTCCGTTATCGAACTCAAAGCAGAAACTTCTGAGAAACAAGGATCATCATAAATCCCCTCTTTGGGGCATAAATCCCAGGGGTAAACCTACTATAAATCTCCTCCTGGAGAAGTTCCATGGCCTTGAAGAAGAAAGACCACTCCTGCCTGCATAAACTATCCTGAACTTTCTTATCTCCCAGGTTTTCCCTTAAAAACCCATTTGTATTTCCCAAAGAAACCTATCTGTTCTTTCCCTAGGGGCCTTTTCTTCCCATTCCGTTCCCCCTACTAGGTCATGTCTGACTCAGGTGTAAGCTTCAAACGTCAGCAGAGAGCACCCTTGCGTGTGCACGCATCCTACCAGCATAGAAGTGGTTTTTCTATTTTGCTATCTTCTGTTAGTTTAGATTACAGGCTCCCAGGCACTGAACCTAAGAGAGCAAATGAAGAGGTTTCTACCCGCCCAACATCAATAGGGAAGTGTGTACCCTTCCAATAACTTCCCACCAACTAAAGATTTACATCCATGAGAGTGCAAAATAATGCTCAAAATTCTCCAAGCCAGGCTTCAACAGTACATGAACCAAGAACTTCCAGATGTTCAAGCTGGATTTAGAAAAGGCAGAGGAACCAGAGATCAAATTGCCAACATCCACTGGATCATCAAAAAAGCAAAAGAATTCCAGAAAAACATCTACTTCTGCTTTATTGACTACACCAAAGCCTTTGACTACGTGGATCACAACAAACTGTGGAAAATTCTTCAAGAAATGGGAATACCAGACCACCTGACCTGCCTCCTGAGAAATCTGTATGCAGGTGAAGTAACAACAGTTAGAACTGGGCACGGAACAACAGACTGGTTCCAAATTGGAAAAGGAGTACATTAAGACTGTATATTGTCACCCTGCTTATTTAACTTATATGCAGAGTACACCATCAGAGAAGGCAATGGCACCCCACTCCAGTACTCTTGCCTGGAAAATCCCATGGACGGAGGAACCTAGTGGGCTGCAGTCCATGGGGTCGCTAAGAGTCGGACACGACTGAGCGACTTCACTTTGACTTTTCACTCTCACGCACTGGAGAAGGAAATGGTAACCCACTCCAGTGTTCTTGCCTAGAAAATCCTAGGGATGGGGGAGCCTGGTGGGCTGCCGTCTATGGGGGTCACACAGAGTCAGACACGACTGAGGTGACTTAGCAGCAGCAGAGTACACCATGCAAAACGCCGGGCTGAATGAAGCATAAGCTGGAATCAAGATTGCCGGGAGAAATATCAATAACCTCAGATATGCAGATGACACCACTCTTACGGCAGAAAGCGAAGAAGAACCAAAGATCCTCTTAATGAAAGTGAAAGAGGAGAGTAAAAAAGCTGGCTTAAAACTCAACATTCAAAAAATAAATATCATGGCATCCAGTCCCATCATTTCATGGCAAATAGATGGGGAAACAGTAGAAACAGTGACAGACTTTATTTTCTTGTGCTCCAAAATCACTGCAAATGGTGATTGCAGCCATGAAATTAAAAGATGCTTGCTCCTTGGAAGAAGAGCTATGACTAACCTAGACAGCATATTGAAAAGCAGAGATATAACTTTGATGACAAAGATCTGTCTAGTCAAAGCTATGGCTTTTCCAGTAGTCACGTATGGGTGTGAGAGTTGGACTATAAAGAAAGCTGAGCACCGAAGAATTGATGCTTTTGAACTGTGGTGTTGGAGAAGACTCTTGAGAGTCCCTTGGACTGCAGGAGATCTAACCAGTCCATCCTAAAGGAAATCAGTCCTGATGCTGAAGCTGAAGCTCCAATACTTTAACCACCTGATGTGAAGAACTGACTCATTTGAAAAGACCCTGATTCTGGGAAAAACTCAAGGCGGGAGGAGAAGGGGACGACAGAGGATGAGATGGTCAGATGGCATCACCGACTCAATGGACATGAGTTTGAGTTAGCTCTGGGAGTTGGTGATGGACAGGGAGGCCTGGCGTGTTGCAGTCCGTTGGGTCTCAAAGAGTCAGACATGACTGAGCGACTGAACTGACCTGTGAGTGCATGTGGCGAGTCGGAGAAAGACACACAAAGAGGAACAAGAGTTTTGGGGAAAACAGTCTCTTCTCTTTCAGTTAAGAGTTGAGAAAATCAAAATGGGCCTTGAGCCACAAAGAAATACAGAATGAAAACACCAAAGCTAGTTCAAGCAGAATGACTTCAATGTGGTATAACTATCATTCATCTACAAAATGACCCATACTGGGACCTTTTTAAAAAAAAAAAAAATGTGTGATGCAAGATTTAACTTGTGACAGAAATATGACAACAGAGAATAAGAATCCAGTCTGTCAAGCTGAATTTACATTCTGAAATATTTAAGGAAGAATTAAAAGGGAAAACAAGATGATGACTGAAGAAAATGAGGATGCCTGGCAAGCGATGAGAAAACCACTCTTCTCATTAGAAGTAAATGGTAAGGGATGGCCCCAGTTTCTTTCAAAACAAAGCTTGTACTTGCTGGGTCATGTCTTCTTACTCTAGAACTCAGGTCTGGAAAGTGCAACGCTGGCTTTCAGTCTTAAGATACTCAACTCCTCAGAAATGTCTGTCTTCTTTCTTGATTCCTGTATTTCAAGTTATGGGAACTCTGTGTGATAAACGGGGTGTGTATTTATTTTACAAAAGACAATTCTGATTCAGAACACCCTCAACTGGTCTATGTGACCCAGAAATGTTGTGCCCAATCGTGATGAATTTATGACACACCAAAAATTCTGTCTTCTCTTTAGAAACTGGCTCACCTGCTTATCATAATGTTTACAGCACACATTCTCAGGAGAGCAGATTTCTCAAATCTGAGCAAAGTAAAAATGAACATGAACAGACAAAATCTTTTTCAGTGAAAAGTCTCTCAGAGAATCCTTTTTCAAATAATTCTCCTTGATAGCCAAGTATTACATCTTACCATTCACAAAGTATGGGCGTGAATAAATGCCCCTAAAAAAGCAAAATCAATGAGAACACATGCAAAATTAGTCACTGCTTGTGAAAAAATGAACCAAAACATCACTGCCATAGAGCTGAACATGACTCACCTAAGGGTAAAGATTTGACTTTTATCTGATTTTATCCCCTTGTTTCTGCCTAAGTGATTAAGAAATACAATTCACTCAAAAATTCCATCAGGATATTTCCTCTTTAAGTATTCTGCATAACTGTAACAGAAGACTGGGACAACCTATTAAAACTCCACCCAGCTTTTATAAAGATTGTCACAAAAGTCATTCACACAGAGCTAGCTGGCTTTTTTCCCCCTCAGGAAGATTCTATACACACTTCGGAAAACATATGTAAATGTTTCTAAATGCAGAGGATAGGAATTCTTTCAAATCCTCCTAAGGCATAGCCAAGCATAGCCTAAATTCTTTATCCTAATATTCAAAATAATGTAGGTTGATTTAGTAATGTCAATCCATCAGAAACAAGCAGCCTTCTCATCTAGAACTGAAGTGAGCTACACTAGTATCCCCTTTTTCCCTTTTCCACAGAGCTATTCCTGGTTTCGCCTTTCAATCCACGTTGTAGACTCATTATATGATAGACTCATACACTCTTCAATAATCTGTTCTGGTATAAAAGATATGCAGGCATGCTAAGTCGCTTCAGTTGTGTCGGACCTTTTGTGACCCGGTGGACTGCAGCCCACCAGTTGTTGGATAAATAGGCAAAAACTGCTGGGGGAAAATAACAGATGACAGTGTTTATTTTTCTTCTATTTATGGGTCAAATCTTGTCAATACTGTCCATGGGGTTCTCAGCAGTCATGTACAGATATGAGAGCTGGACCATAAAAAAGGCTGAGTGCCAAAGAATTGACGCTTTCGAACTGTGGTGCTGGAGAAGACTCTTGAGAGTCCCTTGGACTGCAAGGAGATCCAACCAGTCCATCCCAAAGGAAATAACTCTGAATATTCACTGGAAGGACTGATGCTGAAGCTCCAATACTTTGGCCACTTGATATTAACGACTCACTGGAAAAGACCATAATGCTAGGAAAGACTCACACTAGAAGGAGAAGACGGTGGAAGAGGTTAAAGACTGCATCACTGTTTCAACAAACATGAATCTGAGCAAACTCTGGGAGATAGTGAAGGGCAGTGGAGCCAGGCGTGCTGCAGTCCATGGGGTCACATAGAGTCGGACATGACTTGGGACTGAACAACAACCCCCTTGTCAATGCCACCCCCACCTTCTTAACAGGTCTTTACAGAGAGGAAAAAACCAATCAGAACCCCCAGATGTTAAGTGCCAACATGTGCAAAAACCTACAGATGAAGAGCTCATATTATTTCTTCCTGAGAACGCTCTCTGTGATGTTATAATTTGAGGACCACAGCCAAGACAAGTAAATGCTTTAAAGCAGCTCTCCCCCTCGCTGAGTTAATTTATTCATGACAGAAAGCATTTCAGCCTTTCAGCAAAATGGGAAGAAGTCAACTTTCCTCCCATTTGCACTGATGAAAACATCAATGTTATCAAGATCTAAAAAAGTTGTCGTTTCACATCAGAAGGAAAGGGGTGAATCAACACATAATATTATAAGGGGTGTTCCTGCTGACTATAAATCTGTCATCATGCTACTCTGATTCAGACACTTGAAACCCACTTCAGACGCACATTTTCTCATTACAAGCTGCTATGTAAGATTCTGCTAAGGCACATGCTGTCCTGTTTGGTATCACCGGTGATACGCTGCCTTTACCAGGCAGCAAGGCTGGGTCACACTGTGTCTGTTTGATTGTGTCAGGCTGGTTTCATAAAAGCTCTGATCGACTTGGGAACATGACAATGAGTGCCAACAGTGCAAAATAAACTCGCCCTGTCATTTTGGGAATTTGGAGCGAGTTTCTGCCTTGCTTACGGAGGCGGGGAGATCTTAAAGGAATTTAAGATTGCTGTACTTTTACTATTTCAGTATCCTTATGTATATTTTAGACGTATTGAATTTTACAGAAAAATTTTAAAACTAGAAATAAGAAGGGTTTTCTGTGTAAATACTTGCCCGGGTTTCCTGCCACCACTACCAGTAGGAACTGACCTTGGAAGAAAACGTTTTACTGTGGCTGCTGCTAAGTTGCTTAGGTCGTGTCCAACTCTTGTGTGACCCCAGAGACGGCAGCCCACCAGGCTCCCCCATCCCTGGGATTCTCCAGGCAAGAACACTGGAGTGGGTTGCCATTTCCTTCTCCAATGCTAAGGACCACCAACTTATATATAGTAGAAAAATAAAGATTATCAGATTCGAAAAAAAACCATGTTTTGTTTTGGGGGCTGTAGGTGAAGCTCACTTAAATATTCCTTGGAAAAGAAAGGAAGGATGAATATGGTGTCACCCTTTATCGACATGATGCTTCCAACAGCTGAACACTCTCCCTATTTACATGTATTATATGCTCCCTTTAACTTCTGTGATTTTGCAGAGTATCATTGAACCTTAGATGACTTTTATTGTATCTAAAATTATAGAGATGCTCAAAAAAGACACAAGGAAAGGTTGAGTGGATAACTCACAATGAATGCAAAATAACTTCAAATTTCACCACACCTGCACTCAGTCCTCGTGTACATTAACTCCAGAAGAAAACACTGTTGGTCACAGAAATTATTCAGAATTCTTCAATTTTCACTACTTTCTCTAAAAGAGGACTTAGGTATGCTCTAGCCATTGAAAAGTAGTTAACTGTTTAAAACAGCATTATTTTCCAAATGTTACAGCAAAATGCAGTCTTAGGATACTGTGATATCCTAAGTGGACCGGTGAAAATGTATTCCATTGGAAAAGAATTAAGTGAATATTACAAGCCCTCTGAAACCATCAAAGCAATTATTAAACATCCAGCTATTTTTGAGAAATGGGTCTTTTTCCATCCATCTCCTCAGGAACTGAGTTCTGACACAGGAAGCCAGCAAGTGTGCTCAGTTTGAGTTCCAGAAACTTAAAGCAAAGCAAATTAGCACCTTTCCAATTAGCCTGTTTCCAAATAAAGTTAGTAACCAACTATATGTTCACCCACTGAGTTTTAACCAAAATCAAACAGAGGCACTGGTTCTTCCTGTTTTTTAAAATTCTCAACTCTAAGGATAAGGAACATCTGTACCTGCCATGGACTTTACAGTATCAGATATTAAGGTCTGTTGATGAAAAATGTATAATAATGTTAAGAGAACTCCTCTCTTTATATAAATGTTTCCCTTTGGATTGAATAATCCATCAGCACGTTTTTATTCTGAACGTTTAACACAATAAACTCCGTGTAGCCAGCACATCTGTGTGGGGCACCCAGAACTGCAGAACAACAGTCCTTCTGTTGATTCCACTTCTCTGGGCCATGCCAAAAACAGGAAGGACCAGTTTCAAAGGGGCAGATAAAGAAAGCTGAGAACCCTCATCTTCCAGAATTGAAGACACTTACTTGGCCTTCAGCGTCTCCTCCTGAAAGTTCCAGTGTGGGTCTTCCACCAGCTGTAATTCCCGTAACACCCTCCCAGGCTTGTAAGCTGCGTTGATGAGCATGCTAAGAACCTGTTGTGAAAAACAAGAAATGGCCATGAACTTCAACTGCATCCATTTCTGCTAAAATGAGAAAGCACCCCGCTGACACTTCTAGGGTGTCTGCCCTGCACCTCTATTCAGTGATAGGCTGGATGGAGTCAGAGATGATATTCTGCAGACTGGCACCAACGATGTCTCCATCAATGGGATAGGAAGGCAATGAAATCCAAGGCCTCTGCCTGGGAGAGTGTGAGTCGCTGGGGGGCAAGAGCAGTGGGGTGGTCAGCTCTTGCTAACCTTCCAGATTGCAGAAAAACTGGACTGTTTTCTCCAAAGGCCCACTGATCACCCTTCAACTAGATTCCCCTTCAGTACGACCGGTTACTAAGAATTCCATCTTATTCTTAAAAATATATTTCGAAAGGAATCACTAAGACAGAGATGACAGATTTGTGCCCACACTTTTGGAGTCTGATGGGCTGCCGTCTATGGGGTTGCATTGAGTTGGACACGACTGAAGTGACTCAGCAGCAGCAAATATCTGTACGTAGGGTTAACAAATTATTTGAAACTCAGCTAATGCTGACCCAACTTATGCATATTTAACATTAGGACAATTCTCAGAGATGGGAGTGTTTCGAAAGGAAGTCTGAGTATCTAATGTCATCTGACAGCTTTCTCAAACTACCCCTTCGCTCCCAAGTCCCAAGTGCAAGAAAATAAGCATATGGCCAGAACCCCTGCAATACGCCCAAGGACCAGCTGCTGCTGCTGCTAAGTCGCTTCAGTCGTGTCCGACTCTGTACGACCTCAGAGACAGCAGCCCACCAGGCTCCGCCATCCCTGGGATTCTCCAGGCAAGAACACTGGAGTGGGTTGCCATTTCCTTCTCCAGGCACGCTCGTGAGCCATCGCTATTGGGATACAGAGCGCAAAAAAAAAGTGAGGGTGTAACGCAGCACATAAAGGAGCCCTGAGATCTCGGGGGCTTTGTTCCATGAAATGCCCACTCACTGAAGACCTGCGCTGTGCCAGGCCCCAGAGCACAGACACAGGACACGGAGCCACTGTTCCCGAAATCCCTCCCCAACCAGACGAGGAATGAGCCAGGCTCTGCATTCATGTGCTGTGTTTCGAGCAAAAACCCACTACAGGAGTGAGAAAAATCTCTCACTGAGTTGGGAGGACACTGGCCGTACTGCTGAAGCACCTACAATTCTGTGGAGGAGGTCAGCACACTATCCACGAGAAGGGAACAGAAGGCAGGTGCGTGCGTGCGTGCTCAGTCGCTTCAGTCATGTCTGACTCTTTTTGACCCTATGGACTGTAGCCCACCCGACCAGGCTCCTCCATCCATGGGATTCTCCAGGCAGGAATACTGGAGTGGGTCGCCATGCCTTTCTCCAAGGGGTCTTCCCAACCCAGGAATTGAACCTGAGTCTCCTGCAATGAAGGTGGATTCTTTACCACTGAGTCACTGTGGAAGCCCCCAGGGGAAAGGTATGTTGCAGAAATTTTCAAGTCTCAATTTTCATGTGCCTGTCGTGTTCCAGGATGTAACTGGCATGGTGTGCACCCTGTTTTAATTCTGAAAAACAAAGCTTTCTCATCACTGAGGATTTGATCTTAAAATATCCTTTACTCTCAGCAGTTAGCCTGGCGAGTGTCTTTTTCTCATCTGGGCAGCATTTTGCTGTGTTCCAAGGTGCCTGTAAAGCCTCACCAAGGGAACACAGCTCCGCCAAGCACTTAACAGCCAGAACACAGCAATACAAGCAGTTCTGGTGTGTTTATGTTTTCTCTATTAGAATAATCATCTCGTTTTATTATTTATTGTCAGTACAATTTACAGAAACTGAGTTTAAAAATAAATCCAATTGGCACTGGCTGAAATCACACACCAAGTGTTTATCAACAGACAATAAAATTTCACTCCAGTCTTGTCACTGTGCTTCACTGAGAAAAACCCCAGTGCTACGTCTTATTTGTACATCGAAATGCATTTTGTGACTGTGAAAAGCAAATGCCTTCCAGACTTCAATTCAGAGTGGAAACGGCCTGCAATTAAATCGTAAACCGCATGCAATATTGAAAAATTTTTCCTATGGCTTCTCCCGATGTCACATCATATGTCTCTAAATTCAACAAGCTCTCCACAAAACCTTGGAATTGTGAGGAATAATTTGTGTGTGCCTGACACTGTGGTGCATTCGAGTTCTCTCCATGAAAATAGTGAAGTTGACAGCTGTTATGATGACCCAAGTTAGACTGAATTACTGGACCTTGCAAAGCATCAGAATCCACGCCACTGTGCTCTTGACCACAAAAGGGAGCACACAACTTGTCCCCAAAGAACCGACAGGGTGTTCACTGTGAAGCCGATGGACACTATTCCCAATAAACTGGCGTTGAGACTGGTCTGAGTAACTCCAGGAGGAAACTGGCACTACAGCAACGTCTCACTGGCTTTCTTAGGGTTCGTGAGGTGTGTATTTATTATCACAGAGAAGCAATAGCCTTTATACAGCTGGACAGAGCTGGGATGGGGTTAGGGTTAGGGTTAGGCATATGGGGACACAGCAAGACGGTGGCTGTGTGCAAACCAGGAAGTGAGTCCTCACCCACCTGCCAGGCTGGCCCCTGATGGAGGACCTGGAGCCCCAGACCTGTGAGCATCCATGTCTGAGTCCAGAGCTGCCTGGTCCAGCCCATGGTGCCCTGTGACAGCGGCCCGAGCCCACTGGACACCATCCCCTCCCACCTCATCCTCCCCTTCCTCTCCCCTGGACTGTCACCCTCTGTGTGTGCAATAGGCTTTAGCTTCCCTCTTAAAGAAGGAAAACTACTTTCTCTCTCCATCTCTCATCTTCAGTCCCTCACCTCACTCCTGTCTCCACTGAAGGTAAAACCCTCAAGAACCGCCTACAGCCATGGACTCCTCTCTCTCTCCTTCAGCTCCTCAGGGACAGAATGCAATGGGGCTTCCCGGAAACAGGTCTTATCAAGATTGCCTGAGATGCCGACTTTGCCAAGAAGGAGTCCTTCTCGGCCTTGTCCTGTTCCACCCCGTCAGCAGCTGGTGGAACTGCCTCCTTTGCAGACGCTTCCTACCCTTACCCTCAGGACCCCAGGCTCTCCTGATCCTTCTGTGCCCCACCCCCAAATGACAATGACCTCAGGGTGCAACCGCTGGACTGTCCTCTTCCACCTATACTTACCCCACAGTGCACCTGGCTGCAAACACTGTCCACACACTAGCAAACCCACGGTCACCAAATGTGTACCGGACTCTCACACCCATCACCAACTGGCTGTACAACAGGCAAACCTTCACTTGCCAAATCATTTACCCTGTCCCACAGCTCCCTCTCCTTGGCAATAAGGCCTCTGTGAATTCTGTTACTCTCACAGTCCATATCCAGGGCACTAGGAAACCCTCTGTGTATCCAAAACATGTTGATTTATTTCACTGTCTCTAGAACCTAATCCTCGAGAAATCGGGATTTTCAATAAAATCAGGGGCTTCGTTTTGTCCGTTGCTTTATTCTTCATAGCTAGAACCATGCCTGGCAACAGGAAGTGCTCAATAAACAATTTGGGGGATTTCTTCAATGAATTTCAAGATGTGCACTGAAATTAAATTATTCTGCACACTTGAAAATTAATGCACGATTGATTCATGCCAAAAACTTGTTTGGTACCATAAAATCTATGTCAATAGAGGGAAGCTCAGGAGGTAGAAACTTGCCACTGATTTTCTTTCCTACAAAATCCTACCCTATGGTACAATGAGAAAATTCAACAAAGGTATCTTATCTTCTTTATAAAAAACCTTAACAAGAAAAAAATTACATTTTTCCCGACCTTCCCGGACACTGTCTACTTAATTCCCGCGTCACACATTACATGTGCTATAGTTTCCACCATCCACACGCTTGGTACACAGTTCTCAGTGGTCAACGTTCAGTATAAAATCCAGAGAATATTGTCCAGAGGCATGTCTGCATCTCTGACTTTGTTGACTGACTTAACCGGGTGCCATGTAGGCAAGACTTTTCCTCTTTCCAGTATAACCTGAAATGCCTAAGTCCTTGCTCTGAGGCTGTGGGCAGGGGGGGATCAACTCACCCAGTGGGCAGAGCTCCTGCTTACCTTGACCCCCACCCTTAGCTTCCAGCACAGTGCCCACCAGCATAAGCTTATGACTCCTGAATTGCTTTGGACCTGTCTCAATGGACAGATGGATGGAGGTATGATGTTTCATTCTCTCCTTGGTTCCCACAGCTAGGAGACTGTCTGACATGACAGTAGCTGCTAAGTGTGCAATAACTGATCAAAAAAGCCTTGGAAGCTGTAGACGGGCAAAAAGAAATATACATGGGCCGTTCAGTCCCCACACCGACTTCTGCACTTCCCGAGGCTAGAGAGCTACTAAGCCCACAGATGCAGACTGAGGGAGATCAAAGTCTCTGGTCCACCGCCCTCTCAGAGCTCAAGACCACACGCCCCCTCAACAAATGCCAGGGTGGTGTCCACATGCACAGACCTCATCTACCTCTAGAAGAAGGAGGGGGAAAACAGCCATCAGTCTACATTTTCCAAAGCCAGAGAAACCTTAACTATGAACACCCCTGATGGCCCGATAAAGCAAACATGCTCTGGCTTTGCTCCAATGATCTCATTCTCCGAAAGGGAAACGCAACCTGAAACCAAACACAGGTCCCGGGCAGGACTATCAGCATAAAGACTGGCTTGGCAGACTCACACTTCTCTTGCACTCGTAGAACTAAAGCGCTTGCTTGTCTTTTTTTTCTCTCTTTCCTGCCTCATGCCTTTTCTGAACATCAGCAAAAAACTAGTTCTGTCATCAAAAAACTGCTCAGGCCTGGCTTTTAAACTTAGCTGCTCTCAGAGAATCGATCAGGGACTAACTACTGTTGACCAAGTATGCAGCAAAGTACACTAGTCAAGCCTCAGAGAGAGACTGGCCCTGTGGTCACCGTGTTTGTTAACAGGGCCCCCAGGTGGCCACGGACCTCACAATCACGTGGGTGTGACACGGTCTCACAGGGGCTTTAAACAACTACCAGCTTTGTGTCAGTCCCCCGTTCCGTTCTGATCGTTGGCAACCAAATCAGGCACAAATACAGGCAGGGGACAAGGCTGTGGCAAGGATGACCTCGTGGGCTGAAACTGCTGGGGGACTTGGGAGCCCATTCCTGGTCTAGGGGCCTTATTTTACACTGTGACAGGAATTCCCATGTGCAAGCTGGGCTTGGTTTCCTCTCTGACCAAGTCTAACATCTGCAGGGTCTACAGTCTGGGTCAGCTTACACAGCTGGAGCTCACCTCCCAGCCCGATCTCCCTAAGGCCCTTGAGAGGGGCTGCCCTCCCCCCGCCACCATCTCCCTTTCACTATCAATTTCTCTTCAATGGGGTCCACTCGCCACTCAGGCTGGGCCAGGCCTCCAGTAATTTGGGGATGTAAAATATGAAGGTGATGGGTAAAGAAAAGCCGGCCTAAGTAAGAACACAGGCCAAGAGCCGGGGACGGGGTCCAGGCCCCAGGACTCAGAATTCTCCACTTTCCAGGCCCAGCCCTGTGGTCTGCACGTTCAAGGTGCTTCAAGCTTTCTTTCCCATAATCCCACCGATGCTCCAGGCTGCTCAGATGGCTTTTCCGATCCCTAGAGTGGGCTGCCCCCTTCCCCGACCCCAGGCCCTGTTCTTGATACAAAGCCCAGCTCACATAAGTTTGTTCAGTGGCTAAACAGATGGATAAACAGACCCCTTGTGCCCAAGGAATTACAACACACTCATCATGGTGCAGGTGATGTTCCGGGCATGCTTTTTTGTCACAAAAACAGGAACGTGACTACACGAAGGTTCAAGATAGGTCACTTTTTTAAACAAAAAAGTGGTGATTCACCAAAGATTTTACTCAAATGTAGTGAGCGTTTCTGAATACTTGGGGAGGGAGGGGTCCACCCCCTCCAATAGAAGGGAGTCTTCCCGGGCTGGAACACTGTTCCCATCTGTGTATGACTGCCTTCAGTCTGCAGGATGGAAAGGAAGGGGGTGCTTGGCACATGAATGGACCCAAACTCCTATGACTCCCTCAGGGACCGTGGCCCACCCCCCCAGCCCCCCATCGTCCGTGGCTGTGGACGAGCTTTACCTCCTTAAGGACCAGCACACATTTGCCTGGCCCCACCGACTGCGGCAGCTCGGCGATCCTGCCCTTGTTGAGGTAGGGGCCCGAGAAACACCGGTGGTTGATGAAAAGCTGAGGACAGCAGTACTTCCCGTTCACCGTTCCTGCGCGGAAGAGAAACATGGTCGAGGCTCCAGGACCCACGGCTTAACCCACCGCACCAGCCAAGTTACCCAGAGGGGCCTTGAGACCCCCTATCAGAATGCTTTACATCCACCATGCTCTGAGTTCCAGGTGCACAGCACAATGGCTCAGCTATCTACATATATATAGCTGACATTGATTAGTCACTAACTCGTGTCCGACTCTTTGCAGCCCCATGGACTATAGCCTGCCAGACGCCTCTGTCCATGAGATTTTCCAAGCAAGAATACTGGAGTGTGTTGCCATTTTCTTCTCCAGGGGATTTTCCTGACCCAGGGATCAAAGCCACGTCTCCTGCATTGGCAGGTAGATTCTTTACCACTGAGCCACCAGGAAAATCATATATATATATGTTCTTTTTCAGAGTCTTTTCCTTGGAAGTTATTTATAGTTCCTCATGCTCTACAGTTGTCAGTTAGGTACTTTACATATTATAGTGTATATGTTCACCTCTGCCCCACACCCAGGCTGACACCAGACACGGAAGGGCTTCCTCATTTTGCCAGTCCCAGGGACATGAAATGGGCCTCCTAGGGACTTAACTATGCATTTCCCTCATCGCTCTTTCAGCTTAGAAAGCGAACAGGCAGGTGTGGATTTAGTTGTGTCTCAAGGTGCCACAGGGAAAAGCAGAACAACTGAATGGTAAGGTATCAGTGGAACCCATCGGACATCTACACACACAGGATGTGGTCACAGGAGCAGCTGAGATCCACCCTCTCCCACAGCTGCTCCGAGCCAAGCTGCACTAACAGTGGTCTTTGTGTGTAAAAACTTGTTATTGAGAGAGTAGGACTGACACATATATATAAAGAAGGCTGAGTGCCAAAGAACTGATCCTTTCGAAACACAGTGCTAGAGAAGACTCTTGAGAGTCCCATGGACTGCAAGGAGATTAAACAAATCAGTCCTCAAGGAAATCAACCCTGAATCTTCATTGGAAGGACTGATGCTGAAGCTCCAATACTTTGGCCACCTGATGCAGAGTTGACTCATTGGAAAAGACTCTGATGCTCGGAAAAATTGACGGCAAAAGGAGAAGGGGGTGGCAGAGGATGAGATAGTTAGATAGCATCATTGACTTAGTGGGCATGAATCTGTGCAAACTCTGAGAGATAGTGAAGGACAGGCGAGCCTGATGTGCTGCAGTCCATGGGGTTACAAAAAGCTGGACATGACTTAGCAACTGAAAAACAACAAATTAACATATACACACTGCTGTTGCTAAGTCGCTTCAGTTGTGTCCGACTCTGTTTGACCCCAGAGATGGCAGCCCACCAGGCTCCCCTGTCCCTGGGATTCTCCAGGCAAGAACACTGGAGTGGGTTACCATTTCCTTCTCCAATGCATGAAAGTGGAAAGTGAAAGTGAAGTCATTCAGTCGTGTCCGACTCTCAGCGACCCCATGGACTGCAGCCCACCAGGCTCCTCCATCTATGGGATTTTCCAGGCAAGAGTATTGGAGTGGGGTGCCATCGCCTTCCCTGATATACACACTACCATGTGTAAAACAGAGAGCTAGCAGAAAGCTGCTGTACAGCTCAGGGAGTTCTGCTCAGTGCTCAGGGAACACCTAGAGAGGTGGGATTGAGGGGAGGAGCAGGAGGGAGGCAGGGGATGTATGTATCCATATAGCGGATTCATTTCACTGTATAGCAGAAACTAATTACACTGTAAAGCAATTATAGCCTCATTAAAAAATAAATTTTAAAAACCTTGTTATTCATTTGGGATGGTGATTTGATAGTCCAGGAAGCTTTGTTCTCATAGGACTTTAACTGAGAACCAATAAGTGAGGGGGGAGATATGTTATTTTTCCAAGTATAAGACAGAAGGAGTAAAATAACAATTACCGACTCTGAAAGATGACATGGTTTTTTTAAAACCATTCTGACATTTGAATTTTATAAAAAAGGCAAAAAAAAAAAGTTCACAGCTGCATTTACATGGAAATTCGAGGGTAGGATTACTCTGTCCAGCTCTTTAGAAAAAACAATCTTAGTAAGTCTACTCATAAAACTGCTCTCTTTACTGCAAAGAAAACTTTGACTAATAGGATTCTTCCATGGTACACAAGCTTTAATCTTGGGTTCAGAGCAGACTTCCTTTTGGCTGGAAAATAGAATACTTAATGAAGTATATTACTTAATGTACAAACATGTCTATAATCAGATTTGTAATCCAAAGGTAATTCACATTTATGTTTTTAAAAGTTACTGTAAGACACAGGATTTTTTATACATTTAAAAAAAAAACATATTATTCCCAACCAGCCACTCAAACAAGATTTTAGGACACAATTCAAAAGCCCACGGGGACTTAAGGGTTAACCACTAGTGTAAAAATGCAACGGTCACTGGCATAAATGGCATGAAATGTCCAAAAAGAAATGCCTAACAATATTTCCAACTCTTTTCCAACATGATTATTCCTGATACACAGTTCTAACTGGACATGTAATTTCCAAGTTACTCATACCAAGCGAAGCGTCTCTAGCTACTGACCAAGAAGCAAAAAAGGAAAGATACCAAGAATATACCTTAGAAAAAATTTTTAAAGGAGTAGGTATCTGTAAAAAATGATAGTTGGCTCAAAGTTGAGTATTTTCATACTGACCTAAAAATACATCAAAGTTGAGTATTACCATACTGACCTAAAAATATACCCATGTCTCCACTCACAGCAATGCACTGAGAAGGGCCAGGGCATCCTGCTGCTGCTGCTAAGTCGCATCAGTTGTGTCTGACTCTGTGCGACCCCATAGACGGCAGCCCACCAGGGTCCGCCGTCCCTGGGATTCTCCAGGCAAGAACACTGGAGTGGGTTGCCATTTCCTTCTCCCAGGGCATCCTAAGCAGCTGATTTACCTGTGGCATCCAGGTGAGGGAACAGACAAAGGTCATGAGGTATTTTCTCAACAGGCACTGTGGATGGTGATCTGTGGATAAAGGAGAAACGCCCGTGGGTCCCAAGCTATAGAAGAGACCAGCACTTTCCAAAGTCTTTTCATAACTTACAGGAATCTAAGCTATGACTATGTAAGACACAATGCGTGCATGGATAAGAACAGGTAAGATCATCGGGGGGCAATTCTTACAATAATTCCAAGAAGCCTGTAGGTCATCTGCCCCTCGAGGGGGTCATCACTGATCTCTGAGGCTCCTCTAGGTCACTTCATGGGCATGTCGCTTGTTAAAGAATTATAGAAATGTCCTCAATCATATTTAGGACATGCAGAAACGTCAGTTTGCACTGACTTTCATTAAAGTCAGACTTCCCCTTATTAATGACTTTCTTCTGCTGACTTTTGATTTCTGGGGTCCATGAGTGTATGGGTTGAGGCCACACTGAAAAGTAGATCCTTAAAGAAAAATCTTAGAATTGACGATTCAAGTAGGCTTATTAGTCTAGGACAGAAGTCTGTGCTGCTGTTCAGTAACAAGTTGCTGAACAAATATAAAAACTATTGCTCTAGGGGAAAAAGGCAAATTGGGTTTCCAGGAGATGTATAGGTGAACTTCATAGAAACTGCACAGATGAACAGTTACGTAAACTCCAAGTAAACAGTAATGAGGGCTCTTAGTGGGACCATCTATGGTGCTGGGTCTCAAAGCGGGGCCCCCAAGCTGTCAGATCAGCATCACCTGGGAGCCCGTTACACGTGGAGAAGCTCAGGCCCCATCACAGACATCCTGAATCAGAAATTCTGCAGATGGGGCCTGGATATCTGTGTTTTAATGACCTGTCTAGTGACAGATGCAAGTAAAGGTGAAAACTGCTGATCCACAGGCTGTAAATTTAGCAGTCATGAATTCAAACTGAGATTCAATGAGGGGGCCTGTTATTTAGCTTTTACCTCTCTATTTCAATGTTATCCACACAAAACTGTGGAGTCAGATGATTAGAAACATACTGATACACTGTTAGAAACATACTCAGAATACCCAAGAAAATGTTATTCACATCAAATAACAATGAAGCTATTATTTGATTTTAAGTTTCAGCTTCAGTACATGAAAAAAAAAAGCTGCTTTCAACTCCCTTTCCATCAGTGTATTAAGAAAACAGATTCACTCAGTAAGGGATGTTTATCATGGTGTATTCCAGACATTTTTAAACATATAAACATGGTACTAACAGTGACAATTTTCCAGAAATATACAGCCAGTAGGTCCACACACTACAGAACATCCGCTTCCTCATAAACTTACAATCGAAACGTGGAGTGACCTACATTTATTTGGCAATGGAGGGCCCACACATCTTCATGTCGACTCTAATTTGATCTTTCTAAAACTCCCTGAGAAATAGGTATTTTAGAAAGGAGAGTGTTGAGGTGCGGCGTAATAAAACAACCTGCTCCAGCTCACCAGGCTGCAAGGGTGCAGAGCTGAGACCTGGACAGGCAGCTCTGGGGAGCCCTGAGGCATTAAGGACCCCAAGAACTGTCACAGAGCACCCTGACCAGAATGTGGGACTGTGGGCATCCTTCAGGTCAGCTACGCTGGGATCAAAGTGAGAAGTTACAGTCTAGAAAAGAAATTCCTTAAGAAGCAGGCCCTGCATGTCCTGAACATAACAGATGCTCAGTACGTTTTCCTGTCGCCTTGACTCCTGTACTAGGTCGTGATCAGCTCTCTAACAAAAACAGCCCTATTTCCATCCTCTTTAAAGATACTTCATAGCTTATCATGGAGTTTTTGTGAAAAAACACTTACTGTTTTTCTGGCTGCACAACTGCGATCTTTCTCTTCTTTTGTGCTGTAAAACAGGCAAAAGGGGGAAAAAAGAAAAGTGGCTTTAACAGCGAGTTGGGAATAAGCATTTTTTTTTTAATGGCTCCATAGGTATAGAACTGTGTCTGTTTTTAAAGTAACAATTTGAAAACTGAAAAGTTACTTCATTCCGGGGCCAAAATTTTATCTTCATCTCTTCCAGCACAAAACAGATTTTGACTTTTCAGAAATGAAATCTAAAGAGAATTTAGTACATTTTACCTTATCACTACATGGGCTACTTTATTCTAAAATGTGCTTCTAATAAAAAGAACACACATATCAGACCTCCCAGGAACACAGCTGGTTAAATGGACTGGTACAAGCATTGATTATCCAGATGACTTTTCCCCACAGAAAGTGTGATAAGACAAATTATTTTACCATCGCAGCATGCTCCCAAATTAGGATTAGAGGCATGTTTATAAACTACAACATTTTATCATTAAAAAGTGGATTGGTACCTAGCAAATACATACGTCTGTCAAACAGTGACAGAAACCAGGCAACAATAACCTGAGGTTAAGAAAATTTCCAGGTTACATTTATAACTGGTTGGAATCACCTTCACAAAGACAGGCCAGAGCTTTTGGCATCTACTAACTCAGGCATAGATAATCCTGCATCTTCCAACATTAGGAAAAATTAATTCTCAGAGAATTTCTAAAGCTGTCAGAGTTTGGCAGGTTTAATTAGACTTTGCCTCTTCAAAGCAAAAGGCGTGTATGAGAAACAACAGGAGAACACGAATAAATAAGAGAAACAGTGACTCAAAATTTCATCTATTCTTCATTTTATTTAGTATCCAATTCCAGGACAGGCAGACCTCAGAGATATTGTGGGTTTGGTTCCAGACCACCCCAACAGAGTGACCATCACAATAGAGGAGGCATGGGAATTTTTTGGTTTTCCAGTGCATATAAAAGTTACGTTTTATAAGTCTACTATAAATCTGTAGTCTATCAAGTGTGTATCATAATAATAGCCTGTCTAAAAACCAGTGTATATACATTAATCAAAAATACCTGATTGTTAAAAAATGCTGCCATCTGAGCGTCACTGAGTTATAGCGGTGACATGAAAAGCTCACTGATCACAGATAATCACAACAAACTCAACAATGATGAAAAAGTTAGAAATGCTGCACGAATTACCAAAATGTGACACAAAGACACGAAGCAAAAAATACTGTCAGAAAAGTGGTATCACAGGCGTGCCTGATGCAGGGTTGCCTGAAACTTTCAATGTGTAAAACACGCAGTACCTGTGATAGCAAAGTCTGCCTATAATTACTATGATAAAGTATAAACTCTGTGATCTCTAAAGGGAAAGATGAGTGTGTAGACTACGTTGCCTAAGTCGGTCTTTGTTCATTAGGGTGAGATGCTCAAATTGTGTGATGTCTTGATGAGAAGCCAAACACAACAGGCTGGGGAACAGAGACGAAGCGTCACTGTGTTCACCTTAATCTGTGTGGGCTTTCACCCAGAAAAACTCAAAACGCTCCTCCCCTCCCAAAGCCAGGGAAGGAGGAAGGGAGAGGGTCAGGACACGAATGTCTGTCTGAGGCACAAGCAGGCACAGGGGCCTGGATCTAAACCCGCAGAGCCTGGCGCGGTGGGGGCGGCGGTGACCTGCCCAGGGCTGTGGGGGCTGAGAGCCAAGGACCCAAGACATTTTAAGTGAGAATAAAAGACAAAGGCGGCCCTCAACACTGAAATCATTATTCTAAGCTATAATTTTAGAAGTATTTTAAATTGAGGGCAAGACATAACTGTCACCAGATGAGATTCAGTATGCAGGACTGGGTACAGGGCAAAAGAACCGCTCAGAATCCACCTCTGTCTATAGCCTGGGCCCCTACTTTATTCACATGAATAACCCCATCTGACTCTTGGTGAGTACTGGTAAGTCTCTTGTGTCCTTCAAAATTTCTCAACCTCAGGAAGCAGAAGGCCAGTGATGGCAGGGAACTCTGTTTACAGCAATGTTCTGAGCATCTGGGTAAATGAACCTTACGGGAGGGTGCTAAAAAGAAGTTAGCCAGAATACAAAGTAATAAAGAAAACATTAGAAATATCTAACCTACTTCACAAAAAATTAAAAGCCTTATCTTTAAGGACACACAATTTTAAATACTACTGTTGACACATTAGGGTGGAATTATAAATGCTAAGATTTATTAATGAATGAATTATCATATCTATAAATGAATATTTTTTTAAATGGTTACCATTTCAGGATAATGACCTACAACAATTTACATTAAAACACACACTTGTATATATTTAAGTGGTGTGTTTGTGAGTACATGTCTGTGTGTATGGGATGCTGGGTTATTCTGACTACTAATATTGGTTTGATTTGGCACTTTTGTGATCAGAAGGATGTAAAGTAATGCCCCCTTCAAAGTCCAGTTGAAATCTCACTGGTAATTTAATGCCAAGAATCAGTTCAGGTCAGTCTCTCAGTCATGTCCAACTCTTTGCGACCCCATGGACTGCAGCATGCCAGGCTTCCCTATCCATCACCAACTCCTAGAGCTTGCTCAAACTCATGTCCATTGAGTCAGTGATGCCATCCAACCATCTCAACTTCTGTTGTCCCCTTCTCCCTCCTTCAATCTTTCCAAGCATCAAGGTCTTTTCTAGTAAGTCAGTTCTTCGCATCAGGTGGCCAAAATACTGAGGTTTCAACTTCAGCATCAGGCCCTCCAATGAATATTCAGGATTGATTTTCTTTAGGATTAACTGGTTTGATCTCCTTGCAGTCCAAGGGACTCTCAAGAGTCTTCTCCAACTCCACAGTTCAAAAGCATCAATTCTTTGGCACTCAGCTTTCTTGATAGTCCAACTCTCACATACATACATGACTACTAGAAAAACCATGGCTTTGACTACATGGACCTTTGTTGGCAAAGTAATGTCTCTGCTTTTAAATATGCTGTCTAGGTTGGTCATAACTTTTCCTCCAAGGAGCAAGCATCCTTTAATTTCATTGCTGCAGTCACCATCTGCAGGGATTTTGGGTCCCAAGAAAATAAAGTCTCTGACTGTTGCCATTTTTTCCCCATCTATTTGCCATGAAGTGATGGGACCGGATGCCATGATCTCAGTTTTCTAAATGTTGAGTTTTAAACCAGCGTTTTCACTCTCCTCTTTCACTTTTATCAAGAGGATCTTAAGTTCTTCTTTGCTTTCGGCCATAAGGGTGGTGTCCTCTGCATATCTGAGGTTATGGATATTTCTCCCAGCAATCTTGATTCCAGCTTGTGCTTCATCCAGCCTGGCATTTTGCATGATATACTCTGCATATAACTTAAATAAATAGGGTGACAACCTACATACAGCCTTGACGTACTCCTTCCTCAATTTGGAACCAGTCTTTTGTTCCATGTCTGGTTCTAACTGTTGGTTCTTGACATTCATACAGATTTCTTAGGAGGTAGGTCAGGTGGCCTGGTATTCCAGTCTCTTGAAGAATTTTCCATATTTGTTGTCATCCACACAGTCAAAGGCTTTGGCATAGTCAATAAAGCAGAAATAGATGTTTTTCTGGAACTCTCTTGCTTTTTCTATGATCCAATGGATGCTGGCAATTTGATCTCTGGTTCTTCAGCCTTTTCTAAATCCAGCTTAAACATCTGGAAGTTCACAGTTCATGTACTGTTAAGCCTGGCTTGGAGAACAGTGAGCATTACTTTGCTAGCATGTAAGATGAGTACAACTGTATGGTAGTTTGAGCATTCTTTGGCATTGCCTTTCTTTGGGATTGGAATGAAAACTGACCTTTTCCAGTCCTGTGGCCACTGCTGAGTTTTCCAAATTTGCTGGCATATTGAGTGCAGCACTTCCACAGCATCATCCTTTAGGATTTGAAATTTCTCTACTGGAATTCCATCACCTCCACTAGCTTTGTTCGCAGTGATGCTTCCTAAGGCCCGCTTGATTTCTCATTCCAGGATGTCTGGCTCTAGGTGGGTGATCACACCATCATGGTTAAATGGGTCATGAAGATCTTCTTTATATATTTCTTTTGTGTATGCTTGCCACCTCTTCTTAATATCTTCTGCTTCTGTTAGGTCTATACCATTTCTGTCCTTTATTGTGCCCATCTTTGCATGAAATGTTCCCTTGGTATCTCTAATTTTCTTGAAGAAATCTCTAGTCTTTCCCATTTTGTTGTTTTCCTCTGTTTCTTTGCACTGATCACTGAGGAAGGCTTTCTTATCTCTCCTTGCTATTCTTTGGAACTCTGCATTAAAATGGATATATCTTTCCTTTTCTTCTTTACCTTTAGCTTCTCTTTTCCCCAGCTATTTGTAAGGCCTCCTCAGACAACCATTTTGCCTTTTTGCATTTCTTTCTCTTGGGGATGGTGTTGATCACTGCCTCCTGTACAATGTCACAAACGTCTGTCCACAGTTCTTCAGGCATTCTATCTATCAGATATAATCCCTTGAATCTATTTGTCACTGCCACTGTATAATCGTAAGGGGTTTGATTTAGGTCATACCTGAATGGTCTAGTGGTTTTCCCTACTTTCTTCAATTTAAGTCTAAATTTGGCAATAAGGAGTTCATGATCTGAGCCACAGTCAGCTCCCAGTCTTGTTTCTGCTGACTGTATAGAGCTTCTCCATCTTTGGCTGCAAAGAATAGAAGCAATCTGATTTCACTATTGACCACCTGGTGATGTCTATGTGTAGAATCTTCTCTTGCGTTGTTGGAAGAGGGTGTTAGCTATGACCAGTGCATTCTCTTGGCCAAACTCTGTTAGCTTTTGCTCTGCTTCATTTTGTACTCCAAGGCCAAACTTGCCTGTTACTCCAGGTATCTCTTGACTTCCTACTTTCACATTCCAGTCCCCTATGATGAAAAGGACATCTTTTTGGGGTATCAGTTCCAGAAGGTCTTGTAGATCTTCATATAACCATTCAAGTTCAGCTTCTTCATCATAACTGGTTGGGGCACAGACTTGGATTACTATGTATTGAATGGTTTGCCTTGGAAATGAACAGAGATCATTCTGTTGTTTTGGAGATTGCACCCAAGCACTGCATATCAGACTCTTCTGTTGACTCTGAGGGCTACTCCAGTTGTTCCAAGGGATTCCTAACCCCAGTAGTAGATATAATGGTCATCTGAGTTAAATTCACCCACTCCAGTCCATTTAGTTCACTGATTCCTAAAATGTCAATGTTCACTCTCGCCATCTCCTGTTTGACCACTTCTAATTTATCTTGATTCATGGACCTAACATTCCAGGTTTCTATGCAATATTGTTTCTTACAGCATCAGACTTTACTTCCATCACCAGTTATATCCACAACTGGGCACTGTTTTCACTTTGGCCTTATCTCTTCATTGCCAGGAATAGTTAAGTATTTATATCTATGTCAGTGAATTATTGGAACCAATTATGATTGGTTTGGGGATAAACCTTTGGGGTAAACCTTAGGAGAATAAGTACTTTCTCAGATACAATCATACAAATGTATAGTACTTAGCGTAAACTTTTTCATGAATTGCATACAAACGGGGAGTAAAGATCCCAGACACTCATCTCCACCTTGTCACTGTGACTTGGTTTTGCAAGCTGGGAAATGCCTGCAGACATTCATCTCACGCAGACGCTTACAGGATGAATGAGACAAAAGTCCTGCTCTTCTGTGCAAAACTGAGAACATTTTTTGATTTTTACAGTTTGGCTCTGCTCTCTTTACCAAATTGCCTATTTTTTCACCTAAGTCCCAGATATGCCCAGCTAGACTCCGAGTGGAGCAATACTCACAGGCTGTCTTGTGTGGTGTAGTCAGAGGGTAGGAGTTGGCCTCACACCAACCCACAGGGAAGATGTCCATAGATTCAACGTCCACGATGAACTCTGGAGCCGGGCTCTGCAGGCCTGCGGGGAGTCGAGACAACAGGTGTGGACAGGTGTTAACAACAAAGACACAGAAGGAGGGGGAATCAGAGTGGCTCTGAGCGGGGAGCGGGGAGACACTGTTCTGAAAGCTGAACCCAAAGCCAACAGTGTTTTATGACAGATACAAGCACCAGATAGGTCCAGTAGCAAAAGTTCACGGGATCCACAAGAAGGGGGGCTTGGAAAAGAGATACTTTCCCCTGAAAACCAGAGGAAGAGGAAGGATGATTGGGGACAACCACATCCTTGTCCCCAGTGAAGGACAAGCATCCTTCTTTCCTAAAAATGGCTTTGAAGCTAAGTAAGTAGTCCAGCCTGTGGGGTGGGGGCCAAGACATTCTTCACCCAACACCAAGCAGAGGTCAACCTTCAACCAACATAAGTTAAAGGTTCCGGTTAAAAGGAACTGGGAGGGTTCAGTGACGCTGGTAATAAGCAGTGAGCATCAAAGCACAATTCTCTAGGGGACATGCTCCTTTGTCCTGTGACCACGTCATTTCTTCTGAACTCAGACTCTTGCCGTGTGACACGAAGTCATTAGGCAGGAGTGTCTCTTTGGTGGGGATCTGCCTTCATATTATAATCAAAATGATGCCTTGTGTTAAGTTGGCATAGCAGCTGAGAGACTCTGAGAGAAAAGATCTGGATACAATATGAGCAGAGGTTCCAAGGAACTCTGGTTCCTGAGAGGATAAATTTAGAAGCCTGCAAACTAGTGAAGAGAAGGAAATTCTATACCAAATCAACAGTTCTCTAAAAACACCTTTTGAGGAAAGACACTGTTGAACCAAGAATCAAAATATAAGAAAGAGCTCTATTAATGGAGTGACCCCCTGGCCCTGACCACTTAATCTGGCTGTGCTTTTGGTTTCTTCACTGGGAATCAAAACAAAAGTTAACACTCTTAGAAACTCCACCACACACCAAGCTATCACACATCATCTGATGAATTCCGAATCGCACTTTCCCTCCAAAACTTAGCTTCTGGAAGCTCAATACCAGTAAACATAAAATCTCCTCACTATTTCAGCGACACTGGCTCCCAGAGTACATTATATGACAAACCCAGGTACCAGATTTAGCACTAAAACCTAACTTTGGTGTACACAAAGTGCCTGGAACACTGACAGCAGATGCTTATACACATATGTTATCACCTCCGGTCATCACACTGAACTTCTGATGTGTTCTCAGAGAAAGTCATTACTATGGTTATCAATCCTAACTTCCTTTTCACTGAATTCTCCAATAATTTGAAAGATATATAACCTACAAGAATGCAAGCAGGTTTATAGGGCTTAGGTTTCAACAGAGTTGAATGAATAGAAAGCATTTCCGCCCTGCATTCAATGACTCAACCAACATTTAACTAATCTGCTAAAGAAATCATCAAACAAACAAAACTGCCAAAACAGACAAAAGCTAAAGAAACTCCCCAACTAGCTTCAAATACAAAACTGATCTTTTCTTGTCGAGAAGGGCACTGGATTCAGCAGACGGGCCAATGAAAAGAGTCACTGAGCTGTTTCCTGTTACACAGGGCACTCCCTCATCTTCAGGCTCAGAAAAATACAAAGATAGAGCCTATTTTTTAGCTACTCAGCAATTTTGCTAACAGGCTGAATTCATCTACTACATACAAATAGGAGATGTGTTTAGGTACAAATCAGATTTTCAAGGTCAAAGGCGTACTTCAGGAGGGAGTATAACGTGAACTTTATAGATTACTTCTTCCCAAATGCTCTGCTAGCTCAGACATCACATCATATTAGTGTGCTTTAACATACACACTTCTGTAACAATATAAACATTCATGTATTTCTTTTCCTAAGAATCATTTTGCTTTTAATTTTATTTTTGGCTGTGCTAGGTCTTCACTGCTGCATATGGGCTTTCTCCAGTTGCAGCTAGGAGAGCCTACTCTCTAGTTCCAGTGTCTGGGCTTCTGTAGTTGCGGGCCACAAACTTAACTGCCCAACAAAAGGCACGTGACGTGGGGTCTTCCCGAATCAGAGATCAACCCACATCGCCTGCAATGGAGGGTGGATCCTTAATCACTGGGCCACCGCTCCTCTGTCCATGCGATTTCCCAGGCAAGAGGTACCTGAGTGGATTACCATTTCCTTCTGCAGGGGAAGGATCCCCTGCACACTGGCCGGTGGATTCTTGACCACTGCGCCACCCGGGAAGCCCCTAACCTCGTCTAGTGTTGACACCAATGTCAGATGGGCTTAAGTGTGCAGTGAGAAGGTAGAGCACTGAAAGACAGAAAGCAGGACCTGCATCCTGGAAGCCCCGCCCAGCACCCACTCTGCACCGTCCACCTGCAGACGCTGCCCACAGAGCAAGATCTCAGAGAAGCCCTCACTCATCTCAGCCCTGGAGCTGAACTCCTAAGGAATCAACACACAGCAAAACTAGCTGACAAGAGCAACATAGGATAGGAAACCATCAAAAAGAAAACAACAGAAATGGGATTAAACGTGTAAGTGGAGGGAGAGAGCCATGGATGGTGAACTCTTAGGACACTCACTCTCATGCAGGTACTTTTCAAAGAGTTTTATCCTCACAGCCCTAAGAGATCAGATGGTTTCACTCCCATTTTACAGATGAGTAAACTAAGCTGAAGCTCCAATGTTCACACCTGATGCAAAGAGCCAGCTTTTTGGAAAAGACCGTGATGCTGAGACAGACTGAGAGCAGGAGAGGAGGACAGCAGAGGATGAGATGGTTGGACGGCATCACCGATTCAGTGTACATGAACTCGGGCAAACTCGGACAGACAGTGAGGGACAGGGAGGCCTGATGAGCTGCAGTCCACGGGGTCACAAAGAGCTGGACATGGCTTAGTGACTGAACAGCAACAACAAACTGAGAGTCAGGAAAACATCAAACGGCTGGTAAGAGGGGGATCTAGGGCTCAAACTCAAGCAATCTTGCTCTGGAGCCTAGGAAGGCATTTGAGGGAGGTTCATGACAACACGGCCAGTCAGAAGTCACACCGAGCACAACAGCAGCTTGAAAACCCAAACTCGCCTTTGGTTCCTAGTGCAAAGCCTTCTAGGGAGGAGATCTCCCTCCTCAGCCTCCACCAAATTCTTCCCCCAACATCCCCATATTGCTTAAGAAAACCAGAGCCAGGGCTGTTGCTGCCCACCCAGAACCTGTGTAGCTGACTGGCGGTCTCCAAAGCCTGTTCACAGACAGTGCCCCCCACCTCCTGGGCCACCTTCCTCAGCTGTGCAAGAACATAGGTCCTGTCCCATATATACATATATATGTGGATATATACCCCATGTATATACATATATACATCCATATATACATACACAAATACACCCATATATACATACATATATATACTCACATATATACATACATATACAGTCATGTATATACCCATGTACATATACACATACACCCATATCTACATACATATATACACCCACTGATATATATACACACCTATTTATATATGTACACATACATATATATACACTCATATGTATACATATGTACATATATACACACACCTATCTATACACATACCTATATGTACATACATATATACACACCCATCTACACATACCTATATATACACCCCATATATATACATATACACACCTATATATACATACACGTATATACACATCTATATATGTATACATACATACACCCATATATATACATATATATATACACACACACACCCATATATATATACAAATACATTATTTATATACACACACACACACACACACACACATACCCTATATAAATACACACACACAAACATATATATTGTGTGGACCTGCATGCTCAGTCGTGGCCAACTCTCTATAACACTAGGGACTGTAGACCACCAGGTTCCTTTGTCCATAGGATTTTCCAGGCAAAAATACTGGAGTGGGTTGCCACTTCCTCCTCCAGGGGATCTTCCTGACCCAGGGATTGAACCTGTGACTCCTGTGTCTCTTGTATTACAGATGAATTCTTTACCACTGAGCCACTGGGGAAGTCTTATACATATACACACCCATATATATATACATACATATATATACACACAGCCATATATACACATACATATATATACAGACCCATAATATACATGCATATATATACACATGCATACACATACATATATTTACACACCATATAAATATATATATATCCATATATACACACCTATATACATATATACATATGGAACTAACAACCAAAAAAGATGTCCTTTTCATTATAGGGGACTGGAATGCAAGGAGTCCAGTAGGAATGTAGGAGGTCAAGAGATACCTGAAGTAACAGGCAAATTTGGCCTTGGAGTACAGAATGAAGCAGGGCAAAGGCTAACAGAGTTTTGCCAAGAGAACACACTGGTCATAGCAAACACCCTCTTCCAACAATGCAAGAGAAGACTCTTACCCATGGACATCACCAGATAGTCAACAGTGAAATCAGACTGATTATATTATTTGCAGCCAAAGATGGAGAAGCTCTATACAGTCAGCAAAAACAAGACCAGGAACTGACTATGGCTCAGATCATGAACTCCTTATTGCCAAATTCAGACTTAAATTGAAGAAAGTAGGGAAAACCACTAGACCATTCAGGCATGACCTAAATCAAATCCCTTATGATTATACAGTGGAAGTGACAAATAGATTCAAGGGATTAGATCTGATAGACGGAGTGCCTGAGGAACTATGGAATGAGGTTCGTGACACTGTACAGGAGACAGGGATCAAGACCATCCCCAAGAAAAAGAAATGCAAACAAGCAAAATGGTTATCTGAGGAGGCCTTGCAAACAGCTGAGGAAAGAAGAGAAGCTAAAGGTGAAGGAGAAAAGGAAAGATATACCCATTTGAATGCCGAGTTCTAAAGAATAGCAAGGAGAGATAAGAAAGCCTTCCTCAGTGATCAATGCAAAGAAATAGAGGAAAACAACAGAATGGGAAAGAGTAGAGATCTCTTCAAGAAAATTAGAGATACCAAGGGCACATTTCATGCAAATAGGGGTACAATAAAGGACAGAAATGGTATGGACCTAACAGAAGCAGAAGATATTAAGAAGAGGTGGCAAGAATACACAGAAGAACTATACAAAAAAGATCTTCATGACTGAGATAACCACGATGGTGTGCTCACTCACCTAGAGTCAGACATCCTGAAATGAGAAGTCACGTGGGCCTTAGGAAGCATTGCTATGAACAAAGCTAGTGGAAGTGATGGAATTCCAGTTGAGAAATTTCAAATCCTGAAAGATGATGCTGTGAAAGTGTTGAACTCAATATGCCAGCAAATTTGGAAAACTCAGCAGTGGCCATAGGACTGGAAAAGGTCAGTTTTCATTCCAATCCCAAAGAAGGGCAATGCCAAAGAATGTTCAAACTACTGCACACTTGCATTCATCTCACACGCAAGCAAAGTAATGCTCAAACTTCTCCAAGTCAGGCTTCAACAGTATATGAACCGTGAACTTCCAGATGTTCAACCTGGATTTAGAAAATGCTAAGGAACCAGAGATCAAATTGCCAACATCCGCTGGATCATAGAAAAAGCAAGAGAGTTCCAGAAAAACATCTATTTCTGCTTTATTGATTATGCCGAAGTGTTTGACTGTGTGGATCGATTCCACACAGAATTTTCCAAACTGTGGAAAATTCTGAAAGAGATGGGAATACCAGACCACTTGACCTGCCTCCTGAGAAATCTGTATACAGGTCAAGAAGCAAGTTAGAACAGGGTGTGGAACAACAGACTGGTTCCAAATTGGGAAAGGAGTTTGTCAAGGCTGTATATTGTCACTCTGTTTTTTTAACTTATATGCAGAGTACATCAGGTGAAATCCTGGGCTCGATGAAGTACAAACTGGAATCAAGACTGTCAGGAGAAATATCAATAACCTCAGATATGCAGATGACACCACCTTTATGGCAGAAAGTGAAGAACTTAAGAGTCTCTTGATGAAAGTAAAAGAAGAGAGTGAAAAAGTGGCTTAAAACTCAACATTCAAAAAACAAAGATCATGGCATCCAGTCCCATAACTTCATGGCAAATAGATGGGGAAACAGTGGAAACAATGGCTGACTTTATTTTGGGGGGCTCCAAAATCACTGCAGATGGTGACTGCAACCATGAAATTAAAGGATGCTTACTCCTTGGAAGGAAAGTTATGACCAACCTAGCAGCATGTTAAAAAGCAGAGACTTTACTTTGCAAACAAAGGTCCACCTAGTCAAAGCTATGATTTTTCTAGTAGTCATGTATGGATGTGAGAGTTGGACTGTAAAGAAAGCTGAGCGCCAAAGAATTGATGCTTTGAACTGTGGTGTTGGAGAAGACTCTTGAAAGTCCCTTGGACTGCAAGGAGATCTAACTAGTTAATCCTAAAGGAAATCAATCCTGAATATTCTTTGTAAGGCCTGATGCTGAAATTTGGCCACCTGATATGAAGAAGTGACTCACTGGAAAAGACCCTGATGCTGGGAAAGACTGAAGGCAGGATGAGAAGGGGATGACAGAGGATGAGGTGGTTGGATGGCATCACTGACATGACGAACTTGAGTTTGCCCAAGCTCCAGGAGTTGGTGATGGACAGGGAAGCTGGCGTGCTCCAGTCCATGGGGTCACAAAGAGTCGGACATGACTGAGGGACTGAACTGAACTGATATATGTACACACATACCTATACATACACACTCATATATATACTTAAATACACACCCATATACATATATATACACACCCTTATATACATATATATATATACACAGCCATATATATATGTATATATACATATACCTATATACACACATATATATACACACACACAGACATATATATACACACATACCCAACCATCTGCTAAAGCAGCCTCTCCCCAAAATGGCTCCAGCAGCCCATATCCCTTTTCAAAGATTTAAAATCCACCCACACTGGTGGGAAACATAATTATCTTCACATTTGCACTTTCCCTCGTCTCTTTTTTGCAAGTCTCTGCAAAATACTTATCAACCACCTGACTTGATCATAATAGAGAAAGCCTAAAAGGGCAGTTTTCTTCACCTCTTCTAGACAGAAGAGGTTAATCTAGTCTGAGTTTCTTGGCACATTTGCGGTCCGAGAGGCCCTGACAAACTCCCCATCCAGAGGAATCATCTGGGGAGGGTGAGATGAAATGCAGATTCCCAGACCCTGCTCCCAGGGTCAGAAGGGGTGAGTGGAGCAGCCCCGGGAACTGGCACTTGCCTAGGACTCCTGCGGATTATGAGGGAAGGCGGTTTACCGGAACTGAGCCAGGCACATGGCAAAAACCAACCAAGGAGACTTTGAATTTCAGCTGATGAGTAGAAAATATCTCACTACCTCAACACGCGATTAGCAAAAAGCAGTGCTTAAGGGGTTGCTCATATCTTCAATCGCTTTCTTGCTGAGGGACACAGCTTTTATTCCTCGTATCCATTCGACAAGACTTGAGTAAGCAAAGTGTGTGTGAACTCACATACAAGTATTGTGCTCTGTGAAAATTGGCAAAGACAGGTTTTGCTTGCATTGGACGTCACCTGTGGAACCAGGACCACGTCCGGGCCAGGCCCCGCGTGCTCAGCGCTGGTCAGTGAGGGTGTGAGGTTCATGGTAAAGGATGCGGCTTTTCAAAAAGCTCCCATCCAAAGTGTTACACAGAGCAGACTGAGGCTGAAATGTTTGCAGTATGTTTTGCTAGTACTGACTGTGGAAAAGTTTTATTCTCTCCAGATTTTGTTTCAGAGGGCAGCAAAGAGAAAAGTCCAGGAGATGCTTGTAGTAAGAACCTAAGTTGATGGTTCGAATTAAGCAATCTGGTACTTCTCCACAGACCTGATGACCTCTGGATCATCCTTGTTTCTTTTTGTTCTCTGTAGGCTTGTTTTTAACAAACCTGAAGGGAAACCCCCAGCTGACAAACACTGGGTGGGCCACCATTCCCTCCCCATGTTCAAAGTGCAGAAATGTTAACCCAGAACTTTCTTTCACTTCTAACAGGGCTCCCAATTTCAAAACCAGGTTTTGTTGCTCATGTTCTAAAGCTCTCCACAAAAATTCCTGTAGTGGTAACAATGAAAGAGCTAAATACCCCAGTGGAAATGAAGCCTGCAGGTCATAGTACTTTTGTAACATAAAAGGTATTTTCTACCTAAGCTAAAAGGCTGAAACACCTAACTTTCACCCGACAACCAAAAATATGTGGAATACCACACCTCTTTGAAACGGGAGGAAAACAGTGTAATAATGGGAATAAGAAAGACCAAGAAAGGCAATCCAAAGGTGTCAACCTTCTTCGAGAAAATTAACACACTCTGAGAACACCCACACCCTACATGTCCCATGAGAAAATGATGGCCAATAAATACAATGTGACTTGGACAGTGAGATGCAGATGTAACCACTTGTGAGCTAGTGTGTGGGGCCACGACACGAGACATTATAACTGAATGTAAATGCACAGAACATGAACCGCGGTTGTTTAGTCGCTAAGTTGTGTCCCACTCTTTTGCGACCCCGTGGACTGCAGCCCGCCAGTGGAATTCTTCAGGCAAGAATACTGGACTGGATTGCCACTTTCTCCTCCAGGGGATCTTCCCAACCCAGGGATGGAACCTGAGTCTCCTGCACTGGTAGGTGGATTCTTTACTACTGAGCCACCAGGGAAGCCCAGAACATGAATAACTGCTGCTAATGCTAGAGATGCTAACTGACAGCAGATATTAACACACGAGAAAGCGTCACAACATCCTCTCCCAAACTCAAAACCCCATCATCAGCAACTGCCCTGGTTCACTGACAGCAGGTTTTGAAAACTTGACATTCTTCCCAAATATGAACCCCAAATAATATTACACTCATCTCATGTGTTTGACTCTTCTCTTCCTCTTCAACATTAGCTCCTGTAGAGGCATTTAAAGAACTACCTGACTTTAAGGGAAGTCAAACACTAAACTAAAATGATCATTTCAATTACCTGAACTTAAGTCAATTAGCTATGAGTTGAAAATATTTCAAATCAATTTAATACATAAAAATGATAAACTGGTATGAAGTACACAATAAATTGTCACATAAACTGTCTATAATAAGAATCACCATAATCCTAACAATAATTTAACTGTACTAAAGTGAAAAGAGTGAATCTCTAACATTTTGTCTCCAGGACTGAGGAAAGAAAACAATACACACAGAAAAATCTGAGATAATGAGAAATAAAGTGCCATTAAGATTGCTGTCACTTTCAAAAGTCAATATCCAGAGAGGGATAAAAAATCAAAACAAAACCAAAAAATTAAAAAACCCCAAAATTCAAGAAAGATCAAGAGACCGAATGAATTTTGACCAATAACACCAGGTAAACAATATTCAACAGATTTTTTTTTTTTGTAATATGTAAGGTCTGGAAAAATGGACAATCAATTTTCCGACGTGCTTCCTAACGCTAACTAATTTTCATTAATCCCAATGAAAGCACTCAGGAAAGTAAGAACAAGAGCTGCCATGAGCTGATTTACATTTCTCTGCTATAAAACCAGAAGTGGATATCCAAAGAAAAAGATCAATAATGAGGAAAGACTGTCAAAACGTTAAATACACACTAGACGCTGCTCATCATTCTTTTTAAGAATTGGGACATTGTAGGGTCTGTTGGATTAAGCAATAAAGATGTTAAGAGGGACGAAACCAAACCACAGGTACATCTTAATGCCTCAGCTAGTTTCTCCATCTATAAAAATCAGGACACTCTTAACTGCTGTCTGTTAGCTGTAAAGCACTCTGGAAGTGCAGACTGCTAAATAAATTATGACTGCCGAAGAATTCTAACCATAATGTGCTAAATAATGATGAGGAAACACGGACTTTGAACTTTACCACTTTTTTTTTTTTTTTCCCCCAAATTAACTGCGTAAACAAGACTCTAATCTCTCATAGTATTAGGCTTAGTATGGTGTTAGGTAACAAGCTCTAGGGATTCAAAAAATCACTGAAGGGATCTTGTTTTTCCAACAGCTGTTGATTCAACTTTATAGGCAGTAATGAAAATAAGTTTACATCCTACTTCAGTAACTGCTGAAATACCACCATGACACCTGTGTCCACATTTTGGCTAATTCCAACTAGAGGCCATTCTACCCAAAATTCTAGTAGAAGTGTAAATCTACTAAGCAACCACTTTTTTCAGAATTTCCTTTTATTTTAGATTGACTTTGAAATCCCAAACCATGCTTATGTTTTAAACTATTTTCTGGGAATTAGGATTTTTAGCTAGAATCACTGTTCTCTGCCCCTTCCAATCTCTTGGACTATAATATTTATTAGATGATAGGCCTATCAAAGAACACAGTGTTTTTTTAAGACTTGTTTAATGAGGAAAGAGGATAAAGATACTGGCACCAATTCTATAACCTTCCAAACTTTCTAGGCCTATGGTGGTTGACCATGTCATAAAATTTAAAATCTAAACCAGGAAAGCTAACATGATTGTATGACTCATCTCTAACACCTTTTTTCCCATATACATCTGAAATAACTGCCAAGTGCTAGGAAACTGAAAAACAAACAAAAGACCCAAAGAATTTTAAATCACAGGAAGATGACAAAACCTTAACGATCAAATGCATTTTAATTCCTCCTCACTGAAAATATAATATCTGAAAAATATAGTTTTTTAAGTCCACAAGCTAATCAAACTTCTGCTTATGAAGTGTATTGTTCTGTGAATTATCTGGATGATTATAAATAAAATGAAGCTATGAAGAACAGTTTAAACCAGGGGCCCCTAACCCCTGGGATGATCTGCAGTCAAGCCAATACAGTAGTAGAAATAAAGTGCACAATAAATGTAAGGCACCTGCATCATCCTGCAACCATTACTCCCCCAGTCCATGGAAAAACCGTCCTCCATGAAACCGGTCCCTTGTGCCAAAAAGACTGGGGACTGCTGGTTTAAACACCACTAAACAAACAGGTCTGCTGCTGATGCTGCTAAGTCGCTTCAGTCGTGTCCGACTCTGTGTGACCCCATAGACGGCGGCCCACCAGGCTACCCCATCCCTGGGATTCTCCAGGCAAGAACACTGGAGTGGGTTGCCACTTCCTTCTCCAATGCACGAAAGTGAAAAGTGAAAGGGAAGTCGCTGAGTCGTGTCTGACTCTTCGCGACCCCATGGTCTGCAGCCTACCAGGCTCCTCTGTCCATGGGATTTTCCAGGTAAGAGTACTGGAGTGGGGTGCCATTGCCTTCTCCAACAGGTTTACATTCTGTTTATTATATATTTGAGGAGATAGTCATGTCCAATTACTATTTTAAGGAAAACCTAAACATCTGTGAAAGAAACCAAAGTAAAGGGTATGATTCACATTAAAACGCAAATATGTAATTCTGTCCTGTTAACAACCAAGACCTCAAATACCAGTTTTAGTGACTCATATTAATTTAATTGTGACATTAGCTTGTATAATCAGAGATGTAAAAAGACCACTGTGTTCCAAACATAATTTCGCACCAGCATCTCATTTCATGAAACTATTAGTCAAGACGAGAGCCTCTGAATGAATTTACATTTGATTCGTTTCACTTATTTAAGAATGCTGAATAATTAAGACAGCTGAAACACGAGGAAAGTGAAGCAGGCACACTGGGCAGTGCTGCAGCCGTTGGCCCCTGCCCGCTCCCGGGGGACCCCGGATTCAGAACCATCAGGACTGCGAGTACCTTCCAGGCGGAGCCACATCAGCCTCCCCTTCACAGCTATGACAGAGGCCACACAGAGCTCGCCCGGGTTCCTGGGGTTCACGGCTTCAAGCTTCATGTTCTTCGTGAATCCCCGACTGAACGATGTCTGGAAGAGAAAGAGAACGGACACTGAGCCAACAGATGCCACAACGAGAAAACGCTCAGTGAGAGCGGAGCCAGCTGGCGCAGCAGAAATGCACACACATGCACACGCAAGCAAATGCACACACATATATGTGCACATGCATGCAAGTGCACAGATAGTACTAAGAGAGGTGAGTTCACACACTTATTTCCCCATCACCCATGAGGAAAGAACCACACATTCTTCATTTGTGTCCCAGAAAAGATATCTCTGCTTGGCTCACAGCAGGTGCCTAATAATACCCGAATGAGTGAGAGGATGAGTCCGTTCTCATTTCCCAGCTCTGTGTGCATCCCTCCGACCCCAGGATCACTGTGACACCAATCACTTCTCTTCCCTGTGCTCCTCAGTCATATCACACTGGGTACATTTCAGGGTGAAAGGAGGCCGCAATCTCCACCTGGCATCACCTCCTTCAGCACGACGTCTGTCCTCCAGTTTGTTTTTGTTGTTGTTGTTATTTTTTAACTAATTATTTACTTTGCAATATTGTATTGGTTTCGCCATATGTTGACTTGAATCCGCCATGAGTGTACACGTGTTCCCCATCCTGAACCCCCCTCCCACCTGCCTCCCCATCCCATCCCTCTAACTGCAGGTCTGCTGGTGCTGACCTCCCGGTTTCCTTTTATCTGAAATGGTCCTTATTTTCCCTTTGATCCTTTTGTTTATTTTTATTTACTTTTGAAGTTCACTTTTAAAAATACACATAGAGGGAAATCCATTCTTTTCAGTGTGATGTCCTAGGAAGGCAGGACTGTCAGATGAACGCATGCAATCATGCAGCCATAATCACGGTCAAGACATAGAACAGGGCCGTCACCTGCAAAGAGGCCTGGCACTGGGACCCTGGCAATCAATCCCTCCAGGACCCCCAACTCCTGGACCACTGGATCTATTTTCTGTTACTGTAATTCCGTCTTCCTCTAACACCATCTAAGGAGACTGCTGTGCTCGGGAGCCTTGCGAGTCTGGCCTTTTTCACTAAGCAAAGTGTTATTTGAGAATCAGTCATGCTGCCACAGGACTGGCACCTCATTCTACTTCATGCTGACTGGTATCCACAGAAGAACCACGGTTTGTCTATCCATCTACCAGCTGGAGGGCAGCTGAGCGGTCTCCAGGCTTTGGTAGTTGTGAACAAAGCCATGACGAACGTTCAAGGACAAGCTTTTGTGTGAACGTAAGTTCACTAATATGCTCAGGCTGCCACAGCAAATACCACAGGCTGGGAAACTCAAACAAGAGAAATACTGACTCGTGGTTCTAGCAGCTAGAAATCCAAGATTAAGTCGTCAGCAAGGTGAATTTCTTCTGAGGCCTCGCCATCTTCTCCATGTCTTCACTCTGTCTTCCTGCCATGCATGGGGTCTGTGTCCTCATCTCCTTTTCTTATAAGGACACACGTCATGGTGGATAAAGGCCCATCCACAAGACCTCACTTTACCTAGTTACTTCCCTAAATACTCTAACTCCAAGTAGTCAACATTTCGAATTAGGAGTTGAGAATTAGGACTGTAACACATGAATTCTGGGGGGACAAAATTCAGTCTCTAACACTAAGGTCTCATGTCTCTAGGGAAAGAAGGATTGCAGGGCCATAAGATAAATGCAAAAGTCTGTAAAAAAAAAAAAAATGGGATGAGCACTCCTGTGCGCCTTTCTTCCAGGCACCTGCCTCCCTCCAGAATCTGCCTGCTTATGTTCATTCTCCACATCTCTCAGGTGCCTGTTTTGGTATTCCGTCCAGGATTTACAGTTGCTGTCTGCAGGAGGATCAAGTCAGTACGAGCTTACTCAGCCAATACTAGAAGCAACACTCCCTCCTAATATTTCAAAATAAATATGAAACTTTCCCCAAATTACCCACTACTTACAAGTTTTTTATCTGAAGTTACAATATTGAATAAATATATCTAATCTGAAATACATAAACTGAGATAAACAGGTTCCTATAAGTAAGAGAGATTACATCTTGATGTGACTTGTAGAAGGAAAACAAGGTAATTCATATTTCCATGTTTGTTTTTTTTTTAATGGACGTTAAGTTGAAAATGCAATTAAAGCTTTATGTTACCAGAACTAAATTATCCAATGTGTGTGTTAAGAAACCCATTTGCTCCTTTCCTTTATGTTTCTCTGGAAATAAGGAAATTCTGGGTTGGCTGTTTTTCTGCAAGTCATCCTGCCAGGTTCATGACTATTAGGTATTAAGCTTCTTTTTGATGACATGATCTGATAGTCTGCCTGAAAAGTCTCTTAAGTCAGTTAAAATGCATTTTATCCTACTTAATAAGGGAAAGCTACAACCGTATAACCTACTTTCATTTTAGCTCACTGCAGGAGGGTAATTTATAAAGGACCAATTGCAAAACTGTTACCTGTGACTTTATTCTACTAAGTATTTGGCTGTGTCGATCCATCTCAGAACCATCTCGGATTTTCAAACATCCCCAGGGCAATATCTTCCACGCACCCACTTCCGCATTACCCCTCCTCTAGTACACACAAGATGTGCGATTAAAAAATGAATTCACAATAAGCATGCCATTCAAGAGCATGTGCAGCCTGCTAACATCGTCCAGCAAGGTCCCAATAATGCAACGCACGAGCCACCAGGCAGATACCCACGTTGTCGATTAAATAAACAGACAACCAGACACAAAGTTGGGGGGGGCACCTTGATAACAAGTGCATTCCTAATTAAAACACCAGTGTTTTCATTAATACAGATCTCATCTTGGTATGCTGAATCCTGAAACCTCAGAGGCCACCTGGGGACACAGCTCCTAACTCCCCATAAAGATCCATTTGAACAACGGCTGGCAGAGGGCAGATAAAAAGATGCCTTGGGGGAAGCATGTTGTCCTAGAAGAAATAACTTGCCGAATCCAGAACGAGACGGGGACGTGAAGGTTTTCTTTCCATGGCTACAAAGTTGGGGAAGGACGATCTCCCATCTGGAAGAAAGCATGGCCTCAGAAGGGTCAGAGGATGTGATGAAGAGTTTCCACAATTAAATGAAAGGCAATGAGGCCAGTAGATTCCATGACTAGTGGTATCAACACAGCACAGAGTCCAGTAAGACTCCAATGGACTTAACACGCCTTCAAGGCTGACCAGCTGCTGTCCTCTGCTGGCTGGTCACACAGCTGTCTCCATACCCACCCCCACACACACACATACACACACACCGTACAGCTCTGTCAATGCCGTGAAAGGCAACGTCACCCGGTAGGAGTTCACCGGATCACGTACGGAGCCCTGATTTCTAGCCCTGCCACAGATGTGTTTCGGTATTTATTAGCACAAGCTGACCTCGTCATCAACCTACTTAATTTCCCCAAATCTGATTCTGATTTATGCTCAGTATTGAGCCTCTCTCTATTAAGCCAGCTCTTCCCAACAGAAAGGGCTGCCAACCGAGTCCCTGGAGAATGAATTATCCTGAGGCAGCAATGAATCAGCAGCTCTAGGAGCACGTGCTGGAAAACACGGCTTCGGTGTGGGAGCGTGACACTCTGCAGTAGGCACACTCCCCAGCGGGAGGGCCAGGTCTTCATTCTTAGCATAAACAATGAACTTTCGTAACTAAATGCATGTTCAACTTATGAGGCTAAACCTTTGTGTCTCATTCTCAAGGTGGAGATGATTCACATCCCTTTTCAGTTTCTATGTTTCAATGAATAGTTTATAAACTATTTTGTACAAGAAACTCCTATAACTAAGCAAGTACACATGTTTGAACACACACACAGTTACTTCATGTGTCACTGTGCCAAAAAGCTCTATCTGAATAGGTAGCTTAAAGTAAGCACAGCAGAAAAGTGTTGGATTTAGTACCTCATTACTTTAATCCAATAAAGAAATTTAAGAACATAATTTAACATTATGTCTCAGGAGCAGAGAATCTGCTACTCCATGAACTTATCAATATTATACTCCATGGACTTCCCTGGCAGTCCAGTGGTTAAGACACCACACTCCCAATGCAGGGGGCACAGGTTCGATTCCTGAGCTGGGAACTACAATCCCACATGCCACACTCTGTTGTTGGTTAGGTGCTCAGTTGTGGCTGACTCCTTTGCAACCACATGGACTGTAGTCTGCCAGGCTCCTCCATCCATGGGATTTCCCAGGCAGGAATACTGGAATGGGTTGCCAGTTCCTTCTCCAGGGGATCATCCCAACTTAGGGACTGAAGCCGCATCTCCAGCATTGGCAAGTAGATGCTTTACCACTGAGCCATAAGGGAAGCCACAGTTAACTGGGGCCCTGGTGGCTGGCTGTGCACCAAAATCTGTCCCCCTCCTGCCAGCGTCCAGGCTCAAGGTGGGGGAGCAGTCGCCCGACCAGGGCACACTTCCCACTCTCGTGGCATCATGCCACCGAGTGACTAGTTCTCCACAATGGAAGGTGACAGAAGTAATACGTAACATGCGTCAGTATCAAACTCAGCATCTGGAACCAAGGTTCTTCTCTCCTGGCTCTCCCTTTCCTGTCTGCTCACTAGACTCAGCTGGCCAAGCCAAGCACAAGCCTAGCCCAAAGCTCAGCACAAGGAGAACCACCTGCTGATTGGTAACAACCTGGACCATCCACCGGGGAGAGAGAAACTTAACGACATGTTTCATCTCCAGTCTGCTACAACAGCCCAGCATCGCCCCAACCCGATACAAGGGCGGAAAAAAACCAACATGAAGTTTAGGATCCTGCGGTGCAGGGTGACACTCTAAGCCCACCACGGTCAATAAACAGGAAGCAACTTACACAGCGTGTGCAACTCAAGGTGGGTAACATACATGAGAAAACGAGCAGCATGCAGTAGGCATCTTACGTTTCTGAAGCAGAAGGGAGGTGCCTCCTCGGTCCCGTGCTGTTTGTGATAGTCTGCCCAGTCGAAGTCCTGGCCGGAGTAACCTGCGTGACAAAACACAGATCCAACCTGTCAACTGTGCCCCGTCTCAGACCAAACAAGAGCGCTGCAGGGCGTTAGGGTTAAGGTACGAAGGGGGGCAACTTTAGCTCCGCTCAAAAGGTGAGGCTCTTTCTCAAGTGTGACAACACATCGTATCTTATGAGGGTTGAATGAAACACTGTAGAAAGTGTAAAGCTCCAAATACAGGTAAGGTACACCACATCACCATAATTCAGGGCCTGAAATCAGATGAAGGGGGGTATCTGCCCACATCATCACAGGCCGAGAGGAAGATCTGCTTTGGGGAGAACAGATGAGAGTGTCACACGAAACACATGTGCACGGGACGCTGTGCAAGAATACAGGAACGTGCCTCCATATCAGCTCTGAACTCCCGTGAGCTCACATCGCGACATCTTCAGGGAAACCACAAGATTCTATCAGAAAACACCGCTAGAGAGGAATAATCTTTAAGGAGCAGCAGAAGGTAAGACAAACAGCAAAAGATTAAGTTGAGATTGTAGCAAGAAAGCCTCCACAGATCTGGACAGGGGGAGGAATATTCATCAATTGCCTTTGAATTGATGAAAAAGGAAGGAAAATGAGGACCCGAGAAGGTGGGCCTCTCTGGGGGAAGTTTTGTGGGCACATCTGAGATGCTGAGGAGTTTGAGAACCAACTATTCATATGTACTAAATTTAATGTGTTTCTTTATTCATTTCATCTGGGGGTGGGGAGAGCTACATAATTATACTATATATATATATATATAGACCCATCATGACCACCAGGACAAGACCTGTGAGAAGTTTAAAACGTATAACAAAAAATGTTGAGTGTATGACTGAATGTAGGGAGGAAAATATCTCTTAATGTGAGTGTCATCTGCATTTCCTATAAACACAGGAAGACAACTAGAAAAAAAAAAAACACAGCACCAATCAGGATTAACTGAAAGTGTACAAATGTCCCTATAACCATCATTTTCAGTTCTCTCTTCATGGTCCAAGTATATATAAAATAAATCTATAAGGGATTTCTTAAGTATATTCTTAACCCAAGCCCCCTGATTTCTTTGCCCTGTATCATCATAAATTCTGCACCTGCAAATTCACTTAACGTGGGGAATTCTGTTACTAAATCCCACAGCTGCAGAGACTACAGAAATTCCCACATTGAAGAAACTCAAGATACTGTTTGCTTCCAACTTACATGTGTACAAAATAGTATACTTTTCATAAGTAAGCTCCAGTTACTCAACTGTTTTAAAGATGAGGGTGAGGGTTAACCAAGAAGGCAGCCATCCTCCTGGTCTGGGGACTGACCCTTGACCCTCCCCTGCCCACGGTCCATGGCAGAGCCTCTCCCCGCCCACCTTGCTCCTGAGACGTCCCTACAATGAGTGACAGTTCCTCAAGCAAGAAGATGAGACGTCTCAGAGTCCTAAGATGCTGGGAACTCTGCAGCTAGTTATGAAGACGCTCTGCACGTTCTTCCACGTGCCCTTCCCCCAGAGCTGCCCCTCCAGCCAGAGGGCTCTGGCACTAGAGGTTTCTGGAAGCATCCAAATCAACTTTCTTCTGACTATTCATAAACAAAACGAAATGTGTCTTAAGTAAGGTACTGCCGAGTTTCTTTACCATCAAGGTAATCTTCCACTTCGAGTATTTTCTCTGGGACTGTTTTGGATCAAATCCTTGCATGAATATATAAGAATGGAAGAATTTACTAAAAGACGCCTAAAAGCCGGTGAGAAGTCACTAAAAGCTGGTGAGACATCCCCTCACTTAACAAAAAGTACTGAACCAGGAAGGAGAACTAGATTAAGACCCAGTTCTAACGGGACTGGAATGAACCAAGGTCAGAGTAAATTAAGTCTTCTATACCTGACTTTCCCTACCTGCTAACCCACAAAAGGAAGAAACGATCGTCAAAGTCTCCTCGGGTGGTGGTTTAGTGGTTAAGTCGAGTCCAACTCTTGCCACCCCATGGACTGCAGCCCGCCAGTCACCCCACCCACTGGATTTTCCCAAGAATGCTGGAGTGGGTTGCCATTTCTTTCTCCAGGGGATCTTCTGAACCCAGGGACTGAGCCCGCACCTTCTGCACTGCGGGTGGACTCTTTACTGACTGAGCCACCAGAGAACCCCAAGTCTCCTCTAGCTGTAGCATTACCTGCCTCGGAGTCACTATTACTACTTATGACTGCCACTTAGGACACTCTCCCCTCCCTCTGTGGTGAATTTCCATCTCTTCTCCTAGAGAAGAGTGCAACGGGTTGAAGAGAGGTTACACAGCAAGACATTCCCCAGAAGAGCTCGCAGCCGAACAGCTGGAGACAAGCTGAGCCCTGCCACAGAAGGGCCCTGCTTGTTCAGGGCCAGGGCGGACTGGCTGTGTTAAAATCAAGATCTCCTTTCGTTCCATTTCTCTTCCCTGGACCTCTGCTGCACTCTGGGTTAGTTTGTGAGCAAAGGAAAATCTCATCAAGATCGTGGGATAAAGGGAGAAGGGAGAAATGGGGGGCGGGGGGAGCTATTATAAATGAATAGCAAACCATTTTCTGAAATAACGTCAAATTTAGGTATTCTGTTTGGTTAGCATCTTGTTCAGATAAAACTTTCCAACTTAACAGATCACCTCTACTCCTCGTACAGGCACTTTTACCTGGGTGTTTTATCACATTCATAACCACCAACTTCTAATGGATTTCAATCCTCTCCATAAACGCTGGACTCAAAGTTTCTTGGACCTGCATCAGTCCTTCTATACCCAGTTGCCAAGACTCTGTGGGGAGCGATTTTTATTCTACTAATTTCAGGATATATCCAAGTTTTGCTGGGTACCCGAGCAATAAGCCGTTATCCTGCCCCCAGAACTCCTTTCCTTGAACATTTGAACAGCTTCAACTTCTCCTCCTTCTCTTAAGAGACCTTCATTCACTGTCTCACTTGAAATTCTTCTCCTTTGGACTGATAATGAGCTCGCTTTGTAAGGCATTTTTGTGACAGCTCAGAAAATAACTGCTACATTAAAAAACAAACTGCTGTGGCTCTTATAATAGAGACAACAGGGGTCAATTATACTCATTAATCAACAAAGACAGAACAAGAAGTACTAAGGCTTAACTGCAGCCAGGAAAGCATGTTTTAAACCCAGGAGGGAGGAAAATAGCAGAGAGGAAAAGAAAATAAAAGGAAATCAAAACCCCCTGGGCTATTAAATTTTGCAATAAGCTCCCATCAGAGACTGTTGAACCTCCACCACTAGGGTTATTTAAGCTTTAATTAGTGTTTATTCTGTATGAAGTTCCAACTGTTACAGGTCCAGAAGGAAACGGGTCGATGACCCATTTCCTTATGATACAAATTAATTGACATAAAACAGCTCCACTTGCTAACATTTACTACTGGCTGTGCAAGTGGACAATTCTTCTGAAATAGAACTTAGCAGTAAAAACGTCCATGAACGTTGACACAACAATTTCATTTCTGGGAATGTAGCCCATAAAAACAAACCCCCTCAAACTTATAAAATGTGATTCATGAAGATGCAGTGGCATTATTAGTGATAATTCTGAGGATAAAAAAAATACTTTTATATCCAAAAACAGAAAATGATATGAAACTTAGCTGAGTCCGTGGAAATTCATGCAGGCATGAAAACTGAATCTAGTTTATTTAAAACAAAAAGTCATGAAAAAATGATTATTGTGAGTTTAGATGAAAAGACTGCTGTAATTATATACAGAATTATCACACTGACATTAAAATATGCAAAGAAAAGGACTAGAAGAAATGTAAGAAAAACTTACTAGGAAACATCAAAATCATTATCTGAGTGGTAGGACTTCTGGATACTTTTTCTTTTACCTCTTTGCGTTTTCTAAATTTTCACTCATGTTCATGAATTATTTCAATAATAAAAACATGTTGAAGGCACAGCATCTTTGCTCTATTTTAAAAGATAATCAAAGCACCAACCAATTCAGTAATACAATGTGTCAGCCTTCCACTTCTCCTTTACTAACAGAATCTGGACTGTATCCAATTACAAGAGAAAGTTACCTCTCTCACCACCGCAGGAAGTGAACCGTGACAACCCTGAGGCAATCATGGCGTCTTCTGTCCCTTGCCAGTGACTTGGGATGGGGGGGAAGGGCAAGGCTTTAAAAAAATATTTCTCTCTCTCAAAAAAAATTTTTTAAAGGGACCACAGTGGTAAAAGCTCCTATTCTGTGTTTTTTAAAAAGAGCAATCCCTGCCTTTGAAATCCACCACCTCCCTCCATATTTTTAGTTGACATTCATTTTCACAACCTTTCAAGCTGCCAATCTTGAAAATTTACACATTCATTTCCAATTTAATTAATCTGTTTTTACATTCATGGAATAGCGCAGAAAAAGAAAAAAGAAAAACAAGGAAAGATGGGGGAGGGAAACAAGTAAGTCCAGTTAGTATAAACACCAGCCTTATCCAAAGTCCTTATCTTTTAGAATAAATGTTGAGAAGTATTTAATGCATGGAAGGTCACAGTGTGACATGCACACTCCTAAGTCGGGAGTCAGGCTCAAAGTGTTATTCTGATTCATAAACAATGTTAGGAGATATAGATATGTCCCCAGGATGGAGTCTGATATCGTATAAACGTCAACTGTCAAAGGCGAAACTAGCTTAAGAATCTTAAAGAACAAAGTAAATTCAGGGATAAGTGAGCAAGAGGGATGCTTAGCTTGCAACAATCAGGAATGTTTTCAGATGTTAAAAATCCACCCAAAGAGTGGGGAGACCTGATGGCGACCGGGATGAGCACGGTCATGATGGTATCTAGTCAGATCTTGAGAATATGGACTGGATTCAATATGGACTGGATTCACGACAGATCACATGGGGGTGTGAAACAGAAGAGTCAAGGTCGACTGGGTCTCCAAAAATATCTACACTGCTCTATTTCATTGTTTAAAAAGCAGAATCAAATATGGAAAAATGGTAGCCCTCTTTTCAATCAAAGTGGGAGGTCCATGAGTGTGTTTATTATTGTCTGCCCCCATTGGAATGTCTGAAATAGGAGACGACAGTCAATGTCTGAGGAAAAGAGAATACCAACTGGGGTTCATCACCGTGTATCTTAACAATCATTGAAAAATACCTCTATTTCTTAAACTGTTTTCTGTGTCTACTAAGATGGCCAAATAGGAGAGACGAAGTGCAAAGATAATTGATTTACTTTAGCTTTTGCTTGCACATTTTACAGCAGAAATATACAGGCTTCCCATGCTCTGCAAAGATCCCCTGGGGGGTGTGATTCTGTGCCTAACCTTGGATGTTATGTACGAAGGAGGTTAATGAAATGATTTAAACACAGCAAGTCACGGTTGATAACCTATATGCATTTTTGCCTTCTTGATTTATTTATTTGTTTGATCCCCTTTCAAAGTGCCTATGACAATGAATCTGTTTGTTGGGCTGCAACGAATGCAGTAAAATTGCCAAGATTCTGTCCTTTGCTTACCAAGAAAGCACCTGCTCAAATGGAGACAACACTAAAAAATTTCGATCCATTCTAGCTTAGACTATTTGTATCTGGAATCTGGCGACAGATTTTTTTAAATAGGAATGGAGTCAAAACAATGTGAGTAGGGACGTATGTTGTCTGCACATCTCCTGTGTCACCAGGTGTCTTGTTTCATAAGCTGTTTCACACTGGGGAATGAGTACATTACTCTCTTTTGGGATTCAGACCTGTTGGAATTCAATGCAGTGTTTATGGTTCTAACAGAAATCTAAACAATGTAATGCTTTCATGGAAAACATACCTACAAGAAAACATATGAACTCGTTTTCAATGTGTATTATAAATCTTGGGCTTCCATGGTAAAGAATCAGCAGTAAAGAATCTGCCTGCCAATGCAGGAGATGGGAGTTCGATCCCTGGGTCAGGAAGATCCCCTGGAGAAGCAAACGGCAACCCACTCCACTATTCTTGCCCGGGAAATCCCGCAGACAGAGGAGCCTGGTGGGCTGCTACAGCCCATGGGGTTGCAAAAGAGCGACTAAACACGACAACAAAAATAATAAATCCTACACACTCTCAGAATTCAAGTTAAAAACAACAAACTTTCATACATTATTAAAGCAAATAAGGGTGCTGGAAAGCATCCGACAGCATGATTGCCAGATCAGGTGCTGATGTATAAGGCACGTAACAAGTCATCTCAAGCAACCATAAAATCACCACTACCGAGACCACCAGCATCTCTCAATTTTAATTCACTTTAATTAAAAAAATAAAAATACTTTACTATTTTTTACTATATTTACTACATATATGACACATGTAAATACATAGTCAATATGGTGTCCCCAAGTGGTGTTAAGTGTTAGTCACTCAGTCATGTCCAACTCTTTGTGACCCCAAGGACTGTAGCCTGCCAGGCTCCTCTGTCCATGGAAGCCCCAAGTGGTAAGAGAGTTCAATAATTAAAGCTGTATCTTTGTTATAACTGCAAACATTTGGAACTTTATTCCCTAGAGCTGAAATTCTCCAAATGCTTTGACACAAAAGACCATTCCAGTCAGGGGAAAGTCATGGTCCACTGACATCGCTCAGCCCTGCAGAAGGCCACCAAAATGCCCTCAAATTACTGAGAAGGGCAGATTTTTACAAAGTATCAGGGAGAGAAAACAGCAATAAAGGGTGGTTATACAGAAAACACAATCAACTTGGGATCTTAAGAATGGGAGGTTTTATGCCAAGTTCAGCCCCAGGACTTAAAAAAAACCTTAAAAAACCATTTAACACAACTAAACTTCAATTTCCCCACATATATAATGATTGGAGGTGATCAGATAATCTCTAATACCACTTTCAGTTATAAAAACCCTTTTATAATAATACATGATCATTTTTTAATAAATAAAACATTCATGTAGAGCAAATAGAAAACAAAAAAATAAAAAGACTTAAAAACCATTCTGTTAAAAGTCTAGTTCCTAGCTGCCCTGGTCGCCACCTCCATACCCTACGCTCCCAAATACAAGTCATCATTTTCATTAATTTCTTATGTAATCTTCCAGACTCTCTTTACAAGAATATGTGCAAACATAAATACACATCCTGGGACTTCCCTGGTGATCCAGTGGTTAAGAATCCACCTTCTAATGCAGGCGAATGTGGACTCAACTATGATCTTGCATGCCACAGAGCAACTAGACCCATGCTACACAACCAGAGGAAAACCTGCTCACTGCAAACAAGACCCAACACAGCAATACATAAAGAAACATTAAAATATACACCCTTACTAGCCTCTTTTCTAGCAAAAAAGGTGTGGTACTATAACCCATTGATCGGCCCACTCACAGCACACCCTGTAGAGCATCTCATGTCAATACGAAGAGATCTGCCTCATTCTTTTCAACAGCTGTGAAGTTTTCACTATATAAAAATCTAAAATCGAGTTAACCAACCCCACCCAGGGAGACACTTGGATTTTCCCAAGTCTTTTGCTATTACACATCATGCTGCAAAAATAACCAAACTTTTATGCATATTATCAGTACATTATAAGTTTAAGAGAAATTCCCAGAAGTGGAAGTGCTAAGTCAACAGCTAAATGCATCTGTAATCTTGCATACAGTTGGCACCTACCTGCATTCCTGCCAGCAAGTCTGAGAGAACCTGTCCCTCTATACTCCATCAAAACAGACCCACTTCTTCCTTTCTCTTTTGGCTATCCACCTCCTCTGAGAAATCCGTGCCATCTCAGTATGACTTTACTGGGCATTTCTCTTCTTATGATGAGTTCACATAAAAGGCATGATTCTATTATCATGAAGTATCTACTCGTATTTATAAATCTATGTAAGTTTTTGCTTTTCTTCTTACTGGATTATATGTAAAAGCTCTACCATCTCAAGACCTACAGCCAAAAGACAACGCCTGAAGATTACCTCAGATATGCAGATGACACCACCCTTATGGCAGAAAGTGAAGAGGAACTAAAAAGCCTCTTGATGAAAGTGAAAGAGGAGAGTAAAAAAGTTGGCTTAAAGCTCAACATTCAGAAAACCAAGATCATGGCAGCTGGTCCCATCACTTCACGGCAAATAGATGGGGAAACAGTGGAAACAGTGTCAGACTTTATTTTCTTGGGCTCCAAAATCACTGCAGATGGTGACTGCAGCCATGAAATTAAAAGACGCTTACTCCTTGGAAGGAAAGTTATGACCAACCTAGATAGCATATTCAAAAGCAGAGACATTACTTTGCCAACAAAGGTCCATCCAGTCAAGGGTATGGTTTTTCCAGTGGTCGTGTATGGATGTGAGAGTTGGACTGTGAAGAAAGCTGAGTGCCAAAGAATCGATGCTTTTGACCTGTGGTGTTGGAGAAGACTCTTGAGAGTCCCTTGGACAGCAAGGAAATCCAACCAGTCCATCCTAAAGGAAATCAGTCCTGGGTGTTCATTTAGTCCTGGGTGTTCATTGGAGGGACTGAGGCTAAAGCTGAAACTCCAATACTTTGGCCACCTCATGCGAAGAGTTGACTCATTGGAAAAGACCCTGATGCTGGGAGGGATTGGGGGCAGGAGGAGAAAGGGACGACAGAGGATGAGATGGCTGGATGGCATCACTGACTCGATGGACCTGAGTTTGAGTGAACTCCGGGAGTTGGTGATGGACAGGGAGGCCTGGTGTGCTGTGATTCATGGGGTCGCAAAGAGTTGGACAAGACTGAACTAAACTGAAAGATTACTGAAGGATCACTTCTTGCTTTAAGGGTTTAAAAAATGATTATCACTGAGACTTTCTTATTGGAAGATACTAATCACCATTACTCAGTATATTTTACAAATGATACATAATACCAACATTCCTCCTAGAAAAGATATACTTCAATTTCAACAGTGGAAAGAACTGTCTGGAAGACAACATTAAGACAATTTCATTTTACCAAATATCACAAATACGTAGGTGACAGAGAAGTGATAATAATGGCTGAACTGTAGGTATAAAAAGCTTAAGATATAAAAAGTATTTAATATTATGAAAAAATTTGTACCATCATTTCACTGCACATTTAAGAGTTCAACCATATTAATATAAAACAATTTTCTTAATAACATAAAATGCAATTATCAAAATAGGCACATCCATTTTACTAGTAAAGCTCCAAGCTATGTGAATAACCTCTTTTTGGAAACATATTTAAAAATTCTCAAGACCCTGGTAAATGTTAAACCTCTACCATCCATTAATCAAACATCCAAAATGCAGATATAAATGTTTTTCCTATTTTTTTAAACTATGTGAGGAAATACCCAACTCATTTTTTTTTAAATTCTTAAATAGATCCTATTTTTCTGGGAACAAACTCAGAATTTGTCAAGTCCAACCAAGCAACATTTTAGATATCTGTGACATTTTTCTTCAATGACAAGAGACTCATCTGCACACACACTTTGATTAGAAGTTGGGAAGAAACAAAGATGGCCAGAGGGCTTTCCAACTCTACAATTGGCCAGCTGCTGACATTCCACAGAAGGAAAAGACTTCTCTTGCCTGAACCAGCAGATGGTTCATAACATAGAACTTGGGCTTCCCAGGTAGTAATAGTGGTAAAAAACCCGCCTGCCAATGCAGAAGATGTAAGAGATGCAGGTTCGATCCCTGAGTCAGGAAGATCTCCTGGAGGAAGACATGGCAACCCACTCCAGTATCCTTGCCTAGAAAATCCCCATGGAGAGAGGAACCTGGTGGGCTGCAGTCCATAGGGTAGCAAAGTCAGACACGACTGAAGCAACTTAGCATGCCCACACACAGCATAGAACTTGTACTGTCAAGTAAAGAATTATAAGAACACTGGGTTTGTATCACGTCTTTGATTCTATACAGCAGAGGTTCCCAACCTTTTTGGCACCAGGGGCTGGTTTCATGGAAGACAATTTTTCCATGAACCAGGGGTGGGGGAATGGTTTCTGGGTGATTCAAGTGAATTACATTTATTGTGCACTTTATTTCTATTATCATTACATCAGCTCCACCTCGGATCATCAGGCATCAGATCCCGGCGGTCAGGGATGCCTGCTATAGAATATCTGTGGAGTACCAGGGGTGCCCCCATTTACCAGTCTTGAAAACTGAGGCACAGTGATTTGTAGAGTCATCCACAGGCACCCAAATGGACACAAAAACAGAGGCCACGTGATCCTCATCTTCAGCACCCATAACTAAGCAAAGAATCAGGAGCCCGGCCGCCTGTCCTGTTACTAAGCGTGGGGTCCTGGGCAGGTTACATAAACTCCCTGGAACTAAGTCTCCTTGTAGGGAAATCCTCATTTTGAGGACTCAATGAATTTGGCACTGGAAACAGGGGAAGCAGTGTTTTGGAGAAACATTATGATCAGGCTGAATTCCATTACTGCAGAACTTTAATGAGAAGCAGCAAGGGCCGAGATGGAAACAACTCAAAAGCATCTCTTCCGTGGGGCTGACACTGGAGGACGAGTTAGGATAAAAGCCCAGCAAAGTACAGTCATTTCACAGTAAGTCCAGTGCAACACAACTGATGTCCATATAACCCAATCTCCGGAGATCTGCAGAGATGAGCACAAAGGCCCTGCTTTATCTGAGATGATCTGTCAAAACCTCCCCGGAACTTTAGTTCTCTATTCTTGTTTTTTTCTCTTCCTTCATTCCCTTTCTTTTCCTATCCATCTTCTCACCTTTCATCTCTCTGCATCTTCCCTGGATAAGCCTGAGAACTACAAGGACAAGAAATCACATCTGTGAAGTACAGCACGGTCCTCACCGATACTATGGTTTATGGATCTCAATTTAAGAGGACTGGAACGCAAGCTGGTTCCCAACTTAATTACTGTCATGTCTTATGGAAACAAAGTGCTGAAAATCTGAGAGCAACTGGGCTCTGGGGGAAAGTCAACTTATTGGAAATACCGTTTTAAAGAAATGTTTCGTTAGCAGGTTGCTGCCTTTTTAAAGCCACAGCTCAGACACGTTCAAGTTTTTAATCCCAATCACTTGGCAATTCTGTACCCTCTCAACACACAGCAGAAACACAGCTGCCAATCATACAGTAACAGAAGGGTAGCAATGTTTCACAGAGGAGCCCAGGGTCACATACCTCCCCAGGGGATGGAGCTGTGTGTGTGTGTACACATGTGTGTGCTAAGTCACTTCAGCCGTGTCCAACTCTGTGAGACCCCATCGATTGTAGCCCGCCAGGCTCCTCTGTCCACGGGATTCTCCAAGAAAGAGTACTGGAGTGGGTTGCCACGTACTCCTCCAGGGCATCTTCCTGACCCGGGTATCAAACCTGCATCTCTTCTGTGTCCTGCATTGGCAGGTGGGTTCCTTACCGCTAGCACCACCTGGGGAGCCCCAAGGAGCTGTAACAGACCCTACGTCAAGCTAACCAAGAAACACACTGTTTTCCCACTGCATCCGAAATGTTTATGGCATAAACGTCTCCACATCAACAAAGGCATCACTTTGGTGACAATACGAGTCCTCCTGAACCACCCAAACGCTGTCAATTTTCACAAAACACAAACCTTTGGGAGGGGTGAGATTGACTCCGTTTTTAAGGCACCACTGTACTGGTAAAATCCCCAAAGAGTCCGCATGGCACAACATCGAGAGTTTACTAGGCTCTGGTCTGAGGTCATCAATAGTCACTTGAAAAAAATGATTGTTAAAAACCTGAAAGAAAAGACAACAGCGCCCAGGGTTAATTCCTTGAGATGAACAAATAATGCTCCGAAAGAAGACCGGCACAGCTTTCAAATGAAGTAAATGTACTTCATCCCAATGGTTGCAGCAGTAACTGCCGCTTCAGTATATATTCTTAAAGTGGTCCAATCGTGAAAAAGTTTAAGTTGATCATTTCAGTCATACTAATGGAACTAAAACACACACTGGCTAGAATCTAAATGTGCTGGATTCTTCCACCATTTATAAAATGATATAAATAGTGGATAAGCTCAGTCCCTCAGTCATGTCTGACTCTTTTGTGACATCATCGATTGCAGCCTGCCAGGCTTCTCTGTCCGTGGAATTTCCCGGGCAAGAACACTGGAGTGGGTTGACATTTCTTCCTCCAATAAATAGTATGTGTGTGTGTGTATATATATGTATGTATACGTGTGTGTGTATTTAAAGTAGAAACACATACTTTAGATGTTACGATAGGTGAGTTCACTGAGACTTCTTTGATGGGGAAGGGAAGTTATAATCTTAAAAGACTATCAGTTTGTTAATAAAAATGTCTTTACATGAAATGGTACTTTCATTTTAAATCTGTGAATTGTAGATGTATGACTTTTCCTTTAATCAGTGAAAGCAGAAGAGAGAAAGGAAGCCAAGTGTTCTCTGCCCCCTCACTCTAGAAACAGGACTTTGCTTATCACCATTTTCAAGTATTTTCAAAATAGATCACATGGGCTATAATCAGTGTAGCAGGAGGAGCCCAATTATTAGTACAAAGACTATGTATGCAAACTTATCAGCAGTTCTTTTCATGAGCACAGACAAATGGTAAGCTCAGTGTCATGTGGTTAATAAGAGAAGGTGGCACATATTCAGTGGCTGAGTTCACTGCTATAAACTCAGTTTCTCGTCGGCATCTCCTCCAAGTCACTGTAGGACACAAGCGTCTGCATTCTGTACTATCAGAGGACAAGTGATGTTCACCCACCCGTTACAAGAGGAGGCACCTGATCAAACTCGCTCCATGATGTAAGTGACCAAGACGGGAGCTTAAGACAGGGCTGGGCTGCAGAGGAAGCCCTCTTTCCTGGGTTTACTTGGCATCGAGCCTATTCCCTCGGGTTGGCTTGGAATAGAAAGACTTAGGATGTGATCCACTCCAGAGGTGGAGGTCAGGAGCAGGGGAGGGATGCTCACCTTGGTCACGGATGCAGGGCAAATGTGACTCATGTTCACGGTCTCTAGCTTCATCCCAACTGTGAAGAAATGGCTTCTCAAATCTGCATGGTCCTGCAAGGAAAAGACTGAAACTGTTACAAAGACCTTGTATTGTAAATTAACTCAGTAACTGTCCGGATGCTTCCTTTGAATGTTTTAGTGGGTGACCTACAACAGACTGAAATAATTAACCCTCTTCAGCCTCTAATTATGACAAGATATCATGCGTTTAGGGCTTCCCTGGGGGCTCAGACGGTAAAGAACCCGCCTGTAATGTGTGAGACCTGCGTTTGATCCCTGAGTTGGGAAGATCCCCTGGAGAAGGGAGTGGCAACCCACTCCAGTATTCTTGCCTGGAGAACTCCACGGACAGAGGAGCCTGGAGGGCGACAGTCCATGCGGTTGCAAAGAGTCGGACGCGACTGAGACTTTAGCTTCACTTCATTGTGTATTTAATTATTTTCTGCAGTCTTAATTGCTTTTCCAAGGGAGAAACAAGCCTTGGTGGCCATGCTCAAATTTGTACTACACAATAAAAAAAAAAAAAAACAAAAAAACACCACATGGCTTTGATTTTCCTATCATGGACAGACGTGCAGCTCAGTAATGGAAGCAACCAGTCATCTAAAACACAGCAGCGGCAGCCTCAGAAAAGGTGGCCTCTTGCTACTGGAGTTACTTCGAAGGCTTTGGGGAGGATCAGGTGGGGGGATACAGCTTGTCTTCTCTGCATTCAGGGTATCAGCGATGGGTACTGATACTGGTCCTTGGACATGTGGAGACAACACATCCCGAAACAGCCCAGCACCCAATCAGAACCTGCCTCCTGCTCTATAAAGATGAGCTACATCCCCCACTTAATAGGTGCCTGGCAGTTTTATAGACAATTCACCAAAGCCTTGTGTGTGTGAGCAGAGGCTTCCTGTCTTCTCAAGAAAACACATTTTCAGTAACTGCTTCAGCTACCCAGCAACAGATGAGGCTGGTGGGACTCTGGCCATCAGGATTTATCTTGCCGAGATGGAGGTCACCTCGTAACTCACGGTCTTTATAAACAGCAGTGGATAAATAAATGTCTTTGCAGCATGTCCCTGAGGAAATAAGAGCTGCAAGTAAATCCTGCTGTTTCTAAATACATCAATTGGGTGTGAGAAGTACAAACGCAGCTGGGGATCTATGACTTCCTTTGATCTGCCAATGAAAAGTGGATTTTAAAAAATTTTTATTGAAGTATAGTTGATTTACAATGCTGTGTTAGTCTCAGGTGTACAGCAAAGTGATTCAGTTACATACAAATATATGTGAATTCTTTTTCAGATTCTTTTCCATTACAGATTATTACAAGAAATTGAATATTGTTCCTGGTGCTATATAGTAGGTCCTTGTTATCTATCTAGTTTATATACAGTAGTGTGTATATTTTAATCCCAAATGTCTAATTTGTCCCAGACTCTCCGTGTGACCTTGACCACTGACCTGAAGTCTTCAGCCAATTTCACATCCATCCCTGTCTCGGCTCCAAGCCCCACCAGAAGGTTGCTCAATCACAACTCCCAATGCTGGGGTGGAAACCCTTTAATGCACAGGAACCCTACACTAATAACTGTCCCTTACCTGCTCCAATAGTTTGGCCACTTGATATGAAGACCTGACTCTTTGGAAAAGACCCTGATGCTGGGAAAGATTGAGGACAGGAGGAGAAGGGGGTAGCAGAGGATGAGATAGTTAGATAGCATTACGGACTCAGTGGACATGAGTTTAAGCAAACTCTGGGAGAGATTAAGAACAGGGAAGGCTGGCATGCTGCAGTCCATGAGATCGCTAAGAGTTGGACATGACTTGGCATCGGAACAACCGCAACAACCTGCTGCCCTATTTTACTCACAGGTGTCTAGAGGGACCTGCTGCTCCTTAGAAATAAAGCATTAAGTCTTGGACAGAAATGTGGTCCAGACAACCTTCTCTCTCCAAGGCTGTGGACTCTATAATAAATCCTTATTGTTAATGATTTCAGTGCCTCCTGAATTAAACTGTGCATCTAGGTAAAGAGGGGATCACTCTGTGTACATACCACCCTCTCATCTTTCTAGAGTCCCTGCGCGCCTCTGTGAACCTCTGAACATCTTCCCCTCTGTTCATACTTAAGAAATATCACCACATCAAAACCATAGGTAGTCACATGTGGGATGAAAATAAAATATTAATGACATGAACATTTTTAAACAATTAAAATACTGTTAGCAACACTTTGTCTTGATGACAATAAAATACTTTAAAATAAAGTTTAGTGAACAAAGGTTGAGAAACAAGTTTTCCTTTGTGAATCACAACTTAGGTTTCCTACACTTCAATTTTTTCTACTAGGATTCAGTTGCAAGCACACAAATTTCTTACTCGTGGAAATCTATCTGGTTTTGTTCCAACCTATGTGAAAACTCTTGAGCTTTCTTCTTTAAAATACTGCAAAAAAAAAAAAAAAAAAGAAAGAAAGAAACTGAATATTTTGAGGGGTTATTTGCAACCATAAGCAGGTCATTTATATTCTGGTCTCAAATATCCATGTCAATTGGTCACAGCAAACACCCACTTCCAACAATACAAGAGAAAAGTCTACACATGGACATCACCAGATGGTCTATACTGAAATCAGATTGATCATATTCTTTGCAGCCAAAGACGGAGAAGCTCTACAAAGTGAGCAAAAACAAGACCAGGAGCTGACTGTGGCTCAGATCATGAGTTCCTTATTGCCAAATTCAGACTTAAATTGAAGAATATAAAGAAAACCACCAGATCTTTCAGGCATGAACTAAATCAAATTTCTTACAATTATGCAGTGGAAGTGAGAAATAGATTCAAGGGATTAGATCTGATAAGAGTGCCTGAAGAACTATGGACGGATGCTCGGGACACTGTACAGGAGAAAGGGATTGAAACCATCCCCAAGGAAAAAAAATGTGAAAAAGCAAAAAATGGCTGTCTCAGGAGGCCTTACAAATAGCTGTGAAAAGAAGAGAGGCAAAAACCAAAGGAGAAAAGGAAAGATCAACCCATTTGAATGGAGTTCCAAGAATAGCAAGGAGAGATAAGAAAGCCTTCCTTATAATCAGTGCAGAGAAATAGAAGAAAACAATAGAACGGGAAGGACTAGAGATCTCTTCAAGAAAATGAGAGATACCAAGGGAACATTTCATGCAAAGATGGGCACAATAAAGGACAGAAATGGTTTGAATCTAACAGATGCAGATGAGATTAAGAAGAGGTGGAAAGAATTATACAAAAAGATCTTCATGACCCAGATAACCACGATGGTGTGATCACTGACCTAGAGCCAGACATCCTGGAATGTGAAGTCAACTGTGCTTTAGGAAGCATCACTATGAACAAAGCTAGTGGAGGTGAAGGAATTCCACTTGAGCTATTTCAAAACCTAAAAGATGATGCTGTTAAAGTGCTGCACTTAATATGCCAGCCAATTTGGAAAACTCAGCAGTGGCCACAGAACTGGAAAAGGTCAGTTTTCATTCCAATCCCAAAGAAAGGCAATGCCAAAGAATGTTCAAACTACCGCACAATTGCACTCATCTCACACGCAAGTAATGTTCAAAATTCTCCAAGTCAGGCTTCAACAATACATGAACCGTGAACTTCCAGATGTTCAAGCTGGATTTAGAAAGGCTGAGGAACCTTAGATCAAATTGCCAACATCCACTGGATCATCGAAAAAGCAAGGGAGTTGTAGAAGAACATCTATTTCTGCTTTATTGACTATGCCAAAGACTTTGATTGTGTGGATCACAATAAACTGTGGAAAATTCTGAAAGAGATGGGAATACCAGATCACCTAAGCTGCCTCCTGAGAAATCAGGAGTTAGAAGTGGACATGGAACAAGAGACTGGTTCCAAATAGGGAAAGGAGTATGGAGAGGCTGTATATTGTCACCCTGCTTATTTAACTTATATGCAGAGTACATCATGAGAAATGCTGGGCTGGATGAAGCACAAGCTGGAGTCAAGACTGCTGGGAGATATATCAATAACCTCAGATAGGCAGATGACACCACCCTTATGGCAGAAAGTAAAGAAGAACTAAAGAGCCTCTTGATGAGAGTGAAGAGGTAAGTGAAAAAGTTGGCTTAAAACTCAACATTTAGAAAATTAAGATCATGGCTTCCGGTACCGTCACTTCATGGCAAACAGATGGGGAAACAATGGAAACAATGAGAAACTTTATTTTCTTGGGCTCCAAAATCACTGCAGATGGTGACTGAAATTAAAGCCATGAAATGAAAAGACGCTTACTCCTTGGAAGAAGTTATGACCAACCTAGACAGCATATTAAAAAGCAGACATTACCTTGCCAACAAAGGTCCTTCTAGTCAAAGCTATGGTTTTTCCAGTAGTCATGTATGGATGTGAGAGTTGCACTATAAAGAAAGCTGAGAGTCAAAAAATTGATGCTTTTGAACTGTGGTGTTGGAGAAGACTCTTGAGAATCCCTTGGACTGCAAGGAGATCCAACCAGTCCATCCTAAAGGAAATCAGTCCTGAATATTCATTGGAAGGACTGATGCTGAAGCTGAAACTCCAATACTTTGGCCACATGATGGGAAGAACTGACTCACTGGAAAAGACCCTAATACTGGGAAAGACTAAAGGCGGGAGGAGAAGGGGACAACAGAGGATGAGATCGTTGGATGGCATCACCTACTCAATGGACAAGAGTTTGAGTTAACTCCGGGAGTTAGTGATGGACAGGGAGGCCTGGCATGCTGCAGTCAATGGAGTTGCAAAGAGTCAGACACGACTGAGTGACTGAACTGAACTGAACTATTGATTATGCCTTATTAATAAACATGAGCTCCAAATTTCAAAAAGGAACTTGGAAATTTTAAAATATATCCTTTTCTGCTCAGACCTAACTTTCACTTTCTTTAGGTCATTTTTTTTTTTTTAATGAAATCTTACAAAAAACTTTTTATTTATTTATTTTTGGCTGTGCTAGATTTTCGTTGCTGTGTGGGCTTTTCTTTAGTTACAGCGAGCAGAGGCTACACCACAGTTCAAAAGCATCAATTCTTCGACTCTCAGCTTTCTTTATAGTCCAACTCTCACATCCATACATGACTCCTGGAAAAACCATAGCTTTGACCAGACGGACCTTTGTTGGCAAGGTAATGTCTGTCTAGGTTGGTCATAACTTCTCTTCCAAGGAGCAAGCGTCTTTTAATTTCATGGCGGCAGTCACCTTCTGCAGTGATTTTAGAGCCCAAGAAAATAAAGTCTGTCACTGTTTCCCCATCTATTTGCCATGAAGTGATGGCACCAGATGCCATGATCTTAGTTTTCTGAATGTTGAGCTTTAAGCCAACTTTTTCACTCTCCTCTTTCATCAAGACTCTTTAGTTCTTCTTTGCTTTCTGCCATAAAGGTGGTGTCATCTGCATATCTGAGGTTACTGATATTTCTCCCAGCAGTCTTGACTCCAGCTTGTGCTTCATCCATCCCAGCGTTTCTCATGATGTACTTTGCATTTAAGTTAAATAAGCAGAGTGACAGTATATAGCCTTGATATACTCCTTTCCGTATTTGGTATCAGTCTATTATTCCATGTCCTGTTCTAACTGTTGCTTCTTGACCTGCCTACAGATTTCTCAGGAGGCAGGTCAAGTGGTCTGGTATTCCCATCTCTTTCAGAATTTTCCACAGTTTGTTGTGATCCACACAGTCAAAGGCTTTGGCATAGTCAATAAAACAGATGTTTTTCTGGAACTCTCTTGCTTTTTTGATGAGCCAATGGATGTTGGCAATTTGATCTCCGGTTCCTCTGCCTTTTCTAAATCCAGCTTGAACATCTGGAAGTTCACGGTTCATGTATTGTTGAAGCCTGACTTGGAGAATTTTGAACATTACTTGCTAGCGTGTGAGATGAGTGCAATTGTGCGGTAGTTTGAGCATTCTTTGGCATTGCCTTTCTTTGGGACTGGAATGAAAACTGACCTTTTCCAGCATTTTCACAGCATCATGTTTTAGGATTTTAAATTTCTCAACTGGAATTCCATCACCTCCACTAGCTTTGTTTGTAGTGATGCTTTCTAAGGCCCACTTGACTTTGTATGCCAGGATGTCTGGCTCTAGGTGAGTGATCACACCATTGTGATTATCTGGGTCATGAAGTTCTTTTCTGTATAGTTCTTCTACGTATTCTTGCCATTTCTTATTAATATCTTCTGCCTCTGTTACATCCATACCATTTTTGCCCTTTATTGTGCCCATCTTTGCATGAAATGTTTCCTTGTTATCTCCAATTTTCTTGAAGAGATCTCTAGTCTTTACCATTCTATTGGTTTCCTCTGTTTCTTTGCACTGATCAGTGAGAAAGGCTTTCTTATCTCGCCTTCCTATTCTTTGGAACTCTGCATTCAATGGGTATATCTTTCCTTTTGTCCTTTGCTTTTTACTTCTCTTCTTTCTACAGCTGTTGGTAAGGCCTTCTCAGACAACCATTTTGCCTTTTTTGTATTTCTTTTTCTTGGGGATGGTCTTGATCATCGCCTCCTGTACAGTGTCATGAACCTCCATCCATAGTTCTTCAGGAACTCTTATCTGATATAATCCCTTGAATCTATTTGTCACTTCTACTGTATAATCATAAGGTATTTGATTTAGGTCATACCTGAACAGTCTAGTGGTTTTCCCTACTTTGTTCAATTTGTCTGAATTTGGCAATAAGGAGCTCATGATCTGAGCCACAGTCAGCTCCCAGTCTTGTTTTTGCTGACTTTGTAGAGCTTCTCCATCTTTGGCTGCAAAGAATATAATCAATCTGATTTCAGTATAGACCATCTGGTGATGTCCATGTGTAGAGTCTTCTCTTGCATTGTTGGAAGAGGGTGTTTGCTATGACCTAACACCCCAAAAAAGATGTTGTTTTCATTATAGGGGACTAGAATGCAAAAGTAGGAAGTCAAGAGATACCTGGAGTAACAGGCGAATTTGGCCTTGGAGTACAGAATGAAGCAGGGCAAAGGCTAATGGAATTTTGCCCAGAGAACACACTGGTATAGCAAACACCCTCTTCCAACACCGCAAGAGAATTCAGTCAGAGAAACATCAAAAACTACATGATTTCTTGATATCCATTCCAATTCTGTGTTCTTCCATCATCCATTCATTTGATCACCATCCACTGAAAACCACTGGGGCACCAAACAGTGAGTTTCCCTGGAGGCTCAGTGGTAAAGAATCTGCCTGCAATGCAGGAGACCCGGATTCAGTCCCTGCATAGGGAAGATCCCCTGGAGAAGGGAATGGCTACCCACTCCAGTTTGATTGCCTGGAGAATTCCATGGACAGAGGAGCCTAAGCCTGGCGATCTACAGTCCATGGGGTCGAAAAGGGTCAGACGTGACTGAACAACTAGCACTCTCACTTCGCTTTCACCACAGACCAGGCCACTCGATGGTGCACAGAATACACACAGTGAAAACTGCGCTTGTAAAAGGCAGAAGGAAGAGACACGCAGAGAACAGCGATGGAAGACGCAGGCTTAGAAGAAAAATTCAGAACAAATACTGTTTTTACTTGTAGCATCAAAAAGCATAACCACCAAGGCACTGGCAGTCCAGGGATTTAAAAGTGTGAAACTTAATTTTGAATATAAAAATCATGATACTTCGGATGACAATGAAATGATTCTGGGAAGGTGGAACAGTAAATTCAGTTAGAGAGGCTGGGTCTTAAAATACTGCACTGAGGTTTTTAGGTATGATCCAAGAAGCAAAAGGAGTCATTCAGCACTCCTAATAAATACAGATTTTTATGATAAAAAAATTCAATGCCAGTGCATTTCCAAATAAGCCAATATACAGACCTTCTGAGCTCAGTGTGTGTGCAAATAAATGCACATACATATGAATGTATGAGAAAAGGCAAAGATATTCTCACTGGAAAACAAATTTAGTTTGAGCCCATTTACTTGGGCTATTAATAGTCAGAGAACACTCGTTCATTTACAGACACCAGCTAATCATTTTTGATTCTAAGGAGAGACTGAGGGGAAGTGTTGCTGACCCTGGAAATGATTCAGAAAACCGATGCTCTGCTGAGAGATAATGGGAAATTCACTGAGGGTTGAAAGATACATCCTGGCTTTTGCAAAGCTCCGAAGAATCCTTCACACCTCTCAATTACTGGATCAAGAATGACGCTGTTCCTGAAATGAGGAGCAAGTAGTAAATCCTCAGGACATTTACAGATGTGCCTGTCACATTCACGCAATACTGTTTATTCAAACGAACCAGAGTCCAGTTAAACTGCTTACGGAAAATCCCCTTTCTTTTAAGACAGGCTGGCAATGTCATTCCCATTTTCATTAATGCCTATACATTTTATTTTTGCCCTGAAGTAGTTTTATATTGATTAGAAGTAAAACACCATTCATTTTACTGAAGGGCTGTCTTACCAGCCTACCTTAACAATCGCTCTTCAGGGAATCTTATTTTCAGTCGAATGACAACGTAAAAGAGATTACTATACACATCAACTTCCATAACCCATGCAAACTTCATCAGCTTTATTTTTCCTAAACCCACAGAGCTTTCACTCTCTCAAGAAATCAGTCCTGAATATTCACTGGCAGGACTGATGCTGAAGCCGAAACTCCAATACTTTGGCCACCTGATGAGAAGAACTGACACACTGGAAAAGACCCTGATGCTGGGAAAGATTGAGGGCAGGAGGAGAAGGGGACGAAAGAGGATGAGATGGCGGGATGGCATCATTGACTGGCTGCACAAGAGTTTGAGCAAGCTCTAGGAGTTGGTGATGGACAGGGAAGCCTGGCATGCTGCAGTCCATGGGGTCGCAAAGAGTCGGACACGACTGAGCAACAACTGAACTGAAGAGTCAGAGACTCTGCACTGACACTAGCTTGGTTTGGATTAAAATATTCAAGCAGGGAGAAACAGTAACAGCAATGAACATATTGTAAACACTTGTGAGCACTTTCCTCGTATTATTATTTTCCCCTCACAGCAGACTACAGGGTAGGATCCATCTTACAGACAGGAAACTAAGACATATAGAGGTTAAGTTACCTAAACAAGGACACATAGCTGACAAGAGAATGCATGTGTGCCTGCTAACTCTGCAACGCCATGGTCTATAGTCCGCCAGGCTCCTCTGTCCATGGGATTCTCCATGCATGAATACTGGAGTGGGATGCCATTTCCTTCTGCAGAGGCTCTTCCAGACTTAGGGATCAAACCTGCATCTTCTATGTCACCTGCACTGGCAGACAGGTTCTTTACCTCTAGCGCCACCTGGGAAGCCAGGATTCAAATCTACATAGTCTGACGCTCTGACGCTAAGAACATGACCTAGCCATCAGATTACGTAGTCGTCTGTGATTAGCCATGGAACAGACTGAGAAGCAAAGACCAAAATGGCTCTTTTCATTTTTCAACTGCTAATAGTTAAGCAAGCAAAAAAATAATAACAATAAATAAAACCCTTATTTACAACCTATATGCTCCTAAGATGCTATTTCAAAGACAGATATTGCCAAGTTAAAAAGTGATAGCTATTAATACTGACCACTTACTGCAAACCTCCAATTACTGCTGTCAATTCACAGCACTTGTCGACGGCTTAAGAAAAAACTGTCAAGATAAAATTCTGACACTAGAATTACCTCCCAATGGTTGTATACAATCAGTTTTCATCAACAATGAACCAGTATTTTTTACTAATTGCTTTCATGTTCTTTAAGGCATGGAGATTGAAGAAATGCATACAGCAAATGCTTACAATGCTCTACAAGTTATCAGTCATCGACACCTATCTGTCATAATGATATCAGTGCTAACCCAGACGGGTTCATCTGATAAATGGAGTTCATCCAGGAAATGTGCCCAGCTGCCAAGTCCACAGGAGTCCCAACCTGCTGGTGGTATTTTCAATACCCTGTATTAAGTGCTAACCTGGGTACAGAATGAAGTAAAAAACATGTGGTTCCCAACACTGAGAATCTTGGAATTTAGTTAGAAAATGAATGAGATGTGAATGAGATGTAATAAAGAAGGCTGGAAAAAAAGTGTGCACAAAATGCAATAGATTTGGCCTTCTGCCCGATGTCTTCCTTTATTTCACCTGTGAGGCAGAGGACATCAGACAACCTCAGAGCATCCCTAGGTACATGCTGGTCCCCGAGATGCCTTTAAAGGGCATCTTTATCTTTAAAGGGACCCTTATGCCTGGGGAAAAAAGCATGACCTGAAAGAATCAAATATCACCATTTAAGAAACACTGCTGCCCAGAGCGGGCTTCCCAGGTGGCGCAGTGATAAAGAATCCACCTGCTGATGCAGGAGACATAAGAGATGCAGCTTCAATTCCTGGGTCGGGAAGATCCCCTGGAGGAGGAATTGGCAACCTACCCCAGTATTCTTGCCTGGGGAATCCCTTGGACAGAGGAGCCTCATGGGCTACAAAAAGTCAGACATGACTGAGCACACACTTCACAGAGCTGCCTGAATATTGGTCACTGGCGGAGCAGCAAAGCTTCAGGGTGAATTCTGAGGTTCTCTATGACAGTGACAAGTGCCAGAGTATCAGCCTACAGAAGGAGGTGAAGAGTACTAACTGAGAGGCAGAAGACAGGGAAAAGAAAGAACATTTTAGGGTCACCTCATCTCCCAAATGCCTCCTTGATCTTAACCCACTGATTGTTCTCCATTCACTTTAGGAGCTGGCAGCGCTTACATGTGGATCACAGGTTCTTCAAACAGCCAAAGCTTCTTGCCAGCCCTGCTTCATTAGATAAATACACTCCACATGATACAAAAATAGGAAGACTGTGGCATGGGGGAGAGGGAGTTTAAACTAAATAACATGACACAATTAAAATATACTCGGTGAAGATTTTCATGTAAGAAAAGCAGTGCCTCACTCCCTGTCCAGAAACCAAACTTTTACAGCCCCAGTCTCACGATTAAATACTCCAGGATTTCCTTCAGCAGTGGCCATTTGGGCCTCAATCTTTAATCTTCTGGTTCTAGTTTTGCTCATGAGGATATAAAAAATGCACAAAAAACAATATGCAATTCAGTCCCCTTGCACATAAGTATCAAAATCTTTTAGCACACCATACACAAAAACACTGCCATACGACCCAGAAATCCCACAGCTGGGCATACACACCAGGAAACCAGAATTAAAAGAGTCATGTGTACCCCCGTGTTCATTGCAGCACTGTTTACAACAGTTAGGACACTGAAGCAACCTAGATGTCCACTGGCAGACAAATGGATAAGGAAGTTGTGGTACACATACACCATGGAATATTACTCAGCTATTAAAAAGAACTCATTTGAATCAGTTCTAATGAGGTGGATGAAACTGGAGCCTATTATACAGAGTGAGGTAAGTCAGAAAGAAAAACACCAATACAGTATATTAACGCATATATATGGGATTTAGAAAGACGGTAAGATAACCCTGTATGCAAGACAGCAAAAGAGACACAGATGTAAACAACAGACTTTTGGACTCTGTGGGAGAAGGTGAGGGTGTGATGATTTCAGAAAACAGCATTGAAACATGTATATTACCATATGTGAAATACATCACCAGTCCAAATCGATGCATGAAACAGGACACTCAAAGCCGGTGCACTGGGACAACCCAGAGGGAGGGGATGGGGAGGGAGGGAGGAGGGGGGTTCAGGATGGGGAGCACATGTACACCCATGGCTGATTCAAGTCAGTGTATGGCAAAAATCACTACAATACTGTAAATAATTAGCCTCCAATTAAATTAATTAATAAAAAAAAGAACATTTCCCAGTATAATTTTTTCAGTTGCAACATGTCAGTTTTTTTTTTGGTCTTCAGGGACCTCAAACATTGCATAAGCATCTTTTCAAAGGCTTCATTTAATTTGCATAATTTCTAAGAATAGGCTTCAGAAAAGTCAAAGGAGGGTTTTAATTAGTCTTACACATATATATTATCAATACACAATGCCCTAGGCCTTAATTCCTTCATTCACATCAGCATGTTCTGTTATGCTAAAAAAAAAATCCAATGCAATTTATCATACGGTTCCTCTTTTGTCTTACCAAAGACCTAGTTCTCATATGGTCATTAGATAATTACCCTCTTTACAATAGTTTCATCTAAAAATGGACATTAAGATGCCAGCATTAATTAAATCAATAGCATTATTATATTTCAATTCCATTGCACTTAATTAAACTCACCCAACTATAAGCTGAACACTAATAAGTATTTCCATTTTTTACTTACAGCTGTAAATACCAATTTTTATCAACTAGTCCTGCATTCAATCAAGTTAAAAAGCAGTCATGAGAAAACCTAGTACTACATACTTCAACCCCAACCACAAAAATTTGTAACAGGTGATTGTAGCAGGACGATTTCCAAAGTTAAGTTCCCAAACTGATACACTGGTTGTTTTAAAACAACAGGGGCAAGGAGAATGCCTTTCATTGATTAATACTTAGAACACCACAAAAGCACTGTAAGTGGCTAGAAATTCAACCTTACTTAAAGCACCACTATAAGGAAAAAAAAAAAAAAAAACAGGAAAACAAACACATAGGTAAACAGTGATTCCGGGAGTGATTACGGGCTTCCATAGAAGTTCAGTAGCAAAGAATCCGCCTGTCATGCAGGAGATATGGGTTGGATCCCTGGGTCAAGAAGATCCCCTGCAGGGAATGGCAACCCACTCCAGTATTCTTGCCTGGAGAATTCCATGAACAGAGGAGCCTGGCGGGCTACAGTCCACGGGGCCATGAGACTTGGAGATGACTTAGCAACTAACCAACAACGAAGTGTGGCAACTGGGATCCTAGTCCCCTGAGCAGACAAATCACAGCAAAGATAACCAAGATGGACTGTATTTTTAAATTCTCAAGTGTTTAGAATTAAAATCAAGACTCTACCTAGCAGCCTGCAGGCAGCAGCACAGGAGCCCCACAATCCAGACTTCACTATTTTTTTTTAAATTATAGTTTCTTTACTTTGCCAGCAAAGGTCCATCTAGTCAAGGCTATGGTTTTCCAGTAGTCACATGGATGTGAGAGTTGGACTATAAAGAAGCTGAGTGCCAAAGAATTGATGCTTTCGAACTGTGGTGTTGGAGAAGACTCTTGAGAGTCCCTTGGACTGCAAGGAGATCCAACCAGTCCATCCTAAAGGAAATCAGTTCTCAATATTCATTGGAAGGACTGATGCTGAAGCGGAAATTCCCATACTTTGGCCACCTGATGCGACGAGCTGACTCAGTTGAAAAGACCCTGATGTTGGGAAAGATTGAAAGCAGGAGAAGGGGACGACTGACGATGAGATGGTTGGATGGCATCACCGACTGGATGGACATGAGTTTGAGTAGGCTCTGGGAGTTGGTGATGGACAGGTAGGCCTGGCATGCTGCGGTTCATGGGGTCACAAAGAGTCAGACACGACTGAGTGACTGAACTGAACTGATAGTTTCTTTAAAACACTGTGTTGGTTTCTGCTGTACAATGAAGTGAGTCAGCCCTAAGTATATAGATCCCCTCCCTCTTGAACCTCCCGTTCCACCCGCTGGGTCATCACAGAACGACGAGCTGAGTTCCCTGTGCTAGACAGCAGCTTCCCACTAGTGAGCTGTCTTGCACAAGGCCGTGTTACCTATGTCAATGCCACTCTCCCAACTCGCCCCACCCTCTCCTTCCCCAACTGCGTCTACATGTCCACTCTCTGTGTCTCTACTCCCTCCCTGCAGATACCTTCATCATTACCGTTTTTTTTAGATTTGTTACATATGTGTTTATGATGTTTGTTCTGAACTCTCGACACAACTGGGCTTTGAGATTTTCACCATTACCTTTCCTGTTGGACCAAGCTGCCCTCTTTAGCAGGTCTCACAAGATTTTTTCCAACACATGTAAAAACAGGTTGTCCCCACTGTGCTTTCTGAGTTCTGTAAAGCACAGGCTACAGTTCAAGAACCCAGAGCATGTGAAAAATAACACACACAAGCCCCTCCTCTGGTTTCTCTAAGTGGCAAAGGGCGGGCATTACATAAACTGATGTGATTCACCATCCCAGAGAGGCTGTCCTGCCTGAGTCTTTAAAGAGATAAGAAAGACAAAGAAAGTGGGGGAATTGCAGAGACTCAGCTCCCAGGCCTGGGTGTGCGGGACCAGAGTCCACGTTAGGGCAGCCCAGGGCCCACCACTGGGCAGCAACTCTGAGGTCAAGTCAGCAACACCAGCAGTATCACAGGGCTCCAGCCCCCAGGCCAGTGAGAACATGATCTGCTGTCTAAGACAGGCTCTCTTTCAAAGAACCATTGGGTTTTAGTTGACGAGAAAGAAAGAGTCACCATGTGTCACACAAACATTTTGTTCAGTCGCTAAGTCGCATCTGACTCTTTGTGACCCATGAATTGCTCCTCTTTGCTTCACTGTCTCTCGGAGTTTGCTCAAATTGATGTCCATTGAGTCAGTGATGCTATCTAACCATCTCATCCTCTGCCGCCCCCTTCTCCTTTTGCCCTCAATCTTTCCCAGCATCAGGGTCTTTTCCAACGAGTTGGCTCTTCACATCAGGTGGCCAAAGTACTGCTTCATTATTTGGTATCAGACATGCTGCTGGGTGGAACAGGGACTGTCATGCTCAATAAATTAAGTTCAGGCCCTACAGAGGGGGCCTCAAGCAAATTCTGGAAGAATCCAAGGGTCCCACCTGAAGGCCAAGTTCAGCTACGAGTCTTATGGTGTTGCTGTATTTAGCTGCCCAAGAAGGGAAGAAGTCGGTCGCCATAGAAACCGTAACCTGACAACCTGTGGTAACAGCGGTTCACACTGTCTCTTACCCCTTCGGCCACACCAGACAGAATGAGAAAGGAAAGCTCTCTTGGCTACTCTTGACCTTCTCTCTCTGGCCTGTGACCTTGGTCTCAGATGAGAAAACAGACGAGGGTTTCTCGTCTTAACTAAGGGTTAAGTTGACAAACACACCAACAGGTACATAATTCAAAGTTGGAAAGAGCTAAAGAAATAACAGACGTGGATTGTTCCATGTGTTATGAGCACAGCCTGTACACTCTGAGCAGTGAAGAAATACGTGCACGGAATGTCTGTCTTTATGTGTCTGTGGGGAAAAAAATCACAATGGCCACACAGAGCATCTTTTTTTCTCAATTAGCCTTTTCTCAGTGGTCCCTTCTCTCTGTTTATCAAACATAAACTTACGGGAAAACAAGGAGCAATGAAAAGTGAGACAGGCATCACCTAAGATGAAACCAAACTAGGCTTAACTTACCACTTTGTCCTTAGTAGAAGCCCCTTATTTACAGATGTCAAGGGCACTTAACATCTATAATGCATTGTCAGTTATAGATACATAATTCTGGATCCATTCAACCGCTACCCAAGTCAGAGACGACAGAAGCTAAGATGTGAGGGGGTCACCAGGAGACTGGGAGTCTTATCCAAGTACTGCACCAGGCACACCTTTCACCTGCTGTGAGTCCTGACAAAGTCAAAGCCTCAACTCTCACGACCCTGAACCCCTTTAACCTCCACCACAGCCACATGTATTGATGGGAAGCTGGTCAAGGCAGCCACGATGGATGGGAACTTTTATCCAAGTAGAGACTTGTACTTATGTCTTCACTAACCTACTCAAGAAGACGTACTGAGTGCTTCCTATGGCTGAAGTGTTCAAGGCGCCAGCTCATGAAAATAGAAGCAATCTGCTCTCGTGGAACGTACATTCCAGGGAGAAGAAATGGAGCAGACCCAGAGAAAGCAACCTGATGCAGACAGCGTCAGGGGATAAATGCCAAGCAGGCTGCGAGGCTGGATAGACGGCGTAGGATGCTTTTTCTGACTTTAAGCAGAGACTTGAAGACAGTGAGGGGGGTGAGTAGGGAAAATCACACTCCAGGTAGAGCATCATCGCAAAGGCCTGTGAACGGGCATCTCTGTGCCCTGGATGGATGGCAGAGGCTGGTGGCAGAGCAGAGCTGATGAGGCCTGTGAGCAGCAGAGGCGCTCAGAGAGCACGTGGGGACCCCAGCATCACACAGGAATCTGATCAGGAACCACACAGCAGAGGAGTGACATGATCTGAATCCTGTTTCAGAACAATCCGTCTGGCTGCTCTCAAAACAGACTGCAGAGGGGCCGTGAGTGAACAAGCCCGGAAACAAATTCTGAGATGGATGTAAGAGTCCAGGGAGGATAGTAGCTTGGACTAGGGTGCAGGTGGCGGACACAGTGAAGGGTGAGTGGACTCAGGATTCTGGATTCTGCCAGCAGAGCCAAGAGGCTCCTAGACGAGCGGAATGGAGGCGTGCAGACAAGAACCGGCACAGGCAGCAGGCCTGAGACAGGCCTGCCTCCAGGGTCAGGAGGCAGGTTAACAGGACCCAACAAGGACGTGAAATCTTCCCTAAATGTGAGAGTGGCCCGCTGCGTCCACACAGTTTGTACCAACCATACAGTTTATACCAACACCCCTAGTTTCCCTCCAGGCGACCAGAAGATGGGTGCCTGCTGGGCAAAGGGCACCTACAACTGTCTGCCCCCCACGACTGCCCCGGACACTCCGAGTCTCTCCCGAGCATCCCCAGGACGTGGTGGGCCAACGTGCTGCGGGAGGAATTAAGACCATCCTGTGCACTTTCTCTGGAAGAGGACTCCAGGTAAATAAGCGTGTGTGTGGGGGGGGTTTCCAGCATTCACTGCCTTTGCTGATTTTGCCAGCTATCTTTTATTCTTTTTAAGGAAACTTTTTTTTCTTCTGTAATTTTACTTGTTTTTGGCTGTGCTGGGTCTTTTTTGTTGCGTGGGCTTTCTCTAGCTGTGGGGGCTCGGAGCTGATCTCTAGCTGAGGTGCACGGCTTCTCACAGCAGTGGTTTCTCTTGCTGCAGAGCACAGGCTCTAGGTAGGGTTCACTGGCTTCAGCAGCTGCAGCTCCTGGGCTCTAGAGCACAGGCTCAATAGTCGTGGTGCACGGGCTTAGTTACTCCTGGCATCTGTGATCTTCGTGGATCAGGGATGGAACCCATGGCTCCAGGGTTGGCAGGCAGATTCTTTATCACCAAGCCACCAGGGAAGCCCCTTGCCTGCTGGATCCCTCTCTGTAATAAACTACAGCCGTGATTACAGCAACCTTGAGTCCTGGTGAATTACCAAACCGAGGAGGGGGTAGGGGGCAGATCCGAGGCCCCTGACCTGGGAAGCATACTGGGGTTTCCGGCCCCCACCTCAGTTCTTCACTTAGAGCTCCCTTGACTCTCCCGCATGTCTCTAAATAGCTTCTTCCGCATTTCACATTGAGGATTTAAGCTTTTTTTGTTGCTGCTAACGAATGGAAAAAAGTATTCAAACAATTTCGCTTCTTTAAGAGGTAAAAATGAAGAATGGACCTTAGTGACATTTCAAAGAACGTTCTTCCCTTGCAATTACGAGGTGTGGTCACGAATGAGGTGCTCTGAAGAGCTCCTGCTGTTCCTGGGCTGAGCATCTGTATTCCTCTAAGGAAAAAAGGCCTGTATTTCAATCACCTGGCAAATTAGGAACTGCTGTTTCTCATTTGCAGGTCTTTTTGATGTATATGGGAGTTGTCCGTGAAACCTCTGTAATTTAACATTTGCAAACAAGAGGGGTCACCATGGCAGATTACAATTTATTTATAAGAAATGCAGAAAATGAAAAGCAGCAGTAATTATAAAAGGCTTATGAGTGTCTCGTATATGAAACACTACATTGATTATCATTAGATTCTTATGGTCTAGTCTCCCTTGGTCCTATTTTTAAAATTTAACTAAATTCCCTCAAATCCACTCTTTATATTTTAATACATACTTCCTGAATTAGAACTGAAGCAGGTAAGAAACCACTGGCCAAAAACTGATTTAGCCTTGTCCTTCATTTTTCATGACAAAAAAACTCTTAAGAGAAACCTACCCTGGTAGTCCTTTGTGAAGACAAAAGTAAAAAGTTTTCATTGAAACTGGGGCATTTCACTTTATTTGACAGTGGGATGTATCCTAAGTTAAGTATATGATGGCTTACAAAGGTAACATAAAATGTTAAAAAAAAAAAAAAGCCAGTGAGAGGCCTTGCTGATTTGTAGCACAGAAATATATACCTAATATTTTCTCTCAAATCAATTAGTATTGTTTTGGGGATTAGTCTTTATCAAATCTATTGGGTCTCTAAATGACGAGACTGGTTTTCAAGAACAAAAGTTCACTATTTATTTTCCAATAACAAAAAATATTTTTTTAATCCCTTCCCCATTTTTGGCACCCATTTCATTAACTACTTACGTTTCTTCTGAAGATACATTTTGAAATTTATCTGCACTTTTCAAATAGGGAAGTCAGAATTCTCAGTAAAATATGGCATCTGAAAATCATTTAATGTCCTCTCTCAAATCAAGGGCAATAAATTGTCTCTTGTTTTAATTCAACTGCTAAGAGAGTTTGAATCTCATCCCATGCCCCCATGTAACATATCTGAATAATTTACCTCCATGCATGTGGAATTACTCAGTAGAAAATACTACTCTGTGGTTTCTGAGATTACTGTACATACATGAAATATGGTTGTCCTGGGTAGAACCGCATCTCTTTACAAAAAAATGCACATCCACCAAGAACCTGTGAATCTGACCTGGTTCGGAAAAAGGGTCCCTGCTGCTGCTCTCAAGTGAAGCGGAGGTCACAAGGCGTCAGCACGGGCCCACACTGAATGATCGGTGACCCCACAGGGGAAATCTGGACAGACACGCAGGGAGAAGGCCACAGGGAGAGGGAGGCAGAGCCTGGGCTTCTGCGGCAGTCACATCCAAGCAACAGCAAGGACCGTGGGCAGCCCCCAGAAGCGAGGACAGACTCCAGGGACCACTCTCCCTCAAAGCCTTCTGGGGGGCGCGCGCTGCCGACCCCTGGGTATTCACTGCAGCCTCCACGACCGCGACAAAGTGCATTTCATTGTTTTCAGCTCCACAGCTTGTGGCACGTTATTACAACGGTCAGGCAACCAACACGGTGGTCGTTCTCAGGATTTCAAAATTAACTGCACAAACATTCACTGCATACAAAGTCTGGTTCAGAAAATTTCCCCTTTCTTTTCCACCAAACTGAAATAAAAGGTAACATTTATAAAAGTGTTTCATAAGCTTTAAGAACACAGAATTTTTTCAATTCAGCCAATTTTTATTTATTAAGTGCCCACTCCATACGCCCTTAGGCCCTCTGAAAAACAGAAAATATTCAGTACCTACTCTTTTAAAGCAGCGACTGTACAGCACAGGGAACTCTGCTCAATATTCTGTAATACTTTAAGTGGGAAAAGAATTTTAAAAAGAATAGACACATGTGTATGTGTAACTGAATCATTTTGCTGTACACCTGAGACTAACATAACATGGTTAATCAACTATACTCCAAAGTAGAATATTTTTTAAAAAGCAACTGTTCATTATAAACAAAATACTGAGGATGAGGACAATTCTCAGGTACTCCATGAAAATAACATGGTTTCTAATAGAAAACATTAAAGGGACAGAAGGAGGTAACTGTTATTTTTGAGAAAAATATAAACAATTATGAAACCCTGGAACAGGGTCAAGAGCACTATGCAGAGTAGCTACTCAATAAACAGCTAACAAGTTAGTTAATTATTAGTTAAAAATATACATGTGTGCTGTGTTGCTTTGGTCATGTCTGACTCTTTACAACCCCAAGGATTGCAGCCCACCAGGCTCCTCTATTCATGGGATTTCCCAGGCAAGAATACTGGAGTGGGTTGCCACACCCTCCTCCAGGGGATTTTCCCGATCCAGGGTTAGAACCCATGTCTTTCACATCTCCTACATTGACAGGCAGGTTATTTACCACTAGCACCACCTGGGAATCCCCTACAAATATATAAGAATTATTAATGTTTATATATTTTGAATCTTGGTATTCATAATTCTAAATAATAAATCTGCATATCCAATGACTCTGTGACTATTCATATATTATTAACTCGAAATATTTCAAATCAATGAGTAAAATGAATTTGTCCATTCAAAAATTCATTCCATATTTGAGAAATATTTACTGAGTATGATTATAGCCAAGGAGTTACGTTTCACTGAATGAATGATGTGAGAACTTTACCCTACAGTCCGAGCTACAAGACTTAAAAAAAAAGGGAGTCCCGGATGAAGATGGCAGATTAAAAACCCACATTAATTTCACCTCTTCCTAGATGCTAACCAAAATTACAGTAAAGTTTTTTAAAGACACAGAGCCACTCAATCAGCAACTAAAGAACCGAAGCTAAGGACCTCCCTGGCAGGCCAGTAAGACAGAATGTGGTTAAGACTCCATTGCAGGGGAAGTGGGTTCAATCCCTGATCGGGGAACGAAGATCCCACATGCTGCTCGGTGCAGCCAAAAGAAAAAAAAAAGAGAGAAGCTAAAACACACATGAACAAGAAATAACTAAACTTACTCAACAGAGCCAAATCTCAAGCCTCCTGCAGGAGAGCTGAGACCCAGTCCTATGAACAGGGCAGAACCTTCAGAAGGCTCAGAAACCAGTAACAGCAGGTATGTCTGAAACTGCGGGTGAATGGCAGGTGATAAAGCAAGAAGCGTGCAGGGCTGTCTGAGAGGCAGTCAGACCCCAGGTATCCTTCCCTCCCCAACTCTACAGACCAGGGGTCCCCAAGTCTCCTGTGAAGAGGATGAAGCAGGTGGCTCCTAGTCTGTGGGTGCAGGTACATACAAACTCAAGGTGGAAACCCCGAGCCCTCTTCCTGCCACCCAGCTTCTAGAATGCAGGCAGCTGGACCTGAACCCCTGGTGGGAAGCTGAAATTCTCCTCCTTAGAAATCAGCTAAAGAGAAAAAATCATCATACAAAGAAGAGGCTCCCGTACAAAGGAGGTCCTGCTACACGGCCCAGCCCCGCCCTCAGCGTCCACATCTCCCTCTTACTCCAGAGCATGGTGAAGGATTCTCAGACACCCAAGGACAGCCTCGAGCGAGAATGGCACAAACCAAAAGCAACGCGGAGAAAGCAAACTATTTCGGGAGAAAAAAAAACTTGACAAAGTCAGTAATTCCAACAAGAAACACTCATGATTCCAGGCTGAAAGAACAGGAGGCCATAAACAGGAGCAGTCACAGAAAAAATTGCCAAACAAGTGCTCGTGGAAACACAACAGCACACGTGAGTGGAGAACACGTCTGACAGCAGAGCAGACGGAGCAGAACACGAAAAACTGAAATGAAGGGAAAAAAGTTACAGTGCCAGGCTGAGAGCCCCACATCCACATAGTCACAGGTGAAGAAAATAAGAGAGACGGAAGACAGGACTTGAGAAGAAACACCTCCAAAATTAAAAGGCATGAGCGGCGGTCACCCAACGTACCCTGCACTCTGGATGGACACAGACACCTATAAAGGTCAACCGTCGTGAAATTTCAGAACAGTGGAGAAAAAGAGAATATACGGTGCCAGAGGAGGAAAGGAAGAATGAGTAACTCCGGATTCTCGACAAAAGGGACAGCCGACCTAGAATTCTAGACCCAAGCTATCAGAGACGTACGGAGACAGAATCACAACTCTTTCAGTCCCTCAGGATGAGGGCAGGGGAGGCTGGGCTGTATTTTATCATCTTCGTAACCTGAGGACAAAACGGCCGAGTAAGCCAGCTCCAGATTGTTAATGACACCTGACTCGTCCTGACCACGCTCTGAAGAAGGTCTCAGGGCCCCCTTGAGGCCCCGCTGCCCAGAGCAGATGGGAAAGTTCAAGTCATTGCACAGAAACGCGGTGCTGGGTGTGTTCTGAGAACCGGAGGTGGATAAGCAGAGACTGTAAACCGACGGACTGCAGTCTGCGTTACTAAGGGATGTCCAGCACCTGCAGTTCAGGACGCAGTCTGGCTGATGACCCAACTAACTCCCCAAGGTTAGCTCAGGACTGTGCCTACCTAACTTCCCTGAAAACTCAGTGGAAGGTGAGGCCCGTTTAGCACCCAGGCCATGTCCGGCTATCTCCACTCCAGAGAGCAAGAAAATGCCGTCTCCTCCAACAATCAGGGCTGGTCTTGCTCCTCATGTACACGGTCAAGAGTAAGTCGTGTAATGTTAAGGAAAACATAGGTAGGTAGTAACAGGAACAGACAGGCAAGGACATGGTTAACACCAAAGTCAGGGATCTGGTTACCCAGAACCAGCAGTTGTCTGAGCCATCGTGGGAAACATTTTTTTATCAAACAAATAACAAAATTAGATTGCTCTATTTTTTTTGGTTTCTTTGGTAAGGAGTGAGAGGGTGAAAATGCGATTTCTATAATCTTATATGATGGGAAAAAAAACCTGTAAATCTTGAAAAAAAAAATTTAGTCAGATTCGGATTATCTCATAATATCCTTATTAATTATTTAATAAAAAGGTTTTAAGCATTATCTTGGAACGTGGGTATTTGGGAAGATTATAAAACCGAGCGAAATGGAACAGACAGCGTTTTAAACAGTTAAAATGAACACCAGTCAAGAAGGTACCTTTTTAAATAGCGGGAAGTACTGGGAGGCAGGCAACTCCTTAAAACAGGGTTTATTCTCGAAAAGAGTAGATAAATTGCTAGGAATCAACATCTTACCTTAAACACTTCCATTGGAAGAGGAAACTTAGCAGCGTCAATAAGAGATTTCTCCAGAGCACGTTTCCACTCTGAGTCCGTCTTCAAAGGATAGATTTCTGTATCAACAGCAAATCACATAAGAGTTTAAGGGCTGAAACGTTCTACCGGGTGGTTCTTTGCTCAATTTTATCTTCTCAGGGTTTCATAATAACTTGGCAGGCTCAGCGGCCGTAAGCATTCACACTCTGCCCGCCATAAAAAGCCACCTGCTAAAGAGATTTCCTTAAGTTAAATAGCAACTTGGGACTCCGCGATCCGAAATAAAGAATCAACTTAACAGGGCTCTTCTTCAGGGACTACCTGCATGCATTCTGTATGTAATTTGATGGAATACGGCACGTTCATCACACCTTCATCCATCCTCAGCCCCAAATTCCACACATCACCAGGGAAGTCATATCCAATGATGAAGAACTTATTATCTGGTAAGTTTCTAAATAAGAAAAGACTCTTGTCTTGCATTTTTGGTTATTACAGCCTATTACTCACTAAATCTCTAAGCTCTCATATGCTAAAAATAGTCCACATAAGCCAGGAAATTATAAAAAGGTAGATTAAAATTTACCAACCAAGTTTAATATTTGCACTTGACATGTTGCTAACACATCACATGGAGCCCAGGTTTCTGCCCACGGTGGGGAGAAGGGATTTACGAAGGGAGGTTACACTGTCTGAATGCAAAATTAGAAGAACAAAACTGGTGAGCGCTGTTTTTACCAGTTGCTGAAACTGCAGGGGAATTTTATGATCTGATCTCAACAGATTTAAGACCTTATCAAAATAGGATTTGCAGAAGCACTCACTTGCAGGAGATATGTTTATACCTTCGCTATATCAACTCAGGCTACTTCAGACAGATAGCTAGGATATGAATATCAATTTAAGCACAGTTAAAAGGCAACATTAAGCCTTTGGGGCTGTATTTTTAATTTCTTGCATGTCTGCTTTTTAGCAGGCAGCCATATATTTTGATGCTCATAGTGTCTGAACTCACCTTGAGCTTGAACCGCCTGTGTTTTAGCAGTTTATTCGGTCTTTGCCGACTATCACAATTATGGTGGGCAAGCAGTGCTGCCAGAGGGGCCAGGTTATCAATGCCCTGCCTACCGTCACTCGTGTCAGCTATGTCAAGTCCCATAAAGGATACTTAATGACAGGACAGACTCTACTTGTATAAATTGTCTATATTCCCTCCTAGCCTTTTATTTATGCTCTTACACCTCTGCAGAATTCTTTCCCCAAATTTGGTATTTCGGTATCAGAGCAAAAATAGAATGAGATTCTTTTTGGTAGACACATTCAGGGGAATATAGTAAGCCACTCCCCCAATAAACACCTTTGCAGAGAATGGTCCCTCCAACCTCCACAGGTGAGAAGGCGGGGAGCCAGAGGGAGAAAGTACTTATCACAAGGTCCCACAAAGAAAGAAGAGGGACCAATTCACGGAGCCTTATGAAGTGTCCCGGGAGGGTGAGGGGGATTCCCTGGGATGCACTGGTGCTCCAGCTCAGGGTGCTGCATCAAAACCTCGGGAAAGAGGAAGGCAGTTCAGGTTTCTGGAAGCACAGCCCAGAGGACACCAAGCGCGGCAGCTCAAGAGGGGGAAAGATGCGCCAAACGTGCTCAGTCGCTCAGTCCTGTCCGTCCCTTTGTGACCCCGTGGACTGTAGCCCACCAGGCTCCTCTGTCTATGGGGATTCTCCAGGCAAGAATACTGCAGTGGGTCGCCATGCCCTCCTCCAGGGGATCTTCCCAACCCAGGGATCGAACCCACGTCTCCCACGTTGCAGGCGAATTCTTTACCAGCTGAGGCACCAGGGAAGCCCCAAGAGAGGGGGGCAGGAGGGAACAACAAACAAGATCCTGGACTTCCTAAGTAAAATAAAACAAACCCACTTTTCTAGGGTTCTGGAAGCAGGTCAATGGGGAGCTCAATGTTGTAATAAAAGGAGAACCAAATCATACAAAAGGAGAGTGACTTCTAAAGACAAGGTTAAAGGAAGGTCTGCAGACATACAGGGAAAGAAAAAAGAAGAGAAAGTACCGCTCCCTGAACTCCCAAGGCCTGTAACTGAGGACTCTTGAGGCAGGAGGAGCCCCTGAGACAGACAGGAGGGTAAAAAAAGAGTGGTTAAAAATTACCCAAGGCTGAGTAACTAGACTCCAACAACAAAAAAAATTTTTTTAAATACTAAGATAAAAGGGCTGCTGAGTATCACCAAATAATATGCTGAAATTGAACAAGTGGGATTATGGTCTGACAAATTATTACATAAGTTAATGTAATCTTTACCTCTAAAGAGAAAGGTAAGAGAAACCATACTTAACCAAAGAAAGGTAAAGAGAAACCATAATTAACCAGAAAATTAAAAAAAAAAATTATTCAGGACCAGAGCAACGAAAACCCAACATGGTCAAGATCCAAACTCAGATCTGAGCAAGGAGATGGGCAGCGATTTCTCTGGGGCTCAGAGAAATGCTCACAGCCCCTCCTGACAGCTGGCAGAACAGGACTGGACCAGTCGTGTCACCCCAGGGAGCTGCGTCCACCTGATGCCATGTCTGTTCCAGCAAACCAGAGAGAAGTGTCATATAGCCTAGTACTTTGATCTGAATATAGGTCCCCCTAAAATTCATGTTGAAATACTCAAGGTGATGGCCTTAGGAGCTGGGGCCACTGGGAGGTGACGAGATCATGAGAGTGGACCTCCCAAGATGGAATCAGTGTCCTTTTATAAGAGAGACCCCAGAAAGATCCCTACCCTTTCCTCCAGGTGAGAACACAGTGAGCAGACACGTCTACGAACCAGGAAGTAGGTCCTCATCAGACACTGAATCTGCTGGTGCCCAGATCTTGGACATCCAACCTCCAGAGCTGGGAGAAATCAATGTCTCTTGTTTATAAGCCCCTCTTTCCTATCTGTTACAGCAGCTGGAATGAAGGAAGATACCTAGGAGATCCCGCCAGACTTTCATCTCTGTCCTACAATCTCAAGATGCTTTGCCTTCATGCTAAGGATATTAAATTCTAATACAGAATTTAATCCCACGGCAGGGCACACTGTCTTAAAAGGTGAAAAATTAGCTGCAGTTTTGTCAGTACCCTCGGCCACCTGCAGAAGTTAAACACCTCCTAGTTTCAACAAGCAGAGAACAATAGTCTGTTTGTGTGTTTCATTAAATGGAGCGGTGCTTGGTTATGCCAGAAAGTTTATGGGCAATAAATAGCACCATTAAAAGAACATAAAACATGTTTTTAAAGTGATCGTGTTGCTGATAATTAAAGAGTGTATCATGTCCATTTCTGTTGGTAAGAAGTTAAGAGGCAATTAAAACCCGTCCTGACTCATCTTGAACTAGAAACCTAAGTGAAAACGAGGTGTCCACCTCTGCAGACTGGCCATCCATCTCATGGAAAGCGCAGGAAGAGGGACGAGTGAAATACTCATCTCACAGGCCGAGGTAAGCACAGGCTTGGAGGGGCAATCCTCTTTATTTATGCACCCCATATCCCCCCACTCCTCCTTCTCCACCAGCCTCGGACCAGTGAGGAAAGGCTCGCCTGTGCTTCTTCATAGATGCTGGGAAGTACTGTGGATTGAATGCTTGTGTCCTCCCAAAATTTGTATGTTGAAGCCCTAACCCCTTGAGGTCATGGAGCTTTGGGAAGTAATTAGGTTTAGATGGGGTCAGGAGGGTGGGGCCCCCGTGATGGAATTAGTGCCCTGGCAAAAGGAGACACCGAAGAGCTCTCTTTCAAGTACATGCTCGCTCTCTCTCAACATACAGATAGAGATATGCATATATATACATCTCCATGCACACATGGAGAAGAGGCCAGGGGACTTCTCTGGCGGTCCAGTGGTTAACGCTTCATGCTTCCAGTGCAGGGGATGTGAGTTTGATCCTTGGTGGAGAAATAAGATCCCACATGTCATGCAGCACGGCCAGAAGATTAAAAAAGAAGAAGAGGCAGCCAGGTGAGGACCCAGCAAGAAGGCAGCCATCTACAAATCAGGAAGAGAATCCTCACCAGCACTCAACACTGCTGATGCTCTAACCCTGAACTCCCATCCTCCAGAACTGGGGATTTGTGTTTTTCAAGGCTCAACCCCTCAGTCAATGGTATTTTGTTAAGGCAGCCCAAGCTAAGATAAAAAATAATGATTGTTTTTGGAATAAGAAACAGTTCATGTAGGAAGCATCTGAATTAGATTCAGAAACATCTAGCTACAGGCACTATCTAAAATAAAAAGAAGGTGGGGGGGATGGTTGACATAAAGATTTTGAAGGGAAAAGATATACAAAAGGATATAGAGATAAGGATTTAAGGATTTTTCTTAAACTTCAGAAGTTTCATCTCTTTAGTTTCTGCAAAAACATGTCAGATTCTATCTGCTTTCTAAACCTCCAAGAACACAAAAGCAGGTGATGGGGGGAGGGGAGGGGAGGGAGGTGAGAGGGGGGTTCAGGATGGGGGTATACATGTATGCTGCTGCTGCTGCTGCCAAGTCACGTCAGTCGTGTCCGACTCTGTGCGACCCCATGGACTGCAGCCTACCAGGCTCCTCCATCCATGGGATTTTCCGGGCAACAGTACTGGAGTGGGGTGCCATTGCCTTCTCCCGTATACATGTATACCTGTGGCCTATGCATGTTGATATATGGCATAAACCATCACAATATTGTAAAGTAATTATATTCCAATTAAAATAAATTTAAAAATTAAAAACAGGTGGGGCCTCTCAATGACCCCTGGACATTTAAGTAAGCCTACTTAAATTTCTTAGAAAATCAAATACAATCTTAATACTCTAATCACAGATTGAATATTTAGAAAACACCAATCACCTGAGTAACAGCAGCAAAGCAAACATGGGGAGACTCCCATTTTACAGATGTGAAAACTGAGGTTCAAAGTAGAGGAACTCACCCAGAGGCTCTGCGGCCGTGACAAAGTGGAAGGAGAGGCCCACTTGGACCCTGACTCCAAGCCCAGGTTCCTTCCCCTCTGTCAGGTTTCTCAAACTCTAGTCACATGGGGACCTTTTTAAAGGAAGAAATTCCCATCCTGAACGCCACAGACCTCATATCCTGGAGCTGTCCGAGGTGTTAGAGATTGGCATCTCTACTTGCTCAGAAGCTCCACTAACACTTCAGAGCAAAGTGAACAGCACAGTCTAGGGGTATCTCCACCAGGCTCTCCCCTCCAAACTGGCTTCCAAACTCCCATCAATGATTTGGCTCCTGGAAGGTGGACTTGGCTAGTTCCTTCCTTCTGTCTTCTAGACACATTTGAATTTTTATTCAGTCAACTCACTTGACACATAGTTACTGAGCACCTACTATGTGCAAGACAGGGTGCCAGGGGGCACAGCAGAGACTGGGCCATGCACTTTGAGTTCAGCATCCAAGTTCTGGATGAAGTGAGGGCATGAGAAAGCAGTGTTCCAAAAGAGGAGACACACACAGAAAAGTTGGGGACCACAGAGGAGGCCACATGCCAGAAAATAAGCATATGAGGGGAGGCGTCAGGGATGCGGGGCTGGAAAAAGAGCTCCAGGTCTGTCAAATCGTGTTCTGCCCTCCATTCAGCACTGAAGCAAGGGCACCTCTGGATTCCCCGCCCCGCCCTGGTAACACCTGCATCACCAAGGACGCAGGAAGCCACTGCCCTCCCATGATCGCTGGCGTTTCTCCATCTTCCGCTCCCTTGTCTGGTCTTCGCTCAATCTGGACTCTCCTACCCCTCAGCACCTGCACCCCTGATGGCGGGTGCAGTGGGGTGGCCGCACCCTCTCTCTAATCGCCCAACCACCATCCTGTGTTCTCGGATTCCATCCAGAAATGAATGGGATGCAGGCTTCTTGCTGGCAGACAGCTTAACAGCCAGCACCTTCTCCTCCAGGGTTTGCAGACCTACTCGCCAGGTACTATCTACCACCTACTTCTATACCTCTACCTGTACTGAACAGCTGAGAAATACTGTGTCCTTTAAGAAACAGAAAGTATCAGGGAAAGAAAGGAGTTGTCAGCACAGCAAAGAGGATAGGGTGACCTGGCGCAGCCTCACTCTCAAAGTCCAGGCAGCCCTCCAGGCCTGCCGTTCCTGAATAGTCCACCCTTGGCAGAAGGACCCCCGAGGATGGCAAAGACTGCGGATAGAGAAGCCTGAGAATACGGAACCTGTGGATGGGAAGATGGCGGACGCAGAACATCAAACCTGCAAATGCAGAAGGTCAACTGTACTGCATTATTTTATATCAGGGACTTGAGCATCACTGGATTCTGGCATCCGTGGGGTTCCTGGGACCAATCCCCTGTGGATACCAAGGGATGACTCTCTACCCAAAGTGCCCCTTATCTGCCCTCCTTGCCCACCCTCCCATCTCAGCTTCTTACCACCTGTCGGTGATGAACACTGTCATTCACTTAAGTGTGTTTGGGAATAAGACAAACAGTCTAGTGCTTTCTGTGCCAGTCTGAAAGCTGACTCCCACCGAGACTTCAGTCAAGGAAAGAGCACTGCCATCTTAGTTTAACAAGTCACATCGGGTCCTGAAACTAATTTATAGAAACCCAAAGGACTGGATTCTATTCCCAGGTGTTGGTCTGCTGAATGAGGTAGAAGTCAAGAGTTCATCTTGTAACTATTGCATCTGAAGAACTCAAAATCATACTTGGGGTGACCTTTCACCTTTTAATTTCTTCTTTCCATCCACAGCCTTTCCTGTTGACAATTTACATGTTGAAAATATAAGTTCTTGATGAGGAATGCCTTTCCCAAAGGCTTTAACTCTTCAGTGAAATGAACAATTCATGGTCAGAAAATTACTATGAGTAAATACGGTCTATTCTTGTCTTATAAAAACATCAAATTATCTTAAAGAGAGAGAGAGGTCTCTTCCTTTATTCAAGTATTTCCCTAGTTTCTAGAGGGACACTTTCCATTCTGGCCATTGAGTATGAGCACAGGAGACGGACATTACACAGAGTCTAAGAGCTATTAGTCATCCTTTGCTTTGCTATAAATTTACACTGGCAATTATATATTGCTCTTAAAATTTTACAGCAATTAGATACTGAACTAAGATTTATATGCCTAACTTTCTGCACGAAGTAAATTTCTCCTGTTAGGTCATGAATCCCAAGGCAAACCTTGAGAGCTAAGGCCTCTCTTCACAAAACCAACAGGCCTTTCATTTGTAATCATATCCCCAGACTACTCAGGGTATAAGTGGATTTCTTGCCCGCTTCTCATAACGTTGACAACAACAATACTAATAAACACCACGTTACAGGTTTATACGCCTGTCAAATCCAACACAAATGCAAACACGTGAGATGGAGAACCAAGACACTTTTCAATTAAAGCCCTTGACTGACAGAAAAGGAAAATATGACTCCTCTGCTTCACTCCTCAAGACGAACTCTGGCAATTAAGATGGGAGGGGAAAGGCTCTGGCAATTTTAATGAAGGAAACAGCCAACTCTTGACTTCCAGTAAACCTGTGAAATTGACCAGAATGAAAATCAGCAAATTTGGGAAGATGTATTCCTTCCTTGGCATCTTTAATTCCATGAGAATCCAACATTTTTGTTCTACAGCTATCTATCAAAAAAGGTTGATAAGCCCAGTAAGAGGCAGAAGGGGAAACTGTGTGGAAGAAGAAGGGGACCTGGGAATCTGAATTTCAGCACATTCCTCCAAAAAACTGTGCAATCTTAAGACAGGTAGCTTAAATTCAGTCTCAAATTTTCTCTGCCATAAGAGGAAATATTCACACGAAACATGTAGCACTTTTTTGAAATCAAAATAAACAACCTAACAGATGTAAAATCACCTGGCAGGTAGAAAACATTCAAGAATTGTTATTTTTGTAAACTCTGAGGTTTTTGCCCAGTTGGGTATGTCAGGAAGCATGAATTCGTCTTCTACCCAATTAAATCTGTGGAAAGGCATTCGTCAAGGTACTTGAAGCTATTTGAAAATCTATGATGCACCAGCAGAAAAAAGCATGATGGTTTTCTTTTTTGCTATTTCCAGGTCAGGACAGATAATGTAACAATAAGTATTTTATTTGAATCTGCATTTTACTTGAATCTACAGATGGATGAATGGGTGGGTAGATGAATCTATGGATTGAAGGTTGTATGGGGGAGTGAATTGATGGATGGATGAGCGGGTGAGTGGGTAGATGGATGGATGAATGAATGGACAGATGGATAGACGGCCGTGGGTAGAAGGGCAAATATTTCAGAACCTACTTGCAAGACTATCAAATTCCTAAAGAAAAACAGAGAATATCATCAAGTCCCCATGCACTGCATCTTTTATTTCCAAACCAGTGATTCCAAAGGAACCAGATCAGCTTTTCCACAGCCTCCTGCTCTGCTTTCTCATTTCAGAACACTATTCATTGAGGTCTTGGGTTCCATTCACAACAGAGAGTGTTTGAAGTTAAAACACTTCCTGTGCACAAGTACAAATGGGAAAGACACCACAGAGCTAACACATGTTCCAGAGAGACATCCAGGAAAATAATCACATCTCTTCCGACAACACTTGAGAGCGGCTGAAGCTCCCGCCCCTTACCTGAAGGTGGGTCCATTCTGTATTTATTCTCTTGACACCAACCAACTGGTCGAAGTCTGTAATCCAAGTAAAACAACCACTGGTCATAGGATTCAGTGTCCTCCAATCCCACATAGCGAAGGCGTAATCTTCCTCCAGCATTCTCAAGCACACTAACTATCCAGTACTGAAAAGGGTTCTGAGAGTCCTGCAGCTCTATTAAGGAATCAACTGTAATGAGGTCTATAGGGCCTTTCCCTCGCAGAGGCTGTTTAAACAGAAGCAAAACTCCTTATTTTAAACTTTATTTTCAGGTTCTCATGGAAACAGATGACAGCAGAAGTAATTTTTTTTTCCACACCATCATCCAAGCTATTGGCAAACAGTCTGGTGTTTCCCCTCCACCCCCACCCTCCCCTCCCACCCCCCACACCTCCCGCCCCACATCCATCTTTCCCAACTGGGTATCCAGCAACAAAACCACAAGCAAATACAAAATAACAGTTTGTGCTAAGTTCTCACCAAACAAATCACCCTTCCCAGACACAACTACGTTTGTGAGGGTGCTTTGAAGAAGCATGCCACCAAATTTGCCTCAAACTGGAAAACAAGTGGGAACAAAACGTCTACTTTCCAAGCGATGGATCCATCTGATATGGGGCCATCAATTTCTACCTTGACTCAGCAGACGTCTGTTTTACAATGGCCCTGCTCTCATAATCAACACCCTCTCATACCATAAAGCGTTAATACATGTGGAGGACATTCTTGATGAATGCCTAATACACACTAATAATCAGCTAAATTAGACTACTGGGTAATTTGTACACTTCACCCCACCGTTGGTTTGGAGAATGTATATAATGTCTGCCCCTTCTAAGCAACCTTCTTAGCACATGTTTGCATACGAAAAGGGTGTTTGTTCAGCCAGCCCTGTAGGCAAGTATGCTTAAAAAATTAACAAAGTAGGACAATCTGTCCTTTTGAAAGGGTGAGCAACCATTACTTTGATTTGTCAACCAAACAATTCAATTAGTAGCCACACAAAACTACATTAGGCAAAATCATCACAAAACAAAGACAACCCTGTATGAGTCTGTGGTGTTCCAAAATTTCAGTATCATTTATGAAGGGCAGGAAATTTATGGTTAATGTTAAGAGAATAATGAGACTGTCAAACTCTGTATCATATTCTTGGTCATTCATTGTGTTTTCCCCCTTCTCAGGGGCATTCTTCAAAAACAGATTTAGTAACTCAATAATGATTTATGACAGTGAAGTCCTCTTATATACTGTTCTAGTACATAAATATTAAAATGTATCAGAATAAAATTATTTTCAAATAACCCATTTTTTCTTCAGTACCTTAAAATGACCTTAACCACATTTAAATATGGTTAGTCATTTCCCTTCTTGTTTTACAAGGGGGACTAATTCAAATACGATTTAACACGTGTGTTTAAAAACTGGGGCTATGCATAAATAAAACAGCTAATCATTTATCAACACACTTTGAGGCTACACCCCAGCATATGAATGCTTAGTTGTCACTTCAACAAAATAGTTATTCTACAGGATTTTATATGCATTCACGAACATAAGATGGACTCTTAAATATACAGGATAGTAGGTAACCATCCTACCATGTTATTCATAAAAGTAAATTTTCCACTTATGGACTGGACCACAGGTGAAGACACTTCGGTCCCATTAGAATCAGTCCTCTAAGTGATTCGGGCAAAGACATGATGTTACTTTGCACACTGATGTCCGTGTGGACTTGTGCACCCATAGAAGGATATATGCAAAGGTGCTCTTAGCTGTGAGCTCGTGTTAACTGTGCAGCTTCAGATGACAGAGAATAGCTGGATAACAATACATACACCTTCCAGAAGGCTGGCAGGGGCCGTCCGGGAACCTGTCAAATCCCGAATGAGAAATTCTGTCCAGTCCGTATACTTCTCTTTGATAGCTGGTGAGACAAAGGAGAAAAAACACACACTTTAACAAAGCAATGGAGCATCCTAGCACCTTTGTGTATATATGAGTTCTTTCATGACGTTTCTTCATTTTAGATACCGTGCTTAAAGGGAAAACTAAAATGGCAACAACGGACCTGCGGGCAATGGGTAATGGTCTCATCGAACACATGCCTAGGTTTTGCTGGGCATCAGAAAGGTGAAAGAACATGAGACCCTGAAGTCTGATCGTCTGTCTATAGAGACTTCTATAAACAACCAAGGAGATATTTCAAAGCACAGAATCTAGGAGGCTCCAAGAAGAAAGAGGGAACGGAAGAATCGGAGAAAGTTTTCCAGGTGGAAAATAAAGCCAGGCTCTTAATTATAATAAGACATATTACTCACGCAGAGAAGAGAAAGGAGGGATTTTCAGGCTGAGAGGAACGGCATCTGCTAATGAGAGCAATGAAGGGAGGGAGGAGATGGAGAAAGAAATGTCCCTCAGCGGCACACGGTCTGGCTGGAGCACAGAATGTAATGCTAAGTGGCAGGAACAAAGCTGCGGACAGCCCAAAAAGCCAGCACCCATGTTTAATGAACAGGAAATGTCTATGTGAAATCTAAATTTAAAAAATGATATAAAGGAACTTATTTACAAAACGGGAAGACGCTCACCAATTTCCAAAACTGAGTTACCGAAGGGGAAACGTGGCAGGGGGTATAAATTAAGACTTTGAGATGAAACATATACACACTACTATCAATATATATAAACCAACAAGGAACTACTATATAGCACAGGGAACTCTACTCAATATTCTGTAATAACATATATGAGAAAAGAATCTGAAAAAGAATGGATATATGTATACATATAACTGAGTAACTTTGCTGAACATCTGAAACTAACACGCCATTGTAAATCAACTATTTTGTTGTTCAGTGGCTAAGTCACGTCCAACTCTTTATGACCTCATGGACTGAAGCATGCCAGGCTTCTTCCCTGCCCTTCACAATCTCCCAGAGTTTCTCAAATTCATGTCCACTGAGGCGGTGACGCCATCCAACCATCTCATCCTCTACTGCCCCTTTCTCCTTCTGCCTTCAATCTTCCCCAACATCAGGGTCTTTTCCATTGAGTCAGTTCTTCATATCAGGTAACCCAAGTATTGAAGCTTCAGCTTCAGCATCAACTACATGCCAATAAAAAAGTTTTTAAACCAGGAAACCTCTGCATAAAATCAATCTGAAAGCAGCATAAAGGCTTGAAGGGAAACAAAGGAAGCCAATGGCAGAGAAGTCAAGGTAGAGGCTGCTGTTCTTAGTGCAAATGTGACAGGGTCCCAAAGAGCACAAAAAGCACTGCATTTAAGACACCTTTCCAAAAAGATGGGCTTCCAGGGTAGCTCAGGTGGTCAAGAATCTGCCTGCAATGCAGGAGACCCAGGTTTGATCCCTGGGTCAGGAAGATCCCCTGGAGGACAGCATGGCAACCCACTCCAGTATTCTTGCCTGGAGAATCCCATGGACAGAGAAGCCTGGGAGGCTACAGTCCATGGGGTTGCAGAGTTGGACATGGTTGAGCAACTTCCACTCCACACTAGGTTCTTTCAAAGCAAGATGCAACTATTCAGCTGAAACCTAAAGGAACAGAGTTATTACCAAAGGAAACCAGGCCATATGAGTGGTGGGAAAGTTCATGGTGTAGGGAAGACCTGGGCTCTGAGCTGGGCTCTGCCATCACTGGCTACATGACTTCAATCCATCCAATTTCTCTTGTATTCTTTCCTCTGATGCTACAACATGTTGCCTGTGTGATGCTATAAGGATTAAAGGAGATACACCTCCTGGTAAAATATAACCGTATCTGGCACATTTATGCAATTAACAGCCTCTCTAGTTCTGTTACCGGAGAAGGCAATGGCACCCCACTCCAGTACTCTTGACTGGAAAATCCCATGGACGGAGGAGCCTGGTAGGCTGCAGTCCATGGGGTCGCTAAGAGTCAGACACGACTAAGCGACTTCACTTTCACTTTTCACTTTCATGCATTGGAGAAGGAAATGGCAACCCACTCCAGTGTTCTTGCCTGGAGAATCCCAGGGACAGGGGAGCCTGGTAGGCTACCATCTATGGGGTCGCACAGAGTCGGACACGACTGAAGTGACTTAGCATAGCATAGCATAGTTCTGTTACAAGTGTATATTAAATTATTACACATTCTTATCCAATATTTATTACTGCTGCTGCTGAAGCGACTTAGCAGCAGCAGCAGCAGCACAGCATATCAGATCTTAGTTCCCTGACCAGGGATCAAACACCAATGGGGGAAGCACAGAGTCTTAATCACTGGACTACCAGGTAAGTCCAAATTGTTTCTGTTTTTTTAATTAATCTTGGGATGCAAAAGAACTTGCTGAATTCAGATAAGGAACCCCTGCTACCATGGATGTTACACAGACCTTTCAGTAAAAAATATGATTCAGCACCGCAGTACACGTTATCATTGTTGCTGTTCAGTCGTTAAGTCATGTCCAACATTCACAAACTGACACTGCATTTTGCTTCTTCTTGTGTTTGCCTGGCTTGTAATTGCTTACATATGATGTTAAGTTATCAAATAAGATTTTAGTTTCAGCACACATCACCCAGAAAGCAGCAAAGTGTTAGTCGCTCAATCGTGTCCAACTCTTTTCAACCCCATAGACTGTAGGCCACCAAGCTCCTCTGTCGGTGGAATCCTCTAGGCAAGAACACTAGAGTGGGTTGCCATTCCCTTCTCCAGGGGATCTTCCCAACCCAGGGCTCAAACCCAGGTCTCCTGCATAGTAGGTAGATTCTTTACCATCTGAGCCACCAGGGAAGCCCAGAAAGCCAGAGGTCATTCATTTAATTGAGTGGGCATTAAACACCTTATGAGAGAGTACAGAAATTTAATATTTCTCGAGTTCTCCTTTTGGGTGAGTACATGCTACGCCATTAGGCAACACTGATACCATTCATTTTAGACAAGGGCATCACCCAGAGATTAAAGAAACTCAAGATACTGTATATTCATAGCTTAATCCCCAAGGGACCAGCTGCTTTCTCTGAAGTACCCTAGGACCTCTGAGCCCTAGAAACAGCCATAATTTACACAACAAAAGCCATAAAGATAAGACCTATTTATAACATTCTCAAGGTATAACTCATATTACTCTGCATCATATCTTTAAGAGCCTAGAAGATAAACAGCCTCTAAAACTATTAGAAGAAATTTAAAACCTTATCATTGTTCATTAGTTAGAGATTTTTATCCAATAAAATATGGAATTTCACTCAATATTGTACATTTTCTTCTTCTCTAGCCGTCATATCCCATTTATAGACATTTCTGCTCTTGCTTTAAACGTTTCCTTGCTTTTAAACAACACCCTTCCAGCGATTTTTTTTTCCTCTCTACTAGGAAAAATTTCCTGCAGCTCTTTTATTGGCTATCACTGCAGAGAAAGTGTCAAGACTGAACTGATATATCCACAAGGGTCCAGGCCTCTAAGTTCAATGGAATAAGACACTTTGTTTATTAAAGATTTTACTCTCATATTCTCTCTCTCTCCCTCACACCATTTGTTTCTTTCTATAGTTACTTTCTTAGCTAAACAGTCAGCACTCCCCTTGAGAGTACATTTTAAAAAGAAATAAGCTTGTAAAAAATTTAAATTCACCTGCCCCTCATATGTATCTGAGCACATGATTCAGTCTAACTTTCAACAGCTTTCACATTACTATGTGTAATGGTTAATTTTATGTGTCCACCTAGCTGGACCATGGTACCCAGATATTTGGTCCAACACTATCCTGTCTCCAAGAGGATATCTTTGGAGAAGATATACATTTAAATTGGTGGATTTTTGAGTAAAATGGATTCCCTGGTGGCTTGGATGGTGAAGAATCCACCTGCAATGCAGGATACCTGGGTTCAATCCCTGGGTCAGGAAGATCCCCTGGAGAAGGGAATGGCAATCTACTACAGTATTCTTGCCTGGAGAATCCCATGGACAGAGGAGCCCGGTGGGCTATAGTCCATGGGATCGCAAAGGAGTTGAACATGACTGGGCGACTGACACTTTCACTTTCGCTACTTTCTGAGAAAAGCAGATTGCCCTCCTTAATGTGGTGGGCCTCATCTGATCACTTGAAGGCTCCCCTGAGCAAGTAGGAATTATGGAGAAATCAAAAGAGAACTAAATAAACACACAAATATTCTTGCTCATGGATAGGAAGACTCAATTTTATCAAGATGTCAGTTTGCCCAATCTGACAGATTCAATGCAATCCATATCAAAACCTCAGCAAATTATTTTGTGGATACTGAAAAACTGACTCTAAAGTTTACACAGAGAGAGGCAAAAACCCAAACAGCCAATACAATACTGAAGGAGAGCAAAGTGGGAGGGTCTTGTGAATGGTAAGTAAGATCACCCACATGAAGTTCTTGGCAGAGGCTAATTGTTACTAACTAACAGAAATGGGGCAGAAAGGGGAGCAGGGGAGTTGAAGTGGGGGAGGGGAAGGGACAGGGTCCTATGGACCAAAAGGAGTGGTGGTAACATGACCACACCCCATCTGATGCACTGTGATGAGAAAATAATCCAATTTTCAAAATGAATCATTTTCATTTGGAAGCTACCTTTTTACATTTCAAAACTGAAACTAAACCATCATCAAAGATCACATAATTGCTTACTGCAGACACAGAAAACTGAATCAAATTTTAAATCAGTTATAATTATTTGAGAGTCTTCCTGTGTGCTTGATGGGGCTTCCCAGGTGACTCGAGTGGTAAAGAACCTACCAGCCAATGCATGAGATGTAAGAGATGTGGGTTTGATCACTGGGATGGGAAGACCCCCAGGAGGAGTGCATGGAAGCCACTCCAGTCTTCTTTCCTGGAGAATGCCAGGACAGAGGAGCCTGTCCTCATGGAGGGCTATGGTCAATTTAGTCACAAAGAGCTGGACATGACTGAACTGAAGCAATTTAGCATGCATGCCCAGTGCTTGATGACTACAAGATCAACTAAGGAGAGTGCGAGACTCTGGGGGACAGATATAGGAGGGCGGTGTTTGCAACAAGTTTCTCCACATGCTGCACCCCACCCCACACACACAGCTGTAATCTACTCTCTGGGCTGTACACACTGGTATTCCCAATACAGAACATGTTCCCTTTGGCCGGGCACCTGAATCCATCCTAAATGAGGTTAACTGGGAGGTCTGTGTTGGGTCACACACCCTACATCCAGAGGCCTCACTCACAATAATCCATAATTTGTCTTTAACCACAAGGAAGTGCATGAGTTTTGCTTCATAAAATAATTATGGGACTTCCCTGGTGGTCCAGTGGCTAAGACTCCATGCTCCCAATGCAGGGGGCCTAGGTTCAATCCCTGGTCAGAAAACTAGATTCCACATGTCGAAACTGAGAGTTCACATGCAGCAACTAAAGATCCCACATGCTGCAATTAACTCCAGGACACAGCCAAGTAAGTATTTTTAAAAAGAAAAGAATAGAATTAGGACTCCAGGCAACCTGGAGAGACCCAGCCTCTCAGTGACATCCTCCAGCCATTCTAATCAGGAGGTTTTATAGGAGCCAGACGATTAACATGCTCTGTGCTTTGAGCTTCTCCTCAGAGCCTTGCTCCAAAGCCAGACCACCATGTCTGCATTCACCTTTTTGGAGCAGCCCTGAAAGCCCTGCCAGAGACGCAAACCCACACACCACGTATGACTCTGGTCCAGCTAGTGCTGACTTTTCCATTTCTTGGGTTGCCATATTTGTTTGGACTGCTGGGACTGTCCCTCAAACAAAAGCCCGGCAGCCAAGTCAGGTCTCTCCTCCCAGACCCAGTCATCACTAAAGTCTCAGACTGACTGTTCATTATATCTCCAAAGATTCTTAATATACAGTGTGTGACTGCCTTCATGGCATTCATGAAACTGAGTACAGTGAAACTGTCAGTGAATTTCACCAAACTGAAAGCTCATAAAATTGAATACAAAATTATGCATGCGTGTGTACCTGTGCCCATGTGTTGAAGGCCTCTTCCAAGAACTTTCGTTGAGTTCATCAGATTCTCAAAGGGCTATGTGACCCCAGCAAGACTAAGAACAATTACAGGCTTCAAAATCAAATGTTTGGTTACCAAAGAGGAAATGGGGGAGGATAAATTAGGAGTTTGGGATTAACACACACACTGTACTTACCATATATAAAAATGATAAGCAACGAACTGTATAGCACAGGGAACTCTACTCAACATTCTGTAACGACTTATGTGGGAAGAGAATCTAAAAATAACTGAATCAACTGCTGTACACCTGAAACTAACAAAACATTGTAAATCAACTATACTCCAATATAAAGTAAAAATTAAATGGAAAAAAAGAACAGAGACAATACTGTGTTAAAATGCAGCTACGATGTAAGTCACTAGACTGAGTTCCTTGAGGCTCGCTCTTACCATCTTTGTTGATCCTGCTGCCCAGCACGAAGAACCCCACATAGCTGTCCAAAGTGAAGCAGCTTTCATCATCTTTCTCCAACTCAACAGGTTTAAGACACTACCGTTCTGATTACAGACACATAGTGAGTGTTCCTTATGTACCAAGTACTTTCTCATATATCAACTGAGTGCTTCCAAAACTCCAATGAACTAGTTATTTTCAACCACATTCCACACACACACACAAAAAAGATTCAAATAGACTAAGCAGACCTGTATCACAGTTGGTGGCAAATATATTCAAAGAGTGCATTTATAACAGATTTCCATTAACTCACATAATATGCATAAAAGTTCCATTTTTAGAACAGTAACCCCTCCAAACACATATATAATTAAGGAAATAAAACAAATGTGAAACACACATTATTTCAGAACTTAAGAACATGAAACACAACTACTCAAAAAACCTTTAGATCCTGATCAGACTTCTCAAAACTACTTTTTGTATTCTTTAAAAGATTTGTATCACTAGGTAAACAAATTTTAAATAAATAATTGGAAAACTGCCAGCAATGACACCTCATGAAATATTATTTCCCTTAGAATGGAATTTTTTAAGAGTAATACTTTGTGGAAAGTCTTAACTGAGTACTGCTTTTCTTAAGAGAGTCAAATTTGATGACATGCTAATTATAATCATTAAAAAAGGTATCATCTTTAAATACATCTCACTGAAGTGTGTTTCTACCTAGGATGAGCAAAACACAAGAAAAGAGATGCGATGAATGCAATGTAAGTATTCAATGTGAGATCTGACATATTTATGATATGCAATGAAATTCCCCTTATTAAAGTAAAGTTCAAGAAGATTCAGAACATGTTCTTCAAGAGAAGAGTGTGATTCATACATAATGAGTCAGGTCCAACTGTGAGTGCCAAGGGCTTGCAGGCATTCTACAAGTAATGGACAAACTCAGTGACCTGAGAGTCATGCCTGACTATAAAACATGGCCCCAGAGCTGCTTAAACTCTCTAAACCTGCCATGTGTGAGAAGACGAGTAAAATACAAACTGTCTTCTACCAAAGCGTCCTATAAAAACACTGAGATTCTCTCTCTCAAGTACTAGAAAACAGAAGTGTTAGTCTCTCAGTCGCATCCGACTCTTTGTGACCCCACGGACTGCAGCCCGCCAGGCTCCTCCGTCCATGGGATTTTTCCAGGCCAAGAATACAGGAGTGGGTTGCTATTTCCTTCTCCAAGAAAATAGAATTTGCTGGCAAAATGGAGACCCTGGAAAACACATTCCTGAAAATACATTTATTATCTAGCTATTGTAGTTTAAGTCCTTTCCATCCCTACATTCTACGAGGACATTCTTCAGTTCAGTTCAGTGGCTCAGTCGTGTCTGACTCTTGGCAACCCCGTGAATCGCAGCACGCCAGGCCTCCCTGTCCATCACCAACTCCCGGAGTTCACCCAGACTCATGTCCATTGAGTCGGTGATGCCATCCAACCATCTCATCCTCTGTTGTCCCCTTCGCCTCCTGCCCTCAATCTTTCCCAGAATCAGGGTCTTTTCAAATGTGTCAGTTCTTCATATCAGGTGGCCAAAGTATTGGAGTTTCAGCTTCAACATCAGTCCTTCCAATGAACATCCAGGACTCATCTCCTTTAGGATGGACTGGTTGGATCTCCTCGAAGTCCAAGGGACTCTCAAGAGTCTTCTCCAGAACTGCAGTTCAAAAGCATAAATTCTTCGGTGCTCAGCTTTTTTATAGTCCAACTCTCACATCCATACATGACCACTGGAAAAACCGGAGCTTTGACTAGACAGACCTTTGTTGACAAAGTAATGTCTCTGCTTTTTAATATGCTGTCTAGGTGGGTCATAACTTTCCTTCCAAGGAGTAAGCATCTTTTAATTTCATGGCTGCAATCACCATCTGCAGTGATTTTGGAGCCCAGAAAAATAAAGTCAGCCACTGTTTCCAGTGTTTCCCCACCTATTTCCCATGAAGTGATGGGACCGGATGCCATGATCTTAGTTTTCTGAATGCTGAGCTTTAAGCCAACTTTTTCACTCTTCTCTTTCACTTTCATCAAGAGGCTCTTTAGCTCTTCTTCACTTTCTGCCATAAGGGTGGTGTCATCTGCATATCTGACATTATTACTGACCTGTAAATTTTCTCATCATGTAGCAAAATCTGTTACTGAATTTTAACTTTTTTTTTAAAACACATCTTGTGTGAAATGAAAAGAGTCACTGACAACTCAAAATTACAGAGGTGGAATGGTATCTAAATTACGGGTCTGCAAAATGGAGAACAACCTCAACATATAATCTCACTCTTTTCACATATTTTTTCCCTTAAAAATCTTTCTGCTCTGAAAAACTCTATGTAGCAAGGTTCAAATATCAACTTCTTTCTGTGAAGGCCAAGGGCAAACGTTGCAACAGAAGACAACTGTCTGATGCCAGGACATAACTGGGCTTTCCAGGTGGCACTAGTGGGAAAGAACCGGTTTGCCAATACAGGAGACATAAGAGATGAAGCTTTGATCCCCGGGTAGGGAAGAGTCTCAGGAGGAGGGCACAGCAAGCCACTCCAGTATTCTTGCCTCGGAAATCCCATGGACAGAGGAGCCTGGCAGGCTACAGTCCATACAGTCACAGAGAGTCAGACATGACTGAATTGACTTAGCACGGGCATGCAGAACAGAACTATTTGGAAAGAGGTTAAGCAAGTATCAGGAAGCAGGTGGGGCCAGACTTGCAGGACACAAAGCAGAGTGGAAAGATTAAGTATTAACAGATAGGAGGTTAAGACTGGGACTTCTCTGGTAGTCCAGTGGTTGCACTCTGTGCTTCCAATGCAGGGGTGTGGGTTCAATCCGTGGTCAGGGAAGAAGATCCTTCATGCTGCGCAAAGCATCCTCCCAAAATTAAAAAAAAACAAAGACAATGTCTTCCATATTGCTGAACCCAATGGCCAATTCCCAATCATATATGTACTTGACATAATCAAGAGCATTGGGTAAGTAAGAGCACACTCTCCTTTTTGAAACATTCTTCATTTAGTGTTACATTCTGAATGCTTTGGTCCAGCCTCCCAAAAAATACTTATGTTGAAATCCAAACCCCCAAGGTGGATGGTGTTAGGAAGTGAGGCCTTTAGGTAGTGATGACGTCAAAAGGATGGCACCTCCACGAATGAGATCAGTGCCCTTGTAAGAGCCCAGAGAGCTTCTGAGCCCCTTCCTCCATGTGAGAAGAGGGTAGTCTGCAGCCCAGAACCCAACCACGCTGGCCCCCTAATCTCAAAGTCTCCAGAACCGTGAGAAATAAATATGCTGCTTATAAGCCACCCAGTTTATGGTACTTTGTTAAATCAGCCCCAACCGACCATAACATTGAACCTTGACCCTTAGTGTTCCCCCGAAGTTCCTGAACAGCACAAACATAATTCAATGCCTATTCCAAAAACAGAGATACCTAGGCAATTAGCTCAATTCCTGTTATAAGAAAGGAGAATAAGAGTGACTGATTAAAAAGAACATTCCAAAGTGTGGGAATCATGACTTAAAACCATAAACCAGTTTGTTATTAAAGACAGACTGTTCAGAAAGAACCCAAATTACTACATGCTGTTTCCTCCCAGTGAAGAACAATGGGGCAGTCATGGTGCCTCAAACAAAAACTATAAATTTGGTGGGTGGGCACCGATAGTATAGAAGGAGGTGTATTTTAGTGTATGTATCTCTCTCTCTCTCTCATGATCCTCAATAACTGAATAGGAAATTTCAAAAAATTTAATCCCTTAGGATTTTGTCCTCTGTGATTCTTAAAACCAACCAAAAATGCTCCCATAGTATATCACAAAATATTTCAATAAAAGTTTGCAAAGGGGTCAGAATTCATGAAGGAAGAGTCTGTCTCAGCAGTTGGGCAGTAATTCATTCTGTGTGCTTGCCATAAATCTGACCCGCTCTATTACATAAACAATTCATTTGTAGTATTGTATGTGGCAATTCTTGAAACAGTCAGCTGTCAACAGAGCCTGGACAAATTCTCCTGATTTTTCTTCTATCAATCACACAAGGTCAAACGATATTTGTAGAAATGAAGCTTTACTAAGTAACAATTATTTTTAAGCAATAAAACCTAACAGATACTAATTTATGGTTTTCTTCCTGTTACCACTAAAACCGTATTTAGATGAGATTTATAGCTATTTAACAAAACAAAAACTTTGGGTCAGCTCTGGAAGTAGCAATTCATCAACTTTTGTGGGGCAGACAATCCATGCCAGAGTGGAGAGGAATAAATTTCCGGTTCATTTTGGAACCATGATTCCTTCCACAGAAGGAAGAGAAGGCAATCTGAGATTTTATAAGAAGGGAGAGTATAGTGAAACAGGCCTTCTATATAGACAGTGACTCTCACCTCAACCTGGAACTGACTTGTCAAAAAAATCACAAACTCAAAGAACTAAAAAAATTTAAAAAAAGAGAGATTGGCTATATGTATAACTGATTTGTTGCTGTACACCTAAAACTAACATAACACTGTAAATCGACTATACTCTAATAAAAAAATTTTTTAAGGAAAAAAAAGAAAATCACAAGTTCTTGGTAGTTTTTGTCATTTTATCCAGAATTTTGATAACCCCAACACAATAAACTGCTGAGATTTTAAAACCCAGCCCCAATCTGGAAACGTACCTCTTTCAAGTAAACATTCCTGGTTACAACTCTTATTTTTTAGACTCTTTCAGCAAGAAAAGAAGGGGAAAGGAATACTTGTAGTGCCATCATCCCTCTGCTTAATATAACTGCTTGATCAGTTATATTAACATGGCCCCAGAGAGGAGCTGGATGGGAACCTCTCTCATCTGACCACAGGAGGAAGGCAATTATGCAGCAGCAGAAATCCACAATGTTTACACTCTTCTCTCACTTCCTGTGAGAGAAGGTCCTCTTTCCTGTGAATGAGGGTCCTGCCTGGCCCATCAGGAAGTGCTGGGAGAAACGAGGATGGATCATAATTACAGGTATCTTCTTTTCATAAATGAGTGGGGACCACAGAAAAGGTTTTTCCACTGTAGGGAGTTCAAGGGCAGAAAGAGCTGGAACAAGTCATTAAAGAATCGCTTTTCTTATGACCGTTACAGGGAGTCCCCAGCCTACAAACAGGTTTTGCTTCAAGGGCCCATTAATAATCTGTTCCAGAACTCCCTAATACATTTTGAGCAATTACGAAGTTACCAAATGGTCTGCCAGGCCAACCCGTAGGAGTCTACACATACAAAAATATACCGATGGAATCGGAACAACGTCTAAATATCGTGTAGGTGCCATCCATCGTTAAGAACACTTCATTTCCAAGAACTTCCCTGGTGGTCCAGTGGTTAAGACTGTACACTTTCAACGCAGGGGGCAAAGGTTCAGTCTCTGGCTGGAGAATTAAGATCCCACAAGCCACACGGTGCAGAGCAAAAAATAAAATACAAAATACCTGTCTATCCAGCAGTATTTACACAGCAAACACTCTTCAACAGTATGAGAGAAGGGAAAGCATTCTGAGACCAAAAAAAAAAAAATTGCATTTATCAATAGCCCCTGGACACTGGATAGGAAATTCCAGAACACCATACTTCATACACAAAAGGAAAGTGACCCCAGAAGGAGGATGTAAGATCTAACAAGGAATTACAAGAAAATAAAGTGGTAAATCTATGAATAAATTTTAGTGAACGCTGACCATATAAACTGTGCTAAGTCACTTCAGTTGTGTCCGACTCTTTGAGACCCTATGGACTGAAGCTCCCCAGGATCCTCTGTCCATGGGATTCTCCAGGCAAGAATACTGGAGTGGGTTGCCTTGCCCTCCCTCCAGGGGATCATCCTGACCCAGGGATTGAATCCACATCTCTTGCGTCTCCTGCATTGGCAGGCGGGTTCTTTACCATTAGCACAACCTGGGAAGCCCCCGATCTTATAAACTAATCACCCAGAAATTAGAAGGAAATTGACTAACCTACTACCTTCTACGCAAAACATTTTAGTTAGGTAGCCCTCTCTCCAAGGGTTCAAATGAAGAAAACCAGTGACACAAATGATCAAAGGGTGGACAATCCAACAATCGCCGACTCTCAACTTCAGCAGCACTTGTCTGATTTTTCCAACATGCTTCTTCCTTAAAAATTTCTTTTATTTTAGATTAATACTAAGTTGCATTTCCCAACTTCACACCAACTCTGGGGAGGAAAATAAGAGATCCCACACACACTTGACAGAAGACGGATGTCAGCCTCGGTTACAAAGCTTTCTCTGAGCGGGGGGAAGTAGTATTTTGCTCTAATCTTAAAAAATAAAATCCCATGACACCATCTCTGTCACTGTACCCAAGACGAAGGTCTTCTTCCTAGTCTACCCAACGACTGATTCACTAGGAATGTAGCTGCCTTCTTTGCACTTAATAAGAAGTTATCTCGAGCTAGACGCTGCCAGTGGCTATTTCTCAGTGGTTTATCTTTCATTGTGACACTCAGTTGGCCACACTCTGCTCTGCAAACTGGCAGATTCTTCCACTGAGGGAGACTCTTCATTTTCCTATTTGCAAATCCACCTGCTAAGAATATCAAGTGCTTTTTAAAAGAGAATTTCACTAATATATCCATCACATCATCCACTGTCATCCAAGAGGCACTAATTCGCCTGGGTTTAATCTTGATTGACTCACAGCTTTAACCAGCGGTCACTCAGTTCTGCCAGCAATAAAATCATCTCTCCCGCACCTCCCCCAACAGGGCTGTGATGAATCACCGCCCTTCAAGGAAAGTCAATATCCAACTCACATCATATCACATCTTGTTGACAACAAGAAAAATTTACTAAGAAGAAACGGCTGTGCTTTATCTAGGCTGGCAATATATAAATTACTATCAGATTATGCAGATAAAATACATGACCTAAATTTATCTGCTATAATGATGCTTGTCACAGCCCTTTTTAATGCCTCTAAAAAAGGATTTATGTTAAGTGCTGGAGGCACGGGACAGCTGAAGAAAGGCTAGTACCACCACTTTTGAAAAGCTTATCTGCAACTCAAAACGTACTTCTCTTCGCTGTAGAAATCATTAGCTGAAGTCGTTTCATTTTCTTTTTCTAAAACTTTATTGGAGTTGATTTACAATGTTGTGTGAGTTGCAGGTATTCAGCAGAGTGAATCAGATATATGCGTGTGTGTGTATCTCCACTTTCTGCTTCTTTTCCCACAAAGGTTATTACAGAGTGTTGAGTTCCCTGTGCTATATAGTACGCCCTTGGTGGTTATCTATTTTATATATAGTAGTGTGTATATGTCAATCTCAATCTCCTAATTCATCAATTCCTCCCCAAAACTCCCCTTTGGTAACCATAAGTTTGATTTCAAGATTTGTGAGTCTGTTTCTGTACTGCAAATACGTTCATTTGTATCATTTTTTATTAGAACTCACATATAATGGTATTATATGATATTTGTCTTTCTCTGACTTACTTCACTCAGTATGATAACCTTTAGGTCCAATCCATGTTACTGCATTGCATGCAGGCATGCTAGGCCCTGTCTGACTCTCTGAAGCCCCACGAACTGCAGTCCACCAGGCTCCTCTGTCCATGGACATTTCCAGGCAAGAAAATGGGTTGCTATTTCCTCCCCTAGGGGATCTTCCCGACCCAAGGATCAAACTGGCCTTTCCTGCATCTCCATGTTGCTGCAAATGGCACTATTTCGTTCTTTTTCAATGTCTGAGTAATAGACCGCTATATATATAAATACCACATCTTCTTTATCCATTCCTCTTTCAATGGACATTTAGGTTGCTTCCATGTCTTGGCTATTATGAACTGCTGCAATGAGCACTGGGTACATATACCTTTTCAGATTATAGTTTTCCCTGGATATAAGCCCAGGAGTGGGATTGCTAGACATTTTTTTTCTTGGCCCAGAATTTGTGTACTGAAACCACTCACAAAAATAGTACTATCCATAAGGCATCAGCCATAAGCCAAGCACACCAGGTTCATTCAGGTCACAGAAGTAGTAAATATTATCTACTAAAGGGTCTCTGGGGATCTGAAGGAGCCACAGGCACTTTTCAAAGCAGCCAGCCTTCTCATGGACAAGAGCAGGAGGACTTGGGAAAGCCGAGAGACAGGATCCACACTTCCTGTGATACGAAGGACGCTGCAGCGGCGTGTTCAGGATGACCGGCAGTGCTGAAGCCCAAAGCCAAATGGATGAAAGAAAGAAAAGAAGAAGATGGGACCGCAGACAGTATCCCCTTCCATCCCGCACACTGCACAGCAGCCGCAGGTTTCAGGAGCTCTGGTTACAAGACTTAAAACACCTGTCAATAATCAGCAAATCAGCCGACTAGAACCGCTTTGGTGCCTCTATTCTCAGCTGAATGGCCTGTTGAGGTTACAGCTTGTGTCTGTCTCCATCAGGGGCTGGGAGCATATCAAAATGATATTTCCCGAACCCTACAGAGTAGAAAGTTAGGCTGGGGTTGTTTTTCTTCCTTGGGGTTAATTATAAAGCTCTGAAACGGAGGTTCTAATGACTGGTCAGGTAAACGTACTGCAGAACCTAACTTCAGAAGATGACAGCATTATTACGGTCAGAGTGCAAAGGGCACAGACTACTGGAATCCGGGGGATCCCTGAGCTTGGCCCGGTCAAAGAGCTGATGGGAGCATGCAAAGCCCTCTGCCTGCCTTTGGAGAACTTCCCTAAGTAAAACAATGACTTCTGTTCCCAAGCACAACCTGAGGTCAGGATGACTGGAAGACGTACCCCCCTTATCAACCAACCATTCACATCGCTACCCTGCAAGGAGGAGAGGCTGCTGTCTTATACAGAGTTAAGAAAATGGATTTTAAAATGGGTCCTGTTACAGGCAGGTCTGACTTACACCAGGAAGACATACCCACAATGAGACACACGATGAGCACATTCATGAGGGTGCAGGGGGCATCCGTTGGGAAGTTTTTGCTTGTTTTTACTGATCTTCTCAGCCTAGAAACCAGGGTTTTTCACCCTTCTTTTTCCCCAATATCCCCCCTAAGAAGCCCTTTCAGATGTTTTTTTTCAAAATCATACCCTCATGGCATTTTAAAACCACAAGGAGGGACTGCCCTGGAGGTCCAGCCCTTAAGACTTGGCATTTTAATGTAGGGGTGTGGGTTCGATCCCTGGTCAGACAGCTGAGATCCCAGATGCCTCATGGCCAAAATATCAGAACATGAAACAGAAGCAATGCTGCAACAAATTCAATAAAGACTTGAAAATTAGTTCACGTCAAAAAAAATTAAAAATAAAAATAAAACCACAGGTAAAGTATATATCTCTTCACATATTATTTGTGCATCTACTCTTTACACATTTTATAAATATGATTTTTTTTCACCCCCTTAGAAATGTCTGACTCCCCAGGACACCCATGGCTAAGTTCTTGGACTCTAAGCAGGACCACTGGCTCAGTCATGAATTTTATGACTTGAATGAGCTCAGTAATGTTTACTTTTCATTAGTAGAAGTTTAAACACTGACTCTGCTAAATACGTCTTGAGCCATAATATGACTTATTAATGCAAGGCTATCTAATCAACCTTTCGTTCTGTAAACACAGAGCCTCAAGGCTATGGGAACTGCAGGGAGCAACACCAAGAAATTCTGGTCTCTACCCTGACGTTCTGGGCTGGGGGAGGCAGTCAGCTGGCAAACATGCTGCATGTCAGACAAGGAAAAAGAGTAAAGAAAAAGAAGTAAATCTGCCAGCACGGCCAGATTATTACACAAGGAGGGAGGGTTCCTTTGAAAAGGTGACATTTTAGCAGATACTTAAAAGGAGCGAGAGTTAAGTCGTGCGATTATCTGGGGTTCCAGGCAGAAGGTAAATGCAAAGGCCAGGTTCAGGTGTCAATGAACTTGGCATGTCTGTGGGATGATGGGAAAAAAGGAGAATCAGAAAGAATGAACTGCAGGAGACAAAATCAGAGCGGAGGTGGGAGGTAGAGAACCCTACGCTCTGTACTCGTTAATTTTAACAATGTTAATTCTTCTAATCCAGGAGCACAGGACCCTCCAATCCATCTTCCTCAGTTCCTCTCATCCAGGTCTTGTAGCTTGCAGCATACAGATCTGTCATCTCCTTGCTTAGATTTATTTCTAAGAATTTTACTGTTCTGGATGCTCTTGCAATCAGGACTATTCCTTTTATTTCTTTTTCAGATGTTTTCTTGTTGGCGTACAGAAACACAACTGCTTTCTCTATGTTGACTTTGTATATCGCAACTTTACTGTATTTGTTGATTAGTTTTAGCAGTTTTTTGATGGAGTTTTTAGGATTTTCTGTATGTAAGATCATTTCATCTGCAAACAATTTTACTTCTTCCCTTCCTAGCTGGATGCCTTTTCTTTCTTTTTCCTGTCTGATTGCTTTGGCTAGGATTTCCAGTCCAATATTGAATGAGGTGGTAATGACAGTGGGCATCCTAATCTTCAAGGAAAAGCTTTCAGTCTATCACCACTGGGTATGATGTTGGCTGTGGGTTTGTCACATATGGCTTTCAGGAAGTTATATTCTTTCGATACCCAATTTGTTGAGCAGTATCATAAAAGGATGTTGCATTTTCTCAAATGCCCTTTCTGTATCTACTAAGATGATCATATTATCATCCATTCTATCAATTTGGCATATCTCACTTATTTCCATATGTTGAACCATCCTCAAAACCATGTGCCTCAGTTTTGAGGCAAAATTATCAATATGTAAATGAAATACATATTAAGTCTTGCTTTTAAAGAACTTGAGTGTATTAGTTGCTCAGCCATGTCCAATTCTTTGCGACCCCATGGACTGTATGTAGCCCACCAGGCTCTGTCCATGAAATCTCTAAGCAAGAATACTGGAGAGGGTTGCCATTTCTTTCTCCAGGGGAATCTTCCCGACCCAGGAAAGATTGAACCCACATATCCTGCATTGCAGACAGATGCTTTACCATCTGAGCTGCTAGGGAAGCCCTTTAAAGAACTTACTACACCAAAATCATCCAGCTCAGTCATCCTAGCGTAAGATTACAGAGCTAGGAACTGTTAAAGCTGTCTTTCAAAATCTAGCAGCAATTACTTCCTCTGCATCTGCAAAAGCATTCTTTGTGCTCATTCAGGTGAGAGAAATCCAAAGTATAAAATTGAACACCGTCACAATGCTGCCCACAGGTCCCAGAGAGAACTCAAATTGTACAGGAAGCAAGTCTGTTCTTCATTTGACCTTGAACTTGGGAAAAATATAACATTCTCCAGGAAGGTAATTTTGTTTCTAGGTATCTTAAGAAACCCCAAGAGTCACAAGTATCTAGTTTTGGTTATTTGTGTATTGTTGCTGTATCTTTCTGTAATACATAAACTGCAGGAATTAAACTAGGTGTTACCAGAGAGAAGGAGAGAGAGAGAAAGCACAGCTTGACAACTCCATGTTGGGAAGATGAATTGCCCTCATTACTCTAATATGCTGTCATACACGGAAGGCAATTTAAATTCACTGAACTTGTTTTCCTTTCTTATCAAACTAGATGGCTAAGTGTGCAGCTGCTGACTCTTTAAAATTAATTAATGGTGCCCTTTTTTTCAGTTCTTCCTCAAAGGATGTGAAATCACTTTTGTAGTATTCTCAAACACCCTGCCCTGTGGTTTAAATGAAACAAATTGAGGATTCCCCCAGAGCTGCAGCCACTCGTCTCCGTTCAGAAAACAAATCAAGAGAGAACCAAGGCAGAAATGCTGCTTCTCAATGATGGAAACCTTCTTTCCTCAGAATTTTTTTTTTCCCCAGACTCCTCAAGAAACTATTTAACTACAGGAAGAAAGATAAACAATCGCAGGAGAAGCAGGAGTCATATCTGCTGAGAGCCTGGTCCATTACAGTATATGGAATTTCTTTTTCTCCATGACACCACCCTAAAATATCATCTGCATTTTTCAGATAAAGAAAATGAAGCTTAGAGAGTCTAATTTGGGGTCCACTTGGTTTGGGGAGGGGGAGTTGAACCAGGGATTCCATGTTGGGGTCTTTCTGACCCTGAAGTGTCAGTTACTCAGTCGTGTCAAACTCTTTGCAGCCCCATGGACTGTAGCCCACCAGGCTCATCTATCCATGGGGATTTTCCGGGCAAGGATACTGGAATGGGTTGCCATTCCCTTCTCCAGGGGATCCTCCCAACCAAGGGATCGAGCCCGGGTCTCCCGCGTTGCAGATGGTTTCTTTACCGTCTAAGCCACCAGGGAAGCCACCAAAGTCCACTTTTTTTTTTTACTATGTCATGCTAATTCCAAATGCCACACTTCATTGGGAAATTAAATTAACATCACTGATTGGTCAATGCAAACGGCCCTGTTATTAGAGCCGGCGATTCCCATTTGCCAGCACAGGAGCCCTGCCTAGCACCAGTGCCTCGACGGGTTCTGCCAGTAAAGAGAATGAAATAAATCACCTAAAAAACACTCTACAAAAATCTCACTGAACACTCTTCTTTCATCTGATTTCCCTCAGGATCCAGTGTGGGTTCTTTTTAATTAATAATATGACAAGTTTTATTACAGGATCACTCGTATATAAAACAGATTAACAATCTTCCTGGGAGGGAAGAGACTCCTAGCGACCCCATGGACTGCAGCCTACCAGGCTCCTCCGTCCATGGGATTTTCCAGGCAAGAGTAGTTCCTGGGAGGGAAGAGAAGGAAAGGTCTTACTTAAAAAAAGAAAAGTGCAGGACTTTCCTGAGTGTCCAATGGTTAAGACTCCATGCCTCTAACGCAGAGGGGAGGGCTTGATCCCTTAATCTCTGCACTTTTCCTGAACATGCGGTATAGTCCCCAAAACGTTTTTTGTAAAAAGAAAATATAGATTGACCAAACAGTTCCTTGAAACAGAGATACTGAGAGACATGTCCCAAGAACTTTGCATAGGAACGTTATTTCTTTTTAGAAAAAAAAAACATTTATATGTAAATATTTGGAGATACTTGCATGTATATTCTAGAAGTCCATGGGGTAGAGACTAATTATATCCACCATAGTAAATGCATACAATGGAATTCCACATGGTATTTTAAATGTTATACACTCATCCCTATTACTGCTAAGGACATGCAGGGACAACAACTACAAAGTAGTTGACCAGACAGCAGCTACGGCAGCACCCGCAAGTGTAAAACTGTCAGTCTGTGTAAACTGGGGTGTGGGTGTGTGGCCCGTGCATTCATGGACAGCCGTCTGGAGTGACGGTGGTGTTCTCTGTCACGTGTAACCTCTCTTCACATACCCAAGCAACAGAGGTGACGAGCCCTTTCGTTCTTGTGTAGTCACTAAGGCACGTCTGGTTCTTTGGCGACCCCATGGACTACAGCCCACCAGGCCCATCCCCTCTTCCATGGAGTCTTCCACCCCCAAGGGTAGAACCCGCATCTCCTGCATTGGCACTGAGCCACTATGGGAACCCAACAAAGCCCACCATTACACGTAAGCTTTTCTTTAAAGAAAAAAAAAATCAATAAAATGCCCCAATCATAACAAAAAAAAGAAAACCAAGTGGACAGCAATTTTTACCAAATTAAGGTGAGTTTCAGAATGTATTAATAAATGCTCGGGTAAAATTCTACCAGAGGTTAGATGGTGGGAGTCAAAACTTCTACCTATTCACAAGTCAGCTGGAATTTAAAAGCCGATAGTATTAAACTGCACGTTTCTGACACTCTTTTCTACGTGACATTTTGAAAGAAGCACAAGTATATTCGTATTTGTTGTCACATGTATGTGCTATGCACTTAGTCGCTCAGTTTGAGACCCCATGGACTGTACTTCTCCAGGCTCCTCTGTCCATGGGGATTCTCCAGGCAAGAATACTGCAGTGGGTTGCCATGACCTCCTCCAGAGCATCATCCCCACCCAGCGATCAAACCCAGGTCTCCCGCATTGCAGGCAGATTCTTTACCATCTGAACCACCGCGGAAGCCCTATCACATATATGAAAGAAAGTGAAAGAGAAAGCCACTCAGTCATGCCCGCCTCTTTGTGACCACATGGACTATACAGTCCGTGGAATTCTCCAGGCCAGAATACTGGAGTGGGTAGCTTTTCCCTTCTCCAGGGGATCTTCCCAACCCAGAAATAGAACCGGGGTCTCCTGCATTGCAGGCAGATTCTCTACCAACTGACCTATCAGGGAAGCCCCTCATCACATGTATATCAGCCCTTATTTCTTTTTAGAAAAAAGTATATTTATATATGATATATATATAAGTATATTATACAAAGTATATTTATATATAAATACAAGTATACATTGTCACAGGTGCAGAGGCATACTTATGTGTTTGAATACCACCAGTGCAAAGATGATGTGAGAACAAACAACTCTTGTTAAGTTTCCAAATAAGCACAATCTTCCCTCAATTTACCAGGAAGCCACATTCCTGAAAAACTGACACTGTTTTAAAACCATACAAACTCTAAAAAAATGACTAGGGTCCAGGGTCCAGTAATTACACACGTGTTTCACCTTCACGTCCACCTGGACATTCCAAGATCATGGGACAATTCTCCACTGCACATGGAGGTCCTATGTGCCACAGGACACTCGGCATCTGTAGCCCCTGCTCCCAAAATGCCAGTTGCCCTTCCCCACCAAGCCTCCCCCGCAAATTCTCAAATCCCCCCAAGCTCCACAGGGCACCCAAGAAATCACTGATCTTGCCTGTTCAAAGGCGTCAGCTCTCAACTCCTATCTGAAATCAGCTTAGGCAGCTACAGCTGAGAAGACCCAGAACCCTTGTGACATACCAGGTAAATATTGGTATTAGTCTGAACACCAAAGATCACCATTTGCATTGTCTTGAAACAAATCTGTCTTCCAATCTCACAGACTGAGGAGTTCACCCTTTAATTTTCTGAGCAGTGCATGGTAATTTAATTGTATGACACTGATTAGCTGTGATTTTGAATCGCAAAGTTATATCTCTACCACGTGCACTAAACAGGAAAATTTTAAATTTCCCTCTCTCCATAAACATCAAGTCAAGTGCCGTTTCCTGGTGCCAAAGGAATCTCTCTTTCTCTTTTAAATATACTCTTAAAACAAAAGCAGACATCCCCCTTTTTTTGGAGAGGGAGATTTCTGGATTCTCCATGTATTTCTTTGGGTAATATTTTACAAAGTTAACACTTGTGTATGTGTATGCAAGTGTGTGTGTGTGTGTGTGTGTGTGTGCACGCGCACTCAGTCGTGTCTGACTCTGCAGCCCCATGGACTATAGCCTGCCAGGCTCCTCTGTCCATAGGATTCTCCAGCCAAGAATACTGGAGTGGGTTGCCATGCCCTCCTTCAGGAGGGTATTTTCCCAACCCAGGGATTGAATCCAAGTCTTGTGTCTCCCGCACTGGCAGGGGCATTCTTTACCGAGTCACCTGCTCCATGCATTTCTGAGGCCAATAGTTAAGGAAGTTAACACTTACGACAACCTGGGGAACATCACAGTGAAAGGAAGCATCACCTTCCTGTGACCCTCCAGCAACCGGTGCTCCTGTGCAAGGCTTCAGTGTGGACCACTAGCTGCCAGCAAGAAACCAGGTCTTCTTGTAAGCAGTAGCCCTCCTCACACCGCTCTTCACCGACCAAAGGAGTTACAAGGATTGTTTCTGTCGTTTTTTTCCCTTGTGAGATAAATCTGACCTTTGGAGGTTGTCAGATAAAAATTGGCACTTGACATCTACCTCTATAAGGATTAAATCATGTGCCGTTGCAGCTGGTGATTCTCAACACCCTCTGAAAGGAGTTCAGGGTGGAGAGCAGGAATGAGGCACTCAGTGCTCGGGGGAAACTGGCAGGACAGGTCTTCAGATAGTTAGACACTTTCAGAGTATCTAAAGTACTCTTCAAAAAAATGAGCCTAAGTCTCATATTTAGAAAAGCATTCAAACCCTGCATGGTGATGACCATTCCTCGTGACTAGCGGAAAGCTTCAGCAGACTAGCAGAAACCTTCTAGAAAAGTATGTGCTTGACTGCATGCACTCTGCCTTCACCAAAATCACATATACACTGATCTCCCCGCTGCCTCTATGGAGCAGCTTCTCAGAGCTATCTGAGGTGCGGTCTCCCAGGCTGCACCAGGTAGAACTTTTGTCCCAAATGAAACTTAACCCACAACTCTGGCGTTGTGCATTTTTTTCAAGGCAACAGGGTATACACCTGTATGGATTTTAACACAGGTATAGATTCACGCTATCATATCCACAATCAAGATACGAGACAAGATTCCATTCCCCCTACACACACACATACACACAAAGATCCCTTTCTGGGTCCCTCTGTAACCTCCCTTGACCCCACAGCCCCGCCCAGAGTGATGCTCTCCATCACTGCAGTTCTGCCTTTTAAAGATTCCATATAAGCAACAGGCTTCCTAGGTGACTCAGAAGTAAAGAACCCAAATGACAATGCAGGAGAGGCAGGTTCAATCCCTAGGTCAGGAAAATCCCCTGGAGAAGGAAATGGCGACACACTTCAATATTCTGGCCTGGAGAATCCCATGGACAGAGGAGTCTGGCGGGCTACAGTCTATGGGGTCACAAAGAGTCGGACACGACCTAGCGATGAACAACAGCACACGTGGAATCAAACAGTACGTAACCTTTTGAGACCTTTCCGTACGGCCTGGTGTCCTCTCAGCCACGGAGTCCCACATGCTCCGTGGTGGCCCCGAGTCCCGGGGGCTCGTGCTCTAGCCAGTACCGTGCTGGCCGCATCACCTTTCATCCTGGGCCTTGGGAGTCACGTGTGGTCATCTGGGCTGCACTCTATAGGTCCAAACGGCTACACATCTGCCCAGGTTCCAGGAGACCCCTGGAACAGACCCCTCCCTCAACGGAAAGGAGGGCAAAGAAACCTAGAGTCTGATTTTAAAAAGGTCTCCAGAGGTGATGGAGATTCCTTACCAAGCTCTGCAGCATCCAGAAACCTCTTATTCTGCCCCCCAAAAACGGTACATGAAGGCTTTCTAACGAGGGTAGCTCTGTTACTCCCCTTATGACCATGGAGCAAACCTAGTCCTGAAGACTCTGCTTCTCAACAACCTGAAAGATAAGTCAGTCCCTTCTGCTAACTTTATAACACTTCTCATTATCTTTAAAAAAATAACTGGTCCAGCCAGTTCCAAGGCTTTTTCATGACTCCCTATAAAACTGCCTCTGTGAGGCCCCCTCTCTTCAGGGAAACCTCGTGATTAATCTTGAATTCCATCACCCAACTTCCAAAGTCAAACATCCACCCCCTGTCCCAAATGCCAGGAGGAAGCAGGTACATAAGCTGAGCACCTTGGTACCTAGTGGCCTTAGGGACACAGCCCTTCTCCCCATCTAGTCCTGTGAGTGAGCACAGGTCATCCCAGGAGGTGTGTCACCCTGTAAGAACAACCCGTTAACTGATAATCACCATAATTACCTAATCAAGACACACTCCATCAAGCCAAGCCAGACTGGCTAAGTACCTCCCCCCGCCTCCCCTCTCCTCCCCCATCCCTCTCTTCCTTCACCAGCCCCTTTCCTAGTCAGATGTGCATTTTAAATCTGTGTCGCTGCCACTAAACCACTTTCTGACTGAAACACCTTTTTTGCTGCAAGAACACGGGAACAATGACTTCTGATGCCTTTTTCGCTACCTGCCTCCTTCCAACAAAGGGCGCCGGCTGACAGGTGACTGTCAGAACGCAGACATGGTTTTCACGACATCGTCCCAGCCCAACCCCGGTACATGGAGTTTTGCTCACACGGAGCAAAAAACCTCAGTCCCTCCCTCACCAAATCTGGGCACAGTCCAGGGTGGAGGGTTTTTTGGGTTTTGTTTTTTCCTTGAAAACCTCGGTGGATACTCCCCTGGGCCTTCACTTATGCTCAATATTCTGACAGGAATACTCCAGCCAATCCAGCCTTCATTACAAACTAAGCTACCATACAGAAGTAAAAATTATGTTGTGAGCTCTGGCTAATACCCTGCCCCTATGCTAAGCCTACCCTCTTCCTTCCATCACTCTGTAGCACGTATTGACATGCTGTCTAACCGTGCATCTATAAACATGGCATTTTTCAGTAAGAAAAGAATTCCCATGATCCATGTGGAAAGGAAAACTGGGTGAATATTGTATTACAATAATGTCAATAAACAACCTTTAAACGTACGTATCCAACGCGGCTCCTGAATTGAATGGTCTTCCCCTTCGCCTTGGGCTTCCCTGGTAGCTCAGTTGGTAAAGAATCCGCCTGCAATGCAGGAGACCCCAGTTCTATTCCTGGATTGGGAAGACCCTCTGGTGAAGGGATAGGCTACCCACTCCAGTATTCTTGGGGTTCCCTTGTGGCTCAGCTGGTAAAGAATCCACTTGCAATGCAGGAGACTTGGGTTCGATCCCTGGGTTGGGAAGGTCCTCTGGAGAAGGAAAATGCTACCTACTCCAGTATTCTGGCCTGGAGAATTCCATGGGCTGCGTATAGTCCATGGAGTTGCAAAGAGTCAGACACAACTTTGCAACTAAACAACACAAATTTCTACCTAAAACATTTGGGACTATAATGCCTTATGGAACGAGGCATAACCAACGCTCCTGCAATACATCCTCAGTCACTAAAAAGGAAATAAAAACCCTCCATGAGAGGACAAACACTTCTTTAACGAGTATTTCACCTGCTAGTGTAGAATATCAAACAGACACACATAAAAACCGAACAGGTAATAATTCAATCCATCTGAACTCACTCCGTTCCAACAGTTTCTAAAATCCTTAATCATCTGTAAATGAAAAACTGCCTTGAAATAAAACAGTGTAAAATATGCTCAAGGAGTCATAAAAGACTGTTTTCCTGCAAAATTATGGTTCACTTTTCTTCTCACCAATTTCTTCACAGTAGAATTAGCTAGGGCTTCCCAGGTGGCGCTGTAGTAAAGAACCTGCCTGCCAATGCAAGAAACGCGGGTTGGATCCGTAGGTTGGGAAGCCCCCTGGAGTAGGAAGTGACAACCCACTCCAGCATTCTCGCCTGGGAAATCCCATAGACAAAGAAGCCTGGCAGGGTATAGTCCACAGGCTGCAAAGTGTCAGCCAGAATTGAGCGACTGATCAGGAGCACAATTAGCTAGAACTCTGACTACAACAGCAAGTCTTGACTCATGACAAATTTTACAGATCGTAAAATGGAGCTGAACACAAGCCATGACCAGCCTGCCAAGGAAGGAAGGATAAACCCTCGGGGGTCATAATGGCACAGCTGGAACCCCGCCCCATCCAAAGTACTTTAGGGGAATGTGATGTTTTATTTGGGGGCTTCCCTGGTGGCTCAGATGGTAAAGAACCTGCCTATAATGGGGGAGACCTGGGTTCGATCCTCAGTTGGGAAGATCCCCTGGAGGAGGGCATGGCAACCCACTACAGTATTCTTGCCTGGAGCATCACCATGGACAGAGAAGCCTGGTGGGCTACAGTCCACAGGGTCACAAAGAGTTGGATGATGTTTTATTTTATCCTCTGTGATGTCAGCAAATTTAAATGTGGTGCCATTAGACAGAAAACCTGAGAATTGTATGCAAAAATACTATCGAGAGAAACAAAAAACCAGGGAAACAAAACATTTTTTAAAAAACAGTTGGGAAAATGAGGGAAGAATAATGCTAATGCAATCCACTTATGACAATTTTCATAGAAAAAGACCACTGAGTTTGGCCGTAAGAGTTGCAGGTGCCCTGAAAATGTAATTTTAGCATAACAATGGACAGAAAATTGAGCATCAAGGAGAAAGCAGATGGAGAAAAAGGAAATGGAGACAGAGGATGTCAGAAGAGAAAAAAACAAGGACTCGACACAGACAACAGGGTCTTAAATGCCACTGTTTACAGTATCGATGTCCAGGGTACTTTCTCTATCCAATTAGACTGAACCCCGTGAAAGATAAAACAGTTCTTTTCATTGACACATGTACCATAACTTATGACCATGGACTGGGCATGCACCCTGATTTAGAGATGGAGTGTCTCCACTTCTCCTTGAAATGACAGTTTTAAGGAAAGCTTGTAAACATGCAAGGGATGTGAATCAAGGATCCTACTTACTGTATCGTTACTGACGATCTTACTTCCTGAACGATACTGTACTGGTATCGTTCAAAACTGCTGCTGTTAGGCCAAAGGTATGAAAAGTGAGCTGCTGCCCTTCACGAGACAACGCACCTTCCCCAGGATGTTGTTTTCTTCGACTGGAAGGTCCTTCAAGGACCTTCAAGGCCATCAGGGCCCCTCTGCCCGCTACGGCCGCATCTTGGGTCCCTGGCACCTACCCATCCTGAGAACGCCCAGGACCAAGACGGCAGCTTTCAGTCTTTGACAACGAGGGTGACAATCACTCATGTTATCCAGCTCATTTCGGGGTCCATCCTGAAACGCTTTCTAGACTACAAATCCTTGGAACATCCCTGGCAGTCCAGCAGTTAAGACTCACCCTTCCAATGCAGGAGGATCCAATCCCCGGGGAACTGAGATCCTACATGCCTCTCAGGGAAAAAAATGTAAATAGAATGCAAATCCTTGTCAATCCGGACCTCTCAAACAAAAAGATTCCTCATCTCACAGGTGTGAGACCACAGTCAACCCCATTTCACTGTACTGGGCTCAAAGATTTTCCACTAATACTTTTCAACACTTTCAGGTTTCCACATCCAGGACACACACGTAGTACTAAATCAACCTACTTTCTCCAACTGTCTCCCACAGTCCAGCAATGACAAGAGCTAATAGCAATCAATATAATAATAATTAATTCATTAACATTTTAAAAACACAGCTTATCCTACCCAGGGCTAACCAGTAAAGAACCCTACCAGGTGGGAAAAGGCATTTATCTCACAAAGATGACATTTCTCCCCTAAGAATTACTTCACAATTATTTTTTATCAAGGTTCGCATGCACTTCACCAGAACTGCTTATTTTTCAGACATTAACACCTAACTTTCTGTTCTGTTTCTGATTCTCCAGCCAATCACTCTCCGAACTTCACTCTGCTCCCCATTCTTCACTTGTTATCTTGCCCCTCAACAATAATTCAAGAGGATTCTCATGTTTGACATAGACTGTTCAGGTTTAGTGGAGAAGGCAATGGCACCCTACTCCAGTACTCTTGCCTGGAAAATCCCATGGACAGAGGAGCCTGGTAGGCTGTAGTCCATGGGGTCTCTAAGAGTCAGACACAACTGAGAGACTTCACTTTCACTTTTCACTTTCATGCACTGGAGAAGGAAATGGCAACCCACTCCAGTGTTCTTGCCTGGAGAATCCAAGGGACAGGGGAGCCTGGTGGGCTGCTGTCTACGGGGTTGCACAGAGTCGGACACGACTGAAGCGACTTAGCAGCAGCAGCAGCAGTTCAGGTTTAGGGACATTTGCCTAATTTTAAATTTTATGTAAAGACCAAACTGACTTTTTGCTTCATGCTCAAATTAACTTCAGGACAAGGCGTGTCATCCTTTGTTGGTTCTCTTTGGGGGAAATTGAGAAATGGAGATGCTCTTCAGTTCTAAGACCCTTCGTTTCTCCTAGTTGAAGACAACTCCAATTGGAGTTTGGGATAAAATTTCTTCCAACCAAAATTTTATTTGATAGGCAGGAAGAATAGGATTCTCTCTAAAGCTCTAAAAGGTTGGGGGGAGCACCAGATAAATTAAGAGTTTGGGATTCATATATATATATATTCAGTTCAGTCGCTCAGTCATGTCCAACTCTTGGCGACCCCATGAATCGCAGCATGCCAGGCCTCCCTGTCCATCACCAACTCCCAGAGTTCACTCAAACTCAAGTCCATTGAGTCGGTGACGCCATCCAGCCATCTCATCCTCTGTTGTCCCCTTCTCCTCCTGCCCCCATTCCCTCCGAGCGTCAGGGTCTTTCCCAATGAGTCAACTCTTCACAATGAGGTGGCCAAAGTATTGGAGTTTGAGCTTCAGCATCAGTCTTTCCAATGAACACCCAGGACTGATCCCCTTTAGGATGGACTGGTTGGATCTCCTTGCAGTTCAAGGGACTCTCAAGAGTCTTCTCAACACCACAGTTCAAAAGCATATATATATTACTATGTAAAACAGATAATCAACAAAGACCTCCTATACAGTGTAGGGAAGTTTATTCAATATTCTGTAATAATCTACATGGGAAAAGAATCTGAAAAATAAAGCACATATGTATGTATGTAACTGAATCACACTGCTGTACACCTAACACTACCACAACATTGTAAATCAACTATGCTCCAATAAAAACTGAAATTTTTAATTTTTTACAAAGCAACTTTAATTTCAAGTTAAGTTTATTAACACTCTCCCATGTCCCACAAATTAGCCTAAGTCCTTTAAAGTCATCACACAACAGATTTTCTAGGAAGGGAAGTAGGCTCAGGAATTGTGTACCGTGGGATCTGCATAATCTATGAGCAGGAAAACGCTAAATAAATCTCCACCTCCTATGAAGGGAACAAGCTCCGTGGCTGTTGACAGCCAAGAATAAACCTTTGAGAAGTCTCAGTGTTCGCAGGCTGCCCCCATTTGTAACATCTGGGTTTGTGCCCCCTTTTCCCAGAGTGGGATCTCGTCATGCAGATGCTGAACACTGACTCAGAAAGGCCAGTCACAGATGGGCTGGTGGCCAGGGCTCTTGTCACTCAAATGAACATGGACCATGACCCTTGTCGGGTCCTGCAGGTGACAACCTTTCCTCAGCAGTCACAGGTGAAGGCACAGCGGGCTCCTGGCAGTTCCACTTCCAACCATCAGTGACAACTAGCAACAACAATCCTCCTAACAACGTCACTGGGACAGAACCTCGAGATTCTTTAACAATGGTTAAAATAAGAAGAAGAAACAGGTACAGCTGAGTGAGAGCCCCACACATGACCACAAGCCACTTTCAAAACCTCCATGATAGAATAAGCTCATCTTTTCTGCAGAGATAACTTCTCAATACCATAGGGCAGCTCCATGCTTTACACTCTCAACATTTCCTCTTTAAAAATACATTAGAAACAGTAATGCCAAGGCTTCCTGGATCACTCAGGGGTAAAGAATCCACCTACCAAAGCAGGAGACACAGGTTCAATCCCTGGGGGGAGAATATCCTACACGACTCAAAGCAACTAAGCCTGTGCACCACAACCGCTGAGTCTGTGCTCTCGAGCCAGGGAGCTGCGACTGCTGAGCCCAGGGGCCACAAGTACTGAAGGCGAGAGCCCTAGAGCCCGTGCTCCACGACTGGAGCTACAGCAGAGTCCAAAGCCCGTGCACAGCTGAGAGCAGCCCCTGCTCGCCGCAACCAGAGAAAAGCCTTCCCAGCAACAAAAGCCCAGCACAGCCAAAACAAAAATAAAATTAGTCTACAAATAGTAATGCCACTACAAGCACCTGTCATTCATTTACTCTGGGATGTGGAAGTTCACCCCCAGGGCTCACCGCCACCAAAGCTCACTCCAGGATCAGAGCTAAGGTGCTCTTATTACATCCACTATGGATTAGTGTTCATCTGATGAGGAGTTTGAAAAAGCAAAACATGGAAACTCCACAGCTGAGCAGTGCCACAAAGCCACGTTCACCCCGACAGCTCAATGCAAACCTACTTCATTTAAACCCAGTGTTTCTTCTGGGTCAACCAAAGGAAGAAAAGATGCAACTTCCCATCATTGTCGGTGGGAATGTAAATTGATACAGCCACTATGGAAGATGGTATGAAGATTCCTTTAAAAACTAGGAATAAAACCACCATATGACCCAGCAATCCGACTCCTAGGCATATAACCTGAGGAAAGCTAAACTGAAAAAGACGTATGTATCCCACTGTTCACTGCAGCACTATTTACAGTAGCTAGAACATGGAAGCAACCTAGATGTCCACTGACAGATGAATGGATCAAGAAGTTGTGGTACATATACACAATGAAATATTCAGTCAGTTCAGTTGCTCAGTCGTGTCCGACTCTTTGCAACCCCATGAATCGCAGCACGCCAGGCCTCCCTGTCCATCACCATCTCCTGGAGTTCACTCAGACTCACGTCCATTGAGTCAGTGATGCCATCCAGCCATCTCATCCTCTGTCGTCCCCTTCTCCTCCTGCCCCCAATCCCTCCCAGCATCAGAGTCTTTTCCAATGAGTCAACTCTTTGCATGAGGTGGCCAAAGTACTGGAGTTTCAGCTTTAGCATCATTCCTTCCAAAGAAATCCCAGGGCTGATCTCCTTCAGAATGGACTGGTTGGATCTCCTTGCAGTCCAAGGGACTCTCAAGAGTCTTCTCCAACACCACAGTTCAAAAGCACTCAGCCATAAAAAGGAATGCATTTGAGTCAGTTCTGATGAGGTGGATGAACCTAGAACCTATTATACAGAGTGAAGTGAGTCAGAAAGAGAAAGATAAATATTGTGTTCTAATGTGCATGTAAGGAATGTAGAAAAATGGTACTGAAGAGTTTATCTGCAGGACAGCAATGGAGAATCAGACATAGTGAATAGACTTATGGACATGGGGAGAGGGGAGCAGAGGGTGAGATGTATGTTGAGAGTAACATGGAAAGTTACATTACCATATGTAAAATAGATAGCCAACGGGAATTTGCTGTATGGCTCAGGAAACTCAAACAGGGGCTCTGTATCAACCTAGAGGGTGGGATGGGGAGGAAGGTGGGAGGGAGGTTCAAGGGGGAGGGGATATATGTGTACCTATGGCTGATTCATGTTGAGGTTTGAGAGGAAACAACAAAATTCTGTAAAGCAATTATCCTTCAATAAAAAAGAATTTAAAATAAATAAATAAAATATAATAAGAGCACTATAAATTCCTACCATGTTTAAGGCAAAAGTAAGGCCCTGAACACTTGAACTCTGTGGTCTTCACCTCCCAAATTTCCTCACTGATACTTAATTCAAGACCAAAGTCCAAAATGGCAGGAGCTGCTGGCTTAACTTGGAGTCTAACATTTGACTACCCACACCAAAGAACATACACACCTGACAACCTCCCCTTTTTATCTTTGTGCAAAGTAACTGATTCACAATATTTCAATCAACAGTCTGTATATAATCCGTTTTTCTTTTTTTTCTTTCTAGATGGCTGGATGGCATCACCGACTCGATGGACGTGAGTCTAGGTGAACTCCGGGAGTTGGTGATGGACAGGGAGGCCTGGCGTGCTGCGATTCATGGGGTCGCCAAGAGTCGGACACAACTGAGCGACTGAACTGAACTGAGACACTTGTAGGATCTTTCTGACTTCTGTATTCTAAAATTGTATGATGCTGTGGACTCCCTAGTAGTCCAGTGCTTTAGACTATACCTTCCAATGCAGGAGCTGCCAGTTCAATCCCTGGACAGGGAGCTGAGATACCACATGTCTCATGGCCAAAAAGCCAAAACATAAAACAGAGATAGTGTGCAGTAAATTCAATGAAGACTTTAAAAATGATTCACATCACAAAAAATTCCTTAAAAAATAAATAACTTGTTAATGCTATATCATGGTGGAGGGTCTTATACTGAGTACTTTTCTTAAACAGCTGAAAGCACCTTGAGAAAGAGCATTCTGCAGGATGTAAGACACTGCTAATTTTTTTCAAAAGTGTTTTAGAACCATTTGTCTCTAAAATATTGTGGATATATTAACTGACAGGGCTTCCCTGGTGGCTCAGTAAGTAAAGAATTTGCCTGCAATGCATGAGACCCAGGTTCGATTCCTGGGTCAGGAAGATCCCCTGGAGAAGGGAATGGCAACCCACTCCAGTATTCTTGCCTGGAACACCCCATGGGCAGAGAAGCCTGGTGGGTTACAGTCAATGGGGTCACAAAGAGTTGGAAACGACTGAGCAACTAACATTCATTCATTCATTGAATGAATATAAACTCTAGCTTAAAAAACAGAATCTAAAAATGAGAAAATTAATCTAGGCCCAAAATATTATGTTTTAGTACATAAACAGGAACCCAGCCAAGTGGTAAATGATTTTAAGGACTGTTCCAAATGGACTGCAGTTTAAAAGCACAGTGAAAAGTGTGGCTGATGAGCCCAACTATTAGAAAGGCAATGATATCGTGGGCCATTAATCTCCTTAAAAGTTAATACCAGGGAAAGCACAAGTCCTATTAAATGAACAGTAGATACTGCCAGTTAGAAATTGAAAGGTACTGTATCAACTACAGAAAATACATTTTGAGTCCCAAAGGAAGAAAAAAGTTGTTTGGTTCTATCTTTGTAACATTTGGACATTTCCCTGACATGTTCAGTAAGGCTAAAATAGTCATCCTAAAAAAAATTCTGTGAGCTACATGAATTATGGTAGACACTGCTGTTGTCCCTGGACCTCTTTGTCCCCTTGATTCTTCTAGGTAAAGAACCCTTGGGACTTCCCTGCTGGTCCAGTGGCTAACACTCTGAGCTCCCAATGCAGGGGGCTCAGGTTCCATCCCTTTCCATCCCTTGTCAGGCAGCTAGATCCTGCATGCAGCCAAACAAATAAACAATTTTTTCTTAAAGGAAGCCTCCTACCTGAGAGTTTTGGCTACAAAGTTGAACCAAACTGTGGCTACTTGGGGACATTTCCATCATCCCTTACGATGACGTACGTATAGCCAAGTGCTAAGTTCTGGCTGATGGGGAAGTGAGCCAAAGACTCTGAATGCTCCCTTCCTTCTTTGTGATTGCAGAGGCTAATTTTTAATACATTTTATTGGAGCATAGCTGGGTTAGTTTCAGGGGCACAGCAAGGTGATCAGCTATACATATACATACATTCATTCTTTTTCAGATTCTCTTCTCTCCAGTTTGCTCTGCACCAGTGGGCGTTTTCCGAATCTTTGTGGTGGGAACTTGATAAATAACCAACAGGGACCTACTATGTAGCACAGGGAACTCTACTCTAAAACAACCTGGAGAGAACCCAGTGCCTGACAGATCCAGTGGAAAAGAGACACCACTATCCCAAAATGCTCACCCTGGCCTGTTGAAGTAAAGAGCAGTAACCATGTAAGTCTATGTGAGCCTTGGTATTTCAATGTTTCCATCACAGCCGCCGAGGTTGCACCCTAATACATCAACCATGTGATCAAGGCCCTCAGATGAGCTGTAAGCAACGAACAAAAAAAAAAACCCTCAGGAAAGAGAAATTTTTAAAACGAAAAATAGAGTGTCCAGGAAGAAAGAAGAAAGGTAACCATGAAGGTGAGTGGAAAACTTGAAAATGACCAAATTTCTTTGCTTCTAAAAACCACTTTAAAATCTTTGTAACACTTTAACATGCAATATTCAGATGTATGGGGGCTTCCCCCATGGTGCAGTGGTAAAGAATGCGCCTGCCAACACAGTTTGATCCCTGGGTGGGGAAGATCCCCTGGAGAAGGAAATGGCAACCCACTCCAGTATTCTTGCCTGGAGAATCCCATGGACAGAGGAGCCTGGCAGGCTACAGTCCATGGGATTGCAAAGAATCAGACACGACTTGGCAACTAAACAACAACAAAAAACAATTCAGATATATGCAGTTTAGACCTTTACTTCTGAAATGTAAAATAAAATATTCTTCTGCTATAGAAGAAAGATGAGCTACTTTGGGAAGCTAAGCAGGCAAGCATCTCCCCCTGAATTAAATTTAATCTAAATATACTGTACTTAAATATTTGTTAAAGGACTCCTGCCAGTTACGTTAACAGAATTTTTAATTGACATTTATTTGCTGCTTGGTTATTTATGTGAACATTCTGCCTTCAGAAATGCTTCGAAGAAATCCACCCAAGAAAAGACACATAAATACATACACTGAAAGAACCATTAGCAGAACTTACAGCTCTAAAGCTCCATGTATATTAGGGACTGAAAATTAATTTTGATGCTAAAAAAATTACACACCTTGGATGTACAAATGAAGAATCTTAAGACAGGGTTGCTTTTCAGATTTCACAAAACAAAGCTGTGATTACCTATTGCTCGACATAACACACAAGGCATATGCCTCATCCCATGACCTTTACAGGGCAAGAAAACATTTGAACCCGAAAGTAAGTTTTAAATAACCGTGATTTTCTTTGGAGACTTTCAAACAGTTTTGTTTTGCTTATGATTGAAGGTGATGAGGGAAGCTGGTGTGATTATTTTGCTTTATGACAGACTCAAAAGATACCCAACACATAATTTTCTGAGAAATAAGCTGAACAGATGCTAATGATTTGACATACTGTCTAGTCGAAAAAATAATTACAGATTATTTTAATGGCTATAACTTGTTTGTACAATCCACGATGGGCTTCTGGAGGCTGGTTGTCATCGCTGTATAAATATGTTTTTGTTTTTTTTTAATTTGTATTATTTAACCAAATATGCTTAATGCTGTCAGTTGATAAGAGATAATGACAAAACACTCAAGATCTTTGTCTGGGGGGCTCACTCCCCCATTCTCCAGATCAGAGTGTTCCCACCAACTCTGAGGTCTCAGGAACCTATGGTATTTATGAATCTCCCTATCCATTATTCACTCCCAGGGTGCATACACATGGCCCTGCCAACCCTGCTTTATCCTAGGAATCTGTTCAGGGCCCCAGGAAGTAGTGAACAGCCCCATTTTAGCTCCTTCTTCCCACCTCTGCTAACCCATTTATGAGGTCAGGTCATGCTCTGACCCTACCTAAAAGCTTCCCAGTCCAGTGCTTAACACTGCTGTAGGTTCTAGATTTTTCTTCCAAGGAGCCCATCCCATGGATCAGGGTCTTGCTTTGTTCTTAGGCTTGGAGTATCACCTGGACCTCTCATATGGATGCACCATCCACCAGAGAGAATCTGCCTGTGTCATCTTAGAAAATCAATCTCAATCGACAGCTGAATGGTCACATCCTTTGCCTTAATTGTGGACCCAGCCAGCCGTGCTCCAGGTTAGCCTGAGTCTCAGCTCAGCAGGTGTCCCCCCAGTCCAGGTTCCATGCCTATCCCTCTGGTTGACCAACACAGCTCATGACATCTCGAAACACAAAAATCAACAGCATCTGATTTAAGTCTGTGCAAGGAATAGGAAATGGGAACCCATTGCAGTATTATTTCCTACAAAATTCCAGGGACAGAGGAGCCTGGTCCGCTACAGTCCATGGGGTCGCAAAGAGTCAGCCATGACTGAACACGCACCCAAGGCACTGTGTAATAACCCCAGATCCTCCAGACCTACCACTGGGCTGTTTGCTCACCAGTCCATGGCATGACACTGCCCTTGGGTTGGCATCCATGTTTCCCCATGTCTCTCTCTCCTCCCTTGCAGATGGGCTGTCGGTCACTTATCTGTGAGGTTGAGGGACTCACAGCTCTCCTCCCTGCCTCTCACCACCAAAAAACTGACATGCAAAGTATCAAGATCAAGCAGTGTGACTGGAGTGCGTGAGCGTGACTGTATTTAAAGGCTCTTCAAAAAACAACATGCATGCACTCCTACCAATTAGCCCCTGCTGTCGTCGTGGTGGTAGCTCAGAGGCTTTGCTCTTTACCCACGTAGCAAGGACAGAGCTTTAAGTCTGTGCGAGGCATAAAAACAAGAGGCTGTGTGATTCCAGCTATACGTCAACACAGAAAATGCAAAACTATGGAGACAGGAGATCAGTGTCTGCTGAAGGCTGGGGTGGGGAGGGATGCAAAGGTGAAGCACAGAAGATTTTTAGGGCCATAGAACTGCTCTGTACGGCACCGTCATAGAGGACACACATCATTATACTTTTGTCCAAACCCACAGAACGCACAGCACCAAGAAGTGTTGAAGAAGTGCTGGTCACTCAGACATGTCCAACTCTCTGCGACCCCATGGACCACAGCCCACCAGGTTCCTCCATCCATGGAATCCTCCAGGCAAGAGTACTGGAGAAGGTTGCCATTCCCTTCTCCAAGGTATCTTCCCGACCCAGGGATTGAACCTGGTTCTCCCGCATTGTAGGTGGATTCTTTACCATCTGAGCCACCAGGGAAGTCCCGCAATAGCAGCAGTGACCCCTACTGTCAACTGTGGGCTCTGGGTGACGATGAATGTCAGTGCAGGTTCATCAACTGCACCAGAAGTACCACCTGGTGGGGACGTTGATGGTGGGGATGCGGTGGAGGTGGTCACACAGGAGATGGGAAACCTCTGTACCTTCTCTTCCTCTGGCTGTGAACCTAAAACTGCTCGAAAACAATAAACTGCTCTACAGCAAGAAATAAATAACTTGTAAAAGACAGAGAAGATACCACCCTTAACTAGAAGGATGAAGAAAGGAAAAACCAGCATTTCTCCACCTCCTCCCACATTCTCAGCATGGCTCTGACGCGGTCACACAAAGCCCATTTGATACACTACACAATCCATAAGACAGCTATCATGATCCCCAAGTTGCAAATGAGCACACTGAAGGTCACAAAGTTTAGAAAGGATGTACCCAGCGCAAGTTCACACAGTTAGGCAGTAATATCAGGATCCAAAAGATGCATTTCTAAGTTACACAATGTTCACAAAGTCTTACTTTTGTCATCAAATGGGTGCCATCACAGATCCATAAACAACTACAACACAGGCAAAGATAACGGTTTGAAAAGAAATGTGACCAAAGTTCTCCGAGATCACAGGGAGGGAAAGGCCATTCCTTCTCAGTGTCCTGGGGCCTGAGCACAGGTGGGCGGGGGTGGAGGGGGAGCTTCCAGCTAAGTGAGGGGTGTCTGCGCCTTTGGAGCTGTTTTTCCAGATTCTTCATGCTGGATACAGACACATCCTCCCTCTGATAGCTCCCTCTGTCCCTACCTATTTAGGGTGGACCATCAGAGCTTCTCCCACTTAAGATAGAAGAAAAAAACAAAAACAAAAACGTGAGGCTAAGTGCCCTTCCGACTTCACAGCTACAGAGAGGTTTTGCATCTGCCATGCAAGCTGCTGCTGACACCATCACCAAGGTCAGGTATTAATTAGCCATTTTAAAGATACAGGGAGTGTGACGCCAAGAGGTTAAGTGACTTTTTTCCAAGGGTCCTACTTTCAGCAAGAGGCACAGCTGAGCCACTCACCAGGCCAATGCACGCCTCCATTCAGACCTAAGGAGCACTCTTACTGCACAGAAGTCAGCCACAGAAACACCAACTTATTTTACTGAAACACCAGCAGAATCCAGTCCAGGAGCCCCTCCATTTAGCTATTAGTAGATCACCCCAGAAGTCAAGGGTCAGAGTCCCATTATCAAGCAAGTCAATGTCCAACTCGCATCAATTTCCACTGCAGGCTAGCCACCCTTTAAAAATGCCTAGAACAGAACTTCCCTGGTGGTCTGGTGGCTAAGAACCCACCTGCCAATGCATGGAACACAGGTCCAATCCCTGATCCGGAAGATTCAACAGGCTGAGGGTCAACTAACCACAACTACTGAGCCTGTGCTCTAGAGCCCTAGAGAGTGTGGTCCACAACAAGAGATGCCACCTCAGTGAGAACCCCTTGCACCGCAACTGGGGAGTGGCCCCCTACTCTCCAAAACCAGAGGGAGCCCGCATAGCAAGGAAGAACCAGAGAGCAAGGAAGAATCAGAGCAACCAAACAGATATAAATAGTAAGTAATTCGTTACATACTTATAACAAAATAAGATAAATTTTAAAACTGGAAAAGAAGTAGCTCTCAAAAAATCTCCCACCCAAACAAGGAGAGAGACGATACCCATGTTTCCTGAATTTCAAATCAACTTCTCATACCTCTGAGCCAGACAAGTGAGAGCCTCAGGAATGAAAGGCCAAGCAGAAAGGACTGACAAATAAATCATGACATCAGCCCTGCACGAAACATCCTTTCCAAAAATAAGTTCATCATGATGAGTCCATGCCGTCCACCAAAAAGCTGACTGCATTACAAACGTGCTTCATACAAAATGCTTAATATTAACCATACTGTATATTCAAACAAAAAAAAAAATCAGGCACATAGTAGAGCCTCCATAAATAACCTTTCATAGATGGATATAAAAATCGCTCCATTCTAGGACAGTGGCATCCTCTGTGGACCGAAGTGGCTGCTGGCACCCCGGACAGGGTCCTTGCCCATCAACCCAAGACCTTCCTCTGCCAGGTCCTTGCCCCATCAGGGAAGAGCTTCAAGATGTGTCCTTTACCACGACCAAAGAAATTCAACAACATACATATAAATCCACAAAAGTCCTATGATGGTAAGCACTTTTGAAGCCCTGAGGACTTATAATCATCTAAATCACAAGAAAAACTGTCATAATGAGCGGACAAGATGAGAGAGAGCACAGGAGAGTCAGGGAGAAAGAGAGGTCAGAGGTGGTTTGAGGGCCGACAGATCTCACCCTGTATCCAGGATGGATACAAAGGGGCAGGGGTGGGAGGGTGAGGGGAGTACAAAACGTTCAGAGACCCACAAGGCCCCGAGCACAACTACTCAGGACGAATGGAAACCTCCGAGGCTCTACTTTTGAAGATCTGATGGTTCCACTTCAAGTGTTCTCAATTTGGCATTCTAAAATTTCTCACTGCTTTAAACAGTTGCAAAGGATGTCATTTCCTACGTACTGCTGACATGACATTTTGAATAAAATTGCTCTATCACTCCCATAAAATATATTCAACGGAATAATCGCTCCCATCATACATTTTCAAACAGACATAAATAAGCTCCTTACCGGTTAATTTGTGTAGCGTTCCTTTTTCTCCTTGAAGTCACAGATCCTCAGACTCTTACCCTAACATGTGCTTAGTCGCTCAGTCGTGTCCAGCTCTTTGCGACCCCATAGACTGCAGCCTGCCAGGCTCCTCTGTCCATGGGGATTCTCCAGGCAAGAATACTGGAGTGGGTTGCCATGCCCTCCTCCAGGGGATCTTCCCAACCCAGGGATTGAACCCAGGTCTCTGGCATTGCAGGCAAATTGTCTACCATCTGAGCCACCTCCCCAAAGTCTGTGCTGGGTCTTAGTTGCTGCATGCAGAATCTTAGTTGTGGCATGTGAGATCTGGTTTCTGGACCAAGGATCGAACCCGGGCCCCCTGCATTGGGAGCATGGAGTCTCAGCCACTGAACCACAAAGGAAGTCCCTCCCCAAAGTCTTTTATGGTTCCTCTGACTTTTCTTCTCTGCAACAACCACAAAAATCCATACGTGACAAAAACTGTAAAACATAATTAAACTTCTCAAGATTTCTCTGATCACAGAATAAGAATTTCCTTTCAGCTTAGGCCACTGCCAGCTGTTTTTAGTCCCGAGCAAAAAACAATCTATAACATTACAAATATCTGATGATTACGCATAAAAAGGTAATTGTCATATGTTACTGTTAAGGGTGGAGAGTCAGGGTGAGGCCTTGAGAAAAGGAGGAATCGCTGCAAACAGAGAGTCTGTGTTTAGTGTCACAAAGCATACACCCTAGGGACGCATCCTTCTCCAAAGTGGATAAAGGATGGCTGAGGCAGGGGAGGAACAGCGATGGGGACACTCCAGGCAGATGGAAGCTGATTCCCCCAGTCGACCCATGCACAGCAACCCTGGGAAAGATGTCAGTGCACAAACGACTTGGGAAATGCCGCTGGAAACCACTGCTGGTAACAGGTCTGGAGCCCAGGGCAAGAGCGCACGTTCAGGTCCACAGACATGGACCATTTCCACATGGAAATACTTTTAACTTATTAATCAAAGCAAACTGTCTGTGAATTACGTTCTATCTGCCGACACTGACAAATACATCTTCAGTGGACAGAATCAAAAAGGATGTAAAAATCTGTGGCTTATATATGACTGCAGGCTGGCAAAATGCCAAAGATTACTAAATTTAATTATGATCACTTGTCTGGATGTTCTGCTGATGGGCTAGCAATGTTTGGATGAGTAATAAAATAAATCAGTAAACTGTTTTATATGTGTGAATATATGTGTGCATGTATGTGTGTGTGTGGAGAGAGAGAGAGTCCATAAAATTTGTTTCTGCCTTCAGTTCAGCAAAATCATGTCTACTTAAAAAAATAAAAGAGAAAACTCCAGACACATAATTTGTCTACTATTCACAGAAATCATCTGAGATTAAATCATACAAATATACTTATGTGAGGGCTTCCCTATGGCTCAGCAGGTAAAGAATCTGCCTGCAATACTGAAGACCTGGGTTTGATCCCTGGGTTGGGAAGATCCCCTGGAGATGGGAAAGGCTACCCACTCCAGTATTCTGGCCTGGAGAATTCCATGGACTGTATGGTCAATGGTGTTGCAAAGAGTCAGACACAACTGAGTGACTTACACTTTCTTTCATTTATGTGCAATCATGTGGGTCTTAGAAAGCATCACTACCAACAAAGCTAGTGGAGGTGATGGAATTCCAGTTGAGCTATTTCAAATCTTGAAAGATGATGCTGTGAAAGTGCTGCACTCAATATGCCAGCAAATTTGGAAAACTCTGCAGTAGCCACAGGATTGGAAAAGGTCAGTTTTCATTCCAATCCCAAAGAAAGGCAATGCCAAAGAATGCTCAAACTACCACACAATTGCACTCATCTCACATGCTAGTAAAGTAATGCTCAAAATTCTCCAAGCCAGGCTTCAGCAACATGTGAACCATGAACTTCCAGATGTTCAAGCTGGTTTTAGAAAAGGCAGAGGAACCAGAGATCAAATTGCCAACATCCGCTGGATCATCGAAAAAGCAAGAGAGTTCCAGAAAAACATCTATTTCTGCTTTATTGACTATGCCAAAGCCTTTGATTGTGTGGATCACAATAAACTGTAGAAAATTCTGAAAGAGATGGGAATACCAGACCACCTGATCTGCCTCTTGAGAAACCTATATGCAGGTTAGGAAGCAACAGTTAGAACTGGACATGGAACCACAGACTGGTTTCAAATAGGAAAAGGAGTACGTCAAGGCTGTATATTGTCACCCTGCTTATTTAACTTATATGCAGAGTACATCATGAGAAGCGCTGGCTTGGAAGAAGCACAAGCTGGAATCAAGATTGCCAGGAGAAATATCAATAACCTCAGATATGCAGATGACACCACCTTTATGGCAGAAAGTGAAGAGGAACTAAAAAGCCTCTTGATGAAAGTGAAAGAGGAGAATGAAAAAGTTGGCTTAAAGCTCAACATTCAGAAAACAAAGATCATGGCATCTGGTCCCATCACTTCATGGCAAATAGATGGGGAAACAGTGTCAAACTTTATTTTTTTGGGCTCCAAAATCACTGCAGATGGTGACTGCAGCCATGAAATTAAAAAACGCTTACTCCTTGGAAGGAAAGTTATGACCAACCTAGATAGCATATTCAAAAGCAGAGACATTACTTTGTTAACAAAGGTCCGTCTAGTCAAGGCTATGGTTTTTCCTGTGGTCACGTATGGATGTGAGAGTTGGATTGTGAAGAAAGCTGAGCGCCGAAGAATTGATGCTTTTGAACTGTGGTGTTGGAGAAGACTCTTGAGAATCCCTTGGACTGCAAGGAGATCCAACCAGTCCATTCTGAAGGAGATCAGCCCTGGGATTTCTTTGGAGGGAATGATGCTGAAGCTGAAACTCCAGTACTTTGGCCACCTCATGCAAAGAGTTGACTCATTGGAAAAGACTCTGATGCTGGGAGGGATTGGGGGCAGGAGGAGAAGGGGACGACAGAGGATGAGATGGCTGGATGGCATCACTGACTCAATTGATGTGAGTCTGAGTGAACTCCGGGAGTTGGTGATGGACAGGGAGGCCTGGCATGCTGCGATTCATGGGGTTGCAAAGAGTCAGACACAACCGAGCGACTGAACTGAACTGAACTGATACAATTATAATATTTTCATCAAAAAAACTAACGTGCAAAAATAAAAATTTTAAACTGCTGTGTCTTCAGAGAAGAATCTGTGTGAAGGGTTGACTTCTCCCAGAAAGAGGGAAATCTCCAGCAGGAAGCTCTGGACTTCCTCAGCAACCACAGGTCTTCTGTCTTTCCAGGAAACGGTCACGGGACTAGAATGGTAACTCTGCCCTGGGTCTGCAGCCTGCTGGCCTCCCCCATCAGACTGCGGACTTGCCAAACCTCCACAGCAGGGTGAGCCAGTGTGTTAAAATAAATCTGGGTACGTTGGGTGGGGTGTGTGTATGTGCACGCTTCTATTCGTTCTGATTCTCTGGAAAACGCTGATCAACACAACACCAAACTCTACTCTGAAATCCCACTGTCTAAGCCCCCAGGATTTTGCATACAAGCTGTATTTGCCCAGCTTTCACAAAGCTCTAGGCTCAGGACACAATCCATGCACACATCAGTCACTTGCAGAGAACTGGAGTCCAACAAGGCAGACTGTCCCAGAGACCAAACAGAAGGACGCAAACTGGAGAAATGAGCCTGGAACAGAGGCACGGTCACGGAAGGAGGGCACAACCCTGGAAGGGCGGCAAGGCCCAGGAACGTGGAGCCATGATAAGAGCCTTCATAAGAAGCAGTGTGAGGTCAAGAGGCTTGTTTAGGAACTCAGAGGAAGAAGAGAAATTGAAGTGCACCTCTCCAAAAGGCTAGAAGGAGGTAGAAGCGTGATGGAGACCAGAAAGATGGCACTGAGGTTTCCTAGACAGACGACACTGGACAGACGCCCTGGAGAGAGGACACTGAGGGCCCCTGGACAGAGGACACTGAGGGCCCCTGGAGAGAGGACACTGAGGCTCCTAGACAGAGGACACTGAGGGCCCCTGGACGGAGGACACTGAGGGCCCCTGGAGAGAGGACACTGAGGGGCCCTGGAGAGAGGACACTGAGGGCCCCTGGACAGAGGACACTGAGGGCCCCTGGACAGAGGACACTGAGGCCCCTGGACAGAGGACACTGAGGGGCCCTGGAGAGAGGACACTGAGGGGCCCTGGAGAGAGGACACTGAGGCTCCTGGAGAGAGGACACTGAGGCCCCTGGACAGATGATACTGAGGGCCCCTGGAGAGAGGACACTGAGGGCCCCTGGAGAGAGGACATTGAGGGCCCCTGGACAGAGGACACTGAGGCCCCTGGACAGAGGACACTGAGGGGCCCTGGAGAGAGGACACTGAGGGGCCCTGGAGAGAGGACACTGAGGGGCCCTGGAGAGAGGACACTGAGGGCCCCTGGACAGAGGACACTGAGGGCCCCTGGACAGAGGACACTGAGGGCCCCTGGAGAGAGGACACTGAGGGCCCCTGGAGAGAGGACACTGAGGGGCCCTGGACAGAGGACACTGAGGGCCCCTGGAGAGAGGACACTGGGGGCCCCTGGAGAGAGGACACTGGGGGCCCCTGGACAGAGGACACTGGGGGCCCCTGGACAGAGGACACTGGGGGCTCCTGGAGAGAGGACACTGAGGCTCCTGGAGAGAGGACACTGAGGGCCCCTGGACAGAGGACACTGGGGGCTCCTGGACAGAGGACACTGGGGGCCCCTGGACAGAGGACACTGGGGGCCCCTGGACAGAGGACACTGGGGGCCCCTGGACAGAGGACACTGAGGGCCCCTGGACAGAGGACACTGAGGGCCCCTGGAGAGAGGACACTGAGGGCCCCTGGACAGAGGACACTGAGGGCCCCTGGAGAGAGGACACTGGGGGCCCCTGGAGAGAGGACACTGAGGGCCCCTGGAGAGAGGACACTGAGGGCCCCTGGAGAGAGGACACTGAGGGCCCCTTGACAGAGGACACTGAGGCTCCTGGAGAGAGGACACTAAGGGCTCCTGGACAGAGGACACTGGGGGCCCCTGGACAGAGGACACTGAGGGCCCCTGGACAGAGGACACTGAGGGCCCCTGGAGAGAGGACACTGAGGGCCCCTTGACAGAGGACACTGAGGCTCCTGGAGAGAGGACACTAAGGGCTCCTGGACAGAGGACACTAAGGGCTCCTGGACAGAGGACACTGAGGCTCCTGGAGAGAGGACACTAAGGGCTCCTGGACAGAGGACACTGAGGCTCCTGGACAGACGGCACTGACAGCTCCTGGCTCAGGGTCAGAGAGCAGGGAGGTTCACCTGTCAACGTCTAAACTGGGGAAAACGGCAGTCCCCAAGGACTCACTGTTCCAAGGGGGATGAGCCTGTCTGAAGGTGAGTGGAGGCTTCTCTTGCAGGCTCTACACTAGGGTCACAGTAGTAAAGGGTCTGCCCACAGCAGGAACAGGGTCCAATGAGAGCTGAGAGCCCCCCACAAGGGACCACCAGGACCAAAGCCCAGTCGGGAGCAGCCGGAGGCCAAGATCCCTAGGTGGGAAGTAGGGGAGCAAGGAAGAGAGCTGACGGGTAGGCTTGGGACTCCGACAGCATTAACCATGTGGAATAGGGACCAGACCACAGGGCAAGGAAACCCACAGGACTAACTCACCCTCACTTCCACACAGAATTAAACACTAGCCTGATTTAAAGTACATATGCTGCAGGGTTAGGAAGCAAAAGAAAATAAACACATTTATGACTAACACCAAAAAGGAAAATCTCATAGTCCCGCTCTGTGCTTACGATTTTCCCATGGTGCAGAAAAACCCAAATAGCATCTGATACAATTTACATAACTTTACATAATCTCACGATTACCATTTGGCAAGGAAACTCCAGAACAGATCTCTTCATTTATTTGCCTCCAAAAAATGACAAAATGGAAACAGTCTGGACGGAAGTTTTCTATCCTCGTCTTAAAAATCTCAAAAAGCCAAATCCACCACTTTTCTTAATAATAATTTTCTTGATTCTTCACATTAAACCATCTAACATTTAGTCAACTCCAAGAGTCCACTTAGATTTACCCTTTCTCTTTGACTCTATAGTATATATATTTAATTTTCTTATTAGTGTACAAACCAAATTCCAGTTACAATATTAGACAGCCAATGAAAACAATGTGATTGTTAAGGTTTTGCTAGTATTAGTAAAATGTCATTAAATTTTTTTTAAAAATAGGAATTTTAAATGTTGATTGTCTCATGTAACACAAAGTCTAGTTTGAGTCCACAGTTAAACAAGGGCTGCTGCTGCTGCTGCTGCTAAGTCGCTTCAGTCGTGTCCGACTCTGTGCGACCCCATAGACAGCAGCCCACCAGGCTCTCCTGTCCCTGGGATTCTCCAGGCAAGAATACTGGAGTGGATTACCATTTCCTTCTGCAATGCATGAAAGTGAAAAGTGAAAGTGAAGTCGCTCAGTCGTGTCCAACTCTTACAGACTGGTAAGTTCTGTCACCCACTCACATTATAGGGTCTCGTGTACCAACGGCCACATCTCTTATTTCACAATCAACTATAGCCAAAACAACAATTCCCCCAAATAGTCCAGCACCAGCTTCACAAACAGGCAGGATCCAGTCCCACAACCTAACGGAAGGCACAGTCACACTTTCTCCCAACACTTCATGAATAAACATCCCTGTATTCAAATAAGTTACCTATTAACTAACTCCAGTCATTCTGATTCAACCTCGAATGGCAAATAGAGTCATTCTGGCAAGACTGCAGAGTTTGCAATTCAAATTATGGAAATTTTAATAATGGGGAAAATAAAAATTAGTGGCATGAATCCTAAGGCACCAGAATTCCAATATTTCCTTGCAACAGTAGAAAGCGCACATAAATATGATACCTCTCAATGTATAAGCCAGGGGCTGGGAGGGTAGGCATTACTTGGACGGGCATCCTCGAATGTGTTTACGTGCAATCTCACAGGAGCATTCCTTTCCGGGATTCTGTGGGTACCTGCCAGAATGCCAACGCTCCCCAAGCCCAGACGTTAAGAGGCAATGTTGTTACTTCTGAACAAATAACAGTGAAACAGTCACTGGGTTAAATGATTTCCTTACATTATCACCATAAACAATAATTATTTGGCAGCTGCCCTTTGCAAGCGTGAACGTGCTTATGAATGAATCGAGCTGTATTGATTCAGCAAGCTGAAATGCTTTACATTTTGCTCCAGTATTAAGAGCTATCATCCTCCACTGCACTTAGTGAGGCTTTAATGTACGGTGCTCCTTAATACTTTTAATAAGAAAGATTAGTGACTATTAGCTCTGGAGCAGGAACACTGCTCTTGGAATGGCCAGTGGGTCACTAAATCCAAGTCTCTCTGAACCTGTCTTTATTAAAGGATCTCTCTTAACAAACTACCACAGGGCTGCTGCCATGCTGCTTCCTTCCTCCTAATATCAACGGTGTGATGATGGCCTGCACTGATTCAAAGATTAATTTCACTTACAAGGGCAAGGCAGGGACTTCCCTGGCAGACCAGTGGTTCAGAATCTGCCTTGCAATGCATGGGACGCTGGCTCAATCCCTGGTCAGGGAACTAAGATCCCATATGCCACAGAGCAACTAAGCCTGCGTGATCAACCAGGTATAGTTGTGGGATGTACTTGGTTCTCTGTACACAAAATTTCCACCTACTAAGCCCATACACCACAACTAGAGAGTCTGTGCACCTTGATGAAGTTCCCGTATGACTCAACATCCCATATGACTCAACAAAGATGTCACATGCCACAACTAAGACCCAAGGCAGCCAAAATAAATGCAAACAAACAAAAAGAGCAAGGCAGGAACATACAGGACTGCAAAAGATGCCACATGCTTGGTAAAAGATCCTCTAAAATTTTAAAAATGACCCTTTTTCAGGGAGGTGACTTTAGAAGACAGAAAGCTACTTGAAGAATCCCAAAATGACCTGAAAGACTGGGGCTCTGCACCCTACATGTGACCAGAGAAGGCAGTCCTCTCCCTTCCCCATTAATAAAATCACCCAAAACTCCCGTCCTCTTGCTCAATCCAGAGGTATGCTGAAACTGACATCCACGTCCTGACTAGTCTCTCAGAAACTGAGGGCTCCCAGATCTCAGAGTTCCAAAGAGGAAGCAGAGTCTACAATTCTGTATCGAGTGAAATTCTATCCATGGCAGGCAACAAAGGACTCAAATGCTCATCATGATTTCCCCACCGAGTTTGCTCCCTGATCCACAGAAACATCACTGGCCCCAACAGTCACAAAGAAACCTGACTTCTGTGCTTTGCACAGACTCCCGGGCTGGAATTCCACCGATTCTAATCCCAAAGCAAACTCCACTCTTCGTGTACCCAACAGCAAAACCCGTGCCCTCCTCCTCCTCTCCTTCCCGAGGATCACAAACCAAGGCAGGTCACATTGGAAAGCTCTTTAGAGATTATACACTAGCACCTCTCATTTCAAAGAGGAGAAGATGGAGAGGTCTTACCCAGGTCACTACAGGAAATGGCGGACAAGAACCCCCATGTCTGGCTCCACCTCCATGTTCCTGCTTTTCCCACCCTGTGATTCCTGGGATCAGTAAGAAAATCTTTCACCATGCAGCATCTCAAACAAATATATGAGGTGTCATGGACCACTTTCACTTGTGTTAAATAGTCTGGGAGGCCTTTCAAGTTTAACCATGACAAAGATCAAGCAGGTACAGCTGTGGGATATACCATGCGATGAGCTCTGCAAGACAGAAAACCACACCACCAAGAATCCTTGTGCAAAAACACATCCCACGATTCCCTCTGGAACAAACTGCTATCTCTGGCTACAAAGCAATGATTATCCTGCACTACAGCAATCAATAAACCTCTTGCCCCGTGAACCTGCGACTTCCTGACTTTGTTCTCTGTACCCAAGATTTCCAAGCCGTGTATCGATCACCTACTCAATTTTGTTAAAAGTTCTCTAAAACGAGCAATAAAGACATTCTTCAATTAGCATCACTTGGGATGGTCTGAACAGACTTCAGATCTTTCAGTCACATTAATGGTGTCTCTTTCTCACGGGGTTTCCCCATTTTTCACTTGCAATTTGTCATTTTAAGTGTGCCTGGGTCTTGCCTAAGAGCACGAAGTCAAGAGGATACAAATTTGATGGTGTTTCTAAAACTAGGGCGGCTGCCACATTTTTCACCCAAGCGAGAAAGAGAATTGATTCATCAACTCTGCCCTCTTTTCTAAAGCTACAACATGGATTTTTTTTTTTTTTAAACTAAATGAACCCATCAGCTCTTAAGAATATTAAAATTCTGTACCCTGGAACTTCTCTCTAAAACGACCCACTAGAGGATGTATTATAAAGTGAAGAAGCCCACTTACATCTTCTCCAAGTGTTTTAAAAGTGTCAAAATTTAAGAGTAAGGCTTGAGATAAGCAAGAACGGCAAAAGGCAGGATTTCACCCAGAAACAAGGCAAGATAACCCATCAGCAGGAAATAGAGAACAAGACCTCCACTGTCAGCATCACTTCAGCCTTCCTTTCTCTATCTCCAAAACCCCGCACAAGGACTGATTAAGCTCAAAGGTTATAAAGGGCCATGGTGGGTTCAGCCATCAGGTTCAGCTCCAACTCTTGAAAACCCATCCAGCTCTCCCTTACTCCAGCACCCTCAGGCTGAAGCCACTCAAGAAGAGATCATGAAAATGGTGGATCTTCCTAGGAAATCACAGTTATCAAATCGCTACAAGGTTTGTCTCTGAGCATCACAAGTGATGCCCGAGAGCTGGGCCAGCCCATGCTCACCGTCCGGGGGCATGAGGGTCTTGTTGTTCTGCGTGCACCAGCCCACGGGGTGCAGGTCTGCGATCACCACATCGCACCAGAAGTCAGCCCGGCGGTCCTCCCCATAACCACAGTAACGCAGCAGCAGCAGCTGCCCACAGGTGGTGATGACCGTGGCCACCCAGTACGTGTCTGGGTTCTTCTTGTTGGCCACCTCCAGCTTCATCCCCGGCTGGAAGTTGCTCTGAATGCTGATCTCAACCTTAAAGAACCAAAAACACAAGAAATCCATCACACACTAGACACATAACATCCAGAAAATAACAAGAACGATTAAAAACGTTAACACTTAATATTTGTTTCCTGAGACCGGCACCGCCTAAGAGAAATATAATGTGAGCCACTGGTGAGTCATTAAATTTCCTAGTAGCCACTTCAAAAACAGATAAAACAGATGAAATTAATTATAGTAATGTATTTTATTTAACCCAAGGATCCCAAGTAGCATCATTTCAAGATGTAAGCAACATACAAAAATAGTAATGAGAAAGTTTACATTCTTATTTTCCAAGGAAGCCTCTGAAATCTGGTGTGCATTCTACACTTAACAGAACGTCCTGTTACGAAACAGAACTTGGGTCTGTTAGTCAGATGTCCAGTAAAGTCAATCGACAGATTGGGCTGTGGTGCAGGAAAGTACAGCGTTTACTGCAGGGCCAAGCAAGGAGAATGGGCAGCTCATGCTCAAAAGACCCAAACTCCCTGGGTTTTTAAGGCAAGGTTAGGGATGTGGGCCACAAAGTATGCAATCAGCTAATGCACAATTCTTTGACTGGTTGGTGCTGAGGTAACAGGGTGATGTGTTCAGAAACTCAATCATCAACCTTCTGGTTCTGACGTGTCTGGGGTCCACATGCTGTTGGCTGCCATGCAGTTAACCTCTTCTAGCTGGTGGGGGTTTTGGTATCTGCAAAACTACTCAAGGATCATGCTCAGGATATTATCTGTAGCCCATGAGGAGGAATTAAGGGTCCTTGACTTTGTTTTATGGCTAAACTATTATTATTTGGGGCTTCCCTGGTGGCTCACTGGTAAAGAATCTACCTGCAAACGCAGACGACATGGGTTGGATCCTTGGGTTGGGAAGCTCCTCTGGAGGAGGAAATGGCTACCCATGCCAGGATTCCTGCCTGGGAAATCCCATGGACAGAGGAGTCTGGCAAGCTACAGTCCATGAGGTCCCAAGAGTCAGACATGACTTGGCAACTAAACAACAACAATTATTATTTTGTCTTTTCCCTTGTTCATTTTTCTTACTTCTCTGATTAAATCTGCTCTTTGAAACTCAGAGAAGACCTTAGGAGGCTAAAGCGTTGGAATTAGGAACATGGATATTTGTCCCCAGGAAGGTCCTGTAGTGTCCAACTCAGAGAAGACCTTAGGAGGCTAAAGCGTTGGAATTAGGAACATGGATATTTGTCCCCAGGAAGGTCCTGTAGTGTCCTGCTCACTTTCATTCTCAATTTGGACGACACACTTTCCAAGTGCTAGATAGCATGTGAACGGTGCAGCCTCAGAAAATCGATTTTCTTTTTTTTTTAATTAAGGGTTATCATCTATGAAGGGGCTTCCCAGATGGTGCTAGTGGTAAGGAACCCACCTGCCAATGCAGGAGACTTAAGAGACAAGGGTTCAATCCCTGGGTCGGGAAGATCCTCTAGATGGCAGCCCACTCCAGTATTCTTGCCTGGAGAATTCCATGGACAGAAGGGCCTGGCAGGCTGCAGTCCATTGGGTCACACCAAGTTGGACACAACTGAAGCAACTTAGCACGCACACATACATGTCTATGACTTTGCCAGCCCTCCCCACAGAAGAAAGCTTTCCAGCCTTGCAAGCTACAATATTCTAGAGCAGGCACATCAGATGTCCCTGAGTATCTGCTGTGCAAAGAGATGATGGGATTATAAACTGTTCACCCATGGGTCCTCTGCAGTACAGGACACTATACCATGACTGAAAGGGAGGGAGGGGAACAGACTGGATTAAAGGGAACAGAGATATTGGTATTCATACAGAGATATTGGTAACTTCCCAGTACAGAAAGGAAGGGAAAAGTTTTCGGTCAATTGTTATTTAGTTGCTAAGTCATGTCCAACTCTTGGTGATCCCATGGACTGGAGCCCGCCAGGCTCCTCTGTCCATGGGATTCCTCAGCAAGAATCCTGGAGTGGGTTGCCATTTCCTTCTCCAGAGGATCTTTTCAACCCAGGGATAGAACCCGCATCTCTGCATTGGCAGGTAGTTTTTTTTTACCACTGAGGTTCTAGGAAGACCTACCTCATTCTTAAAGTGCCTGGAGAAATCCACCAAGTCCTCCTGGCACCAGAAAAGGCTCGCGTTACAATGGCTTTGGCAAAACGGAAACCACTTTGTATGCCAGACGAGTTTTAGTTTTGTTATGTTTTAATATTTGGCTGCTGGTTTCACTAAATGGCCACAATCCCATTCATAATAAACCAGTAATTATAACAATCTAAGTGTCAGTGTTAAAAAGCAATCAGGAATGCAATCCACCTTTAACGAGGTCATGCAAGTTTAATAAGGTCTTAAATTCTTTTTCAAAAGAACACTTCCCCTCCAAAAAGAATAAAATGTTGCATTAAAATAAAGTGTTTTCCTAATTCAGCAAAAGAGCCAGAGGGAAGACCAGGTAGAGAAAGTCCCCTAATTTGCTTATGACGGCTAAATCTCTGCCTTGAGAAGCCTGGTATGGGGAGGGGCAGGGGGAGGAATGTCTCTCATTATTAAATTTTTATTTCCAGTAAAGCAAAGAGTAAAACCCAGGAACTTGGGTCCTAGAAAGTTACTCTTTTTCTTGCTAATGATGTAGCACCAAAATCTCCTATCTAAGCAACCACTGGATGAAAACTTTTTTTTTTTTTTCCTGGGACTGGCCCTCTGCTTGGCACACTATTTGCATTGTTCAAAAAAAGTATTGATGAGGGTGATTTTTTGGTTTGCTCCAAATGTTTCCTGAATACTTCTGGCGTTTCCTATAATTAGGCTCATCTGTCCACAAATGGCTAGATGGCTTTTTAGGTGTCCTTTCAAAGTAAAAATATCAACGCAAAATTAAAATATACAGTCATTAAGCCTCCTAAAAAGACATGACTTATAACACCTACTTGCCTAGTTTGCTTTTATTTGCTCACATCAACCTTACCTGTCTCCGTCCCCCAGATGGACGGGAACACAGCCTTCTGCTCTGGCTTTTTGAGGCACAAAACAAGGCTGAAACCCGTGAGCACTTGCCCTGGGCAGGATCAGAGCAAGGCTCACCCCCCGCTCACCTCCTCATCTCCTCCGTATTTCTAAGAAACTGTTAGTCGCTCAGGTGTGTCCTATTCTCTGCAAACCCATGGACTCCTCTGTCCATGGAATTCTCCAGGCAAGAATACTGGAGTGGGCAGCCATTCCTTTCTCCAGGGGATAAATCTGGGCCAAATTTATCTTTCCTTTTCATTCCCTTTCGCATAACAGGTTTGGCATCTCCCACACCCCAAACACAAACCAGAAGAAGGGACATCACCATGACTTACATGTTTGAAGGATGTATGTGGGGCTGCAGTGGTTCCCGTCTCTTCCAAGTACTCCCCCCAGTTAAAGCCGGTCTCCTCCAAACCGGAGCCTTCTTCTGTGAAAAGACCAAAAAAAATTAAAATTTTTTAACGTTTCAAAGAAACACCCAAAACAAAAACCAAACCAAAAAACAAACAAACAAACAAACAGAAAATCAATACTAGCAAGAAGAATGGAAAGACACTGGTCTTCCACGAAAATCAGAAACTCTTTGGTGCAAGAGAGGAACAAATTCAACGTGTAGATGGGTACTGCTGAATTCTTTTTCAAAGTTCTCATTTGCTGGTTTTAGAAACAGAAGACTGGAAAGAGACATAGAGGCAACCTAGGAGTGTGTCTATGTATGCTCAGTCATGCCCCACTCTTTGCAACCCTGTGGACTGCAGCCTGCCAGGCTCCTTTGTCCATGGGATCTCCCAGCAAGAATCCTGGAGAGGGCTGCCATCTGCTCCTCCAGAGGATCCTCCCTACCCAGGGACCAAATGGTCTCCCGAAGCTCCTGCAGCGGCAGTCGGGCTCTTTACCACTGAGCCACCCAAATGTCCATCAGTAGACCAATGGATGAAGATGTGATACAATCGAATATTACTCAACCATAGAAGGGGAGAAATGGGGTTATTTGTAGAGATGCAGATAGACCTAGAATCTGTCATAGAGTGAAATAAGTCAAAAAGAGAAAAACAAATATCGTCTATTAACACATATATGTGGAATCTAGAAAAATGGTACTGATGAACTTCTTTGCAGGGCAGGGACAGAGACACAGAAAATGGACATGTGGCCACAGAAGGGGAAGGTGGCACAAATCAGGAGGTTGGGATTACCATGCAGACACTTTTGGTGCTGTCCAGACCTGACCCTAAGGAGCCCGCATCAGGACCAGAGGAGACCTGACGGCTCCAGCCCCGGGAAGCAGCGGGGAGACCACAAGCAGGGCTTAATCTCAAGTTCAACTCTGAACCCACTCCCCAGAACTCCTGATCCTCCACAAGATTCTCACCTAAACTGTCACCAAAAAGGCTGCTTCTGCCCAATGTGAATTCATTACAAGCTACATTTCCACTCTCCTCTCCCACTAAAACAGGCCACAGCAGCTCTGGCGCTCACCCAGGCATTCACACCCGTCAATCAAGAAAAGACAAGGTATTATCAGGGCCCTCCTGATCAGTGAGATCAGTGCTCGGGAAAGCACAGGTGCTCTCTATCATCTAAACAAATTTCTGAGGGACTCCCCTGGAGGTCCAGGAGTTAAGAAACCGCCCTTCCAATACAGAGGGTGCGGGTTTGGTCCCTGGTCGGGAAGCTAAGATCCCGCATGCCTTGGGGCCAGACTTCAGTGCTGCTAACTCTTAAGTATGCTGTTTTAGAAGATCTTGTAGGTCTTCATGGGGTCACAAAGAGTTGGACACAACTAAGTGACTGAACAAGAATGCTGTTTAACAATAAAATCATGCACAAAGTTGAAGATTACCCACAAGACACCCTCTTGGAAACTGTAGCAGTGAGGCTTCCTCAGCCACCTATGCCCTGAGCAGCTGATTCTCTAAAGACATTTCAAAAAGCAACAGATAAACACACAATGTTTATGAACGGAGGTCTCATAAACCCACAGCAAATATTTACAGCTGATTCATAAACCTCTTAAACCCATCCACATTTTATCAAGGAAACTCTCGACAATCTCTCTTCTCTGCACAAGAACCGGGGGGAGGCATTTCTCATGATGTGATGTAATGCAAACAGACTATGACGAGCTACTACGGAAATGTCACGATTTAAAAGAAAGGAGGGTTTATTAGTGGTGATCCATTTCTAGAATACAGAACGCTGGGTATGTGACCAGAATCATTCCTATTAACTAGAAAAAGAATACTGAACACTTTACTGAAAAGTGGATGTGCAGACTTTACAGTGAAAGATGGAATCAACACAGGACTCACCCACCTTTTTTTAAGGGAACAGATCCTGGGTTGTAGACTATTACCATCTGAAATAAGACTAACTTTGCAAGGAAAAAAAATTTTTTTTTTTTGGCCATGAAACATGTTGAATATTAGTTGCCCAACCAGGAACTGAACCTGTGCCCCCTAAATGGAGTCTTAACTAGGCTGCCAATGAAGCCCTTTGCAAGCAAAGTATTAAACCTATTTCCAGTACCCAGTCAAGGAACAGAAAACCAGCAGGTTTAAAGTAAATGAACTCTTACAGGGCACCTTCTTGTGTGCTATATATTTAAGTGGAAAGAGAAAGGAAGAAGACACTCAATCTTTATCATTTAACTGCTGACAGTCCCTAGGATCAGAAGGTTTAGAAAACCGTTCTACTGTTGCAATGAGCCGACTCATTGGAAAAGACCCTGATGCTGGGAAAGATTGAAGGCAAAAGGAAAAAGGGGTGACAGAGGATGAGATGGTTGGATGGCCTCACCGACCCAATGGGCATGAGTTTGAGCAAAACTCCAGGAGATGGTGAAGGACAGGGAAGCCTGACGTGCTGCAGTCCCTGGGGTCACAGAGAGCCACACACGACTTAGCCACCGCACTGTAAGTACCCTGAACAGACACACGGTATGGATGACACTCAGCAAGGACTAGCCAACGTCCATCCTAGGTCTGAGTTCACAGCTGCAGGACCACACCTGGGTGGCAGCGAGGACAAAACACAGGGCCCTCAAGGCTGTCTCAGCTTTCCAGACCCCAAGAAGGCCAGAGAGACTTTCCAGAAAAAAAAAAAAGAAAACACCCCATTCTCCTAGTTAGGGAGGCAACAACTGTTCAAAGAGACTTTAAAAGGGGAGGAGGGAGAATATTATTGAGTCACACTGAACTAGTCCCCAGCAGGAAGAGTAAGAGATCTGGAATTTTCTACAAAGAATGTTGATTCCTTTCCTTCCCAAATAGCAGAACCCATGGAACTCTGGTTCAGTCGCAAAGTCGCATCCAACTATTCACATTGGTACACCCCTAATACAAAAAATATATCTATCAAGCCCACATTTCCAGCATAACTCTTTCCCTCAGTGGCTTGCCCTGTCTGAATTGCAATGCCACTCTATCTGCAGGCTTCATCAGCAAGTTACATTGAGCTGGTCTGAAAAAAGAACGTCAAGGAATCTCCACCAACACACTGTTTTGCCTGCTTTCATCACTGCAACTGAAGAAATGGAGAGTTCCAGGAATCCGATCCCGACCCAACTTCCTCCTCTGAGCCCCGTACCAGAGCTGCCCAGGCTGTCCGCTGAGGAGGCCTCGGAGCATCCATGGGGCTTATCCTGGGGGTGGCCTCAGGGCCCCTGGGAGGAGGAGGAATTTTACATGGTAACCCTGAATATTCTTTGGAAGCACCGTTGCTGAAGCTGAAGCTCCAATACTTCGGCTACCTGATTCAAAGAGCTGACTCATTAGAAAAGACCCTGATGCTGGAAAAAAACAGAAGGCAAAAGAAGAATGGGATGGCAGAGGATGAGATGGTTGGATAACGTCACTGATTCCACCAACTCAATGGACATAAATTTGAGCAAACTCCAGGAGATAGTGAAGACAGAGGAGCCTGGCATGCTGCAGTCCACGGGGCCACAAAGAGTCAGACACGACTTAGCGACTGAACAACAATTTCATTGAGGGGACTCGAGTGTCATGGGCCCCAACTACTACTTGAGCCTTCCTTAAAATGAGGCAAAATGAAAAATAAGAAAGCTGTTTATGAGACACAGAGTCCTCTGTGTGAAGCTGAAGTTTTCATAGCAAAAAGTAGATCATTAAGCAGGAAACTGCAGCAACTGGGAGCAAGGGTGGGGGACCCCCAACTACACAAACACCCAGGAGCAACCACGTTAAGACTCATGGTCTCATTTAAATGCAAAGACACATCTTGTAACTTTTCAGATGGAGGTCAAATCTCCCAGAAGTTAATGGTCATTTTTTAATGAAATCTCCAGAGCAATGTTTATGATTCAGAGCCGAGCTGTCCTTATAAAAGTTGCTGTTATGTAAATATCAAAAACCTTTATTTTTAAAAAATTATCTTTTTTAAATAAACTCTTTTTTACGTCAGTAGTTAAAAAAAGATGCATGTATAAATTCACTGGTTAAATAGAAAATTCAATCAGAGATATCCATTGCTTTGTTTGGGATTTCTTAAAAGGAGAAATATTTTAGCACAAATTCACAGAACCTAAATATCTTTCACATTATGCTCTTTAGGAACTTGGTGCTTTTATTGCTGTGCTCCAGGTTCAGGCCCTAATAGGGGAACTAGGATCCCTCAAGCCTCGAGGTACAGCCAAAGAAAAAAAAAAGAAGGAAAGAAAGGGTCTTGGGAAGGGGCATCCGACAACCGGGCAGATCACCCTGGCCCTCTCTTTCTGGGCACATGGGAGACAATTTTACTCGGTCACCTCCCTTGCAGCGGCCAAAACCCACGACTAGTTCTAGTCAAGAGATTGGGAGCAAAGGTCTCCTCTGGGCTTGAGTATTTAAACGCTGATTCAAGCCCCTCCACCCCGGCTCACCCCTGTGAGGACAGACCTCGGAGCACCGTGAAGAGATGACAACCCTAAAGAGGGTGTGGGAGGACTCATTGGACAGAGCCTCCACTGGTCCTGCTCAAACGATATGGCCAATTTATAAGCACTTACTGTGTTAAGCTACTGAGGTTTTATTTTCTATTGGAGCACAGTTGGTTTGCAATGTTGTGTTCATTTCAGGTGTACAGCAAAGTGACCCAGTTACACATACATACACACACACACACACACACACACACACACACAAACACACACCCCCCCCACACACACATATATATACTTTATCAGATTCTTTTCCATTATGGTTTATTACAGGATATTGAGTAGAGTACCCTGAGCTATATACAACAGGATGTTGTTGTATCTATTATATATATAGTAGTGTGTATATGTTAATCCCAGCCTATTTTACCCCTCTCCCTCTTTCCTCATTAGTAAACTTAAGCTTGTTTTCTATGTCTTTGAGTGTCTTTGTTTTGTAAATAAGTTCAATTTGTACTATTTTTTAATTCCATATATAAGTGATATCATATGATATTCGTCTTTCTCTGACTGCCTTCACTTAGTATGATAACCAGTCTCTAGATTCATACCTGTTGCTGCAAATGGCAGTATTTTATTCTTTTTGCGGCTAAGAGTCCATTCGCATCTAGGTACCACATCTTCATCTATTCCTCCGTCGGTGGACACTTAGGCTGCTCCCAAATCTTCACTACTGTCAACAGTGCTGCACCAACAGTGAGGCGCATTTATCTACAGTTTTGTCCAGATATACGCCCAGGATGGGGACTGCTGGATCACAGAGCCACTGAGATTTGCAATGGAGAAGGCAATGGCACCCCACTCCAGTACTCTTGCCTGGAAAATCCCATGGACGGAGGAGCCTGGTAGGCTGCAGTCCATGGGGTCGCTAAGAGTCGGACATGACTGGGCGACTTCACTTTCACTTTTCACTTCCATGCATTGGAGGAGGAAATGGCAACCCACTCCAGTGTTCTTGCCTGGAGAATCCCAGGGACGGGGAGCCTGGTGGGCTGCCGTCTATGGGGTCGCACAGAGTCGGACACGACGCGACTTAGCAGCAGCAGCAGTCACCTTATTATAACCTAGCCTGCTCTGTCTAGTATTTTGAACCCGATTTTGCATTAACTTTCAAGCTGCCATATGCTTATAAATATCCCTGCAGATCTCAGAACAAGCAGTATGTAAACCCTCAGAATACTGCCCCAATGTTTTCTAAACATTCTCGGGAAAATACCGGTCAAGACCTCAAAGGGCCAAACTCGTTTAGGAAACAAACTCCCACCTGAATCAAGATCTCCATTACGATCTGCGGAGCTCTGATGTTTTTCCAAGGGTGAGGATGAAGGGTCCTGCATACTGGAAACTGACATACTGCCCTCCATTCTTAACGGCTGAGATCAAGGTCTTCTCTTAATTCATCCTGCAGGAAGAGTTACCTAAGGGAAACCAGCAACAGCAAAGTCAGAGCACTGTAATCGTAACCACGAATTTCTGAACTCGCCAAAACTAATGCTACCCCATCAAAGCTCCACCATTTCATTACAACACGCAGGGTGTGACGTCATGTTAGCAACAAAAAATACCAGGACTGAAGACTAAAGAGCCCATACCCACACCAGGTCAACCAGCAAGGTCATTGCACAGCAAAAGCACCCATTTCTCCAGGTCATCACCACCAGTAAGATGGACACATTTTTCATCAATCAACAGAATTGCATTCAATCAACAAAATTGCCATTTCAACCCCCAAATCTACCTTGGCAGCATTAGTAAGACACTCCGCGATCCACCTTCTCCCTCCTTCTCGGGAGGAACTGCACCCACCTCCCATCCCCTGCCCCGGCCTCAGCATCCCCACACACAGGGAAGGTAACTGGTGTCTCACAAGTGATTTGCTAACCAAAACCAGATAAAGCATCACGGCATGCCAATAACGTGCTTTCTGACCAACTGCACTTTTCCTGTAATAAGATGGCGATTCCACACTTGCATTCTGATAGAATTGGTGGGAAAACAGGCAAAATTACAGCCGATTCTCACAGAATCCTACAATCTGGTTTGTGTACTTCACAGCCAGTGAAATACCCAGATGCTATCATTACGAAGAGTCAGCCAGTCAGGGCTGGTTTGCCAAAATAGGGACCCGATCCTTGCACTTCACTCTGCAGGCAAGAGGGGGTACTACAGGGCTTCCTTCTAGGAAGCGAAATGATCAGGTTTGTTACAGAAAAATCATTAGGGCAGCTGCATGCCAGATAGATGGACAGACAGGGAGAGACTGAATGGAAACAGACAGAAAACAAGAACATGCTGAGTGACAGGGCATCATCTGATATAGAAAAAAACGGAGAAATTACTTCCTAGTATTTTGTACCTCTTAAGGCCTACCCCTAACTTGCCCCTCCCCCACCCCCTCTCCCCACTGATAACCACTAGTTTGTTCTCTATATCTGAGTCTGCTTCTATTTTATTACATGCCTTTGTTATATTTTTTAGATTCCATATATGTAATAACATACAGTATTTGTCTTCCTCTGTCTGACATATTTCCCTAAGCATAATACCTTCCAGGTGTATCCATGTTGCTCAAATGGCAAATTTTTCATTCTTTTTCATGGCTGAGTAATATTCCTTTTATACCTATTTAAATCTGGAGAAGAAAATGGCAACCCACTCCAGTATCCTTGCCTGGAGAATCTCACAGACAGAGGAGCCTGGCAGGCTTGGGGTTACGAAGAGTCGGACGTGACTTAGCAACTGAGCACGCGTATCTGTTTAAAAGCCGTATGTGATTAGCAGCTGCCATACTGAACGCCCAGACCACTGCCTAGGTAAGCAGAAGTTTACGATATTTGAGTTTGGAATATGCCCTAAATCAGCACCAATTCTTGCCTCTCTTAGTAGTTTTAATATACAGCAAGCTAGTTACAAGAACATAGGAATCCTAAAACCTAAAGAACTTCAAAAGCAGACTGAACAGTTTCTCCATAATATTCCAAAATCTTTCATTGCAATCTTCTTTAAGTAGTAGGTTTTTAGTGAATGTGCTGTTTTTATACCAAAACAATTCCAAAAGAGAAGCAATCTTCGCAGCTAAGTTATGCCACTAAGATTACAGCTTCCTTCATTCATCTACAAATTAAAAGAAAATCATTCCACCTCAGAACTGTAATCAGGCACAGTTTTTCTGCAAAGAAAAGTCTATGAACCTAACTACTAGTAAATTACTCAAATATCAGTAGCTTCTATGCCCTTATCAAAGGAGGAAAAAGTCTGCTCAAGTTTTTAAGATTCCTATTGATTCAACTCTGTCTGTGTCTAACTACATGCTGTAAAAAGGTAATCAGCGACTGTAAAATAAGTTCAATTTTAATGAACCAGACCCATCATTTTAAATAGAAGTCAAGAGCAACAACATTTATACCAAAAAGCCATACTGTTCTGTAAGGACAAGTAACAAGTCTTTGTCTACTCAGGCAGCTGCAAGATTTATTTATTTTGGAAATGACATGTCACCATTTGCTTGTTCGCAATGCAATGTTTACTTTTTTCCTTTCCATAAAAGGTAACCTTTCCACTTTCTGCAGAAGTCTTGCAAAATAAAATTAAAAACGGACAAATTAAAATTCTAACAACACCCAGGGACAATCTCTTTTGTATTTATAGTGTCTCCTCCTGATACTTCTCTGTGGGTTTTTTTTTGCATATAGAATTTAGAATTTTAATTCATTTCCATTTAATATCACCTAGAAAGCATTTCCCCCACATCATTAAACTTCTCTGAAAACATGACTTAAAACGATTGTATGATTTGTATTACAATATGAATAGGTTATTTATTTGCTATCCTTCTCCTACTGCTGGCCATTATTTTGATTTTTTTATTTTTCATTATTATAGGCATCGTAATTTGCAATTCTCCCATGACACCTCAGCTCTTTCCCACATTTGAACTTTGTTGGTATTTTTACTGGATTTTTAAGAGCCCTGCGTATCTTATTCCACAAAACCCTTGCAGACATTTTCCCTTAATTCTCCCCTTAGCGATACCTTCTGACACATGTATGGAACATGCTGTCTTTTTCAACTTAGTCTGATCCACCGATTCACTTTATGTCTTCTAAAAATTATATTCATAAAATGTCCTCCCCAGCTGTAAGATACCAGAAGCCTAACTTTCCTGGGTTTCAAGTTTCTTTTTTAACATATTTCCCCATAGGTTTATGTTCAAATATTTTGTGAAGTGTAGCTCTGAACTAACCACCCCCTGCAGTTAATAACAACCTGTCTTTACCATCTATTAAATTCTTACACATACAAGGCTATGGTTCCGTGCACCAACTTTCCTTTAATTATGAGTCAGCAAAATAGGAACTATGACTCCTACTCACACTTCCTCCACTTAGTTCAGCGATCACTGAACTTGGGGCCACTAAGGCAGATTTATATAGGGGTGCCAATGGCGCTGCACGCCTGGGAACCCAGACTCGTGACCTGATCATCACAAGCGACTCTGTGGACAGCAAGTGCCAGAACCTGCACACAGGGAGAAATGACTGTGCACCAGAGACCCCCTCCCCCACCAAATCTTCATTTTCTGCTTTGTCTGCAGGGAGGAGGAACTGGTTACCCAAAATAAACATTCATGGACCATCCTAAAAGTTGGATGTGGTCATTCTGGCCAGTGAGAAGTTTGCCGAGTGAATGAGCTCAGCCCGCCTTCTCCACCCAAGGCTGTGACCTTCTGGTTCTGCTGTCAGCTACAGATGACTACTTCAGAGGGAAACCAGCTGCGTGGTTTCCACCCCTCCACCTGAGGGTTCCGATACACAGCCAATCCCAATAAATACCCCCGAAAAGGACAGAGCTCCTTAGTGACACGCTGGTAATGAAGATGACTGGGTGGTCCTCTAGAATTCAGCGTGTGCGCTGTGTTTATCTCAAAGCCTATCAATAAGGCCCAAAATGGGGGACGGGGGGGTAGGCAGGGGCTTCCCTAGTGACTCTGGTAAAACATCTACCTGCCAATGCAGGAGACACAGGTTTGATCCCTGATCCGAGAAGATACCACATGCTTCGGAGCAACTAAGTCCATGCGCCAGAACTACTGAGCCTGTACTCAGAGCCCAGGAGCCGCAGCTACCGAGCCCGTGTGCTCAAAATACTGAAGTCTGTGCTCTGCACCGAGACAAGCCCGAGCACCACAGCTAAAGAGTAGCCCCCTCACAGAGAAAAAGCCCGCGCGCAGCTGTGAAGACCCAGCACAGTCAAAAATAACTAAATAAATAAATTTCTTAAAAAAAAAAAAAAAAGTCAAATGCTGTCTCTGCTTTCTCCACCCTCACCCCCACTCCCACAGCCAAAAAAAAAAAATCTCAGTTTGGTTTGTTGTTACTATTCAGTCGCTAAGTTGTATCTGACTCTCTCTAATCCCTTGGACTATAGCCCTCCAGGCTTCTTCCTCTGTCCATGGAATTTCCGAGGCAAAAATACTAGAGTGGGTTGCCATTGCCTACTCCTGAGGATCTTCCCAACCCAAGGATCAAACCTTTGTCTCCTGCACTGGCAGGCAGATTCTTTACCACTGAGCAATCAAGGAAGCCCAAATGAAGCTTTCCCAATGGTTCAGTGGATAAAGAATCCACCTGCCAATGCAGGAGACACAGGTTCAATCTCTGGGTCAAGACGATGAGAAGGAAATGGCAATCCACTCCAGTATTCTTGCCTGGGAAATCCCATGGACAGAGGAGCCTGGTGGGTTACAGTCCATGAAGTCCCAAGTTGTCGGACATGATTGAGCGACTTAGCATTAAAAATCATTCTTACCTGTATTCATCAAAAGGCAAAGTTCAGAAACATACCACTCCGAAGGCCTCACTCCGGTGAGCGTTATTATAACAGCAATAAAAGAAATGTTGCATCTCTTTTAAAGTTACCCAATTATCTAGCCCTTTCAAAGGGATCCGCTTAAAGTAGTTCAAGAAACGGGCAATTTTACTACCTATTAACATGCTTACCATTTCAAGCTCATCATTCTGAAACAGGGAAATGGTTGGCAGCTGTTTTTTATGTGACTCCAAAGAGAGACTCTTTTCCAGGTTGAAAATTAAAGGCAAAGGCCTAAACGGACAGCTTATGAAATTCCAGACAGGCTCTGGCTGCCCGTGGAAGTCTAGCATATCTAAATCAGAGAAAACGGCCTCATTTCACACTCCAGGAATTTCCTAATGAGCACAGGACACCTCATCTGAGCCAAGACCTTTCCAAACATTTCCATCAAAATGGAAAATCTCAGAGCATTCTGAAGGAGGCACAAAGTTGTGACCCAAACCTCATCTCTGAAACAATCACTGCGTCCACCTTCCTAAGAAGCAACGTGCAAATACGAGCCTGGGATCACAGGCACTATCTGCAAGAACCACATTTATAAATGGCTCTGAAGATGAAAAGAGGTGTTAAGTATCCAGGCACTTACCAAGGAAGGCTCGCTTCTGTTTACACCCATCCTGTCACCCAGATCCCTCTACTAACCATGCGTGACTAAGCCCATCTCCGCCATGCTCACCAGCCAACACTCTGTTTCTCCAAGAAGAGGCAGGCCTTCCGATTCCGTCATCCCGGGAGATGACCGGATTCCTTGGGACAGAAGATCTCATGAAACGTTGCCATCGGCGATGTGCTCCAGAGCTTGGTTTACACCTTGATTAGGACCTCAATCTCCTGGCCATTTTGCAACCAGTTTGCATCCAGTTCACTCTAAATCTGACACAAACGGCTGCCCCGGCATAAGAAATGCTAACTTCTCACATCCCGATTCATACCTCTGTCCCAAGAAATTAGATCTGCGGAGGGTAAGAGGTGGTCAAAGAGTACACAGCAAGGCCAGTGGCAGCCAATGATCCCCACGACAGCAAACTGCGTCGTCTTTTTTTTTAAAGAAGTTTTTAAGCTGGGGGATAGCTGTTTTACAAGTAGCGTTAGTTTCTGCTGTACAAGAAAGTGAATCAGCTATCCCCCTCTCCTTCTGGAGCATCTGTCCCGTCTCCCGCCGTCCCACCCCTCTAGGTCATCCCGGAGCACCAAACGAGCTCCCTGTGCTTTATAGTAGCTTCCCACTAGCCGGCTATTCTACACACAGGAGCATATGTACGTCAATGCTGTTCTCTCAATTCATCCCACCTTCTTCTTCCCCCCACCTTCCAGGTCCATTCTCTATGTCTGCACCTCTATTCTTGCCTTACAAATAGCTTCATCAGTACTGTTTTTCCAGATTCCTCATACATGTGTTAATACACAATATTTGTTTTCCTCTTACATCACTCTAACCTAGAAGTCTGTCACACAGAGCGTAGTCAATTGTGTCTCCTGATTCAGTCTTAACTGCCACCTCTTAATCTCCCATCCCAATTAAACAGCAAGTGTATTACTCCAGATAGAACTAAATCAGTCACTCAAGAGCGAGAGCGTGGGCAAAATGAGAAAGGTAACAGCCCTCCACGTTACTTGCTCGAGAGAAAAGAAAACCCAATCAAATCGCACACTAGCTGGGCCACCATCCTGGAAGTTCATTTATTTGTTAACTATTTCCCTTATAATTATTTATGTACAATGAATTCTCTACTTATTTCCTATCAAGATAGACTAGGCCTTGAAAGACGCAATTAAATCGACTTTACAAATGGTCTTTGCATCAGGGTAGCTATCCAGGGCTTGTCACACCAGAAACGGACTTCCAAGCCACAAAGGTGAACACCATCCTTATGTCAGCATACAACGGACAAGAAATACTTGACATAGAAGAGCTTGGCTGTAAGGCCTTATCAAAGCATGACGTTCAGAATTAACAGACATTCCGTGCTAGTATCTTGGACAAACTGCAAATATAGGATTTCCCTGTCATCTGCAAATATTAAGAGCGATGAATTAGAGCACCGTCCCGAGGCTGCAACAAAGTTACCATGCTCCTGCTCAGTCTCTGTGCAACCCCATGGACCACAGCCCACCAGGCTCCTCTGTCCAGGGATTTTTCCCAGGCAAGAAATCCCTGAGGAAAGGCCTGCCATTTCCTCCTCCAGGGGATCTTACCAATCCAGAGATCAAACCCGTGTCTCTTAAGTCTCCTGCATTAGCAGGTGGATTCTTTATCACTGAGCCACCTGGGAAGCCCCTGTAACAAAGCTAAGTAACCTCACATTCTACAGGAGACGTGTATCCCACATCACACACCTGTGCACAGGAGTCAGTTAGGGAAATGAGCCTGTGCATTGTACGTACAGTCATTAGAACTCAAGGAGTACACCCGACAGGGTCCCCTTCAGTGAGCACGCATGCGTGCAGTCACTTCAGTCATGCCTGACTCTTTGTGACCCCATGGACCGTAGCCCACCGGGCTCCTCTGTCCATGGGATCCTCCAGGCAAGAACACTGGAGTGGGTTGCCACGCCCTCTTCCAGGGGATCTTCCTGACCCAGGGATTGCAGCCACGTCTCTTAAGTCTCCAGCATTGGCAAGAGGATTCTTTATCACTAGCACCACCTGGGAGGCCCTCTGTAAGCATCTAATCATCAGTACCTAATTTTCTGAGGGGGTTTTCTGAATGAATGACTTCAAGGAGAACAGATGCACAGCAGTAGTACTTCAACTGATTTGGATTCTGCGAGCCCATCCCTGAAGGATGTGACCCCAGGCTGCTGAGCTCTGGGGATCCACTTGGAGAGCATTTCAGGTTTTGACTTTAAGCCACAGATATGTATCTATAAAATTAGGCACCAATCAAATGGCAGGAGAGGTATGCTCTAAATGCAGAAAGGAAATTTACTAGAAACAAGTCTTCCCATTTCAGGGATCAAACCTGGGTCTCCTTTACTGCAGGCAGATTCTTTACCGTTTCAGTCACCAGGGAAGCTCCAGAGGAATAAGAGAATAAATAATAAGACAATAATAAGTTGGGCCCCATCCAACTGCCAAGTCAATAAAAACACCCTAATTTACTTTAGTTATAAAGAACTTGGGACATGTAACCAATCCTGTGAAGAGCTGGTTTAACCCTACAGTGTGACCATCACTTAGCACAATGTACTCTGGGCCTTTTTAACCACAACAAGCAAGTTTTCATCTGTAAAACACAGGGACTGTTCTAGAGGTCTCCAAAAGTCTCTGAGCCCGCTCAAACATTTCAGATGGATTTTCCTGAACCTTCCTGGTCGAGAGTGGATGTGGTGAGAAAGAATAATATACAATCCTCTCAAATGGAACAGAGACTCAAAAAAGGAAGCAGTCACCATGGTCTACGCTGGATCCCAAAAGCTTTCATTCAAAAGCTTTCAAGAGATGGGGCTGGTCCCAAGTGCCTAGCTGGCTACTCAGAGTGGACAATCTGCTATACTGCCCAGAGCCGCCCTAGTTCACAGCACAGGGAGGAAAAAGGAAGAAGGCATCTGAATTCTGCACCTGGCTGGGAAGAAGAAAGCATATTTAAGCTAAAGTTGTAAAGACAATAAATGGTAAGGACCAAGACTCAAGGCTCCAAACATTCTGTTACTGCACTTAGAGCCTTTCTCCTGCCTCCAAGCAGAACATCAAACCTACCAGAAAACCAGAGCTGGTAGGTTTGATCCCAGAGTTGGCTGTTTCTTAGTAACAGCACTATGGACTATTAGGGACAAGGGAGAGGGGAAGAGAGAAAAACGAGATGCTCCAGAACCATCAGCCTTTATTAAAATGATGGCAGGGACTTCCCTGGTGGTCCAGTGGCTAAGACTCCTTGCTCTCAATGCAGGGAGTCCAGGTTTGAGAAGGCAATGGCACCCCACTCCGGTACTCTTGCCTGGAAACTCCCATGGATGGAGGAGTCTGGTGGGCTGCAGTCCATGGGGTCGCTAGGAGTCGGACACGACTGAGCGACTTCCCTTTCACTTTCCACTTTCATGCACTGGAGAAGGAAATGGCAACCCACTCCAGTGTTCTTACCTGGAGAATCCCAGGGACAGAGGAGCCTGGTGGGCTGCCGTCTATGGGGTCACACAGAGTCGGACACGACTGACTCAGCAGCAGCAGGGCACTAGAGCCTGCAAGGCGCAACTAAGACTTAGCACAGCCAAGTAAATAGCATCTATTTAAATGACCTTTCACCTGAGGCTTTGTAGGAACTTGCACTTGGCATTTCAAACGCTCATGCTGCTGCTGCTGCTAAGTCGCTTCAGTCGTGTCCAACTCTGTGCGACCCCAGAGACGGCAGCCCACCAGGCTCCCCCGTCCCTGGGATTCTCCAGGCAAGAACACTGGAGTGGGTTGCCATTTCCTTCCCCAATGCATGAAAGTGAAAAGTGAAAGGGAAGTCATTCAGTCGTGTCCGACTCTTCGCAACCCCATGGACTACAGCGCACTAGGCTCTGTTCATGGGAGTTTCCAGGCAAGAGTACTGGAGTGGGGTGCCATTGCCTTCTCCCAAACGCTCATACTGTACCTTAAAATAATGAAGTTCCTATCACTTTTTACTAAAATGGAAAAAAAAAAACACAGCTTGCCCAGTTGAGGAGAAAGTACACTTAAAAACCATCTTTCCTTGGGCCAATAAAACTGCAGGGGAAAAAAAAAAAAAAAAAAAAAACAGGATAAAAGTTTTCCCACTGTCCCCTACCTCTGTGGCTCTAAACCCCTCTTTATAATCACAGCCATTGGCACTATTTGCCCAACACTAGAGTTCACCAAATATAAGGCATCAACCAAAATGCATCACTCTGGTTTTTTAAGAAAATCAAAAAGAATGAAACCGAAAGCACAATCAATTCTTTCTTTAAATCAACGTCTAAGACATCCATCTTATCACAAGACTAGAAACCTACAGGACGAGAGAGTAAAACTTTTTGAATAGTGAGTATCATAGGTAACAGGAAGGACCCTGACTGCTGATGTATTAGCATGCCAAGTATTAGCATGTTTTAAAATTCTCTACAAGGGACTTCCCTGATAATCCAGTGGTTCACACTCTGAGATTCCACTGCAGGGGGTGGGGGTTCAAGTCCTGGTAGGGGCACTAAGATCCTGAATGCCATGCGGCACAGCCAAAATGATAACTAAAATTCTCTATGGGCTAACAAGATAGGGAGTGAAGGGTGGTACCTTTCAATCAGAACACCACTGGGCTGATCATTCAAAACCAAACCCTAAGAATTTTATTTGGTAATGCTTCCCTAGTGGTCCAGACAGTAAAGAATCCACCTGCAATGCGAGAGACCTAGGCTCAATCCCTGGGTCAGGAAGATCCCCTGGAGGAAGGCACGGCAGCCCACTCCAGTATTCTTGCCTGGAGAATCCCTATGGACAAAGGAGCTTGGTGGGCTACAGTCCATGGGGTCGCAAAGAGTCAGACACAACTGAGTGACTAAGCACAGCACTGTTCATTCCCTGTTGGACTGCAAGCTCCAAATTGAGTATCTCCTCTTACAATACACTGTCCTGTCTATAAACATCTTGTTTACACTGACCTCCAAACAGAGAACACTTGGCTTAGCCAACAAGATCAAGTTTCCTGTGAACTATCCCAGGACATTCTCAGTCTTACAAAGAGAAGAAGGACTGGCCTAGTGGCCCAACCTGAAGGGTAGGTGTGGAAAACAGAGGGTCAGGTCTGATTCCTTCACTGGCTGACTTATGTGGAGGCTGCAGTTATCCCCGCTTCCCCTCGCCAAATACAAAGACACATATCATGAATATAATCAGATAAAGTCTAAGCAGTCACCTTGTGTGGGAGGGCAGGGTACAGAGGGCTATTTGGAATGGTCCCTTCTAGTCTAGGAATTATTAGAGCAAACTCAAATCAAATTTTCCTCTATGGCCTGTATTCAAAGGCAGGCTGACCTGGCCCAGGTCCTGCCATTACTGGGTTATATGTGAAAGCTAGAGTGGTATGCCTCAGTTTTTCCCTGTTTGTTTAAAGTCACTCAGTCGTGTCCGACTCTTTGTGACCCCGTGGACTGTAGCCCACCAGGCTCCTCCATCCATGGGATTCTCCAGGCAAGCATACTGGAGTGGGTTGCCATTTCCTTCTCCAGGGGATCTTCCCAACTCAGGGATCGAACCCAGGTCTCCCACACTGCAGGCAGACGCTTTAACCTCTGAGCCACCAGGGAAGCCCCATTTTTCTCTACATCTCTCCTTTTCCAGAGCCCAAGTGAAACCAGGACCCCATGTGCACCTGTATCACTTAGCAACAACAATGTTACTTCCGGACAGGGATCTGCACTCACAAGACATCCTCTGTGATGATGGCCAGTCACTTGTCCACTCCACCTCCCAGACCAGAGTCTTAAAGATGAATCACATGGGCAGGTCTGCACAGATGTGCTGAACCACCAATTTTTTTTTCCCAAATAGAACCATGGAGATGTTTGAGTGAGTTTCTAGTTTAAAGTACTTAATCTTAGATATGGAAGCTGATTCTCAGAAAGATGACGACCAGTAACTGGTCCACAGTCATAAGGCGAGACAAAAGCATCACTGAAACCAGGCCTCCTCTGGATTCTGCCCTGGCCTCCTCTGTCAGGAATCCTCCTCACAAAACAGAGCTGTCAGGTCACGAGTCACCACTGCAAATGCACAGATTGGTTTGCCATCACAGAGATAATTTCCCTAACCAGTTTTGCTTCCCTGTAGAATGGGAACGGCAAGCTGCCACCAGGGAAATGTCGATTTAAGAACAGTCAGAAAAAAATACTAAATATGTCTTAAACTATGGATCCTAATTTCTTTTGGGAGCAAGAACTTTTTACAAGTTCTTTATTATTTTTAATTTTATTTTTGGCTGTGCCCCATGGTGTGTGGGATCTTAGGTCACCAATCAGGGACTGAATCCATTCCCCCTGCATTTGGAAGCACAGTCTGAACCACTGGACCACCAGGGGAGTCTAACAAGTTCTTCTTTGTGGCCTCCACACTGTTACAAGAACTCCAAAAGCTCCCCAGAAAGTGAAATACTAAAAGAGAAATGGTATCTAATACTAGAACTGGAGATGATTCAAATTCCACATTGACTATTTTTGTTCAAATCACTTTAAAAAAAAAAAAAAGAAAGAAAGAAAGAAATCTCTTTTAACTTTGAAGTTCTCTGTATTTTCACTGCCTGTGCTTCTTGTATCCCCAAAGCATCCTGTATCAATTCCAGGGACACGACATTCACTTACTGCTCTGAGCAATGTTTCCATCACCCAGCATTTCTGCTCAGATTTGGCAAGTCCTCTGGGAGAAATCCCAGGGACGGGGGAGCCTGGTGGGCTGCCGTCTATGGGGTCACACAGAGTCGGACATGACTGAAGCGACTTAGCAGCAGCAGCTGGGAGAAAGGTGGAAACTGCCACCTCAGTCAGAGTGCACAAATAGGAATCTGATGAGTGGTCAGCCTTGCTGACATAACTTCATAATCAGTCCATAATCTCTGCAGGAAAACATTAAGAGGAAAAGCCTTCTCTGATCAATCACTCCCATCATGAGAGAAATTCAGGGTACCATCAGTATGGCCTGTTTGAGGTTTAGGGTGTGGGTAATCCAATGGGAAAGGGGAAATACTCGTCACCCCTGCAGGTCTCTGCCAGCACTTCTAGAACACACATCAAAACAGAGGGACTGGTGGAGTTGTCTAGCCTAAGGGTTGCTGAATAGCCCTGCCAGTGGGCTGCGGTTTCCACTGGCCAGGGGAGTGTCTCCTGCGCTTGAGTAGGGGACTGGAGAGTTTCTGGTGCCTATGAGTGTATTGTCCCTGCCTCCCACCTTCCAGGCAGTGGCTGGGTCCCAGCAATGAGCTAAGACAAACATCTGAAACAGTACTTATTCATCGAAAGGAGGAAGCAGTGTGTGCAAATGTAACGCTTTGCAGGAACAAAGTAGCAAACCTCCTAGCTCCAAGGAGCGCCTAGCCAGCAATTCCTTGTGCCTACCGAGGCCTCTCCCCTCCCCTCCTTTACCCGCTCCCACCCTCAACCGCCTCTCCAGGAAACAGGGCCGAATTCGTGCCGGCTTTCACTTTCTCTCTCATCTGGTGAAACCTGGGTCCATTTGCTTGGTGCAGACACGCCAATCAGTCCCCCGGGTCCCTTGGCAAGGGCGCGAGGGTGGAGGGATGAGGGAAGGTAGAAGGCGGCGGCGATGGGTCTGGATTCGGACACGGTCTGCGGGCATCCGAGACAGTTTCCCACCCGTGGGCTCGGATCTGCCGCGAATGCGCCGCTAGAGCGGACAAAACGCGGCGCGGGGACGGGACTCTCTGGAGCCAAGGGGCGAGCGCAGGGCCCGAAGTCCCGGACCCTGGAGGAGCCGGAGCTCGGGATCCAAGGAGGCAACACAGGGGACACCAGGGTGGGTGAGCAACCTCACTCTAGCGCCAAAAGGAAGGAAGACCCGTGCGGCCAGCCCCGGGCGCCCAGCCCTTCCCGGAATCCCACCCAACTCTGTAAACACGAAGATCCCGAAAATTCCGAAAGCGAAACTGCAATCAGGTCTCCAGAAGTTTGGAAACGGCCTCCCAGGCTCCCGGCGTCCGGACACCACGGACGCAGTCAAAGATGAGCGCCCCAGTGAGTGGTCATCGCTCCGCAAGGTCGCCCTCCACTACTCCCGTGCACCTCCCGGGTTTTTCACGCGCAACAGTCCCCAGTCCAGGTTCCAGGACAGGGGTCGGCGGTGCTCCTACCTCGTCTCCATTCCGCCCTCCGCCCGCTCCTCCCCACAAGAAGGGAAACTTGGGCCCTGCGAGAATCCTGGGGAACGTTCTTTGTAATCGGTTGTATGTTGGCTTCCACCGCACAGCTCGGTGCAAAATCGCAGGTTTCGGGGCGTTGGAGTGGATTGTGCGCTTGTCAGCAGCGACGTCAGGAGGACGAGGGGAGGGGTTCCCGGCTGAAATTGCAGTTTACAAGCACTGGGCCATTTTAGGCTGGTTTCCCCTTGAACGAAACCCACGAGGAAGCAGTCGCCGAGGGGACGCCTAGGACCGGAACGCCGGGGACGCGCCGCGCTGCGCGCTCAGCTCGGGGGTCGCGGGTGCAAAACGCCTCTGGGCCTGAGGGTCAGCTTCATTGCCCAGTAGGAGGAGAAATCTGCCGCGGGGTCCCCAATTTGGGGAATGCTTGCCCCCAGGCCCTACCTTAGGGACGCCGCAGGGGGCAGACTGTCCGATGGCTCGGCGACCGTCCAAGTAGGACAGTTGACCCTCTCGAGCCTTCCTTGAAGCCCCTGAGAATGCCCAGAGTCCACGTCAGTGTGGTAACTGCAGACCGGCCAGCGCTTTTTAATCCTGAGACTTAAAATCTTCCTGGCGCACTAGGCAGACGCGCCATCAGGTTCTTGCGCCCAGGTAATGTCCCCCGAATCTGCCCTAACCTGACCCCGGGGACGGCGAGCGGCTGCCGTGTGGCCCCCATCCCCCGGGTCCAGCCTGCAGGCTGCGCTGCTCGACCATCGCTCCGCGGCGGCATCCTGGCCACTGGCGACCCCTGTCGGGGACCCCTTCCAGCTAAGGAAACTCCGTTTGCTCGCTTACCCTCGGGCTCCACTTAAGCTCCGACTGTGCCCTCAAACTCAGACCCTCTGAGGACCCCGAAGTCGGCCTCCTCGCAGCCCTCCTCAACCCCAAGGCGACATCCCCGCTCGATCGCCTGGAAGGCTCGCCGATCCAACAAGGGCGAGGAGCACTTTCTTCCGCGAACGCTCTCCCCATCCCCCACCTTCCCTAGAGCTCAACTCCAAAAGCAACTCCGCCGCTCCACCCCACGCTCTGCAGCTAGGGCCGTGCGCCCCCGCCCTTCCGCCAACGTACTTTCACACCCCCCCACCACTCCACCCCACCCACCACGCCCCGGACACCGCCGCCCCCCACTCCCACTTTCTACCCCGCCGCGGCGCAAACTACACGGTGCCCTCCACCAAGTACAGCGCGCCCCCTGCACACACACACACGCACACAACCCCACCAGCGTCTGCAGCCTGATTGCCCCCGAAACCCTGGATACTGAGTCCTTCAAGTAAGCGGCACACCGCTGCACCTACCCAGCTTTACCCACACAGGATCCTGCGTACAGAGACAGAAAGAGAACTGGTCTCCTAGAAAGCTGAAATAAATCATTCCCTCTGCCCTCATGCATTTTGCACCACGTGTCAGCAGTTTGTCACGTCAAATCAGGGCAGGGTCTGGTTCGGAGACGCACACACGAATCTGGGGCGCATCTCTTGGGCACTCCCACCCAACTGCACACACAGGTATGCCCAGTGATGCAAAGGCACGCAGAGCAGTCCTGCTCCGATGCCACGGTCCGGGCCAGCGGTACCCCTTTACCCTCTAGCAATGGACTGGACACACGCAGATTCTAACCACGGAAAAAACTAGGGCAGCTCATTCCTTCTCTTTTTTCCCCTTTAATTCGCTAAAGCAGCTACTAGAGTAGCCAAAGAGAGCTGAAACTAAGAGATGGCAACTCCGGTTGGGTTTTTTCCCACCTCAAAATCTTTATTTTCAGTTTTTAAAAGCCACCTTAGCCCGCCATATTGAAACTGGCAAGGCTTCTAAATACTCCTCCGCCGCGGCTTCCAAGAAAACACCAGAACGGAGCGGGCTCTGGGCGCGCGTCTGGCCACCGCAAATCAACCACTTCCCTCGGCTAAGGCTCCCCTTCTCTGGCTAATCGTCTCCCGCCGCTCCAGATTAAAAAACCACAAATACATCTAGCAGTTCCTACAGCAGTTTTTTGGTTGTTGTTGTTTTTGCGGATTTTGCTAACACACATTTTTTTTTTAAATAATGAACTCCAAAGCCAGATCAGATTAGTAATTGTGAAAGGAGGTTATATGAGAGTAGACAACAGGAAAGCCCCAAGGGACAGGATGTGACTTTAACGCTAAAGAAAAAAGAAAGAAAAAAAGAACAAAAAGATCATCCATGCCGGAGCACGCTCCGAAACTACTACTGACAATTTCATTTCAGCTACACAAGCAAATGTTTCGGGGGGGGGGGGGGGCGATTCCAAATATGTTCACGATATTTAATCCCTTTGATGGCTGGTCTCCAGTCCTCACCCCACCATCTCCCCCAACCACCACCACCCCCACCACCCCGAACACACACACACCATCTAAAAAAAAAAAAAAAAAAAGGAAGAAAGAGACCCCAACGCGGGGTAGCAAGGGCGGCTGCGTCGCCAAAATGAGCGCACAAATGAGGAAGGTGGGCGGCGGGAGGGGACACTGTGCACCCGGAGGAGTACGCTTTCCAACTACGGACAGACTCCCGTGAGGCCGGGCTTCGCGAAGCCGAGGGACCTGGAGAAAGGGGACGGGGGGGAGCAAAAATGACAACCCGGAGCACAGCACGGAGTTCGGGGCTCTGCTCCAGAGCTGTCGCCTTCTTCTCCAGCCCTGCCCTTTCGCTTCTCTCCCACTGCACCCCCTCCTTCGGCCCCCCCACCCCGAGCCCAATCCAGCTTCCCTTTTTCTCGGAGCTGGAAAAAGAGAAGCTGACCGGCGCACTCAACCTGCGGGCCGGAGGTCCCCTCGCGGGGCGGGCTGGGCGCGGGGACAGCGGCCGGCGCGGGGTCCTACCTGGTGAAGTTCGTCCTCCCCGTGGCGTGAACAGAGGCCGGGACGCCGCCGAGGCGGGGGACGCCGGCCTCACCCGCTCGCTGCGCCTCGCTCGCTCCCCGCCCGCCGCCTCCCTTGCGCGCCCGCTCCGCGGCTCGGACTCCCACTACAGCCTCATTCCAATATGGCATCCTCTCTGTGCGCATGCCCGGCACTCTTTTTTAAGATTATTATTTTGTGTGTGTGCGCAGCGAACTCCTTCAACGACCTTTTCCAGGCGCTTGCGGCACGTCTTAAGCCAATTAGCCGGCGGGACGTTGCACCCCTTCCCCTACCCACGCTGGGACGCCCCCGCTCCTGGGCACATCCCCACCCCCCATACACACACACTCACACACTCCACGTTCCCACTGCCCCCTCCTCGTCCCACTCCCCTCGCTTTTTTCCTTTAGCTCCCTCCATACACGATCTGCAGAAAGTTCCCATCACAGGCGCTTTCGCAAATCCATCTGCAGGGAAATCTGGGCAAACTCCGCAACTCACTGGACACTTTCGGTTCAGTCGGTTTACAATCCCCTCGTGGACTAAATGCAAAAACTTGCGCTTTATCCGCGGAAGGCTGGTAGCCAGCGGAAAGAAATTTAATCCGCTCCGAGACCCGGGACCCGCCCACTGCGCCCCACCCGGCTCTTAAATTGTGCCTTTTCTATGGAGATTCAAATATTTTCTGAGGCCTTAGGGGTGGAGGGAGGGGGCCGGAGAAAGGTTTTTCCTGGGAAACGTGCCCAGAGGAGTCGGAAGTTCAATCAGGGCTGTTTGGACCAGCTTTGCCGCTGAGATCGGCAAGACGCAGGTAACGAGGGTAGCCACGGCGTCTCCGGATGTCCAGGTCTGGGGGACAGCGAAGGGCACCTGACCTAGGCTGGCTCTTGGAGGGCGGGTAAAGAATCCTGCCCGAGGAAAACGTGGCCCTCGGCGACCGAGGGAGTGACCAAGAGGCATAGCAGACCTGCGCGGGGCAGGGTTTCCGTGCGGCGTGTGCGGGTTCGCGGGCACTTTGCCTGGGGCGAGGGGGCGGGGGGCGGACGACAAAGAGGATCTTTCTGGCCGGAGCGGTGGCTGGGCAGAGACTGAAAGGAATGTCCCAATGCGGAAATGCTGGCGACGCCCGAGTGGGTCAGACCGAGAACTTCCGAAGGTGGGCTTTGCTGTACTGAGGAGCGAGGAGATCTTGCTGGAGGCTAGAATTTATTTTCATGGGAAATGGAGAACCAGCACTTTTGGCAGGGTTTTTGCTCTCTTACCACAAGGGGTAAATCCCCACCCCCAGAGTCTCCCAATTCTGTGTCCATCTCCTTCCTACGGACTTTCTTTCCGTGTCCCTCCCCTGGCCCAGGGGTCGGGAGGCTCTCTCACCCCGGACACTGCTGCGCGTTCCCAGCTCCGCCCGCCCTCCCACGCCCGGTCACCCCGGCTAGTCCTCGAGGACCCCTGTGCTCAGGCACGTGAGGTCCCCGAAGGATAAGTGGATGCTCCCAAGGGCGAGGGACAGGGCAGGGACCAGGGATGCAGAGCGGAAGTCAAGAGTTTGAGCGCGCGCGGGACAGGCAGGGGTCTTGCCCGCTGGGTCCTCTCCGCGACGGCGGGACCCGAGCTGGTGTAGAAGAGCCACTGGAGGGATGTGCCCGGAAACTGCTCCGGCCAAGCCCTGCGGTCGCGAGTGCCCCTGCACCGAAATGGTGGGTGGAACTCGGAGATCCTGGGGGACTTCCGCGGCGATGAGAGCCCTCGCGCTTGCAGCCTGGGCAAGTGGTGTCTCCTCACGTCTTGGTGAGCGCTCTACGAGAGCTCTTGGAGGAAGCCCTTCGTCTTGTCACGCCTTTTGAGTGCCCCTGAGGCTCAAAAAAGGAAGGGCAAGCGACTCACAAGTCATAGTCCAGCCAGAGTCTCCTTCCCAGACCAGCTTCCCTGTCCCCACCTCTTTGGGACATCCGACCTCTTTCACCTGAAGGTCACCGAAAGCGGAGCATCTCCAACCACACCTGGCCGCCTGCAGCCCAAAACCGCCTCCCTCGGTGCCCCGAGATGGCTCCTAAATGAGACCGTGGATGCACAGAGGTTCCGAGGAATCCTGAAGGAGGACTCCAGACGGCCTCCTTGGCTTTACCCCGGGGTCTCGACTGCTTGAGCCTTCAACACACAGTTTGGCCCAGAAGGGGCGGGGTAGGGGGAAGGTCCTGTCCCAAGTGGACTTAAGCTAGGGGAGATCCACCGTTCCCTCGCTGGGATCACCTGCTCCCGCGCCGCGGAAGCGCAGAACATCCGCCGCAGAGAGATCTGAGGCCGGCTCCCCTCCTCCAGCCCGTCCGGCTCCCCCCGCCTAGTGCTGCGCCCTCCACGGTGACCGGCAGCGCCCCTTCCTCGAGGGTCTCAAACCTAGCGGTGGGGCCCGGGCTGGGAAGGGGGCAGAGGATTGCTGCTCTCGCCTGGCCCCCCCCAGCACTTCCGGGCGACTCCAGTTTACAAAGAGGATGCACTTTTCCTCTCCAAGAGCAGAGGCGACGTGAGCTGCAGCAGCCATTGCGCCGGCTCTGGGTTTGTTTACCAGTTTTAAGTCATTATTATGCATGGAACGTTATTTCATCAAAATAAAAAACAATTGCAAAAAAAAAAAAAACCCAAAAAACCCCACCTAATCCCCAACTAGATGAGCTGTCTCTACATTATTCTACAGTTCCTCCAAAGTAATAGAGTCCTTTTATATTTTTGGAACTCACACTCTTGCATAACTTTGTCAGTGGGTCTGGAGAGCAGTGTGGAGGAGTTTGATTTTTTGTACTCACCGCGATTAAGACATAAAATCATAAAGCCACATTGTGTATACAATGGTCTTCACATTGTTACCTCCAAGAATCTTCTCAACGTTGTACAAGGTAAAATTTCTCCAACTTTGGCTTTCATATTGCTTTTCCCACGTGACTTCTTGAACGTTCCTTGGCTTTTTATTCTGTATCCTGCCTCCATTCTCCTCTGTCCAAGGACACCTATGAGACAAAAGAAATTGGTTCCAAGATTCCCTGCCGTTATTAAAGGGTCCCTTCATCCCATTCCAATACCTTCCCACTTTCATTTTTATTTCAGAAGCAAGATACTTTAGGGATGTGAGTATCCAGGGGTAGAATCCACCCTAAATCTATTAAAGATGAAGTGGGAGTGGGACCAGCAGAGTCAGCCAAAGATAAAGCCTAGGACTGTTTCAAAGTAAAGAAGACATAATATTAATACATTCCAAGTCAGGAAATTCAACCAAGTAAATCTCATGATAAACACCATGAGGTCTCTCTATAAATTGTTAACATTTTCTAAAAATCTTGGCAAAAATAAGTTTTTGCTCACACCAGCTGATTATAACTTATTTCATGTCTAAACAATGGTTAAACCATGAATTATATCACTTTCAAAATGCACTTACACATCTAAGTTATGCCTTCTAAGGGACTTTGACATTCTTTCCTACAAATGAGTCTATAATATATAAAAGATTAAAATTATATTTGCTAATTGGAAAATAGGATTAAAAACAACAGAAAAGTTTCTCATGTTGGGCATTTCTAAGTATGACTTCACAAAAAAATATTTCAGATGAGTCAAAAATTATATGCATATTAATTATTTATTCTAAAGGCATATGATTACTTAAACCTTGTCTCACTAATCTTCACACCAAGAAAAATATTGGTCAGTTGGCTCATAGTTACTCCATGTTGACATCATTGTATAAGGAAATGCCCTAAAGAAAATGAACTATTTTGCTTCCTTAACAAAGAGAATCTCTGAGATATTAGACAACTTAGCTTAACATAAAAGTAGAAGGGTGGAAAAGTGTCCCCCAAAAGCCTCTCAAAATAAATATTTGTGATTCATGTTGAGGTTTGATAGAAAACAACAAAAGTCTGTAAAGCAATTATACTTCAATTAAAAAATAAAATAAATATTTGAAGAATGTATGCAATCTTCTTTTTACCGGAGGCTTGAGATCTAAACACGTCTCTTGGCTGGGGTGAGACTGTGTTCTTCCATCACTCTCTTAAGGTCACTGAGAGTTAAATTTGAAGACACTTCCTCCCTTATTTTTCACCCTTTACCTCTATCCCTGTTCCAGCGCCTAGCTCCTGGGATGAGAATCAAATGACCTTATCAGTGCTTCATCACTAGTTTTCTCTGTGACCTATGTAAGTTCTAATGACCTCTCTGAGCCATCTTTTCTCGAGGGTAAAGGGAGGGGATTGGACTAGATGTTCTGTAAGGTCCTTTCAAACTCTAAAAAGTGCTTATCCATCTACCCCACCCAAAGCCACAATTTGCCTTCTGTAATATCCTAACACCATCTCTACAGACTAGAAATAGCCAAGGTGTAAATATTGAGGTCACAAAGAGGAAAAAAGTAATGAACAGATCTGCAGGGGAATGGCCTTTTTTGCCCTCCCAGCCAGCAGTAAAGTGTTGTTTGAGTCATATTTCTGCCTTGTTTAGATCATTATCTTGTCTTTATAATTACTGTATGGGTTCCCCCCCCACCCCCCCATAAGTGTCTGGGCTGAGAGTCAAGTCTGGGTGATGGAGCTCATTGTTTAAATGGGGAAGTGAGCATAGTGATGAATAGGCTATTCCACAAAGATAGCACCTATCTGAGGATATCTCCACAAAGGTATCACCTATCAGAGCACTTACTCATCCATTTCTAAAAATTCCAGAAACCCACCGTTGCTTCCTGTATAATTTGAAGAAGTTTCAGGCTTCCTTGACAAGAGAAAAAATAACAGCGAACACAGAGGGTGTATTAAAAAAAAATTAGCGATGTCTAAACTCCCCTAGGACATTGATTTAAAGAACAGAGCTGGTTTCACTGCCAAAGTGCTCGTTTTGACTGATGGCTTCTTTCTCACTGAGGAAGACAAACACCATGATGAAAGTCACATCCAACTTCTGAGGCTACTTGTATGGGCTGCCTAGTATTATGTACTCCACTTGTAAGTCTTGTTTTGCATGAGACAGAATATTCTAGATCTTGCAGCCTGGCTCCTAGTCCTTTTGAGAGGTGGGGAAGTCAGAGTCCAAGGAGGTAAAATGACAGAGATCTCACCCAGAGCTGCAGAGCAGGGCCTGACCTTTCTCTCTTCTGCTCCATTAAAGGAGAAAGCCAGGGGAGGACTTATTTAGCATCTATTTTACACCAGTCACTCTTCTGGAGTCTTTACATATGTGATAGTATGTACTGTGTTCTAGTCTCTATTATGTGTAGTGTCTCTTATAAATGGCTTTTAAATACGTTTTAAACATATATTCTTTTACATACAAAACTAGACTCTGATCCACGGTCACTAGAACGTTTCCATGTGTCACTTTTTCTGGCAGAGCTGGAGTTGTCTGGAATTATCTGCATTCTCTATAACTGAAGGTATTTATTGCCCCGTACACACACACACACACACACACACACACACACACACACCCAAACCAGCACAAGTCAGGGATGTGGTTTATGGTCCTGCTCAGTTTCGCCTCTGCAAGTTAACTAGCCTTAGTGAGATTGAATCAGACACTGTGCAGAAGTGTAAAATGTCCCCTTGGACTCATAACATAACATAGACTAAACAAATTAAAGTGGGCAACAAAAATCCCACATCAAAAAGTAGGTTTCGTGTAAAAGCAAGTAGACAGATTTTATTCTATGCATTTACCACTTTAATAAGTCCCAACTCTGCTAAACAGAGAAGAAATATCAGTGTTTGGACGCTGGACAATGCAGCTTTATTGTAACCTCAACCCCATCTGCTCAACTAGTGAAATTGAAAATTTCACTGTATAAGTTGCTTTAGTGGACCTCACTATAGAAAATAATTATCCTGGTCAAAGAAATAATAGGCAATAGACCCATAAAGACTTGATTTGCAGTGCCATCTACTGGAAACAAATATTGACTTGCTTTCAGATTTTTTTTAATAGAGTTTTTTGTTGCTTTTTAATAGAGAATTGTGATTTCTGGGGTAAAGAAAGATTTCCTGGTGGCTCAGCCGATAAAGAGTTTGCCTGCCAAAACAGTAAACACGGGTTCGATCCCTGGGTCAGGAAGATGCCCTGAAGAAGGGATTGGCAACCCACTCCAGTATTCTTGCCTGGAGAATTCTATGGACAAAGGAGCCTGTCGGGCTATAGTCCACAAGGTCGCAACAGTCCATAGGGCCCCAAAGAGTGGGATATGACTGAACGACTAACACTCACACATATTTAATTAGAGATAACAGGTTGGACAAGTTGTTATCTATAATCAAACGAATCTACTTTTAAGTAAACTGAGATATATTCATATGAAACCATTCAGTTTTTGAATAACATAAAGAATCCTTAACATGTTTCTTTGGAAAGTAAGACCACTTCCATTTTTTTAAAAAAGGGTCATTACAACTAACTTCTTAGTACAGTGCTATGATTTCTTTCTTATCCCTGTAAAGATTAATTTTTACACTTGTAAGTGCCTCTGGAATAAAGTTGATGACTTCTTAGAGGTTTTCCTTTTAATTTTATACCCTATGGAGAAGGCAATAGCACCCCACTCCAGTACTCTTGCCTGGAAAATCCCATGGACAGAGGAGCCTGGTAGGCTGCCGTCTATGGGGTCGCGAAGAGTCGGACACGACTGAGCGACTTCACTTTCTCTTTTCACTTTCATGCATTGGAGAAGGAAATGGCAACCCACTCCGTGTTCTTGCCTGGAGAATCCCAGGGACAGGGGAGCCTGGTGAGCTGCCATCTATGGGGTCGCACAGAGTCGGACACGGCTGAAGCGACTTAGCAGCAGCAGCAGCAGCATAGGGGAGGAACATGAGGGTTTTTCAGGGCTTTCCAAGCCAGTTTCTCAAGGAGGTAAATGTATTAAAAATTAGACATAGGAGATAATTAGCTCCTATAAACCAAAAATTAACCTCAAATATTTATTGATCGTTGCTTATATTTGAGTTAAGAGGCAAAATGGTTTTTGCCGAAAATGGGGTCACACTAGATATTACTCTAAGCTAAAGGGCATCTTGTTGCCAAACTCAGCAGAGGCCTTCAGAAAACTCCCTGGTGGGACTTCCCCTGCGGTCCAGTGGTTAAGACTCTGAACTTTCACTGCGGGGACGTGAGTTCAATACCCTTGGTCGTGGAATTAAGATCCTGCAAGCTGTGCAGTGGGGACAAAAAGAAAGAAAGAAAATATGCTTGATTAAGAAAAAAGAGAGGCAGTATGTTAGATTGGAAAGAACTTGGACTAGAAGCCAAAAGGAGTAGTAGTTAAATACCAGCTCTGCCATGATTGGTTTCCCTTTCGGTCTCTGTCTCTCTCTCCTTCCTCCCACTCTACCGGTATCAATGTAAAAATAGATTAAATTTCTCTTTCAGGGGAATGGACTGGTACATAAGAGAAACTTAAGAGATACTACCTGCTCCAGGTCCATCTCCTCCTATCTTCCACTTGCTCAAAAGTACACATTGTTCATAAACTTCTAGTACAGTCTTGCAATATTTCAAAATTTGTGTTTAATAACCACAGGTTGGATGACTGCGTCAAATCATATCCCAAATCTGTTTTTTGCTTACCACATTCTTGCATCCTACATCATCATTTCAGTCTCTTCTTCGTTGACCGTCTTCTATTATCTTTATCTTTACCCCACTTTTCAGTGGCTTCCTCTCCTGAAAACACAAAACATTCCATCACAAGAAGGGGGCTAGCAAATGATTCATATATTGTTGTTGTTCAGTCGTTAAGTTGTCTGACCTTTTGCAACCCCATGGACTGCAGCACAACAGGCTTTCCTTTTCCTTCACTGTCTTCTGGAGTTTGCTCAAACTCATGTCCATTGATTCAGTGATGCCATCCAACCATCTCATCCTCTGTTGCCCCATTCTCCTCCTGCCCTCAGTCTTTCCCAGCATCAAGGTCTTTTCCACTGAGTCAGCTCTTCACATCAGGTGTCCAAAGGAATGGAGCTTCAGCTTCAGCATCAGTCCTTCCAATGAATATTCAGGGTTGAGGCTGTAAGTTAGATTCTTATTGGAGACAAAGTCTTCATAGATACCAAGGCTGCACAACCCTGTGAAACTTTTCCCATCTCTAAAGGACTTAACAAATTTTAATGCCCAGTTTGAAAAGCAGACAACACCAATATCCTGCTTCTAGACAAATTGTTTTAAATTTCACATGCAATGGGACATAGAATAATACTTCAGACCAAAATAGTGGGGGGAAACAAGTATAAGGAATGAAGAGACTTGCATTCAACTCCCAATGGTGTTCCCTAGTAGGTTCTTCATAAGTCAATGAATTTCTCTGAGCCTCCGATGTACCAACTGTGAAGTGGGCATAATAGCGTCTTCAGTCAGTTCAGTGGCTCAGTCATGTCCAACTCTTTGCGACCCCATGGACTACATCATGCCAGGCTTCCCTGTCCATCACCAACTCCTGGAGCCTACTCAAACTCATGTCCATCACATTGGTGATGCCATCCATCCATCTCTCATCATCTGTCATCCCCTTCTCCTCCCACCTTCAATCTTTCCCAGCATCAGGGTCTTTTCCAATGAGTCAGTTCTTCATATCAGGTGGCCAGAGTATTGGAGTCTCAGCTTCAGCATCAGTCCTTCCAACGAACATTCAGGGCTGATTTCCTTTAGGATTGATAGGTTGGATCTCCTTGCAGTTCAAAGGACTCTCAAGAGTCTTCTCCAATACCGAAGTTCAAAAGCATCAGTTCTTCGGTGCTCAGCTTTCTTTATAGTAAACTCTCACATCCATACATGACTACTGGAAAACCATAGGTTTGACTAGATGAACCTTTGTCGGCAAAGTAATGTCTCTGCTTTTTAATATGCAGTCTAGGTTGGTCGTAGCTTTTCTTCCAAAGAGTAAGCATCTTTTAATTTCATGGCTACAGTTACCATCTGCAGTGATTTTGGAGCCCCCCAGAATAAAGTCTGTCACTGTTTCCATTGCTTCCCCATCTATTTTCCATGAAGTAATGAGACTAGATGCTGTGACCTTAGTTTTCTGATTGTTGAGTTTTAAGCCAGCTTTTTCACTTTCATCTAGAGGCTCTTTAATTCTTCTTGGCTTTCTGCCATAAGGGTGATGTCCTCTGGGTATCTGAGGTTATTGATATTTCTCCTGGCAATCTTGATTCCAGCTTGTGCTTCATCCAGTCCAGCATTTCTCATGATGTATTCTCCATATAAGTTAAATAAGCAGGGTGACAATATTCAGCCTTGATGTACTCCTTTCCCAATTTGGAACCAGTCTGTGGTTCCATGTCCAGTTCTAACTGTTGCTTCTTAACCTGCATACAGATTTCTTAGAAAGCAGGTCAGGTGGTCTAGTATTCCCATCTCTTGAAGAATTTTCCACAGTTTGTTGTGATCCACACAGTCAAAAGCTTTGGCATAGTCAATAAAGCAAGAGTAGATGTTTTTCTGGAACTCTTTTTTGCTTTTTCGATGATCCAGCGGATGTTGGCACTTTGATCTCTGGTTCCTCTGCCTTTTCTAAATCCAACTTGAACATCTGGAAGTTCTCGGTACATGTACTGTTGAAGCCTGGCTTGGAGAATTTTGAGCATTACTTTGCTAGCATGTGAAATGAGTGTAATGGTGCGGTAGTTTGAACAATCTTTGGCATTGCCTTTCTGTGGGATTGGAATGAAAACTGACCTTTTCCAGTCCTGTGGCCACTGCTGAGTTTTCCAGATTTATTGGCATATTGAGTGCAGTACTTTCACAGCATCATCCTTTAGGATTTGAAATAGCTCAACTGGAATTCCATCACCTCCACTAGCTTTTTTTTTCTATTGAAAGATAATTGCTTTACAGAGTTTTGTTGTTTTCTGTCAAACCGCGACATGAATCAGCCATCAGTTCAGTTCAGTTCAGTCGCTCAGTTGTGTCCAACTCTTTGCGACCCCATGGACTGCAGCACACCAGGCCTCCCCATCCATCACCAACTCCCGGAGTTTACCCAAACTCATTTCCATTGAGTCGATGATGCCATCCAACCATCTCATCTTCTGTCATCCCCTTCTCCTCCCACCTTCAATCTTTCCCAGCATCAGGATCTTTTCCAATGAGTCAGTTCTTCACATCAGGTGGCCAAAGTATTGGAGTTTCCACTTCAACATCAGTCCTTCCAGTGAACACTCAGGACTGATCTCCTTTAGGATGGACTGGTTGGATCTCCCTGCAGTCCAAGGAACTCTCAAAAGTCTTCTACAACACCACAGTTCAAAAGCGTCAGTTCTTCAGCACTCAGCTTTCTTTATAGTCCAATTCTCCCATCTATACACGACCACTGGAAAAACCATAGCCTTGACTAGACAGACCTTTGTTGGCAAAGTAATGTCTCTGCTCCTTAATATACTGTCTAAGGTGCTCATAACTTTTCTTCCAAGGAGTAAGCATCTTTTAATTTCATGGCTGCAGTCACCATCTGCAGTGATTTTGGAGCCCCCCAAAAATAAAATCTCTCACTGTTTCCACTGTTTCCCCACCTATTTGCCATGAAGTGATGGGACCAGATGCCATGATCTTAGTTTTCTGAATGTTGAGCTTTAAACCAACTTTTTCACTCTCCTCTTTCACTTTCATCAAGAGGCCCTTTAGTTCTTCTTCACTTTCTGCCATAAGGGTGGTGTCATCTGCATGTCTGAGATTATCAATATTTCTCCCGGCAATCTTGATTCCAGTCTGTGCTTCATCCAGCCCAGGGTTTCTCATGATGCACTCTGCATATAAGTTAAATAAGCAGGGTGACAATATACAGCCTTGATGTACTCCTTTTCCTATTTGGAACCAGTCTGTTGTTCCATGTCCAGTTCTAACTGTTGCTTCCTGACCTGCATACAGATTTCTCAAGAGGCAGATCAGGTGGTCTGGTATTCCCATCTCTTTCAGAATTTTCTACAGTTTGTTGTGATCCACACAGTCAAAGTCTTTGGCATAGTCAATAAAGCAGAAATAGATTTTTTCTGGAATTCTCTTGCCTTTTCAATGACCCAGAGGATGTTGGCAATTTGATCTCTGGTTCCTCCGTCTTTTCTTAATCGAGCTTGAACACCAAACTTCAACATGAATCAGCCATAGGTATACATATATCCCTTCCCTTTTGAACCTCCCTCCCATCTCCTTCCCCATCCCACCCCTCTAGGTTGATACAGAGCCCCTGTTTGAGCTTCCTGAGCCATACAGCAAATTCCTGTTGGCTATCTATTTTACATACGGTAATGTAAGTTTCCATGTTACTCTTTCCATACATCTCACCCTCTCCTCCCCTCTCTCCATGTCCGTAAGTCTATTCTCTATGTCTCTTTCTCCACTGGTGCCCTGTAAATAAATTCTTCAGAACCATTTTTCTATGTTCTGTATATGTGCGTCAGAATACAATATTTATCTTTCTCTTTCTGTCCACTGGCTTTGTTCGTGGTGATGCTTCCTAAGGCCCACTTGGCTTTGCATTCCAGGATGTCTGGCTCTAGGTGAGTGATCACACCATCATGGTTATCTGGGTCATGAAGATCTTTTTTTGCGTAGTTTTCTGTGTATTCTTGCCACCTCTTCTTAATAGCGTCTTACCTCACAGGATTGAGAGAATTTAAGGCGATGTAATACTGAGCAACTGAACTGAACTGAACTGAATATACTCAGTGATATAGAACTTTGACTTAGGTGCAAAGAAATAAAAACACACTTCCTTTCATCCTCCTTTTCTGTTTAATAATAAACCAACTTTTTAAAGTCCAGCTCAAATCATGAGTCAAAGAAATCAGAAAAAGCTGTGTTGTAAGGCAGTGCTATAATCCAAGTCATTGTAAGTTATTGTCTGTTATATTCCAGGTATTGTGATACATGCTATTTGCTTTCATATTTGTACTAGCGTCAAACTACTTTGGACTCTTAGAAGGAACAGTTCTACAGAATGGAACATATGGCTCTTATTTCTTAAGAGTCTTTTGTTGGTGTGCCTTCAGCTGCTAAAAAGAGCAAAAGAAAGAAAGAGAATCTGTGAAACCAGGAGTTCTTTGAGACAGAAATACCTCCATCTTCCTTCTCTTGACTCAAAGTAGCATAAATCACATTGTAAGAGCCAATGTTTTCTAGTTAAAATTTTAGTAGTGAAAAAATACTTGTCTGAAGATCTCGACCTGAATCTGACGTTTACCATGGTCATTTGTCCACAGAAAAGGCTCAGTGCATATGTTTGTGGGATTTGGTCAGGGCTTTGGCCTTGACCTGAATGTAAACCATGGAGGGAGGCACCTCCCTTTCCCCTTCTGGAAAAGGAGTGTGATGTTATCATGCACATGCCTTGGGAAAGATTATATGAAAGTCATTACAGTTTTGTCACCTTTTTAGCTTCTTGGAAGAAAAGGGATGATCAAGATTCTGCTTTTTTGCAAGCAAAGATTGTTTGCATAGCTTCGGAGAGGCCCATTGTTTGCACCATTGGGTCTATTTACTTTCGGTTTTGTTGTCCTGGAACAAGAGGAGATATCCTGCTGCGGAGAGGCCCCAGCAACAGGCCGCTGATGCTTTTAATAAGAAAATTACTTTTATAAACTGAATTTTAGTGACAAAAGAATGTGGGATGCTGAGCCCTGCCGTGTGGTCTGTTTACTCTTAAAAAGCTGCTGCTGCTGCTGCTGCTAAGTCACTTCAGTCGTGTCCGACTCTGTGCGACCCCATAGACGGCAGCCCACCAGGCTCCTCCGTCCCTGGGATCCTCCAAACAAGAACACTGGAGTGGGTTGCCATTTCCTTCTCCAATGCATGGAAGTGAAAAGTGAAAAGCTAAGGATACATTACTCTCAAACTGGGGAACCTGAGAGGTGTAAAGACCTTAAAATCTTTCTCATCATCGACGCTGCAGTGGCACGTTTGCCAGCTTCAAAGGATAATGCAAATTTGAACCATTATGAATATTGGTCTTATTCTATTGAGTGTCACGGTGGGCTCTTTTGAGAGTACTTGCTGGCATACTGGCAACTTCATCTCGACACAACCCTGATTGTATGGTTTTGAAAAGTAAGCTGAGGGAAATTCCCAGTGGTGGGGACTCTGTGCTGTCACTGCCAAGGACCTGGGTTCAATCCCTAGTCGGGGAACTAAGGGCCCGCAAGCTGTGCAGCACGGCCAGAAACCCGCACCACAGTGAAAAGTGAATGACCTCGACAGACATCTTAGCAAGAGGGATAGTTGAGAGAAGGAGCCTTGCTCTGCACAAAAATACAAGAAGTCTGCTTTTGTTTTCCCTAGAGAGGGCAATGAGAGGTAAACTTTCCATGGTCCATGTTTTTATGGTGGCTGTTTTAACATTCACCTGGCACTCAATGTCATGGCCTTAGGCCACGAATTTTAATGGTAAAAAGGTACTATGCAGTCTTGGATTCGAATGAGGCGGGGGAGGGGACTGGTGAACTTTATTGATCATCACCAGAAAAGTACACACATTCATTTGCAGATGCCGTTATGAAAAACGGTAGAGCCTGAGACCACCGGCTTGAGGGGACCATCAAGGAGTAAACAGAGAGCACGGGCATTACAATCACTGCTCGCCTCTCCTGTGTTCCCTCTTGCAAAAGTGTGAGTATATTGCAGTTGGGGGTCGGCAGTATGACAGTTAACGTCGTGTGTCTTCTTGGCTAGGCCACAGGGCCCAGATATTCGAAGAAACATTATTCTGGATGTTTTTGTGAAGGTGTTTTCTTGGATCGGATGAACATATGAATCGGTGGATTTGGAGTAATGCATGTTATCCTCATCATGTGAATAGGCCTCCTCTGATCAGTTGGCAGCCTTAACAGAGCAGAGGCTGCCACCACCACCCCCCACCAGGAATGGGGGAAATTCTGCAAGGGACAGCCTTAGACTGGCCCTGATACATCTCAGCATCAATGACACCGGCCCAGAGACATTGCCACAACTGGCTGATCCTTAGCCAGGTACTGACTTATACTCTTTTGGGGCCGTGTAGGATAGGAACCCCTGGGTATGGTGTATGGCCCATTTGATTCCAGTGTTCTCTTTTTATATATAAGTATAGTGAGTCTTAGACATTCTTTTTTTAAAAAATATATTTGCTTATTTGGCTGCACCAGGTGTTAAGTTGCAGCACATGGGTTCTAGTTCCCTGACCAAGCCTCAAACCTGGGCCCCCTGCATTAAGAGCTCGGCATCTCAGCCACTGGACCACCAGGGAAGCCCCCTGATTCCAGTTTGCTGCTCTGATGTTTTTTCAGTCTTTTATCATAGCACATTATTATTAATCCCTAAAGATATACGTAGAGTACATCATGAGAAATGCTGGGCTTGATGAAGCACAAGCTGGAATCAAGATTGCCAGGAGAAATATCAATAACCTCAGATATGAAGACGACACCACCCTTATGGCAGAAAGTGAAGAGGAACTAAACAGCTTCTTGTTGAAAGTGAGAGAGTAAAAAAGTTGACTTAAAACTCAACATTCAGAAAACCAAGATCATGGCATCTGGTCCCATCACTTCATGGCAAATAGATGGGGAAACAATGGAAACAGTGACAGACTTTTTTTTGGGGGACTCCAAAATTCCTGTAGATGGTGACTGCAGCCATGAAATTAAAAGACTCTTGCTCCTTGGAAGAAAAGCTACGACCAACCTAGATAGCATATTGAAAAGCAGAGTCATTACTCTGCCAACAACGGTCCATCTAGTCAAAGCTATGGTTTTTCCAGTAGTCACGTATGGATGTGAGAGCTGGACAGTAAAGAAAGCTGAGCACAGAAGAATTGATGCTTTTGAACTGTGGTGTTGGAGAGGACTCTTGAGAGTCCCTTGGACTGCAAGGAGATCCAGGCTGTCAATCCTAAAGGAAATCAGCCCTGAATGTTCATTGGAAGGACTGATGCTGAAGCTGAAACTCCAATACTTTGGCCACCTAATGTGAAGAACTGACTCATTGGAAACGACCCTGATGTTGGGAAAAATTGAAGGCGGGAAGGGAAGGGGATGACAGAGGATGAGATCATTGGATGGCATCACCGATATGATGGACGTGGGTTTGAGCAGGCTCTGGGAGTTGGTGATGGACAGGGAGGCTTGGTGTGCTGCAGTCCATGGGGTTGCAAAGAGTTGGACACAACTGAGCAATTGAACTGAACTGAAAGATAGATGGATTTTTAAAAACCCATCTTTATAGTTGTAAACTGCCGGTGACAGTGCTGACAACCAAAGTTGAGTCTCCATTTCTGGTACTTTCTTATTTTATCTAGTAGGTCTCAGCTTTGTTTTAGCGAACATACAGCAGTCTCACAGCCACTAGGTGTGCAGCATGCTTCAGGCTACCTTCAATAAATAAATGAATGCATATGGTCTGAAACAAGATTTGAGCAGCAGCACTGACAGATGCTTCCATGGGACTCACAATATGCCAAGTATCGTTCTAAGCACTTAACAGGTATTAACTCACTTCATCTTCTTAACAATCCCAGGAAAACTTTAGCCTATTTTACAGATAAGGAAAACAAGGGATGGAAAGAATAAATAACTCACCCAAGATGGTCCCAGAGGCTCTGGGGAGGTGTCGCTTCTGTTCGTAAGCCAGTACTCTTCACCTAAGCCTCATAAAGTATTTTATTGCAGACAAATAGAAACAAACTGGTGCTTCAATAAGGCACTTAAGGTTGTGGTTTGTTGTTATGCCTAAAATAAATATCTTCACATCATGATGGAGCTGGGAGCCCTGAATCTCTTTCACTTGCTCTAGCTAGACCACGCTCCCTCACCTATAAGAGTAAGAGATGCCTCTTTTACAGGCAACAGATCACAGTCGGAGAAACTGAAAGGAAAGGTGATGAATGTGTGCCATTTAAAGAGGTGGTCACTGAGTTTTCGAAGAACATTGAAAGGAATCAAAGGGAAAGTGATTGGAGAGTGAGGGCCTTGTATCAGTGCTAGGCTCTGTGGTCTTAATCTCAGGGGAGCTGAATTTAGTCTTATGCAAACTTGTGATTTTTCTTAAAACTTGATCACATCCAGTATTTGATGGAAAATGAAAAAAGACACTGTAAATAATCAACAGTAAAACCTAAGCTGGACCTTTTATTTCAGGATTCTGAGAGTGATCAAGTTACTGAGCATCCTAAACTCAGTAGACAACTCAAGCAACCTGATGATGAGAACAGGAATCCTTGGGTTATCTAATAAAAAACTAAGATGAAAGGAGAGGCGTGAATGACCATCTTTACTCAAAACACGTCCCTGGACCAGCATCCCTGGCATGACTTTGTAGCTGTAGATGCTCAAGATCCCAACCCAGAAACGTGCTGAATTCAAATCTGCATTTTATCAAGACTCCAAGGTGGTTCAAATGCACCAATAAAGCCTGAGGTACACTGATTTAGTTTAATTCCATTATTTGACAGATGAAAACACTGAATGCAATGAAGGAGCCAAGCTCACATGGCTCATGCTTAACATAAACAAGATTAAAATGCAAATGGAAAAATATAAAGGCACTTATGAGGACATCCCTGGTGGTCCAGTGGCTTAGACTCCTTGCTCCCAGTGCAGGGGGCCCGGGTTAGATCCCACATGCTGCAACTAAGGTCAAAGATCTGGCACAGCTAAATAAATAAATAAATGCTTAAAAAAATAAATAAAGGGACTTAGAAAAAAATGTTTTACTCATTGAGTTCTAAACTGACCACTCTGTATACTAATTTTTCTGTGGTTATAAGTGGGAATTAGAGGTGATGTTGAAATAGGAAGTAACCTCAACTCTTCCATAACCAGTTGAACTCAATAATCAATATACTGCTGGCCATCCTCATCTGTACAAATGGAATAAAATGTCTTGGGTTAAATATATTTCCTTTGTGAGGGCAGTTTTCCTAACATCAATTTTTTTTCCCCTCAGTCTTCAGGTACAACAGTAAAAAATAAAATAAAAAATTTTAGACTGTCTTTTCCATGATATGATAATTACTGTCATATTTTAAATGTAACCACCTTCTAAAAATATAAATGTGAAATGCAGTGTCTTAGCTGTACTCTATGATTATCCATCATTTCCCTTACCCAATTGATTTCCCAAGCAGTATCATATCAGCTAGGTATTTATTAGAATTTCATTCTCTTTTTTCCTTTTGGAAGAAAGAACCATTTGTGTTTTCATCCACGGGAGAGACAAAGTAATTATAGGTTATTTAAACATGGTTGGTCCCAATTCTAACTTCTTGGGAGGGGTTCATTATTAATTAGAATTTAGAAGCAGACTGAAAACTGAAGTAGCTCCCTGAACACTTAGACATAAGTAATTAGGTACAACAGTTCATCTGAAAAATGTGGCACTTATTAGTTTTTCACAAAGCTGAACAGAAGAACAATGGTCGACATCTGTCTTTGTTCAGGCTGTTAAAACAAAAATACCACAAATTGGTCAGCTTAAGCATGCATTTCTGGACAATGATTTCTGGAGCCTCCAAGTCCAAGATGAGGGTCTGATGAGGGCCAAATTTGTGTCTTGTCAATGACAGCCACTGTCTCTGAGTCCTCACTGGGCCCAGAGTGAGCTTGAGCTAAACCCAGTGAAACTCCACCCTCATGACCTACTCACTTCCCAAAGCCCCCCCTCCCTTTGGGGAGACTTTCAACCTGTGGACTTGGGGGAGACACAAACAATCCATTTGTAACAACACCCAGCTCTAGTCGCCTGAATTCACATCCAGACTGTGTAAGAGAGTTTGGTTGGATTATTATATCACATAATATGTTTTTACTCATCTCTTTTCTCACCACATTTCATTCTGTAGGAAAGATTCCTGTGGAAAATTTTTGGCTCTTACTGTGATCCCTGGAGAAGGAAGATCCCCTGGAGAAGGAATGGCAACTCAGTCCAGTATTCTTGTCTGGAGAATCCCATGGACAGGGGAGCCTGGCAGACTACAGTCCATGGGGTCCCAAAGACTTGGACACATCTTAGTGACTAAACACCAGCAGCAGCAGTGAGCCCAGTAGTGAGTGCTCTGTGTACATGGTCGTGCTGACTGTTCAATCCATCTTTAATTCTTAAATCAACCATGAGTTTCAAGTTTCTTTAAAAAAAAAAAAAGCAAAGAACTGTTAGTTATTTTTATTTATTTTATTCTTTATTATTATCATTTTTTATTTTGGCTCTGCTGAGTCTTTGTTGTGGCACGTGGGCTTAGTAGACCTGAGGCGTGTGGGATCTTCTGGACCAGGGAGGGAACCCTTGTTCCCTGCACTGGAAGGCAGATTCTTAACCACTGGACCACCAGGGAAGTCAGAGTTTCAAGCTTCTGAAAATGATGATCCTTTTCTGGGATTTATTCCAAAGAAACTTTTTTCCCTCCATCAAATAACTTATTATTTGGAAATTCCTGATGGCCTCTGGATTTTAGAAAAGGATCAGCACTACTGGAAAAAAATTCAAGACCAGAGACACTTCCAGGAACCCATGGTCCCATCAGTCTGCCATCTCCAAGTGGTTTACCATGCATGTCTTTTTGCAGAGGATGGTGGATGTCATGTAGGAAATTACCATCAGAGCTGGAATCATTCTGGAGCCAAACTCTCAAGTTTTTCTTCAGAAAGACTCTTTGGGCGTCTGTTATTTGTCCCTGACAAAATAAAGCATTGTATTTCCCAATACTTTGCAAATGTTGGATGCTGTCTGCACAAAATGGACTGTATATTGAAAAAAAAAGTTAAGCAGTTTTTTGAGGGAGAGTTATCAAGTACAAAGTGATGAGACAGAAGTTCTATTTAAACTGAAGTTATGGAAACAACCGTAGGACTTCCCTGATGGCTCAGATGGTAAAGAATCCACCTGCAGTGCAGGAGACCAGGGTTTGATCCCTGGGTTGGGAAGATGCCCTGGAGAAGAGAATGATACTCACTCCAGTATTCTTGCCTGGAGAATTCCATGGACATAGGACCTGGTGGGCTACAATCCATGGGGTCACAAAGAGTCAGACAGAACTGAGTGACTGAACACTTTAACCTTCACCTTACAGAGACAACCGTACATGGAATCAGTTCAGTTCAGTCGCTCAGTCGTGTCCGACTCTTTGCAACTCCGTGAATCACAGCACGCCAGGCCTCCCTGTCCATCACCAACTCCTGGAGTTCACTCAGACTCACGTCCATCGAGTCGGTGATGCCATCCAGCCATCTCATCCTCTGTCCTCCCCTTCTCCTCCTGCCCCCAATCCCTCCCAGCATCAGAGTCTTTTCCAATGAGTCAACTCTTCGCATGAGGTGGCCAAAGTACTGGAGTTTCAGCTTTAGCATCATTCCTTCCAAAGAACACCCAGGACTTATCTCCTTTAGGATGGACTGGCTGGATCTCCTTGCAGTCCAAGGGACTCTCAAGAGTCTTCTCCAACACCACAGTTCAAAAGCATCAATTCTTTGGCGCTCAGGCTTCTTCACAGTCCAACTCTCACATCCATACATGACCACAGGAAAAACCATAGCCTTGACTAGATGGACATTTGTTGGCAAAGTAATGTCTCTGCTTTTCAATATGCTGTCTAGGTTGGTCATAACTTTTCTCCCAAGGAGTAAGCGTCTTTTAATTTCATGGCTGCAGTCACCATCTGCAGTGATTTTGGAGCCCCCCAAAATAAAGTCTGACACTGTTTCCACTGTTTCCCCATCTATTTCCCATGAAGTGATGGAACCAAATGCTATGATCTTCGTTTTCTGAATGTTGAGCTTTAAGCCAACTTTTTTACTCTCCTCTTTCACTTTCATCAAGAGGCTTTTTAGTTCCTCTTCACTTTCTGCCATAAGGGTGGTGTCATCTGCATATCTGAGGTTATTGATATTTCTCCTGGCAATCTTGATTCCAGCTTGTGCTTCTTCCAGCCCAGCGTTTCCAATGATGTACTCTGCATATAAGTTAAATAAGCAGGGTGACAATATACAGCCTTGACATATTCCTTTTCCTATTTGGAACCAGTCTGTTGTTCCATGTCCAGTTCTAACTGTTGCTTCCTAACCTGCATATAGGTTTCTCAAGAGGCAGATCAGGTGGTCTGGTATTCCCATCTCTTTCAGAATTTTCCATAGTTTATTGTGATCCACACAGTCAAAGGCTTTGGCATAGTCAATAAAGCAGAAGTAGATGTTTTTCTGGAACTCTCTTGCTTTTACCATGATCCAGCGGATGTTGGCAATTTGATCCCTGATTCCTCTGCCTTTTCTAAAACCAGCTTGAATCTGGAAGTTCACGGTTCATGTACTGCTAAAGCCTGGCTTAGAGAATTTTGAGCATTACTTTACTAGCGTGTGAGATGAGTGCAATTGTGCGGTGGTTTGAGCATTCTTTGGCATTGCCTTTCTTTGGGATTGGAATGAAAACTGACCTTTTCCAGTCCTGTGGCCACTAAGTTTTCCAAATTTGCTGGTATATTGAGTGCAGCACTTTCACAGCATCATCTTTCAGGATTTGAAATAGCTCAACTGGAATTTCATCACCTCCGCTAGCTTTGTTTGTAGTGATGCTTTCTAAGGCCCACTTGACTTCACATTCCAGGATGTCTGGCTCTAGGTGAGTGATCACACCATCATGATTATCTTGGTCATTAAGCTCTTTTTTGTACAGTTCTTCTGTGTATTCTTGCCACCTCTTCTTAATATCTTCTGCTTCTGTTAGGTCCATACCATTTCTGTCCTTTATCGAGCCCATCTTTGCGTGAAATGTTCCCTTGGTATATCTAATTTTCTTGAAGAGATCTCTAGTCTTTCCCATTCTGTTGTTTTCCTCTATTTCTTTGCATTGATCACTGAGGAAGGCTTTCTTATCTCTTCTTCTCTTATCCCTTGAAACTCAAAGCAGGGAGACCAGGGACGAAAGAGTGATGGTAAGAGAAATTCAACCTACAGCCCTCCATTATCCTGCTCTTCAGGTCTATAAGCAAGGATGGAAAGGCTTTTCTGAGTCAATAATGAGGCATCAATCATGGTATGTCAACACAAGGGAAAACTGCGTCATTGATAGATTTGTTGGGATTACTAGAAGCCTTACATTTAGGCTATAATTTGACCACTCTCATTTTATTCAGCCTTCTGGATGATATTTGATTTAGTATTTGTATAATGTGAGTCTTAGCAGTCTTGCCAATGACATGGTGCTTAATTCCCCGAAGGCTTCATCAGACTCCTTCTTAATATATCTTTCATCACTGTATTATAGTCTGCCTGATGATAGATGTCTTTCTGAAGATAATTATATCCCTCTGGTATTTTTTTTATTCTTCAGTAACTTCCACAGTGTTTGAAATCTATGGTCTTTGCTCTTTTATGTCATACAGCTTCATATTTTTCCTCATGAAGGGTTCTTTCATACAAAAACTTTAAAATTCTTTACGAGATATTAATTAATTCTCTCATCAGGAAGTTACCTATTTTGCATCCTTGGGAAACTGAGGCAGAAAATGAAGTGATGTATTGAAATCATGTAAAGACTTGACTTGAATGATTATCCAGGAGATAAATCCTCACTCTTAACTTCAAAAAGGAATCATATTCTGAACTAAACATAAATAATAATGATCAAAAATATCACATCATAAAGTAGAAGAGAGCTGCATAATTTCACTTCACTGACATACAAACCTGCAGAGGAACTTACTCTTAATGAAGATTTAACTGCTAAGGCTTACAGTGGAACTCATATTACCAAGATTTTATTACCATGAGCATACATACACCCAGCATGATTTTTAGTACCCTACTACGAAGTGTTATTTGAAATCATTAAAACTAAACTGCACCTGTCAAAATAAATCAACCAATACACTTAGTGATTCAGAAACCATGATCTTTATCTTTCCTATATATTCATTAATCCTTAATACTCTTTCCTATCATTAGCGTTTCATATCCAAGTACGCCCGTCCTATAAAAATGGTGTATTAAAATGAAATTGGGTATTTAATGCCCGATTCCGTCGTGGATTCATCTGGGTTGAGCTTTGTCACTCAGTCTGTGCGTACCCTGCTGCTCTAGGGTTTTCCTCCTATAAAGTGTTTTTACAGCTTTATGCTGTAAAAGTCAATCCAGCTGACAGATCTTGGCTGTTGCCTGTATGTATGTCTGTGTAATATAACATGTTTCTGATTAACAATGGAGTTTCCTGATGCTGTCAAAATAAGTGAAATATGAAATGCCTTTTAGAAATGATTGTTTTTTAAAAGAGAGATTAAATAAACAAAGCCATCCTTGCTAGTAAAATAATTGATTATGTTGCTGACTGTTTCATACCATGTTTAGCCAGAACTCCCTGGGGACGGTTTATTACATTAGCATAAACAAAGGGAGACCCGGAAGGGGGGCGCCCAGGACTCCAGGAGGGAAGCAAAGGAAAAGAGACCATGATATTTGTATTTGAAAAGAACAGAGCAAATGCTTTCCTTGTTGACGTCGCCAACAGATTGGGTGAAAACGCACACACAGGGGTCCAGTGTTGCCACCTCACAGGCACCGTATTTAAAAAGGGAAAATAAGCCAGTGTCTGACGATGGGTGCAATTAAGAAAGTGGTTTGCTTGATAAAGTGTACAGTCCTGAATTCAGCAGGAACCTCGCTGGTTTCAGTTTTCATCTTGCTTCATTACAGTCCAGTTGTGTGTTCTACTTTCTGGCTAAATCTGTGAACCTCTTTTCCATGGACTCTTTGAGTAGAGGTGTCAGAAAGAGAAATTGATCCAGTCTCCAAGGCTCCTGTGCTGAGTTAGGCATCAAATTTATTTTTAGAAAACACAGGCTAGCCACTGCATGGTATCATGATTATAGCTGTATGATCTAAGGTGACTCTATAATTTTCTGTGCATGTGTTTTCATTTTGGGGTTAGGAAGTGTTTGTTTTTTCTGCTATAGTGGATGTTAAGAGAAAGAAGGTAGTGTTAAAAATCTACTGTATCAATGTCACGTATTAATGTGTGTGTGTGTGTATATATATATGGAATCTAGAAAAATGGTGCAGATGAACCTCCAGGACAAGAACAGAGACGAAGACATAGAGAATGGATGTGCAGACGTGGGAGTGGGGGATGAATTGGGAGGTTGTAATTGGCATATATACACTACCATGTTTAAAACAGATAGCTAGTGGGAAGCTGCCCTATAGCACAGGGGGCTCAGCTCAGTGCTCTGTGGAGGGCTGGGACTGGAGTGAGCGGGACTGGGCGGTGGCGAGGAGGCTTAAGGGGGAGGAGATACATGTATACCTATAGCTGATTCACGTTGCTGTACAGCAGAAACCAACACAACATTGTAAAGATTGTAAAGCAATTATAATCCAATTAAAAATTTTTTTCAATCTACTATGTTCTCTTCTTCTTTGTGAAAGCTAGGAGTTTTACAAGCATTCTTTTCTTGAATTTTCCCCCAAACCATGTGAGGGGGTTATGATCTGCTCACTTACAGTGGAAGAAACCAAGACGGAGTGAGGGTTAGTAGTTCACTCCAGGCCACCAGCTGATGAAAAGCAGTGGCCTTGATGACAAAGCCGAGGGTATTTCTTGTGCAGTGTTGTGTCCAACACTCCCTTTCTAGATCCCTGGGGGAGAAGGAGCAGGAGAGGAGCTTGGATGTCCCCTGAGCCCCACAGTGGGTGGAGTCAATCAGTCTGTTGAGCTCTGCTCCCCCATCAAGCCACCCCCTCCAGTCTCTATTCAGACTATTATCTAGTATTTACTGACAGCACCAACGCCACCATGGTGCCTCTCATTTTCAGGGGGATTAATTAAGACAACACATAAAAGCCTTCATCACACAATAGTCACCTAATAAGTAGTGAGTGCAGACATAATAGCTAATATTTATGAAGCATTTAATATACTCCAGGCAAGGCAGTAAGTACTTTATGGGCATTATTCTTTTTGTTCCTCTCAACAGCCCTAAGAACTAAGTATTATATTCATTTGTTATTATACTCATTTTACTGACAAGGAGATGAAAGTATGGAGCATTTACCTGACTTATTCAGGGTTCCATACACGGCAAGTGGCAGGTGGAGAAGGCCACTTCCTGTTTGTATAAGCCTGCTCCTTTTTAATTAAATACATCAGGAGTTAACCCCCCAGGCAACCATGAGATTTGTAAATGATTTAGAGCTTCATAGAGAAAGTTTCTATATGATTCTTATTAATAAAAGAGTATTGTTGCTTAAATAAAGAAGCAAAGTGACATTAACTTGAATTATAAAAGTCAGTGGGTATAAATGTATCTACAAAACAGAAATAGACTCACAGACATAGGGAACAAATTTACAATTACCAAAGGGAAAAGAGGGAGAGGGAGGATTACCATATACACACTACTATATATAAAACAGATTAAAAACAAGGATTTACTGAATAGCACAGCACAATATATGAATATATTCATATATTAAATAAAATATATTCAATATATTTTAATAGCCTATATGGAAAAGAATTGAAATATATATGTGTATACATACATATATATGTATGATTGAATCACTTTACTGTATACCTGAAACTAGCTCAATATTGTAAATCAGCTATACTCCAATTTAAAAGTGAGGGGAAAAAGCCAATGGGATTTTTCAGCACCTGTTTTACTGTGCTAAGTTAATTCCAATTTCAGTACATGCTATTTAAGTATCAAAATAATGCTGAGTATAGTGGGATCAATCCAGGGGATGGTTGAGATGGAGAGAAGGTACTAGTCCATGGGAAGATATAATTTGGGGCTATAATCTATTCACATTATGAGATAACCATTGACCATCATTCAAAAACAGCTATTATTTGCATGCAGCACTGGAATTCAATTTCTAGCTAAATTTTTAGTGGTGGATGACAGCTTGTTTGCAGAGAAATTATGCTTAATGATGAAAGTGATAAGGCAGGTGTTTCATGTGTATTTTTTGAAGAAGAGAATGTTCAAGCTCATTGAATGGGACCTGAGACAATTGCAGACCAAGAGGGAAACATCCTAATGAAGAAAAGAGGGAAAACTTCCTATAAAAATGTGAAGTTTAATGAGGTAAAAGTGGAATATACATGAGGAAAGGCAGCCTGAGCTAAGGAATTAGAGAAAGAGCGTTTCTCTTCTTTAAGTGTTGGAGGGTGTTAAGTAGTATTGTAAATTGCATTCCTGTAATGTCCTGGCTACTGAGGCCTAATGTCCACTTTAAGTACCATCTTGAGCTCGAGCAATTGAAAGATAATAAGAAGAAAATGAGTAATGAATCCTTTTTATTATCCTCTGTAAATGGGCTCCATTGAAACAGTCTGTGTTTAGACTGGTAATAAAAATGAGTGATGAAGGCAGACGTTTAACATGGGAATTGGTTCAAGCAAGGAACATATTTTCTATATTTTAAAAAAAAAACCTCACAAATAACTTAGGTTACAGAGAAATTCCTTGCTTGGAAACTTTCTGCAACGACTGTGCAGTTTTTATAAGGCCTGGCAAGGTATATGTGTGGGTTTTTTTCCTTTCTGTGGCTTGAAACATTGGCAAGGACTTTAGCAGTAGCTAAAGAGTTTATGTGTTAATTTGTCAGGTTGTAGACCTTTGTTTCTCCATTAGCAAACACAGGAGCATCAGGAAAGATGACCTTCATAAAACACATGCCACATGAGGTACCAAGGACCTTGCTAACACAGAGATTTGTGATTCAAATACTCAAGCTATAGCCTTATCTAGACCCTGAAATCATTAAAAAAACAACAACAAAAAAAAGTGGATCAGTTCTCAGCGTACTCTCCCTAAAAAAATATATATAAATAAATCTGATTTTTTCTTACCCACCACAGTGTAACAGTCTGAAACACGAAATCACTCATTTCCAGAGAATGTATGCCCCTCACACCCCGAACACAGACCTAACAGCAGCAGCCAAGCGAGCGGGGATTTGTATCCTTCTCTTAGGGATTAGAAATATGGCTCAGAGAGTGTGTCTGATAATAAGTAACAGAGCCAGGAATTCAGTGCTGAGTTGGATGAACTCCGGAGGCCAACATTCTTTCTACTGCACTGCACTGCCTCTCAGACTGGGTGCCGCCCAAGGGAGGATAACGCAGGGCAGCCACTGAGCGAGAAACCACAACGACCATAGAGAACACCTCCAGGCGTGCGTTGTGCAGCTATGCCAGCAGCAGAGCGCATGTGCACACACACACACACGCACACAGAGCTCTCAAATCTCTTCCTTGGCGCTCTTTTCTTAAGCCAGCTCCCTGGTTTGCTTTTGCCCTGGAAAGTATCCTCCTAAATTATAGAAAAAGTGTGATGAGGAAGATGGGGAGTGATATGTGAGATGGGACAAAGATGAAATTAGAACAGAGACTGGGAAAGGGAAAACGTAGGGGCCCCCTCCTCCTCGACTCCTTGCCGTGAAGCGATCCATCAGGGGTTTACCAGTGTAATTTACAAAGCTTTCAGGCCACGGAGGCAAGCCGCTCCTCTCCATTGGTCTTTGTCACAGGGAAATGGAGGTGATGGCATGGAAGAAAAATGACGCTCTTACCAGTCCTGTGTTGCTCTCGCCTTACGATTACATAAACCATCTCCTAGGATCACTTGGGCTTCTGGGAACACTTAGCAACTGCAAGGAGACACAAGATTGCTCTCCGGTGATCTATTCAAAGTGAAACTGTTAGTCGCTCAGTTGTGTCCAACTATTTGCGACTCCATTGTCTGTCCATGGAATTCTCCAGGCAAGAATACAGAATGGGTTGGCATTCTCTTCTCCAGGGGATCTTCCAGATACAGGGACCGAACCAGGGTCTCCTGCATTGCAGGCAGATTCTTTACTGCCTGAGCTACCCGGGAAACCCATTCTGTTCCAGGTTTGCATGGTTTCTGGGACTGAAGAAGCAAGTAATACTTAGGTAAAATGAGTAGTTTTTAAAAAAATGGATTCTCACTTCTAAGCAAAAATCAAAATAAGACCAAAAAAATCCTCACTGGCCAATGTTTTGTAATAACTATAAATGGAAAATAGCCTTTAAAACTGTATTTTTAGAAAGTTCCTTGTTGCTGTTGTTCAGTTACTAAGTCATATCCAACTCTCTTTGACCCCATGGACTGCAGCACGCCAGGATCTCCTGTCCTTCACTATCTCCCGGAGTTTGCTCAAACTCAAGTCCATTGAGTGGGTGATGCCATCCAACCATCTAATCCTCTGTTGTCCCCTTCTCTTCCTGCCCTCAATCTTTCCCAGCATCAGGGTCTTTTCCAATGAGTCAGCCATCCTACTCAACAGAAAAAAAATCTAGACCTCTGAGCACCTGGGTGTGTTAGAACCCAAAAGATGCAGAAGTCACTCAGTTATTTCCTCCGGGCTGAATGTGACTTTCTTGTGTTCTGAAAAAGGCGCTTGGTTTAGGAATCCCTGTAATGTGTTAAATGTGAATATGCCATAAACTAGACAGGAAATGCGACCACCTGTAGAGACAATCAAATAGTCCACTTTACCCAAACTGTAAGCCTGCAAGGACTTGATCCAGAAAAATTATAGTGGGAACAAGGAAACAGCAGCATAAAACCCAAACGCCTGACCTGGCCCCCACCTGTCAGAAAGAGAGCCCAGGGACATCTCACTGCACCTTGTGGGTGTGGTCAGTGCCACGTGTCCGGGGCCGCCCCCCATTCTCGCTGCTTGACCAGCACCTGGCCACGGTGACTTTTGTGATTGTGCTTCTCATCCAATGCTGCTCATGGTCTCCATGCCCAGAGCTGACAATAGCTCCATTCATCAGCTTCTCTGGAAGAAACCTAGCTTTGGTTTTGTACACGTGTGTTCGGCCTCCTTGTTAGACATCCTTCCCAATGGGCTTTCCTTGAATGACTTAATCCTCTTGAAGACCTGGGCTGCGCCTGGACCGAGGAGGTGACCACAGAAGGGCTGTAGGGAGTGAGGAGGTAACAGATGCGAGAACTGAGTGATGGGGAGTCTGAGAGTCACCACTTGTTGCAGGAAATGCAGCAAGTCAAAACGGAGTGCATCAGAGTAGAGAGGAGTTGGTGCCTTGACGCACAAGCAAAAGTCCTTGGGGCTTCTGTGCTCTGCCAATCAGCTAAACTCATGCTGTGTAGACAGCCATGCCTGCTGGGGGTGCCATCCACATGGTAGGCACATCTCACGACGTCATAGTTCATCCTTCATTTCCCCTGCCTAACCCAAGGGAGAATTCAGTATTTCCCTGATGAGTTCACTCAGGCCATTATTTAGAACTTCCAAACTTTAGCAAGAAGCTGAAACAAAGCATAAGTTCTTTTTTTCATACCTTCAAACGAGGGTCCCCGGTAACTCTGGGGAAAAGCCCTTCAGTACCTGGGTTTTTGATGTTCCAGCAAATAACTGCTGACTCTGCCAATTTGCTGCAAAACCACATTGATCGCCCAATCTGCTGGTCTCTGCACTGGGTACATAGTTAAGAGGAACGGTGGTTCCTTCCAGGGCTTCGTTTAGCTCTGAAGCTGGAAAGCGAGAGACTATTTATCAGCAGGTGAAACAGGGCTGTCCTGGATCAGAGCCAAAGGGAGTTCAATTAGGCAGAGACAAATCTGAGAAGGGCGGGATGGGGCTGCATGTGAGCACTGGCAGCATCTCCTTAGAAACTGCCTTCAGTTACAGGCCAGTTAGCGGCAAAGTAAAGACAACAGACGCCAGACTCCTGATTCTGGGACCAGTGGCCCTTGATTTCCAAAATGCTGCTACAATTCAAGCAAGACAACAGGTCCTTGTTTCTTCTGGAACGACAGCTCAGTCCCACCCAAAAGCAGAAGTTTATTTTTTCTTTTTCCAAAGCCTTTATGACAAACAACTCTGAATTCAGGTCAGCAAAATAAGCCACTACCTGGTGAACTGAAGGAGATTTGCTAAATCTATCAGCATTTTAATGTTATCGGCAGACTCTGCGAACTTGGCCTGTTTCCCACATACCGTCCAAAAAGTCATAGCTTCGTTTTTCATTCATTCACGTTGCTTTTCTTGTGTGCAAGACTCTGCAATGGACTCAGAATATTCGTGAGTATGATGTGGTCTGTAACACAATAAACCATATAGGTCAGTTGCTAAATATACTATTTCATAGCATAGTGATAGCTTCCTTCCTTTATTTTATAAAAATAACCATGATCCTTGAGTTTGAAAAAAATCCAAGTAATAATATTGTTTAAAATTAAAAATAAATCCTTCAGACTCTTAGACCCACTCATCAACGATTCCTTGTGTACCTTCTGGATATATTGTCCTGTACACACATATCCACAGACCTTCTTATTTATATATACTAATGAGGACATAGGAATCATATTATCCTATAACTTGATTTTTACCCTTGACAATATACCTTGGCCATCTTTCTATATTAGCACACACAGCTCTATTAATTTCCTTCTAGTTATGAAATATTCCATTAAGATAATGTACTATATATTATGAATCAGGCCTCTGGTATGAATAGTAAAGCTATTTTCGGTTTTCCCTCTTGTAAACAATACAGCAATGGTCCCACTTTTGCATAATTCTTATGTGTATTTTCAGTGTATCTGCAGAATAAATTGGGCATCCCAGGTGGTGCTAGCGGTAAAGAATCTGCCTGCAATGCAGGAGACCTGGGTTAGATCTCTGGGTTGTGAAGATGCCCTGGAGGAGGAAATGGTTACCCACTTCAGTACTCTTGCCTGGAAAATTCCACGGGCAGAGGAGCCTGGTGGCTTACAGTCCATGGAGTCAGAAAGAATCAGACACAACTGAGCAACTGAGCACACACTTAGCACAGAATTAATTCCCAGAACTGAAGTTGCTGGGTCAAATGGTGGATTAATTTTCTAATTTTGTTAGATGTCACCAAAAAGCACTTGAGGATAACAAGAAGCAAACCTAAGAATGTTGTGTTAATTTCCACCCCATTCACACTGTGATTGCTGGTTTCCGCAGACCCTTGGTAGCACCTAATCTTGTCAAGGTGATGGGCAAATATAATGTCTCAGTTCAATTTTTAGTTATTAATTTTCAGTGAGTGTGAGCATCTTTTCATCGGATACTCTATTTATGATGATTTTATGTTAAATACCTGCCTTTTTCATTTTCTTTTTGAAAATATTTACTTCTTTAAAAATCCCTTAATAGTTTTTGAAGTCATTTTTGTCTTATGTGATGCAAATATTTCTTTCTGAGTTTGTCATTTCAACCTTTGGTATATTTCACTAATACTACACTGAAGTTGAAGAGAGTTATAGAAACATGTTTATACGTAGCTCTTGATATATATGTATCTCATATGTGTGAGAGAGAAAGTAAATCATTTTCCTTATGACTTGTGAGATCCTGAGGGTTGGGTCTTGCTTGGGAAGGACTTTCTCACTCCAAAATTTAAAATACATTAGTCTAAATTTTCTTTTAGTGATTTTAGGGTTTCACTTTAAAAAATTCAAACATTTGACCCTGACTTTCACTTCAGGTTAGAAGGACATGAAAGACCTTTGTTCTCATGGCAACACCAAAAAAGGCCCAGACATATAAAAACCATACTTTCCCAAGGGGCTGACAAAGACTGGGGACAGGGGAAAGCTTAATAACCTGAATTTCAGAGAAATGAACCCTTCACTGGCAAAGGGGAAGTTTGAACAGCATACACTCATAGGCAGGAACTTCTAGTGTAGATATGGCAGGGCTGGCCTAGAGAGGTTTTGCAGGGAGAAGAAATGAGCTGAGATTCAGACGGTTGTGGTGCCCAGAGACGGGAACCGGAATACGGAGGAGTCCCAAGTGCAAAACCAAATTGGCCCAATGACTCTCACATCCCCACCCTCACCCTCACACTTTGACAAAACTAATCAGTGAAGAAAGGGCTAAAATGCAGAGCAAAATCACAAAGACCCCTGCATTCACCCCGTGCTTGGATTCCAGGGATTCTGAATTGAATCCAAAGTAAACGAAAACTATTTTAAAGGGAAGCCCAGCAGCTCAAATACAAGATTTCAAAGATTTCAAAAAGATTTGAAGATTTCAGAAAGACAGAAGCTGTGTGGGAGCTGAGGGCTGGTCTAAGCATAGGTCATCTCAACCTAAGTAAAACTTCAGCACAGACCCACGCCAATTAGACTCCAGAAGGAAAATAAATACTCAGTGTTTTGCCCTGTCAACAGAAGAAAAGAGCCTGCATGCTCTGAGAAATAAAATCAAAATATTATGATACTTCAGTTTTCATTGTCTTTGAATGTACATATCTTAGATCCAGTAAAAAATTATGAGGCATGCAAATAAGTAGGAGACACTGACCAGTAACTGAGAGAAAGCATGGTTAATAGATGTAGACCTACATCTTACAGTAGACTTCCCTGGTGGCTCAGAGGTTAAAGCATCTGCCTACAATGCGGGAGACCTGGGTTCGATCCCTGGGTTGGGAGGATCCCCTGGAGAAGGAAATGGCAACCCACTCCAGTACTCTTGCCTGGAGATTCCAATGGACAGAGAAGCATGGTAGGCTACAGTCCACGGGGTCGCAAAGAGTCGGACACGACTGAGCCACTTCACTTCACTTACATCTTACAGTAGGTCTGTAAAGACCTACATCTTTAATGCAGACCTACAGTTAACCCAGTTATTGGAATTAGCGTTAAAAATTTTTAAATATTATTTTAAGCATTTTTAAGAATTTATAGAGAGACTTCCCTGGCAGTCCAGCTGTTAAGACATTGCCGTCCAATGCAGGGGGTGCAGACTCAGTTCCTGGTCAGTGAGCTAAGATCTCCCAAAAGACCAAAACATAAAACAGAAGCAATATTGTAGCAAATTCAATAAAGACTTTTAAAGTGTTCTAAATCAAAACAATTAAAAAAAAGAGAATTGACAGAAAAAGATGAATATAATGGTTAAGAGAAAGGAGTATTTCATGAGAGCAAAGGGAGTTCTGAAAAACGACCAAAATGGAAATTCAAAGACTCTAAAACGCATGCCTGAAATTAGATAGATACTCACTAGATGACATTAACAGCAGTTTGAATCCTCAAGAGAAAACATTAGTGAACTTGAACACTAGATAGAAATTATCCAGTTAAGTCAGAAATTGAAAAGATTTTTTTTAATGCAGTGTCGATAATAAGAATGATGACTAACTTCTCATTAGAAACAATGCAAGTCAGAATGCAATGAAATGATAACATTAAAGTGCTAAAAAAAAAAAAAAAAGAAAAACGAACCAAAAAAAAAAAAAAACAAACCAAACAGCAACAACACTATACAAGTCTGGAATTCTATAGAGTGAAACTATCTTTTAAAGACAAAAGATGGGCAAACAAGATTCGGAAGATACGAAGTCCCAATAGCAATCCTAAGTTGGGGGCAACAGCTGTTCAGTTCTGAGGACACAAAAGCTCTCTGGTCCCCAGAGTTCTTGCCCACTGTTGCTGTTGCTGGGTCCTAATGGATAAAAAGCCTTTGATCTCTTTGCATAGTGGCTATCCAGTCATAGATGTATTTTCCTGATTCCTCTGTTTCATTCCTATTTAACAAGTCTGTCCTGTGAAGTAAGAGACAGTTTCTACTCCTTGCAAACTGAAAGAGGAAAATTAATACAATTCCTTGAGACAAAATGGTTTCTCATCTATATTTTCAATACATTTCACAAACATTTTATATGAATTCACAAGGAAGAAGCCAGCCAGCCAGAGGAAAATGCACAAGACTGCCTTCTCGGGTCCCAGACTCTCTCTAGTCCAGTGTTTCCTTGTCACACACAAGGACTAAATATCTTTCAATTAAAATTATGCAAATTTTCACAAAACTCTCTTCAGAGAGAATGCAAAGAGAATGAAATACCACCCATTGGTTTAAAAAAAAAATCAAAGAGAACAGATTGCTGGCTTTGATGAATCTGTCCAAATTTTTAATGAAGATTGTAAACAAGTATCTGGGGAAAAGTCCGCATAGAACTATCAGGAGAGGAACAGTAAAGAATATTTTCACTGATTTGTGCATTCTAAGTCAAAATGAGTTTATGGGAGTCTTTTCTAAATTACCATAATTATAATAAATGGTCCCCCGGTAGTTACCACTTAGCAGTGTGTTTTATCTACAGTTTCTATGCAACAAATAGCAGCTTAGTACTACTGGGAATACTTCCTCCAGGAAACATTAGCCACTAGTTCCTCCACTCCGGTGGGACGTCACCAGTTATTTTTAGGGCAGTGTTGTTTTTTAAATTGTTTGGATTCCATGTATCCTCTGCCAAGAGCTGATCCAAAAATGGACATCCTTCCTTTGATTCTAAAACCTCCATTTTACATATACTTGAAAGGTCTCCTTAAGGAAGGCAAGAGGATTAATGACATTTGACATTCACAAACTCCCATCAGCAATTTCTAGAGTTAATCAAAGATTATTGTTCAGAATTCTAAAAACCCTGGCTGCTCCCTGGGGGCTTGTTAAAGCACAGCTCCCTGAGCGGGGTTTGGTTATCAGTATGTGGTCCCTCTAGGTGCGTCCTTGTACCAGGAAGGTTTTTTATGACAAATATAGTAATCTGGGGATTTCCCTGGTGGTACAGTGGATAGGAATCTGGCTGCCAATGCAGGGATTAGGGTTTGATCTGGGAAGATCCCACATGCTGCGGAGCAACTAAGCCTGTGCTACTACCGAGCCTGAGCTCTGGAGCCTGGGAGCCACAGCTATGGAAACCCGTGCGCTCTAGAACCCTGCTCCACAGCAAAAGAAGCCACTGCAGTGAGAAACCCGCATGTTGCAACCAAGAGGAGCTCCGCTCGCTGCAACCAGAGAAAGCCTGGGAAGACCTGCCGCAACCAAAAACAAAACCAAAAAACCTTATCTCTGAATTACTTAAAAATGCATATACATAGTGATCTGACTCAAACTGTTTAAATGATAAGGACGTGTGTTTTCCCACCTAACCAGAAGTCAGCGTGGTGGCAGCATCCTTTCTTTGCATCTGTCTTGGTTCTTCTTCCTCTTCTCTGTAGCAGGCTGTCGCCTCTCAAGGTTGCAATGCTAGCTGGTTCCTGTTAAAATGTCAAATTCTTGTAGCTGAGTTTCCTGGAATTACAGTCCTTCCCCCGACTGCTTGGACTGTGTAAACCTCGCTGAAAAAAAAGACTTCCCTGTCCCTTGGCACCGCGAACTGTTTTGTTAGCTAGAAAATGTCGCCTTTTCATCAATATGTGGTTTACTGGTCTCTGGTGTGTAATAAATAGCCTGAGCCCCCTCCCCCTTAGCACTGAGAAAGGCACATGGCTTTGCCAGACTGACTGCAGGGCTGCACTCTCCTTGGGTTTCTCAATAGCTCCTGTGTTGTTTCTACCAGCAGAGCCCTTGGACTGGGGACGGAACCCCCAGCTGCCGTCAGTATACCCTCCCCTCTGACGACACACACCTGCCTGGCTGGCCAGGGCCCCACGGGATGAACGCGCCTCTTCTCTGGGGGGAGTTGTTGTTGTTGTTTAGCTGCTAAGTCATATCCAACTCTTTTGTGACCCCATGGACTGTAGCCCACCAGGCTCACATGTCCGTAGGATTCCCCAGGCAAGAATAACAGAGTGGATTGCCATTTCTTTTTCCAGGGGATCTTCCTGACCCAGGGATCAAACCCCAATCTTCTGCTTGGCAGGTGGATTCTTTACCCCTGAGCCACTGGTAAGTTCCTCTCTGAGGGAAGAGGAAGACAATAAAAAGATGGCATAGACCGAAAGTGTCATGAGAAAGTGTCTTGAGAAACCTATATGCAGGTCAGGAAGCAACAGTTAGAACTGGACATGAAACCACAGACTGGTTCCAAATAGGAAAAGGAGTACGTGAAGGCTGTATATTGTCACCCTGCTTATTTAACTTATATGCAGAGTACATCATGAGAAGCGCTGGACTGGAAGAAACGCAAGCTGGAATCAAGATTGCCAGGAGAAATATCAATAACCTCAGATAGGCAGATGACACCACCCTTATGGCAGAAAGTGAAGAGGAACTAAAAAGCCTCTTGATGAAAGTGAAAGAAGAGAGTGAAAAAGTTGGCTTAAAGCTCAACATTCAGAAAACGAAGATCATGGCATCTGGTCCCATCACTTCATGGGAAATAGATGGGAAAACAGTGGAAACAGTGTCAGACTTTATTTTGGGGGGCTCCAAAATCACTGTAGATGGTGACTGCAGCCATGAAATTAAAAGACGCTTACTCCTTGGAAGGAAAGTTATGACCGACTTAGATAGCATATTCAAAAGCAGAGTCATTACTTTACCAACAAAGGTCCGTCTAGTCAAGGCTGTGGTTTTTCTAGTGGTCATGTATGGATGTGAGAGTTGGACTCTGAAGAAGGCTGAGCACCAAAGAATTGATGCTTTTGAACTGTGGTGTTGGAGAAGACTCTTGAGAATCCCTTGGACTGCAAGGAGATCCAACCAGTCCATTCTGAAGGAGATCAGCCCTGGGATTTCTTTGGAAGGAATGATGCTGAAGCTGAAACTCCAGTACTTTGGCCACCTCATGCGAAGGGCTGACTCATTAGAAAAGACTCTGATGCTGGGAGGGATTGAGGGCAGGAGGAGAAGGGGATGACAGAGGATGAGATGGCTGGATGGCATCACTGACTCAATTGATGTGAGTCTGAGTGAACTCCGGGAGTTTGTGATGGACAGGGAGGCCTGGCGTGCTGCGATTCATGGGGTTGCAAAGAGTCGGACACGACTGAGTGACTGAACTGAACTGATATATATATATAAAATGTGTGTATATATATGTGTGTGTGTGAATGTAAAACTGTAGATTCTTTAAATATATACATATAAACAGCTACTTAGCTTAAGCAATCATAGAATATTACAAATATAAGTGATGTTATTCTTTTTCCGATCAAGAGGCTGCTCATATGTCCAAAATCACATGCCTTGTCCAAAGCAGGTCCACAATGAGCTCCTGTTCTGTCTTCTGGTCTAAGGCACTGGCCACACTAGACCCATAGTTTCTCTTCTGTGCCTCTCAGTTCTAACTATGAAATTGAATTGCTTGCATCTGAAATAACATATATAAAGTTCCCAGGCTCGTTTTCAGAAAGCGTAGAGCATCCAGTAAGTACAGATACTCAGAGAACTCTCACGGGTTCAGCAAGGAACTGAGACTCGCATCCAAGCCTTGCTGGATGCTCACTGGCTGCGGGAAGCAGATGCTTCTGAGCCTCCTGTGCAGTTCGGAGGGGGCCAAGCAGCTGAGTTTGGTAAAATGGATCACACACAAAAGCGGCTCCCTCCCTGCCAGGTGGGGCCTCCAGACAGCCTTGCCATGCACGACCTTGCTCCTTCCGGGGAGCAGGGGACTCTGAGGAGGGGGAAACTGCACCAGGGAAGGGATGCTGGTGAGCAAAAAGGAAAGGCATATGGTGTTGAAGCACTGAGATTTTCAAGTCGTTTAAGCCTTGCGAGAAAAATGAAATGCCTCCATCATTCCATGGTTGCTTTTAAAATTTAGGTGTACAAAGATAAATATCATATGATACCACTTATATGTAGAATCTAAAAAAAAATAGCACAAATGAACTTATATACAAAACAGAAATGGAGTCACAGATGTAGAAAACAAAATTATGGTTACTAGGGGGTAAGGATGGGAGGGATAAATTGGGGGATTGGGACAGTCGTATACACACCACTATATACAAAACAGATAACTAATAAGGACCTACTGTATACCACGGGAACCCTACTCAGTACTTTAATAGCCCTATGGGAAAAGAATCTAAAAACAAGTGGATATACTTAAGTAGAACCAATTCACTTTGCTGTACATCAGAAACTGACACAACATTGTCAATCAACTGTACTCCAATAAAGATTAATTAAAAACAAACAAAATAAAATGAAATTTCAGTGCATAGCCTTTTGGTACTTTTTTTCTATGCAGATATATTGGAACAAAATGGGATCCCCTTGTAGAAACAGCATCATAACGTGATTTTCTCATGTACTGAAAACCAGATATGCAACCTTCCACGGAACTGCAGGTATATTTTAGGAAGTGGATTAACTCCATCAGTCTGTAGATTCAAACTGTGCCAGTGTTGTATTGTAGTCTCTCCCAGGCCCACTTGATATTCTCAAGTGAAAATATCCGAAGATCAGGAAGAATTCAAATTTGCTTAGCACACTCCATGAGGTTAGAGATTTTATTGTTTCCGTGTTGCTATCTCTGGGGTCTAGAACAAGGCTTGGCACAATACAGTTTCAATAAAATACCTGCTGAATAAAGAAATGAGTAAACCAAGCATCTGACACCCCCTTAGCGATTGGATTCGGCCCTCTGTGTAGTCAGTTAGGAAGCAAAACTCTGTGTTAATAACCAGTGTCTTGAGCCGCTGGTTTCTGGGATAACTGTATATTGCATTTGATCTGCTTTATCCCTTTATTCCTGTGTCAGACTCCCCTCATATCAACACCTGCTTTTCTAGAACAACCTAAAACCCCAGAGTAGGAGTGAGGTTTCCCACTGGCGGGCGAGAGGGGCTCATCGTTCCTACTGCGAGAAGTTACCCCTTTTCTACAATATCACACCCTAGCAAATCATTCACACCAGGCTGCATTTGTCGAGAAGAAGCTTGAGAGCATTTTACGATCCATAACCTAGATTTTATCTCGGTTGCCAATCAGTGATGTGGCCTATGCGTGTAGTGTCGCTGACATTTAATATCCTGAAATCATCAGAAGCCTGAAAACAGAACCTTGGGCAGGCTCTTAGTTTTCTCCCTTGAGCCAGATAAGATCTGCACAATTTACATTAACATTCCTTTTAACATTCAGCTTATAGACTTTTGAGAAGTATGGCATAGCCTTGGAGACCATCTCCAGGACCAGTTTCATGCAACTGACACCATTCCAGCTATTAGGGATTTCAGGTGTCACCTGGCTGAGCCACCACCTGGCTGAACAATCCTACTCCGAATGATACTTTCATCGTATTTACACACTGGCCCTCAGATGCTGTATTCCACACTGGCAGTGCCTTTCAAACCCTCAGTACCCGTCCAGGCTGAAGGAGACACAGACTGGCTCAGGTCCCAGGTAAGCCTTCTTATTACTGCAAGGTGCTATCTCATTTTAGGTGGTATGTGCCATTTCCTTCGGTGGGAAAAAAAAAAGAAAAAAAAGATAGCTTCCTGGCATAAGATGATGTAATCCCTAGAGAATGGCAGGGGGGTCATTTAGAAGGAAAATACATCCGTGGCCTTGTCAGCAACATCATCCCCATCACACCCACACGCGTGTTTCCACGTAGCTGTCACAGATCCCACAGGCCGCAGGGTGTGGCCAAAGAAAAGGATACTCGATAAGGTTTTCAGATCCTGGTATAAAAGCAAGAGCACGCTCTGGGCGAGCAAGAGACCTGGAAAAATCCCCCAACAAATATTTATTCAGCATCTACTACACACCAGGGACTATAGGAAGCTGCGTGTTTCAGAGAACTAGAGAAAAGAGTCCACAGTTCAGAGGCTGAGACCGCAAGTAGCACCAAGGGGCACCGCGCGGTGTGAAGTGGGAGAGAGTAAGTGCAGGCTGCTCTGCGAGCTTATGAGTTCGGGGGATTGTCACAGACGTTATCCCATGGGAAGTGACCATCATGCTGAGAGGGACAAAGGAGGGTGGGGGTGAGGGTGGGGCCAAATGTCGTGTTAGTTTCCAGGTGGAGAGGACTATAAACGCAGAAGCCGGAAGACAGGCAGGACCACCGCCGCCGCCCCGCTCCCCACCCCCGCCGCCCCGCTCCCCACCCCCGGCGAGCTCTGGGACAGTTTTACCACACCTCCAGGCCTCAGTTTTCTCGTCTGTAAAATGAGTTCGACAAATCCAACTTTTATTTACTTGGATCACTTTCATTTATTTGGATCACTTTTATTTGTTTTTTTTTTTTTTTTGGCCATGCAGCATGTGGGTTCTTATCTCCCTGACCAGGGATCAAACCCAGGCCCCTGCAGTGGGAAGGCAGCCTTAACCAGCAGACCGCCAAGGAAATGATCCCAAATGATCGGTTTTAGGTGCAGATTTATAGAAAATTCTAGCAGATATTCCTCAGGCCCTTTCTTTGAATAATTCATGGGAATGGTTTTGCTCTCTCTCACTCAACATATGATCGTTTGCAGTGTTTACTTTAAAAATTAAAATTAGAATTGCTTTAAGGGAAGACGTCATGGGAGGGACTGGGGATTTAGGACCTACCTAAAACAACAAACAAATCTGAAGTTATTTATCAGAGTGTAGGACGTGTTGTTTATATAAGGAAATTACATTTTTAAAACATTGTTTAGCTTTATAGATGGGGGCATCTTGCCAAATAATCAGCCAAAAAAAAAGCTGGTAAAGTGACTCTGGGGGGAAAAAGCCTTATACAAATTCCGGGACATTCTGATACAAATTAGAAAATGTTATCTGGTGGGTTATCTTGGGTGGTTTGCTGAATATGTCAATTTTTGGAAGACACAACCTTGACTTGAAAAAAAAAATCTGGGAAATGTATCGAAGAGACAGCAGAAAGGACGAAAACCAACCAAAGCTGAAACTATTGTGGGGCTTGAGGTTGGGGGAGGGGAGTGGATTTGTGCCATTTCTTGGAATTATTCCTCAGCGTCTCATTTCATTTTTACATTTCTCTTCTCCCTTCCCCATCGCAAGACTTTTCACAGGTTTCAGAAGTAGGGGCAGCCCAAGAAAAAGAGTCGGACACATAGAAATCAGGAATAGAGAGGACCGATGGCAAAACTGGAAGTGTGTAAAGGAGAATTGAGTCAAAAGGGCAATTTGGGAAAGGAGATTAGGACTGTGGCTGGAAGACCAAAACATTAATACTGAAAATTTTGGCTAAAATACTGTGGGCTTCGTGGTTTTTAAATAAGGGGTTTTTTTGGCCTAAAAATAGAACAGGGGTTTTTTTGGCCTAAAAATAGAACAGAGGTGTGGATATGAGTGCCTGGGATGGGGTTCGTGGTCATCCACAGAAGAATGAATAAAGAAGATGTGGTGTATGTAGAGAATGGAATACTACTCAGCCATTAAAAACGATGAGATCTTGCCATATGGGACGACACCAAAGGGTATTATGCTGAGAGAAACGTCAGACAGACAAAGACAAATGCCATATGAGTTCACTTATATGTGGAATCTAAAAATGAAATGAACACATACAACCTAACAGAAACAGAGCTACAGATACAGAGAACAAACAGGTAGTTACTGGAAGGAAGCGGGTTCGGGGAGGAGAGAAACAGGTGAGGGAGATGAAGAGGCAAAAAATTCCAGTTACAAAATAAATGAGTCAAGAGGATGAAAGGTACGTGTGGGGAATTTTTTTTTTTTTAAAGGAAAGAAATAGAGCCGTGATGTGTCTAGGAGTGCCACAGAGGGAGTCCAGATAAGAACGTGGCGGACACACGTCTCCTGGACTCTCACCCCTGGGCTGGCGAAATCTGTATTTCCAGAGTGCTGAGTTGCACCAGATGGCATTTTTATGCTTGGACTTGGGGGGCTTTTATAGGATGTGTACATGTTGATCATTAGGATTTATCAACTGAAAATCGTATGGTTTCTCTTGGCTTCCCCCATGGGAAGGCACATCATCCTTCACTTGTTCCCATGTATATAGATGTGTGTTTCTATTTCCCCTGAGGTCTCAGGAGGCCAGCGGGAGGGGGCGATTACCCCTGCTTCCTCAGACCACATTCTGAAGGTTTTATCAGAGCCCGCCTCCTTCTCAATGGAAGTTAAACGTTTCTTGTCCTAACTTACCCTTGACCTGCTGGAAACATGTTCCGGCAAGGTGTTAAGTCTCAGTAAGTGAGTTAAAAAAAAAACACTTTAAACTCCTGAATGTACACACTCAGATGCCCTGTATGATTTCCCGATTTTTATTCTGAAGGACTTTCCTTGCCTGAAGCTCTTGACTTGGTACCTAAGGAAGAGGCAAATGGTAGGGATTTAAAGCACATTATTTCCTGAGAATCAAGTTCTTATCCTTGATCTCCTGCAAAGGAACTTCATACATATGAATCGTCCTTATCAGGATTCCACGTGGCAAAAAAAAATGTCTGTCTAGTATAAGTGCCTATGTTATCAATTTCACATTTCATGAAATGTGATAGTTAAATTCAGTCATAGTTAAATTCAGTTTAGTTAATTAATTAGTTAATTAAACAGAAATAGTTAAATCTGTTCTGTCTGGGTCTGTTTTCTTGTGGCCAAAGGAATAAGAATATTTTGGGCTTCTTGCTGGTTAAATCCCGTGGCCATTTCTCAGTCCTAGACATGTTTCCCATGAACGAGATTTATTTATTTCCAAAGGATCAGCCCTTTTCTTCCCAGAATACCCAGCGCTGATGGAGTCACTGTCCAGCTTAAATCCCCTTGTGCTTCGTTCCTTTTAAAGAGCTTGGAGCTAAACTCTCCAGCCTTATTGTTTCAAGCCTCTTCTGTTCATCGCTGTAGAGAAAGAGACAAAGCCAGCTGAAATAACAAACACAGAGCAGCTACAAAAGCACCGAAACCTCAAAAATTTTTTATGTTGCATTGACAGTTTCCAGAAGCAAACGTTACTGTTGCCATTCCTGATGAACTTGTTCTATTTGTTATTTCATTTTTCCAGAATTCTGCTCGTGAACCACTGCACTGATTTCAGAGCCCCATGGATGGTTCAAATCCCACAGCTTGAAAGTGTGGGTCTATCAGCTCCTGACTCCATTAAAATGACCCCAAAAGCTGCCACGTCCTCCTAATTCCTTGATGCTCAGAGTACATGCAGTACTGAAACTTCCTCTGAACCACACGGCTCTTCCTTCAAGGAGACCCCTCTCAAGCTCTCAGTTCAGTTCAGTCGCTCAGTCGTGTCCGACTCTTTGCGACCCCATGAATCGCAGCACGCCAGGCCTCCCTGTCCATCACCAACTCCCAGAGTTCACCCAAACTCATGTCCATCGAGTCGGTGATGCCATCCAGCCATCTTATCCTCTGTCCTCCCCTTCTCTTCCTGCCCCCAACCCCTCCCAGCATCAGAGTCTTTTCCAATGAGTCAACTCTTTGCATGAGGTGGCCAAAGTATTGGAGTTTCATCCTCAGCATCAGTCCTTCCTAAGAACACCCAGGACTGATCTCCTTCAGAATGGACTGGTTGGATCTCCTTGCAGTCCAAGGGACTCTCAAGAGTCTTCTCCAACACCACAGTTCAAAAGCATCAATTCTTCGGTGCTCAGCTTTCTTCACAGTCCAACTTTCACATCCATACATGACCACTGGAAAAACCATAGCCTTGACTAGACAGACCTTTGTTGACAAAGTAATGTCTCTGCTTTTGAATATGCTTTCTAGGTTGATCATAACTTTCCTTCCAAGGAGTAAGCATCTTTTAATTTCATGACTGAAATCACAATCTGCAGTGATTTTGGAGCCCAGAAAAATAAAGTCTGACACTGTTTCCACTGTTTTCCCATCTATTTCCCATGAAGTGATGGGACCAGATGCCATGATCTTAGTTTTCTGAATGTTGAGCTTTAAGCCAACTTTTTCACTCTCTTCTTTCACTTTCATCAAGAGGCTTTTTAGTTCCTCTTCACTTTCTCCCTTAAGGGTGGTGTCATCTGCATATCTGAGGTTATTGATATTTCTCCCGGCAGTCTTGATTCCAGCTTGTGCTTCTTCCAGCCCAGCGTTTCTCATGATGTACTCTGCATAGAAGTTAAATAAGCAGGGTGACAATATACAGCCTTGACATACTCCTTTTCCTATTTGGAACCAGTCTGTTGTTCCATGTCCAGTTCTACCTGTTGTTTCCTGACCTGCGTACAAATTTCTCAAGAGGCAGATCAGGTGGTCTGGTATTCCCATCTCTTTCAGAATGACTGGAGTAAACTCTTAGGTAGATGAGTAGACAGGATGCAGGAGGCCACCCGAGCATCTAAAGCTCATGTGGAGTAGATTACATCCCAAAAGAATGGCACATGACTTCATTCCCATGTGGGAGACACATTACCCCAAAGATGATAAATAATCTCCTAATACTTCTTCATACCAGCTTCAAGAATCTGAATGATACTTGACTGAGACTGGAGAAAAAGTCTGTGGTCATTGAACTGGAGAAGTTATCTGGACTTTTGGGGGTCATGCTCCATCCTACAGATGTAAGCAGCCCAGAAAAGTGTGTGTACATTAATGGCCCCACACCCAACTAATTCACTGCCCAGTACTCTGCCTAGACATATCAGAGTCACCCTGCCTGACCATTGCTAGGTAGACAGGTTCACGTTGGAGACATGTCTTCAGAATTCAAGGCTGTCAAAGGATTCAAGGATGTGTCTGTGAACTAGAAGACTGTTTAGATGGCAGTAGGGCTTCCCAGGTGGCTCAATGGGTAAAGAATCTGCCTGAAGTGCAGGAGACTCAGGTTTGACCCTGCGGTTGGGAGGATCCCCTGGAGGAGGGCATGGCAACCCACTCCAGTATTCTTGCCTGCAGAACCCCATGGACAGAGAGCTTGGTGGGTTACAGTCCATAGGGTCACGAAGAGTCAGACATGACCAAAGCAACTGAGCGTGAGAGCGCACACATTCTCCAAGTAGATCTTCAGATTCAGCTTAATCCCTACCAAATCTAAGCCAACTTTCTTTTGCAGAAATCGACAAACTGATCCTAATACAAAGGGCTCCAAATAACCAAAACAATCCTGAGAGAAGAAGGAAGTGGGAGGAGCCTCACATGCCACAATTTCACAACTTGCTACAAAGCTACTGTGATTAAGAGGGTCTGATCTGCCATCCATGTCAGTGAGTCCAAAAATAAACCCTTGCATTAAGGGGCAATTGATTTTCAGTAAGTGTGCCAAGACAATTCAATGGGAAAAGAGTAGCCTTTTCAGCAAATGGTCCTATAACAACGGGCCATCCATCTGCAAAAGGATGAATTTGTGCCTCAGCCTCCCACCACAGGTAAACATTAATTCAAAAGCGATCAAGTACCTAAGTGTAACGGCTAACACTATAAAGGTCTTAGAAGGATACATAAGCAAACATCTTCCTGATGTTTGCCTGGGATGAGGCAATGGTTTCTTTCCACCCCCTCCCCCAACACCCCATTCCCGAAACACTGTGGTTGACCTTAAAAGCTCCTGCTTCATAGGCTCTGAAGATCTGTTTGGTAGTCAGCGCATCCTTACTCTTGTTAGTTTAGAGCTCCAGATGCCAGCTTGCAAATGCAGCTATTGGGGTAGCTGAATGTTTGCACGCCTGCTTGGATGGTGCACACACGTAAATAGTGTTCATTGCCACTCACAAAACCCGGATCAGTCTATTCCAAGTTTGGGCTCCTAGAAGAAAACAAAATCCTGTACACGGTTCAGTTTGGGAGGGGAAGCAGCTTGTCACCAGGAAGAGCCATTTCCCAGGGTGAGCCCAGATGGGTATAGTCAGGAGGGTCTTGAAACTGGTTTAAATATAGCCTGGAGGATTTTCTACCTTCACAAACAGAAATGAAACTGTGTTTCAAGAACCACAGAACCACCAAGACCAGATGGTATGAAAGTTCAGAGACTCTGAAAACGGAATTAAAAAGAGAGAATCCTTCCCAAGGGAGTGCGTGTGCTGGTGGGGTGAGGGGAAAGGGGAGGGGGGAGGGGGGAGGGGGAGGGGGAGGGGGAGGATTTCCTGAAAGGCAAACACATCACAGCAGCGCAGCCAGCATCTGTTGGGGTGAGTGCTGAGAAAGCCCATCTTCTAGATTTTTAAACAGCAAGTGTGGTTGCAGCAGGAGCTGTCCGAAAGCAGCAATAGACAGCTCTCCACACAATCCTAGCTCCAGTATTTGCTGAAATATGCGACACAATATTATATGAACCAACTAAAATGTGTTGAGTGCTTGCTGTGTATTAGATGATGCTCCTCCAAGAATATCGTCTTGGAACAAAAGAGTTAATTCCAAGTTAATACAAGAGTTACGTGTATTAACTCACGTAATCCTTACAGCCACCTTATGAGATGGATCTATTTTACTAAAAATGTAAACTGAGACCCATAGAAGTTACGCAATGTACCCAATTCACAGAGCTGCTTTCTAGGGTTTGGGCTCTGGCCATCTGACTCCCAAAGTCTGGGTGTTTAACCATCCTTCTCTTTTGCCAAACAGCCCAAATGAAACTGCAAAAATAAAACTGTCCATTCCCAGGTGTATTTGTTTTCTGAGGCTGCTATCACAAATGATCATGTATTTTGTGGTTTAAAACACCACCAGTTTATTGCCTTACAGTTTGGGAGGTCAGAAGTCAGACATAGGTCTTCGGGGTCAGATTACATTGATGTCACAGCTGCACCCCTTCTGGGGGCTCCAGGAGAGAGTTTCTTTCCTAACATTTTACAGCTTCTGAAGGCTGCCTGCATTCTCAGGCTTGTGGCCCCTTCCTGCAACTTTAAACTGCATCACTCGTTTCAGTTTTTGCTCTTGTTGTCACATCTCCCTTCACCTTGTGCATCCCGCCTTCCCCTTACAAGGATCAAGGGAATTGCATCGGGTCCACTAGATAATCCTTTGTCTTCCTAAACACCCTGCACCCACTCTCTGCCACTTCCATGGAAATCGGTAACCCTCTTACTATTTTTATAAACTATCTCACACTCATGAATTAATTCTGCATGTGTTTAAGCACTCCCTGGTTTCTCAGAGGTAAAGAATCTGCCTGCCAATGCAGGAGACGTGGGTTTGAGCCCTGGGTCGGGAAGATCCCCTGAAGAAAGAAATGGCAACTCATTCCAGTATTCTTGCCTGAAGAATCCCATGGACAGAGGAGCCTGGTGGGCTACAGTCCCTGGGGTCGCAAAGAGTCAGACACAACTTAGCGACTAAACAACAACAACAATGGATAGAGAGATGCTTGAAAGCAAGCATCTTGGCGTGCTCTGTACCCCTAACGTGCTCTGCAATGTACTCATTGCAAATACAGGTTAAGTGAGCTGGAATACCTTTTAAATACTGTAGACTTCAACTAGGCAGCAAAATTCTAAAACTCCAAAACTCTGTTGCAGCCAATTCAGAGCAGTGCGTCCTAGGGATGCATTCCAGCCAACACAATCATGAGCAAGTCGTCCCCTGGCTCCTCTGAGTCTAATTAGCCATGAGCTCAGCTGGGTGCTAAAACACTACAAGAAAAATAACTGTGGACGATACCTTCATAGCAACAGGTTAAGACTGGTGATTTATGACTCTTGGCAGGAACAACTGGCCCTATGCCCGGGGACACCGTAGTGACAGCCACTGGACCCCTTGGTGACCCTGCACCCCAACCTACCCTACTGTGAGGACAAAGCTCCGGGGTCACCCAAGGATCTGGATTTGTGTAAAGGGAATGATCAAAAACTCCAGAGATTAACTGTAACGACAAGGGGCACCTCTTGGGAAAAACCCAGAGTTAAATCAACACTTTGCAATTTTGCCTTTGAACCTCGACTCCCCAGTCTCCTGCCCAGGGTAGATGCCTGCCAAGTGTCTAGTGCCTGCCTGCTGATCCCAGCTGTTTCTTCCTAGAGGCCGCCTGGCAACCACTCAAATCTTCGATTCTTTTCTTTAAAAGGCTATCAGTCTCCCTCTTTTTCTCGGGGCCGTGGAAGGGGACGGGACAGCATATCTTGATAAAAGTATCCACGCTAAAGTGTTCACGGTTAAATGCATTCCCTTCCAAGGGCCTTTTGCATCTTAAATCCTGGCTTCTTGTCTCTACTTTCACCCAAAGAAGTGAATCTTTAATGGATATTTATTTTCCAGGAAGAATGGAGTGGACGTGGGGAACTTTGGCATCTCTTAAGAATTCACTTTGAGGTAAACATTCCTATAAAGTCAGGTCTCTCTTGCTGGCAAACTGTGAGGTGTATGATGGGAGAAATATAGAGGCTGTTATCAAGCTGATCTTCAGGGTATATGAGCAATTATAGGCTTGGGAGCCAACAGACAAGTGAGGGAGTTGGAGAGAAAAGTGCGTTTTTAAACAATAATATAGTTTGTAAGAGAAAGGGTCTTGTCCTAACTGCTAGAGCATTTAATAGGTGCTTCTCTAAAGTAATACATTCCTTGCTGCTTTTTAGATCACTAACTGCAACAGATACATATAAATGTTTAGAAAACTTACCATGATGGAAATGCAAAATGGCACACACACTGTTGGATGCTGCAGCTTCTTATAAAGCTAAACATATTCCTATCATACGTGCCTGCTCAGTTGAGTCTGACTTTTTGTGACCCCACCAGGCTCCTCTGCCCATGGGATTCTCCAGGATGCCGTTTCCTACTCCAGGGGTTCATCTCGACCCAGGGATCGAACCAGCGACTCTTGCTTCTCCTGCATTGACAGTCAGATTCTTTACCACTGAGCCACCATCCAGCAATTACACTCCCTGGTATTTAGCCAAACGATGTCCACGAAACTCTGCACAGGGATGTCTATAACAGTTTTATTCATAATTGCCAAAACTTGGAAGATGTCATTTAGTAGGTGAATGGATAAATAAACTGGTGCATCAGACAATGAGATAATATTCTGAGCCAAAAAATAAAAGTGAATTATCAAGCCATGAAAACACATGGAGGAAACTTAAATGCATATTGGATGGAGGAAGCCAATGTGAAGAGGCTGCGTATGCACCATATGATTCCAAACATATGTTGATGTCCTAGAAAAGGGGAAATGGTGGAGACAGTAAAAACATCAGTGGTTGCAGGTGAGGTGATGGTGGAGGGAGAAGTAAGTGGCCCACAGAGAATTTTAGGGCAGTAAAACTACCCAATGTGATACAACAGGAAGGGGACCCTTGGAGTCAATGCAAATTATGGACGTTGGGTGATGAGGACATGTCAACGTAGGTTCATCAGTTGTAGCAAATGTCCCGTCTGGTGGGGATGCTGATAATGAGGAGGCTAGAGTGTGTGGGGGGATGCAGAGGGAGATGGAAAATCTCTGTATCTTCCTTTCAGTTTTGCTGTGAATCTAGAACTCCCCTAGATGCCCCCTGGTACCCTGGGGGAGGACCTGAACTTCTCAGATTTACAACCATAAAAATACCTCTCAACCCAGGTAACAGGGACTATCTCAGTCACTCTAGCATGATAAACCAAAGGTGAGGGTTAAGTTTCTGTTATTCTTCAAAGACTGGTTAAGTGGTTTGCCTGTTTTAATTATTCTGAAATGGTTCTGCTACCTATAACTAACACTGATACCTTATTTCTTACCTTATTCTGTCCCACCCTGCGTTGATTTTAATGAGGAGTATTTAAGCCTATATTCTTGAGCTTATGTTTTTAAGAGTGATTCTTTAGCAGGCATGAATCTTTTGAAACCCACGAGAGATGCCAGGACCAAGGGTGGGTGATGAGACTTGGAAAGCTCTGGACACAGTAGAACAGTGTTTGGGCTTTTGCACACATTGCAGTGTGTGTAGTAAGTGTTACTTAACAGTCGAAAAGGTGACCTTAGGGATCATGTGATCAGAGTTCATAACACCTCTTCACTCATCCTATAGCCAGTGTCCCCCTACCCCACCTTAAACACATTCACACATACACTCCCCTGATGGGGCCAATTGGATTCTCTTTTCTAGTAATTTGGAATTGGGCTGTCAAAGTCTGGTCATTAAGATGACAATGAAGCTCTTTAAACAGTCCTATGCGTTGGCTGAAACTAGTGAAGTCAAGAGAAAAGCTACCTGCAAACAGAAGTTATGCAGAGAGATCTTGAGTAGCGCAAGTGAGCTGGTCTACAAGTAGAAGCAAGGGAGAAGAGTGACTTGTGGAGAGGCAGGAATGGGAGACCACAGGTGTCTGTGGGTGAAGAGGTGGGTACTGTAGTCTTGACACCTGATTTCCACTTCCTGCTTCTGTTTGTCCTGGTTGAGTTTGTTTCCTTCACTTCAGTTCAGTTCAATCACTCAGTCGTGTCCAACTCTTTGCAACCCCATGGACTGCAGCATGTCAGACTTCCCTGTCCATCACCAACTCCTGGAGCTTGCTCAAACTCATGTCCATCAACTTGGTATTGCCATCCAATCATCTCATCCTCTGTCACCCCCTTCTCCTCCTGCCTTCAATCTTTCCCAGCATCAGGGTCTTTTCCAATGACTCAGTTCTTTGCATCAGGTGGCCAAAGTATTGGAGTTTCAGCTTCAGCATCAGTCCTTCCTATGAATATTCAGGACTGATTTCCTTTGGGATTGACAGGATGGATCTCCTTGCAGTCCAAGGGACTCTCAAGAGTCTTCTCCAATACCACAGTTCAAAAGCATCAATTCTTTGGCACTCAGCTTTCTTTATGGTCCAACTCTCACATCCATACACAACCACTGGAAAAACCATAGCTTTGACTAGATGGACCTTTGTTGGCAAAGTAATGTCTCTGCTTTTGAATATCCTGTCTAGGTTGGTCATAGCTTTTCTTCCAAGGAGTAAGCATCTTTTATTTTCATGGCTGCAGTCACCACCTGCAGTGATTTTGGGACCCAAGAAAATTAAGTCTCTCATTGTTTCCCCATCTATTTGCTGTGAAGTGATGGGACCAGATGCTATGATCTTGGTTTTTTGAATATCAAGTTTTAAGCCAGCTTTTTCACTCTCCTCTTTCACTTTCACCAAGAGTCTCTTCAGTTCCTCTTCACTTTCTGCCACAAAGGTGATGTCATCTGCATATTTGAGGTTATTGATATTTCTCCCTTAGATGTTCATTGGTTTATTTTGACCTTTCAATATTTTACCTTTTTACTTTACTTATTTAAGGGAATTTCAACTGAAAAGCATTGGCTATCTATAGTGTCCTTCTAATAGCTGAATAATTTTCTCTTGTATAAAAAAATCATAATTCAATTAATTCCTTATTGGTTATAATTTTTTAGTTTCCTTTCCTTAACTATTCTAAAGAACACTAAAGTAAATATCATTGCAGCCAGATCTTTGCAAATAATTCATTAGGTAAATTATTAGATGAGGACTGATGGGTTAAAGGATATGAATATTATCCCTAGTAGCAATATGTATGAAAATTGCTGTTTTTTTTTTTCAACTTTACCAATATAAAGTTGACAACTGAAAAAAAGAAACCATTCTGCCACTTAAATTAGTTAAAAATACTGTCTCCCAATATTAATTTATATTTCTTTGGTTGTTGTAGTTGCACATACTTCCCTATATTTATTGCTCAGTCACTCTTCTTCCATTGTGAAATACTCTACCTTGTCTTTTACTCACTTTATTCTATTTATTTACCTTCTTGATTTGTGAGTGTTCTCTCTATTTAAAATTAAGAATATTAAATTTATGATTCTTACATACTTTAAGATTACCTTCTCCTCATTCATTATTTGCCTTCTAATCTTATATAGAAGATATGTTGACACACATTAATATATATTAATGTGATCTGTACAAATTTATATGGTCTATACAATATTTGTGTGGTAATATTTTCCCCTTATGGTTTATTCTTTCAATGTCAGAACTAGAAAGTAGTTCACCTACTTAGGATTCGTATATTTACATACTTTCATTTTTAAGTGGGCACATTGGAAAAAAAATTATGAAACACCTAGCATTTAGAAATCAAATACCTAGATGACATAAAACGGAGACACAAAGCAATATAAATATATATATATATATATATACACACATATGAAAGACAAAATCCATTACTAAACTCTTTTCCAACTGTTTAGGCAGACCAAAAGTTACCAATCAAAAAATTCTTTCCATAGGAAAACAAAGCAGGAGTTTTATCTCAGATTAAATTTATTTTTAAAAATTTCCCTCCTGGTTACATTCACCCATATTATTTTAAGCCCTTAAAAATTACTAGGGCTAAAGTAAGACAAGAAAATATTGAGTAACTCAGGTGGCAAAGACTTTTATCTATTCCACTAATACCTGTAGATAAAACTTAGCAGAGGCAATGATGAGAAAAATCACTCTATCACCCATCCTTCACGTAGTAAGAATAATTCTCATTTGAATGTGAAATGTTGTCATCTAGTGGACTCCAGACTTCATCATCGACCTGGCTTCTGTTCAGAAATGTCCCTGGAGAGTCAAATTGTCAGCCACAGAAGTCTGCAGCCCGTAATTCACATGATTATTCTTATCTCTCTCTTTTTTTTTTTTTTTGGTTTTGTGCTAGAGAGAGAAATAAAATGCATCAGAAGTCAGAGGAGCTGTTCAGTAACAAGATATAGGAGAGAGTGCGGAGAGGGGCAGGAGGGGAAGAGAGGAGGCTGAAACCCACTGTCAACGGTGTGTTTCAAACTAGCTCTTGCGAGGTGTTCTGTGTTGGAAATAGAGATTATAACCTCAATTTATAGATAAGGAAACAGAAGCTCAGAGAGGCCTAGCTACTTGATGTGGTCACACAGCCAATAAGTGAAGAAGCTAGGATGTTGGAATAACAGGAACAAGTGAAAACATCAAGAAGGGTCAAATCTAGCCTCAGGTGGGTATGGGGTACAACTCTTAAATTGACAGATGGCCTGTGGATCTCACATCAGTCATCATGGGCAGCATCCAGCCCAGCCAAGTTTAAAACTGAGCACTGAATGCTTTCAATTCAAGCATAAAAATACACATCTTAGTAAGAGTGCCTTCAGTTAGTATGTTCATATTCTCCTTACAAAGGTGCTTTCACTAGATGGGTAACCAGGCCTTTTGCATCAGAGTCAGAAGTGCTGGCTAATTGATTTTATGTAAGAATTCCTACAGATGTGTTGCAATTCCATGCCCTGGTTATTGCATGAGACCCAGGCCCCTATTGAAAACTGAGAGATGTGGCTTCTCAATAATATGTGCTTTTCAGAAAGGCTGTGCATCCTTCCTGATGTCATAGAGCTGCAGGAAGATGCTCTCTGCAGCCTCAGCTTATTTCTATTTGAAGTGTGTGCTTTGCTTTTCTCCCAAATAAAAGCATTTCCAGGTGGACTGAGCACATCTCTTTTGTTATAGACTTTCTCTTGGCAGGACTGGTAGGGTTGGTTTATAAATTACCCGCAAGTGTGCAAAACAGATCAAGGTTCACAGATAGGAACCCATGAGCTACACCTTCCGGAAGATCAGATGCGCCCTTAATTCACAGCTAATCGCTTCTGCAAACACAGTTAGTTCCGGCCACTGGGGCCACTGGAGCCACTTGCTGGATCAAAGCGGCATTAGCTGTCCTCTTCTTGGAAAAGGGGAAACGAGGTCCTTAGTTTTGCAGATGGTTACCAAGGGGAAAATGGGAGGAGGGATAAACTGGAAAACGGATTGACATATACATACTACTCTATATAACATAGGGCTTCCCTGGTGGCTCAGATAGTAAGGAATCTGCCTGCAAGGCAGGAGACCTGGGTTCAATCTCTGGCTTGGGAAGATCCCCTGGAGGAGGGCATGGCAACCCACTCCAGTATTCTTGCCTGGAGAATTCCATGGACAGAGGAGCCTGGCGGGCTACAGTCCATGGGGTCACAAAGAGTTGGACACGACTGAGTGACTAACACTTTCTCATATATAAAATAGATAACTAATAAAGACCTGTTGTATAGCACAGGGAACTCTATTCAATATTCTGTAATGACCTATATGGGAAAAGAATCTAAAAAAGAGTGGATGTATGCATATGCATAACTGATTCGCTTTGCTGTACACCTAAAACTAACACAACATTGTAAATCAACTGTTTGTCTGTACAATTTTTTTTTTTAAAAAAAGAAAACAAAACTCAGAAAGATAAAGATGAGTAGATGAGATGGAACTCAGCCACTGCTGACCCCAAATCTGAATTTCAGAGGACACTGTTCTGATATTTTCCTCTCACCATTATATATCCCTTGACAGCACTAAGTTAAAAATGAAGCAATCTTACTGTATAGGCCAGGGAACTATATTCGATGTCCTGGGGTAAGCCGTAATGGGAAGGAACATTAAAAAAGTGTGTGTATGTGTGTATACATAATGGAGTCAATTTGCTGTACATTAGAAACTAACACAACACTGTAAACCAACTATACTTCGCTTTAAGAAAGGAACAATCTGAAATCTGGCTCTTGTTTTATATATTTTGAAATATAGAGATACGGACACATTCTTTCAGAGTCTTTTATCTGCAAGGAGAATCCATTTCAGTAAGTGTCTGTAAACAGGGGCAGTTGTGGACCAGAATCTGTTAATGGGCAAAGCTGGACTTTTCCATCCAGTCTGTTTGAACTGATAAATCTCCCCTGAGCAGACACCAGAGCCACAAAGCATCACAACGGGGAGTGAGACACTGTAGGCTCCTTGTGACTCAGAAGTGACGGTGTCTCAGCCCCACGGCAGCAGCGCCTCTGCTCGCTTTGCGTGTCGGTGAGATTTTCATGAATCGTATGGGGCCCCAGGATGTGTTTTACAAGCTCTTTGGCAGGGCCTGCCTTCCTGTTTATCTGCCTCGGTGGGCTCTCCTAGAACACATGATTCCAACCACAAGTGGACGTCTCGTCCATTACAGTGGGGGAAGGAGAGAGGATAACGAATTGAGAGAGTGGCATTGACATACTTACACTGCCCTGTGCAGAGTAGATGGCCAGTGGGGCGCTGCCGTGCAGCACAGGGAGCTCAGCTCGGCGCTGTGACGGCCTAGAACGGTGGGCTGGCTGGGGCAGGGATGAAGGCTCTGGAAGGCGCGGGGGATGTGTCTATACTTGTAGCTGATTCACTTCATTGTACAGCAGGGATGGACGCAATTATCATCTGATTAAAAACTAAAATAACAAACACAAAACCAGACATGACCAGAATATTTTAATTAGGCTGAAAATAAAGAGCATAGCAGCTCTGGAAGGTGTATTTCCCTAGCCCCTTTCCTCTGAAGGCTTCGATGTAGCACGCTGACGGGAAAACTCAGCCTCACCACCCAAGAAAAGGGGGGATGTGAACCCAACTATTTGGTGGTCAACTCCACCCCTCAAATAAATGAAACCGCAAAGCTGTCCTTCACCAGATGTCCAGGCACTGACAGAGAACTGCACGACCAGAGTTTCATGGCCATCCCCTTGGGGCGTGATTTAAACCAAGAAATCTGTCGTTGGGAGGCAATTGGGGACCTGCTCCAGGGACAGCTCAGAAATGGTGGCGAAGCATTTCTGTCTCCCTCTCAACCCTGTAGAACTAAGTGAAACTGATCTCTGATTGATTATTAAACACTTTGCATTAAATAGCTGGGGGATATTCTGCTCATTAAATCCATGATTTTCAGCAGAGCTATTTCTGCCAGATTTTATCATTTTGGGGGTGGTGGTGTGCGGGGAGGGAGCGACAGATAATGAGGAGGAAGTAGTGGTGTAGAGTTGGCAAAACTCCAGGGGAAGTTTGAAAAAAACTTCTGTCAATAACATCACCCACAAAATGAATGCCATTCTTTTTGATGTTAAGGAACCAGGTGAACAAATACCAGTCAGCACCTTTCCTATGGAATGCAGTTCCTCACGAAGGGGTGCAGAATAGCCTGTGATGGAACTGTTTCCTTCTCGAAGAGGCAGATATACAGGACAAAATTCCTCATTTACTTCATGTGGATTTTTTGGATTAATGCTAATTAAGGTTAATGTGTTTCTCTTTGTTTTGGTTATCAATTATAATTATTTCTGGCATCATTTGTTTCTGCCTTGTAGAAGATTTTGCCCACATCAGTGCCTATACCATGATATTTAATATAAGGGAGGATCCCTTGGTTTCCTATAGCACAGATGTTGGGGCTCAGTGGTGTGAGTTTAGGCGTCAGCAGGATGCCGTTATTTTCTAGATGTGTTTTCTTTTCCATTCGCATGTTTTTTATTTTTTTCCCCCCACGTTACTTAAAATCACATCATCTTTTATCTATCTTGGGATAAAAGATAATTATCTTTTTGTTCAGAATCCACTAAACTAATACAGTTATTCTGCTGTTGCTAAGCAACAGAGCTGGGTTACCTAGAAGAACCTCACTCGGCGCTGTCAGACCTGTTTTCCCTTTTTGACAATTGACCAAGGAGAGAGTGTGCTGGTGGAAAGAAAGAGCTTGTCATCTAGAGGCTTGAGAAACTGAAAAAATTAACTGTCTCAAGTTTTACAAAAAAGAGCTTCAATCTTAGATAAATTACAGTGTATTCATGCCGTGGGATGCGTGTGCATGTACATGCTAAGTTGCGTCAGTCGTGTCTAACTCTTTGTGACCCCATGGACCTTAGCGCACCAGGCACCTCTGTCCATGGGATTCTCCAGGCAAGAATACTGCAGTGAGTAGCCATGCCCTCCTCCAGGAGATCCTCCCGACCCAGAGATCAAACCCATGTCTCTTACATCTCCTGCTTTGGCAGGCGGGTTCTTTACCATTAGTGCCACCTGGGAAGCCCTCCTACTGTGGGACACTCTTCAGTAATAAAAGGAACGGGCTATTGATGCATGAAGCAGCAACACTCATTAAATGCATCAGAAGGAGGCCAGACACAACAGTATATACTGTGTGTATGTCACTTTGTGTCTATGAAACTCTGGAGGAGACAAACTCAACGTGACAGAAAGTGGGCAGTGGTTACCTGGAGCTTCAGGTAGGAGTTGTCTGAGACGGAGCCCATTAGGTGTGATGGAAATGCCCTGTTATCTTGATCGCACTAGAAGTTGCACAGATACAAATCAAATGAAGTTTAAGTGGGTGTTTTTTATTGCATGTATGTATTACCTCAACAAAGACACCATATCTATTAGCATAGTTATTAAGCTTAGATTTAGTTGTGTTATTTTTGGCACTAGGAATATCTTTTTCTATTGAGACTCTTCTACAGGGGAAGGATATTCATGTCACATAAGGAAAGTGTAACTTAATTTAAGAAAGAGTTTTCATTTTTTAAAAACAATCTTTGCTTGAGAAGTATTACGATTAATATTTCTCCCCTGGTGCTTTTCCCCTTTCATTTTTATTTTTATTAAAGTTATGCATGTAAATAATTTGAAGAGTCTCCTGCTCCACAGAAACAATGACTTTCAACTGTTCTCTTAGAATTAATTTCGCATTTCCAGAAAAATCATGAAGCAGCAGTGTGAGCATTTTGCTTCTTGGCTTCTCTAAATGCTGGCTTAGAATCTTTTTTAGATCTGTACTTCTTTCTACCGAAGAGATACCTTCTACTTCCAGCTTGCAAAATCCCCCTCCATTGTCTCCTTCTGTTCTCCTTATCCGTGTGGATTTATATTTTATGATGATCTTTTGCTTTTTCATAACCTTCTTTGAGTTGCTTGAAGTTTTAGGAGAGACTAGAGATGTGTGCCGGAGAAGGCAATGGCACCCCACTCCACTACTCTTGCCTGGAAAATCCCATGGCCGGAGGAGCCTGGTGGGCTACAGTCCATGGGGTCGCTAGGAGTCGGACACGACTGAATGACTTCACTTTCACTTTTCACTTTCATGCATTGGAGAAGGAAATGGCAACCCACTCCAGTGTTCTTGCCTGGAGAATCCCAGGGACAGGGGAGCCTGGTGGGCTGCCGCCTCTGGGGTCACACAGAGTTGGACACGACTGAAGCGATTTAGCAGCAGCAGCAGCAGCAGCAGAGATACGTCCATGAGATTCACCTGCTATCTTTAACTAGAAAAAATAATTTTAAAAAAGGATTTTAATTGTATATTTTGGATCAGTAATAGAACAAAAGGAGTTAGAAACAAGTACGTGTGGAGACAAGCTAGATATGGAAAAACACACAGATAGAAGGAGAAAAGGTTGACCAAGCAAGGCATACAACAAAGCAGGACAGGGAGATCAATGAAAAGACAGAGACAAGGGACTTCCCTTGTCCAGTGGTTAAGATTCCGTGCTTCCAATGCAGGAGGTATGGGTTTGATCCCTGGTCAGGGAACTGAAATCCCACATGCTGTGAGGCATGGCCAAAAAAGAAAAAAAGAAAGCCACATTTACAAATATGAGATAGCAAGTGGTAGAATATTATTGCTGGTCATGTAATGTCCCAGTTCCATGACGGAGGACATCAGGATAAAGGTCTTTATATAATCGACTCTAGCCATCAAACAGAGACCACAGTAGGATGATTCCTTGTTACACATAATGACTGTGGACTTAAGCCTTCCATGCGATTGGCTTTGACCCCTAATAAGGTAACCATTCTTGCTCCCACATGCTTGCACCCATAACCAAAGGGAAGAGACCCTGCTGGTTACCAAGAACGTGAAGTTCTAGGTCCAAAAGGCCCACAAGATCCAAGGTGACCCTGCTATCTTTGGGTTTTATTTCCTCTATTTTATTTTCACATTCAAAAATAAAATATGGATAAACAGTGCTTAGGAAAAAATTTTTAAAGACAGAAAGAAGGAAAAAAGAGTCTGATCCACACAGAACTCATAAAAAATTACACAACAAGTATTTACTGATGCAAAGATTAATAAATGAAAATTGGATTAATAAAGACCTCTTTCATTTTATATTTGAAGTGGAAAAATGTTAAGCACTTAATTGCATTTTCCCCCTTGAGGTAATGCAAGGTGGACCCTGCCATCTTTGGGCTGAAGACTCTATCAGCTATGAGATAGTTTGGTCTAAATATTACTTACAAAAATGAAATCACCCCAACAATAAAATATCCAATGTTGGAGGGACAACTTACAAGATGTTATATTTTTGCACTTTAGATCTTAAACTTCCCAACAAAACAGCAAGATTGATATTTGCATCATCTTAGAAATGACAAAACTGAGGCTCAAAGAGGTGAGGTGATTCTCCCAAAGACATTTAAATTTACTTCCCAAGTCAAGTACTTATTTCCTTATATCATGCTGCAAGAGACCTAAGGCACGCTGTTCGGCCCTCCTCTTCCTGGGAGTATGTGTTTTTGTTCCTCGAGCTGATTTAAACTCAGCAGGAATGTCTTAATTATTACAAACCAGGGAAGCAAGAAATTGCCAGGTTCTAAAGCTTCAGCAGCCAGCGAGGAGCATTTCAAACAGGCGAGCGGGCAGCTACTTAGAAAACCACTGAGCTGCTGACACTGTCAGAATTTCCAGGCCTGTGAGTTACAGAGGAAAATAGCACAAATCTATTGGCAAGCAGCCAATGGTTCTATCTGCCCTCCTGGTGCTAGATTTGCAGAACTCTGCGCCCTTGACTGATGGAAGCCCTGCAGAATACCTTCTACATATCACTATTTTGGAACTTGAGAGGACTACAGAAAGAGTCAGAGGGTTCTTTCTCAAGCGAAGTTTCCAGATACCACAAAAAACACAAACGCCCAAATGCGGGGATTTCCCATTTAAAAAGTGTAGTGTGTAGCAACTTATGACACTAAAAAAACTCAGCAAAACAGCTATTTCTTTGGCCATTTCCTAACTGAGGCTCAGTGGAAGAGACTTGTCTTCACAGGTTTGCTTTGAAATCAGCCTCACATGAATGGAGACCAAGATCAGAGAGCCTACAGAAGACCTGGTCATTATCCTTCTGTGTTTCTACAGCAAAGGCTGCAGTCTTCTGCCAACCATGTGAGCAGGCCTTGAAGGAGAGCCCTCACTTTGCAGAAGATGAAAAAAAATCAGCTGTCCTTTGCCAAGTTATCTGCATTATCAGTGATAAGCCAGGAATGAAGATTTCACAGCTTTATTTCATCACAATTCTAAAAATAAGTCACAGTGAAATGTAAGCTACTGAAAAATACATTATGAGGCCACCCTCTTACTGCCATGTGCTTTTAACCTGGAGACAAAGGAGGGAAACAGAAGGCCAAGATGTCCAGGATCTTGGAGCCGGAAAGGACCCAAAAGATGATTGGCCCCCATTTCCTCATTTATTGAGACCTGGGCATAAAGATGCAGGTGACTTTCTGGTGTTAGAACTCAAATTCCGAAATTCTAGTTCTGAGTTCCATCCACTTTGCCAAGTTCTCTCTTTCTTTGTGGGGGGCTTTGTAACAGAGGGATTCCCTGTGAATCCACAGGACTGGACAACTGACTCTGCATCTGCTCAGGACAAGCCCTCCACGCATCCCGGGTTTTATCAGGTGGGTGAGGTAGGGACAGGGTGGTGACAAGTCTGAGAGAGACATCCAACACAGAAACGTTTTCTGAAGACCATGGCCTTCCACGCAATCTTGCACAAGGTGGTAAATAGAAAAGGCTATAAAAACAAGTCTTTATTTGTTACAGTAGTGCTTCTGTTTTATGTTTTGGTTTTTTGGGCCACAAGGCATGTGGGATCTAAGCTCCCCAACCATTGAAACAGCACCCCCTGCATTGGAAGGCAAAATCTTAACCAGTGGACCGCCAGAGAAGTCCAAGAAAGGCCCTTCTGAAGTAGCATTTTGGCTGTAAGGACCTTGATCTGTGGGCACAAGAAAACACTTCCTTGCAGCGTTAGTGTTACTACACACTCCTTTCTGGAGTCTTAGATCCCTAACGCTCACTCTCCCATCCAGAAGGTATGCCTGTGCCCTGGGGTCTGAGTGACTCCCTTTCCATGCAGGTGGATGGTAGAAGGCGCGTTTTGCAAAACAGCCAGCCCTGAGGACCCTCCTCCCGGCTACTCCCCTCTCCTCATAGCCTTCGCTCTGACCCCACCCTGCAGCTGCAACAGTGAGGTGCTTTGGGACCATCTGGGGTCCCCTTACAGGTCCTCCTGTCTGTAGGCACCTCCAGCAACCTTGACATGTAAATGCAGAGTTCTGGTTTATCTTCCTTGGGAGGCCTGGTACTTTAAACCCAAATTCAGAAAATCGGTCTGTGAGTTTTTTCTGAGTCCCAACTCAGACTTGGCTGTTGGCAACCATGTTCCCAAGTTGTAGGAGCTCTTGGTCAGATTTGCTTTAGGATTAGGGAGACAGTTGCATGACATCAGGATGGGCAGTGTTGGGGTGCTATTTCGCAAGTTTCCCTTGGTTCAAAGGATAAAGAACCTGTGGATGGTGAGAAAATGCTTGGACTTGCAGGATTCCATCAAAAGAAGGGGTTAAACCAAAAGCCTCCCCTCATCAAGCATTCTGAGTCCATCAGTTGCTTTGTGATGTGAATGAAGAAACGGATGCTTGGAAAGTTTACTACAAAAAACCGCAGACTCAAAATCTCTGGGTCAGTTCATCATTTCCTCTTGAGAGAGGAGAGCTTTCCAGTTCGACCAGGATGAATAGATCTGATTACACTTGTTGTTGCAAGTGTTCACGTCTCTTGTTCTTAGTCCTGTGATTTTCTAGGTCAATAATATGACATCCCAAACTGTGAATAAAAGCCAGCTTTTAAAAAATGGGATTGAATGCCTATGGCTTAATATACCCTATTCTACTGAATTATGGCTATTGAGTTCCATCTGAGAGAATGAGAAAAGTCGGAAGTGATTTTTGTTCTTTGCAGGCTGAATACATGGCAAATTATTGACCAGATCTCAGACACGACTTTGCAAGATTAACTTGGTCTTAAGGCCTGAAATGGAAGGAAATGGTCCAATGATTAGAAGTTAACTCTCTCCTGTTATTTCTTCGGGGTGGGGGAGAGAAAGCTAGACTCCGGGGCCCCAGTAATGAGGCAAAAGCAAGAGGCTATAAATACTTGGGCTGACAGAGCAGCAGATGGTTGGGTTGGACAGGGATGGTGGGGAGGGAAATGTGCTAAGTAGGATTGGCATATGTTTCCTCAAGTCTTTGACCTGCTTGTTACTCTAAAGACGTTATTAAAGTCTTGAAATATAGATGGAAAGTTGTGATAGCGAAGGAAAGTTGGAAAAGAAAAGGGGGGAGAAAAGAAAGGTTCCCCGAGGCATGAGATTCTCTCTCCCCTAAGTGATTGATTTGTATTATAAGTAATTGTTTTATCCATCTTGAAAGATGTCAAAGCACCACCCCTCAATTTCCCCTCCCCCTCCCCGGGTCATCATCCCAGTGGCACTAGATTGCAAAGCAGAAAATCGAGAGAGCAGTTGGGCTGTAGACCTGCCTGGGGGCCGGTGCACAGCTGGTTTGCGCCCATAGGAATTTCCTGTTGCCTGTTGCCTTGGGACCGTCCCCGGGGTATCGTTAAGCAGCTCTGCCCTGTGGGTGAGAATGGCCCTTTAGTTCTGAGCCCTTTATTCAGGGAAGTAATTCAGTTCCAAAGTGTGATACCAGTTTTGCTCATGTTAGACCAAGACTTGGGTTTCTGTTTGTCTCAAGTCAGTATTTCCTTTGACTGAGACGTTACCCATTGACCTTTTTTGTTTGTTTTTATTTTACATTGAAGCATAGCTGATGAACAATATTGTGTTAGTTTCCATAACAATGTTGTGCTATGACTTATTCTTTTTTAAGAGTTTTTTTGATGTGGACCATTTTTAAAGTCTTACTGAATTTGTTACAATGTTTCTTCTGTTTTATGTTTTGGTGTTCTGGCCATAAAGCATGTGGGATCTTACTTAGCTCTCTGACCAGGGATCAAACCCACCTCACCTGCTTTGTAAGGCAATGTTTTAACCCCTGGACTACCAGGGAAGTCCCCTATAATTTATCCTTGGTTCATTATATTGTCAAGTCTCTGAGGGCTAGACCTCCTCTTCCCTGCACTGAGCATCAGGCTTCTGGCTCAGGGCAGAAGATGCTCCTTCATCGTCCAATCACATTGTTTGTAAAAGTCTCACTAGATGATACATTCTCTGAGGGCACAAGTCACGTCTTCTCCTGTTGTAAGGCTCCAGGGCAGCTGGCAAGGCTCGCTGTGCTCACATCCCACTAAATGTGGAATCGGATCGTCTGTGGGGCACGAGGCATTCCCTGCTCTCCACCAGGGAAGAGAGGATGGAAGATGGGCAGTGCTGGATCCACCTGTACCTGCCCAGTATCCCAGGCCCAGGGTGCAGAGGGTCAGACTGTGAAGCCCGTGTCCATCTCTCTGTAAGGTGCAGGTGGAGGAACCCTAACACCTGTACTCATGAGCCCGAGGCTGTGTGGAAATAAGAAGTCCACATCTCCTGAGCAGAGTCTCGGGGCCTGTGGGGCAGGTCAGGGTCCTTGGAGTCCGCAGGGTGCCAAAGACAGGAGTGAGGCAGTAGAGGGACCCCGAGGAGTGATGAGATCCTCATCTTCCTTCTCCAGGCCACTTGCCCCCACCCTGGAGGTTCGGTCCTACCTAGAAGAGCTGAGCTTTGGACCGGCCGCAGGATAAGAGAGCAACAGAGGATGAGACGGTTGGATAGCATCACCAACTCAGTGGACATGAATCTGAGCAAACTCTGGGAGATAATGAAGGACAGGGAAGCCTGGCGTACTGCAGTCCATGGGGTTGCAGTCAGACGCAACTTAGCAACTGAACAACTGGAGTGTTGCTTCCTATATAAAGTGGGCATCTGAAGCCCCACTAGCAACACCCCAGGCCTCCTGTTGGTAGCCTTTGGGTGCTGAAGATCTGTGTCTTCCTTTCGTGTTTGTTTGTTATAGCCTTGGATTTCGTGGTGGTGTAAGGATCTCAGAGAAGGTCAACCAGTAAAATCTGGCAATGAGAAAAGTTTGTCTGAGCTGCAAAACAGAAAATATAAGTACAAAAATAGCTTGAAACAAAAATAAAAACATACACTGAAATTTACCATACTGAGTGAATTTAAAGCAATTTTGTGCTAAGTCACTTAGTTGTGTCCGACATTTTATGACCCACTGGGCTGTAGCCCACCAGGCTCCTCTGTCCATGGGGATTCTCAAGGCAAGAATACTGGAGTGGGTGGTCATTTCCTCCTCCAGAGAATCTTCCCGACCCAGGAATCAAGCCGTATCTCCTGTGTCTCCTGCATTACAGGCAGATTCTTTACCTGCTGAGCCATCAGGGAAGCCTTGTGTGTATATTTACATATGTATATATATGTGTATGTGTGTATATACCAGGAAATTAACTCTTGCAATTCTTCATGTTTTTCTATTCTGCAGTAATGACATAAATTAGCACAATTATCATAGTATGTTAACATTTAAGTTTTCTCTTATTAGATGCCATTCATTTATTTATGAATTTTTAATAAGTTTGGTAGAGAATAGTGAACAAGACTGACCTGGACTCCATTCTCAAAACCTGCTTAAAGGATGCTACTAATATAAAAACGTATTTGGAATGGTTATCTCTTCAGACATCATGTCCAACAATTAAAAGCAAATGGTTTTCCCTCCTCTCCATTGTTGGCTGGGTGTTCAGCATGTCCCCAGACTGTTCAATACAATGTCTTGTTTCTTACTGCTGATAAATACACCTCTTTTTAAATATCATGTTGTTAGAACCTTAGAGATCTCCAGCGTCAACAATGTAACTTGTTTTTTTCCCCCACTAGCCAGGGCCCAGATCAATAAAGTAAAAGCATAATGACTTTCCCTGCTTTATTTTAGTAGGTTATCTGATACTATTTGCTTTCTTAGTCTTAGTCAATATTGTTGTCTCCTGGGAGGCAGAGATGCTATCTGTTCACTCCACCCATTTTTCCACCATCCTAATAAAAAGCCAGACAGGACGATGGATACTGAACTGTGCTGGTAATTTTTAAAGTGATTCTCAAGCAAATGAGAGCGCAGCCTAATTTCTATCTTTTTCGTTTCCTTTGCTAAGACTGTGGAGTCTTAGCTATGGTGGCCACGCCTTTCACCTTGAGTCCCTCTAAAGATCAAGATTCCGGACTCTGTTTCGCAATAGGGCAGCGCGGCCACACGGCTCAGCGGAGGCGCTGTGCACATCACTGACCTCTCAGCGGCTCATTTCAGAGCTCGGGCACGACTGTGCTGCCTTACCCAACAGGAGGGAAGAAAGTCACCTCCTGCCCACAGTCCTGTTTTCTCAGGCTGTAGGGAGTTTAGAACACTGTGGGGGCACCTCTCCTCTCCTTTCTTTTCTCAAAGTGTTTATTTATTTGGCTGTGCTGAACCTTAGTTGAGGCATGTGAGATCTAGTTCCCTGATCAGGGATTGAACCCAGGCCGTCTGCATTGGGAGCGAGGAATCTTAGCCTCTGGGCCACCAGGAAAGTCCTTCCCTCTTTGTTTCTTTTTTTTTTTAGTTTCTATTTTTTTGTAATTTTATTTTATTTAACTTTACAATATTGTATTGGTTTTGCCATATATCAAAATGAATCTGCCACAGGTATACATGTGTTCCCCATCCTGAACCCTCCTCCCTCCTCCCTCCCCATACCATCCCTCTGGGTTGTCCCAGTGCACCAGCCCCAAGCATCCAGTATCGTGCATCGAACCTGGACTGGTGACTCATTTCATTATGATATTATACATATTTCAATGCCATTCTCCCAAATCATCCCACCATCTCCCTCTCCCTCTCCCACAGAGTCCAAAACACTGTTCTATACATTCTTCTCCTCCCTCCTGAGTGCTTTTATGGTTCCTTTCAAATGATTAACACCCTCAAAGACAAGATTTGGAGGTGCCTGTTATGATTAAGAAAATGAGATTCTACACAGAATAATTATCTTCAGAGCCTCGGGCTTTTAAGCTTAATTCTGCCTCAAAGGAGCCACATTTGTGGGGCCATTTCTCCTTCCAAACTGAACTTTCACATCAACTGTGACCATGGTACCCAAGAGAACTGGTCAATAATTCCTCATCTAAAACGTGAAAAATTGCTCGCCAAGAAGCATCAGAGTATTTTGTATGCATTCACCTCATGCTGTAACTGTGGTACTTGTCTGGGCTCTCATTTTGTCTGTGGGTAAAGTATGTTCAAGCTGGATTTGGAAAAGGGAGAGGAACCAGAGATCAAATTGCCAACATCCACTGGATCATTGAAAAAGCAAGAGAGTTCCAGGAAAACATCTACTTCTGCTTTATTGACTACGTCAAAGCCTTTGACTGTGTGGATCACAACAGACTAGGAAATTCTTCAAGAGATGGGAATACCAGACCACCTGACCTGCCTCTTGAGAGACCTGTATTCAGGTCAAGAAGCAACAGTTAGAACTCGACTAGTTCCAAAATGGGAAAGGAGTACATCAAGGCTGTATATTGTCACTGTGCTTATTTAATTTATATCCAGAGTACATCATGAGAAACACTGGGCTGGGTAAAGCACAAGCTGGAATCAAGATTGCCAGGAGAAATATCAATAACCTCAGATATACAGATGACACCACCCTTATGGCAGAAAGCGAAGAAGAACTAAAGAGCCTCTTGATGAAAGTGAAAGAGGAGAGTGAAAAAGTTGGCTTAAAACTCAACATTCAGAAAACTAAGATCATGGCATCTGGTCCCATCACTTCATGGCAAATAGATGGGGAAACAATGGAAACAGTGAGAGGCTTAATTTTGGGGGCTCCAAAATTCCTGTAGATGGTGACTGTAGCCATGAAATTAAAAGACGCTTGGTCCTAGGAAGAAAAGCTATGACCAACCTAGAAAGCATATTTAAAAGCAGAGACATTACTTTGCCAACAAAGGTCCGTTTAAGTCAAAGCTATGGTTTTTCCAGTAGTCAGGTATGGATATGAGAGTTGGACCATAAAGAAAGCTGAGCGCCAAAGAAATGATGCTTTTGAACTGTGGTGTTGGAGAAGACTCTTGAGAGTCCCTTAGACTGCAAGGAGATCCAACCTGTCAATCCTAGAGGAAATCAGTCCTGAATATTCATTGGAAGGACTGATGCTGAAGTTGAAATTCCAATACTTTGGCCACCTGATGGGAAGAACTGACTCATTGGAAAAGACCCTAATGCTGGGAAAGATTGAAGGCAGGAGGAGAAGGGGACGACAGAGGATAAGATGGTTGGATGGCATCACCGACTCTATGGACATGAGTTTGAGTAAGCCCTGGAAGTTGGTGATGGGCAGGGAAGCCTACAGTCCATGGGGTCACAAAGAGTTGGACACAACTGAGCTACTGAACTGAGCTGAGGCACAAAGCAATCAAGGGTTTTTTCAACTTTTATTGAAGTATAGTTTCTTTTCCATTATATAACACGTTATTACAAGCTATTGAGTATAGTTCCCTGTGCTACACAGTAGGACCTTTTTGGTTATCTATTTTAAATATAGTAGTCTGTGTCTATTAATCCCAAACTCCTAATTTGTCCCTCCCCCCATCTTTTCCCCTTTGGTAACTGTAAGTTTGTTTTCTATGTCTGTGAGTCTATTTCTGTTTAGTAAGTTATTTGCATCATATTTTCGATTCCACATATATGTTATATCATATGTTGTTCGCCTTTCTGTTTCTGACTTACTTAATCTGACCATCTCTGGGTGGATCCATGTTGCTGCAAATGGCATTATTTCATTCTTTTTTTATAGCTGAGCAGTATTCCTCTGTACCATCGTGGGCTCACAAAGAGTCGGAGATGGCTGAAGCTACATTGTAATTTGTAACAGGGGAAAATATATAGGCTGAGGAGATTTGCAAGGAAAACTGCGTGGGAGTAAACTGTAGCTCTTCAAACTTTATATTTCATGCCTTTCCTACGTGGGGAGTGTTACCCCTTGATTTGTCTCATATAAGGGATGAAGAGGGTCATTTTCTGAAGTTCCATTTTTTTTTTTAAGCAATAGTGGTTCCAAATTTTCAAGCTGATTTTTCTAAAACATTGAGCATTAAGTGTTAAATCCAAAGCTGCTTGGTTTTCTCATCAATGTTTATGAGATATATACTCCATTCATTTGTTCTGCTACAAACATCAAATTATTTTATCCACCCAAAGATGAAAATTTTGCACACAAGTCCTAGAATAAATATATTGCATTAAATGCATTTTGCTTTGCATGAAACCTTACCTCTCTTTATTTGTAATCAACTCCTGATATATTTTAAACAACAGAATGAAATATGAATTCCTTTGCTGTCTTCTTTCTGGATATTTCTAGATGAGCATTTTGTAACCTGGAGAGAATGGACTCCACTTAAGGAGCTTTCCCTTCAGAATAGTATAAAATGGTTCTAAATCCTCTGAATAGTGTTAAAAAGACTCCGTGTGTCTGTCTATGAAACTGAAAAAGTGAAAGTGTTAATCACTCTTTGTGACCTCATGGACTGTATCCCCCAGGCTCTTCTATCTATGGAATTCTCCAGGTGAGAATACCGGAGTGGGCAGTCTTTCCCTTCTCCGGGGGATCTTCCCAACCCAGGAATCGAATCCAGGTCTCCTGCATTGCAGGCAGATTCTTTACTGTCTGAGCCATGTCTGTCTATACTTGTAACTTTTGTTAACCTGTGGGAAAATATCAGAGTTTTCATCTCATTATTAAAAGGAAGCCAGAATTCCAAAAGGGTAAGAGTCACTGTGCTAAATATTAATTTAAAAGATTTGACTTGTTGACAATATAAGAGTTTGTTTTTCCACTTTCTTAGCTGATAGTAGCTAGATGACTTGAATTAAACTAAGGCCTTCATTTGAAATAGTGAGCACCTGGGTTTTTAAAATACTCAAATTTCTGAACTGTCATCTTTGTAGATCAAAACCTCTACCAGTCTGATGTACACACTGCTATATTTTAAATGGACTATCACCTACTGTATAGCACAGGGGACTCTGCTCAATGTTATGTGGCAGGCTGGATGGGAGGGGAGTTTGGGGGAGAATGGATACGTGTATATGAACAGCTGAGCCCCTTTGCTGTCCACCTGAAACTATCACATTTTTTGTTATTTGGCTATACCCCAGTATAAAATAAAAAGTTTAAAAAAAATTTTCTACCAGTCTGGGGAGATGGAGACATCTACCTACCTGCTCTCCTCCTGAACATCTCTTTGTGACTCCTTCGGTACAGAGTTAACATGCTACATTTATTGGTCCTAAGAAAATCCTTTTGTGAAATGAATTTACACATAATCATGAATATCCTGGGGCCTGCAATCTTTTAAAAATTGCTTCTCTTTGGGGAAGGTGATTATAGGTCTCTTTTTTTCTCTCTTTACCGAGCAAACAAAAGATGTTATAAACCCTCTTTTTTGCTCTACAGTTAAGCTACCAAATCAGGTGGCCCTGGTGCCACTTTATACTGCCTTTTCCTCCCCTTTTCCTCCTTTTTCCCTTTCTGTTCACCAGTTTTGAATCTTGACTGAGATTAAGTGTATAAAATGTCTCCAGGAAAAATACTGGCAGAAATTGAATAAATACAGAGATTGAGTACATCTGACCTGTAGAAAATAAGGCAAATTATAGTATATGCTGAAAAGTTTGCTTTTGTCTCCCCCATCTGCAAAATGAATCACATTACTATAGGCACTGAATCATACCCAATTAAATGGACTCCAGCGGCACACGGCAATCTAAAGTAGCAAATCCACATAAAAAAAATCAAGGTCTTCTTGTAGTGGTAGAAACTTCAATCCTGTTTAATTAATGTATTTACTGGTCACCTCCTGAATGACCAATACTGGGGAGACATTTTGGCCAATCCTACAGTTTGGTGGTTCCTCAAAATATCAAAAATAGAACTACTATGTGACCCTGCAAACCTATTTCCAGATATAAAGCCAAAAGAATTGAAAGCAATGTCTTCTTTTTCCTGATTCTCTTGCTAATTTTTTTTGATTGAAGTAGAGCTGATGTACAATGCTGTGTTCATTTCTGCTGTACAGCAAAGTAATTCATTTATGAATATATTTTCATTTATGAATTTATATATTCATTTATGAATATATATTCTTTTTAATATTCTTTTCGATAAGGCTTATCACAGGATATTGAGTATGAACACACAGTCTTGAACAGATGTTTGTACACATTATCCAGGCAATAGATGGAAGCAACCCAGATGTCCATCAACAGATAAATGGGTGGACAAAACGTGGTCCATCCATACCATGGAATATGATTCAGTCTTAGAAAGGAAAGAAGATCTGATACCTCTTACAACACAGGTGAATCTTGAAATAAGTGAAATAAAACAGTGACAAAAAGACAAAAACAAATGCTGCATGCTTCCATTCACATGCAGTTCCTAGTGCATCACCAATTCGATGGCCATGAACTTGGCAAACTCTGGGAGATAGTGAAGGACAGGGAAGCCTGATCTGCTGCAGTCCATGGAGTCACAAAGAGTCAGACATGACTTGGTGATTGAAAACAACAACAGCAGAGTCAGCTTCAGAGACTGAAAGTACCATGGTGGTGGCCAGGGGCTGGGGAGGAGGATGAGGAGTTGTGTTTCAACGGGGAACAGTTTCAGTTTTGCAAGGTGATAGCCTTCTTGAGAAGGATGGCAGTGATGACTGTATAACATGATGAATGTCCTTATTGCCGCTGAAGTGTACGCTCAAAAACGGTTAAGATGGCAAATTTCCCGTTATGTGCATTTTACCACCATAAAACACAACTGAAAGAAAAAAAAAGGTCTGGCCTAAAATGACTAATGTTGCCTGAAGCCCCACCGAGCAGAAGGGCCCCCCCGCCCCCGTGCAGTCTCTCGGGGTCTGATTCCTGGACCAAGTAGCTTATCAGATGCCCTGGGAAGCAGTTAATTATTTCCCTTTGATACTGGCTTTTTCATCTTAATACAGCAGTTTTACGGTCTCTGATAATTACTGTGTCTTGATAACTCTTTTTAATCTAATGAGGTGTGGCCAGCTCTGCTTCACAAGGCAATGCGTCATTACCTTCTGTGTCATGCTGTGCCCTCCTTCACTGCATCGCCAGTCAGGTGCTAACCGGCCACTTGCCATTGGCAGATCACTCAGCACTGGTGCTTAATCCCCTTCCAGGACCACTTACAATCCTGTATTTTATCCCACCCACAAACCAGGTTGAGGGAACCTCTCAGACAAATCCTTTTTCCACTAACCAAACAAAAAGATCTTTAGGGGAGGTCCTGGGCTTCCCTGGTGGCTCAGACAGTAAAGAATCTGCCTGCAGTGCAGGAGACCCAGGTTCAATCCCTAGGTTGGGAAGATCCCCTGGAGAAGGGATTGGCTACCCACTCCAGTATTCTTGCCTGGAAAATCCCATGGACGGAGGAGCCTGGTAGGCTGCAGTCTATATGGTTGCGAAGAGTCGGACACGACTGAGAGACTTCCCTTTCACTTTTCACTTTCATGCATTGGAGAAGGAAATGGAAACCCACTCCAGTGTTCTTGCCTGGAAAGTTTCATGGACAGAGGAGCCTGGCGGGCTATAGTCCATTGGATCGAAAAGAGTCGGACATGACTGAGTGACTAACACGTTAAACTTTATCATGCTGTGCTCCCAGGAAGTATAATATTTTATCTCAAAAGCCTCCGAAGGGTATTCCCTGGCAGTCAAGTGGTTAGGATTCTGTGCTCTCACTGCTGAGGGTGGGGAGCTCAGTGCCTGGACTAGGAACTAAGATCCCACTAGCTCTGAGGCGTGGCCAAAAAAAAAGGAGAGCCCCTGAAAGTAACAGGGAGAAGTCTTGCTGAGCTGGTGCCGGGTGGCTTCAGGCAAACCCTTTAACCTCTCTAATTCCTTATCCCAAACAACATACTGCTGTGGGTTGTCTCCAAAACTACATGAGTTCATTGGTACATATGTTGCCAAGCCACATCAGCCTGGAAGAAAAAAGTAAGATAGCTCCCTTCAGTCTACTTTTGAAATGAGTCAGGGCATAAATTCATAGAGTCGAGGTGCTATCGAAATCTACTTCTTTAGGTTGCCTTTCAGTCCCAGATCAAGCTTCCACTGTTATCACTGTCAAATCATCTGGGGGTGAAAGAGTGGGCCTTGGGGCTCTGTTTATTTATTCTCTTTGGAGCTCATTCTGAGTCTGCTTCTATAAATGAACTTCAGAGGCAACATCTCAGGCAAGACTTTCCATCTTGTCAGGGTTATTTACGTGATTTGGAAATGAATCTCAGGCACACACCTTGAATAGAAGGTCGATTTTCATCCGGGCACATGGATTTCTCTTATTTTCGGGAAGACACAAAATCAAGTCATTGGTCACAGGTATTTTCCAAGTTATGGTCTTAGGAATTTGACCAGTTTATAATGTCAATAAAAACATGATGAACTCTGCTTCTGTGCTTCCAAGTCTGGAAAGACCAATGCACTGTTACCCTCAAAAATCCTTTCTTAGCCCCAAGGAGAGACCACAGGGCCTGTGTCAGGAGTGTGGACCCTTTCTCTGCTCTCCAGCCTCCCACGTCCCCTGTGGTAATAATGGAGAAGGTAAGAATTGGCTGCTTCCTAGTTTTGCAACAAGTGGATTAAAGTCTACTGGAGCTATTCACGTCACCTTACTGAGACAACGGGCTGTACTGTGAGTCCTCGTCTTTTATGGAGAGAAGTTGTACCTATAAATGATCTGAAGAATATAACTGTACCTCAGAGAAATGAAATGGGAAATGTATTCACAGTGAAAAAAATACAGCCATGAGCATCATCTTCTGCCACGAGAGAAAATACATCATCCTTTCTTTGTCTTTGTTGTTGTAGTTCAGTCGATAAGCCATGTCCGACTTGTTGCAAACCCATGGACTGCAGCACTCCAGGCTTCCCTGTCCTTCACCATCTCCCAGAGCCTGCTCAAATTCATATCCATTGAGTCAGTGATGCCATCCAACCATCTTGTCCTCTGTCATCCCCCTCTTCTCCTGCCTTCAATCTTTCCCAGCATCAGGGTCCTTTCCAATGAGTTGGCTCTTTGCATCAGGTGGCTAAAGGAGTACAGCTTCAACTTCAGCATCATTCCTTCCAATAAATATTCAGGGTTGATTTATTTTTGGATTGACTGGTTTGATCTCCTTGCAGTCCAAGGAACTCTCAAGAATCTTCTCCAACACCACAGTTCAAAAGTATCAGTTCTTCGGTGCTCAACCTTCTTTATGATCCAACTCACATATCCGTACACGACTGCTGGAAAAACCGTAGCTTTGACTATATGGACCTTTGTTGGCAAAGTGATGTCTCTGCTTTTTAATACGCTGTCTAGGTTTGTCATAAACTTTCTTCTAAGGAGCAAGCATCTTTTAATTTCATGGCTGCGGTCACCATCAGCAGTGATCTTGGAGCTGAAGAAAATAGTCTGTCGCTACTTCCTCCTCTTATACTACATTTTTCCTTGGAGTCAGGGAGCCTCATGACAATCATCCACTAGATGGCCCCATCCGTCTGTTTATCCAACAGCCTGCAGCCCTTCCAGGGGTTGAATCCAGTTTTGAGACTAGAAAGCTAGAGGGCAAGATTTCCTTAGAAACACCGTATTCATTAAAAAGTAAATTAAATGAAGATCACTTTGACTATAAAGTGCCTATGAAGGTCCCAATCTCCTAGCTGCAAGGCTCAATGTGCTAAGTAACTGATGTGAGGGGATTTTGTAACAAAGCCCAGACAATGCAAATGGACAGAAGGCACCAAGGAGGGGAAAGTGCATGGGACATGGGACACTCTCTCTCATTTTCAATACATATTGCAGTTGCCTGGAAAGCGCGGCCTAGTGTTGACTTCCCCTGACTGCCGACGGGGCCTGGAGGCTTGGGCTCCCACGCTGGGTGAGGGCAGTGACTCCTCATGCGAGCCTGTCCTCATCTGGAGGTCATCACACCACGTTGAGACACATTTTATGTCTCGCCTGTGAACGGCGCTCACGTTTCCAGGTCTTTCGCTGGGTTTGAGCTCCGAGGGCACGTTGGCATGTGGAACAGACATTTCCACGCGGCGGTGTCTTGGCAGCTCCAACAGCAGGCTGAGCTGGGCCTTCTGTCCGGTCCCCGCCTCGACCTTGGCTGCCCGGCTCTTGCCTCGAGTCTCTTCTGCTTCCTTCTGTCCCCTTCTCTAATTAGGCTCTGGTTTTTCTGTGACCGCCGACCAGAACAGTCTGCTACTTAATTTCTCTTTTTTTTCTTTTCAAAGTTTCATCTCACAGTTTTTTTTAAATTTATTTTTAATTGAAGGATAATTGCTTTACTATGTTGGTTTGATTTCTGCCTAAAAGTTTATTATTAAAATAATGATCTGATTATTCCAGATTCACAAAGAACCAGACTTGTCCTTGGTAGGCTGTGATTGCCTCCGAGCTCAGGACCACCTCTCCACCTGGAGGTGGGGGCGGGGGTCCCCGAGGTGGGGAGGGGGGCTCCCTGCTACTGGACCACCGGGCTGATGAGATGCGGGGCGACAGCCCTGCCCAGACCACCCCGTGTGCGTCCACTTGCATTAACATCAACATTGCGACCCGTCACCTCTTAGCTTCTCAGAAAGGCGCCTGGGACACGTTTGGGGAAGAATTCGGACAAACAGGCTGCTGCCCTCGTCCGGTTCAGACTCACAGTGTTAGTCCGCTGCCTGGGGCTCCCTTCTCTGCTCCCCGCCTTCCTCCATCCGAGGTGCCTTTACCGTATTTGTTATTTGTTATTTTTGGGCAGACTTGGTCCAAGCTGTCTAAACGCACTCATCCAGGGTGCTTTCCAAAACTGATTTTATTTTTGAAGTTGAAGGAGGAGGAAGGGTGTGGGGAGGTGGGGGTGAGATTTCTACCCTCTGTGGCATCAGTGGAAGAGTTGACAGTGTCCATTTTATTTAACCAAAGAGGTGAAAAAGAGACAGGGAGAGAGAGAGATGATTGATATTAATAGATCAGGGAGGATCCCTGGAGGAGGGCAAGGCACCCCACTGCAGTATTCTTGCCTGGAGAATCCCACGGACAGGAGAGCCTGAGGGGCTACAATCCACAGGGTTGCAAAAGAGTAGGAAACAAGTGGGCACACACACACAGCAGATTAGATGGATGGATGGACGGACGGGCTAGGGACACAGAGATCAGTAGAGAGATGATAGATACGACTGGTGTGTGGATAGATAAGCGGAAGATGGTTGCTGCTGCTAAGCTGCTAAGTCGCCTCAGTCGTGTCCGACTCTGTGCAACCCCATCGACGGCAGCCCACCAGGCTCCCCCGTCCCTGGGATTCTCCAGGCAAGAACACTGGAGCGGGTTGCCATTTCCTTCTCCAATGCATGAAAGTGAAAAGTGAAAAGGAAGTCGCTCAGTCGTGTCCGAGTCATAGCGACCCCATGGACTGCAGCCTACCAGGCTCCTCCGTCCATGGGATTTTCCAGGCGAGAGTACTGGAGTGGAGTGCCATTGCCTTCTCCGGGAAGACGGTTAGACAGATTTTATACTTCAGTTTACTTTACCTTATTACAAAGGTAATCCAAAGGAAAGGCACAAGTAATTTTTTAATTGACATCATAGAGAAATCCTATTTGCATATTTTTGGTGAAGTGAGATGTTTGGATCCTCCTCTGGTTTGGCATGCCCTGGCTGGATACTACAAGAACACGTCAGAGTTGGGACAGCTGTGAGCTCCGTCCACAGAGAAGGTAGGCAGCGTTGGGGGAGCAGGAGGGCCTTTCTCTGCAACAAAAGAGCCGAGTAAGAATTCAGAAGCACAAGAATAAACACAGCGCTTATCCTGCCTGGAAATGGCCGAGGTCTTGGGGCACTTCCTTGGGGTGCGGTGCGTGTCCCCACTGTAAGGGCACTTCTTCAGGGTGCGGAGCTGGTGTGGTCCTGTGAGCACTGTTCTCTGACCCAAGCATGCTCTGCAGGGTGAACTCTTGGAGGAAGACAGGCTACTTTGATGGGAGGGCATAACTGATAGTGTTTTGGCCATTCCATCCAGAAATTAAAATATTCAACTTGAGGTCACAGTAGAAAATGCTCTTGTCTTCTCTAGAGGTCTTAGATATATAGTCAGTGATTTATGCAAGCCTCAAGTCTGCCTAAGTGCCCTGGAGAAGCCACTTTAAAAATGAGAATGATTAATTAAGACCAGGTCCATCTAGTGCTTCTGCTTTTAAAAAAGATTTCGCCAAACAACAGCTTTGTTGTTTTATGGACCGCTGTACATACAATGGGCTCGCTTGATTACAATGCCACATGCTTCAAATATTTTTGCTGAAACTGATCAGGCCCCAGGGGGACCCTCAGTGCCCGGGGAGGTTTATGCAAATGCCCCTCGGGGGAGATGTGGAGATGGCTTCAAAGGTTTAGGTCTCGTGATTGATAGCAATAAGAAAAAAGACTTCACACAGTTATAGGGTAGGCTCAGGTCTCTCTTTTTTATATCCTTGTTTACAACTTTTCCCATCTCAGTGAATCTGAAAATATTGTGGTGGAATTCTGATTTTTCTTCTGCCTTCACTTCTAGTGGAACACTTTAAGGAACCAAAGGATGAAAGACACTCTTGGAGATTCTGGTCTGATCTGACCACTTTTAATGTCGATCTAAAGAACGTGGAAGCTCCCAGTGCCCAGAGAGTTTTCCCTAGTGTTAACTTGTCATCATGCTGCTTTTTTCTCCTGGATATTCCAAACAGGACCCATTTGGGGGTATTTTTTCTCAGTTTATATAATAACCTCCTGCACAAAATGTTGTTATTCCTTTTACCTACCACACATGAGAGTCAAATGAGATAAACCTAAACATTTACCCAAAAAGCACAAAATTACTTCAGAAGTACATTTGACTTTCTTTAACTTCAGCTTATTTCGAAAACGCCATGGGTTTGGGTATATGGATGTTTTCTGGATTTCTTGTTTATCCAATTGATTAGTCTGAGGATGTTTCTTAAAGTCTCCATAATTTCCTCCTTATGCAAAAATCAAGTGGATGACTTATGGTCAGAGTTATTGTAAACATAAATAAAATATTAATGCTGTCACTTAATTCTTTCATTGAAGTAATTGGGGCAAACATTATAATGTATAAAGAACTGTAAATATTTGTATTTCATGTCCATCTCATTCATTTCTAAAATTCACCCACGTGAATAGTGTAGAAGCAAATACATTTGCAAAGTACAGAGAAACAGTACAGAGTAGACTATAATCATACAATAAATGGTAACACACAAAGAAACCTGTGCCTCTGTTCTGTGAAACATGAAAACAAATAATAGGAGCCTTTTTCGTGTACCTCACCAACATCTCCCTGTGACATCTTGTAGAACAAGACCCTAATCTCTGTGCCCATACAGGGTGCTCTAAAATGTGCCATTGTCTTTGCAACCATAATTAACTGAATTTTGTCTACAAATAAATATGCATAACACATGTAATCATCACAAATTGCTGCACACCTGAAAATGGGCTCTGGTTGGCAATGAGCCATGCTGAGTGACTCTAGGATGGACATTCAGTCTTTCTGAGCCAATCAGGGCACTTTTTCAGCAGGAAAACCTGATGTCATGGTGATGAGCATCTCCTTTTCTTCCATCCTTGTTTCTTCTACTGATCGCATTTCATATTCAATGAGCACGTCTTTGGGAAAACAGTTTAGTTCATTTTTACTGGATAGGCTGCATCGCATTTTGCCTCTGATCTATGACAGTGGGTTGGTCAGTTTCTTTGAAAACTGTTGGAGAGACGGTGGTTGTCAGAAATGAGACAGGGTAGCACAGCAGCCCTTGATTGGACTGATCACTGCCTGGTGTCTATCACTGCCCACAAGACCCTGTGCTGGGGCCGGAGCCGAACAGATGTTCTTTAGTCTCTGCCCTTGGCTGACGGATTTCTGAGAAACACAGACAGCTGGATCTCCTGCCGTGTTGGACGCAGGCTCCCCTCCTTTTCTGTTTGTCCCTAAGCGTATCACTGGCTTGGCCCTCTCTCTTTTTAAGTGCATTCATTCATTCGCTTGTTATTTCGACACATCTCTGCCTAGTCTCTACCACGTGCAGGCACTGCGCCGGGTCCTGGGAAAAGAAAAGAAAGAAAGAAAGTGAAGTCGCTCAGTCGTGTCCAACTCTTTGCGACCCCATGGACAGTAGCCTGCACCAGGCTCCTCTGTCCACGGATTCTCTAGGCAAGAGTACTGGAGTGGGTTGCCATAGAACAAGCTGCAATGCCCGCCCTGATTCCTGTTGGTGGAGCTCACACCTCATCAGGGAAGAAAAATGTCCAGCAAAGAATCGTCCACAAGGGCAGAGACCAAGCTTCTGTCGCCTGGAAAGGGTGGTGTTTGAGTTTTTTAGCCAAAGAACTGTGGGAAAAAACAGGATCATTTCAATAAAATGGGATTGCCATAGCAGAACTGGCCGTGGATATAAAACCTTGGATTTTTTTTTTAGGCCAGTGAAAGCAAAGCTGTGTTTCCCACATATGGGCCTTTCATGATGGTCAGCACCCACAGAGTGGGCTTTAGCTTCTCCTGTTTCCTTTCCTTTCCTCTTTGCTTAATTACCCAGTAAATTTTGTCTTAGGGGCCACTGTGGGAATGCAACTCATAGGGGCTAGAGTGAAATTAGTGCTCTGGCTAGTGGGATGTCAGGATTATTCCTACTGACGTTTGGAGAACACAATAAGAAACAGAAGAAATCCAGCTCAAGGAGGGTTTAGTCCCTGCAACAGAGAAAGAGACACTGGGGTCAGCTTGCTCTTTGCTCAGAGCTTCTTTTCCCTCTTACTGTGGGTCTTCACAGAAAGTTCTCTGTGGGATCCCTGAGACTCCAGCGTCCCATTAACAACAGGGGTTTGGAGAGTTTCCACATCGGACGGGGTTCCCTGGCAAAGAGCAAAGTCTGCTCTGGTGAGTTTAAGCAGAGGATTTATCACCTAGGTTACATGACTCCCAGCATCCTCAGTGGGACTGAAGAAATTGAAGAAGTTCTAGGCTGAGCTGACACTGAAGAAACTCCAGGAACTTCTCCCAAAGCCACAGTGCAGAAATGACCACCGAGGCACTGCAGGGTCGTCATCATCAGAAAGCCCCCTGCCATCTCGGCGGGGAGCCCACGAGTTCAGCTCTGTCCACCACAGCACGAGGCGTGCGTTGCACCCTGCTCTCCCCCTACGTCAGTCTGGTCCTTCTTTGTGATAAGATTTGCACTAAGAGAGACGAATCTATTTTTAATTTTACTCCCTATGAAGGGAGCACTTTTTAGACAGCATTTCCAGCTTTATCCCTGACCAGAGCTTGGCTGATTTGTGGTCGTCTCCCTGAGCTCAATGGATACCCACTCAGTCTTTGTCACACTGGTTCAACTGGCTGTGAAAGTGGCCTTCTAGAAAGTTATAAAGACTTGGGAAAATGCCACACCACCTCCCCTGCCTTTCTGAAAGCTTGTGTACCCTCTCAATCACCGACAGACCCCTGCACAGACTTGCTTCTGTGCTGTGATGAGCTGATACCCCGTGTGTGCACGTACCTCTCAACTGCATACGCGCACTGTGGCACCTCTTACACTGAGGAACACAGAGCGGGCAGGCAACAATTGGTCCTTGGTTAGATTATACATTTATTAGCTCACTCCAAAGTTGGTCTCCGTGGGCTACACACGACATGGAAGAAAACCGCAGCCCCATGACCTATTGAAAAATGTGACATCTTGTCTGAGTGCTGGGTTGTCCCTTCAAAGAAAGAAAACAAATGTCAAATTTGTCTTCTAGCTTCTCTGATTTTCGTGTTGTCCTGGCTTTGTACTTTGGGGGCTGAGAAGTCTGATGTTTCACGACTGCTTAGAATTAAGCATGAAAAGCGCTAGGTGTGTAATTCTGGGGGTGGTAGAAAGAAGCTGGGAGGGGTCAGAATTAATGGAATCTGGGGGCGGGTTGGGGGGGGGCAGCGCTCCTCACTGAGTCCCTTTGTGCAGGAGGAGACCAGATGGCGAAAGGGTGGAAGAAATGACTACTTCAAGTTGCTCCCAAAACTGGGAGTGGGTGGGATTCGAGTCACTGTCAGGTCACGTGTGTGCTGGTTGGACTTGGGGAAGTCAGTGACGTGAGCCTCGGCATTCTAAAGAGCCTTCTCCTTGGAAGTTTAAAATTCTTCCAGCAACATCCTCCAGCTCCACCTGAGGCCAAGCCTATGAACTTTCACAAGTAATTTCCAAGGACTTATTGAGGCTTAGTTTTTTCTACCAATGGGAGGCTATGCATCATTCTTAATCTGAAAGCCCAAGGGGAGAGAATTTATGTTTGTTCTCCTCCCATCTCTTTGCTTAATAACCCTGCTCCCAGCTGTCTTCAGTAACATTCTTGGCAGAGGGGCAGGCAGGACCGCCCTCCTTGGGACCCGGAGGGTGTGTCCTGGTTAGAAGTGAGATGTGTCTGTTTCTCCCATGATGGGCACCCTGGAGGCAAGAAGTGGCGGGGACGGGGGGTCTCGAATGAGTTCTATAGCAATGGAATGATCACGCTACTTACCCAACAGTGGATCGTCCACAACTCAGCTCTTTCTGGCTTGGAATATCCTGCGTTGCTTTTGTGTCGTTTCACTGTCCCGATCACTTGTTTAATCGGGACAAGCATTTGTTTAATTCCACAATGTCTCTGTATTGCCTGAAGCATATGCCAGTTTGCGGCAGGGAAATTTGTCCTGGAAGCACATTAGGTCCACAGATGATGCAAGTTTATACCAACTATCTATTCATGGATAGCATTTTTTTTTTCTTGCATCCTTAGTTGACAATTAACAGCTATGTGATTGATTAAACAGTGAGAAACTGTTTATGCTAGTAGGCTAGACAACCATTTCACTCCCTCTATATTTTTTAAAGCAAATATTGAAGTTCACTTTTGAGGATAACACCTGAGTGCTGAGACAGTTGCTCTCTTGGGAGAGACCCACATGGCGTGTCCTATGACCCCGTGCAAATAGTGTGTGTGTGTGGGTAGCTGGTGGTGAGCACTCAATAAGACCATATAGAAAGAACAGGATGAAAGTCTGACATAAATTCTCCCCCTTGTGTAAGGATAAAACTGTTTATTATATTCAGATGCAGGCTGAACTGAATCAAGTCTTGTTTCTTTGTGGCCCATGATTATCTCTGTAGATATGCCCCTTGGGGTTGCAGTCATTCATCATCCAAAGGACATGGAGACTTCATTCCTCCCTAAAATAAGATTAATTCTGGATATGGCTGGTCCTCTGCCCTCCTGTCTTAGACACACATCCTGCCGGCCACGGAGGCAGGCGTGGAGGATGCTGTCCATTCCGTTACCATGACACCAGGCAGTGTTTCCAAAACACAGTCTTCCTGCTTTCTGGGCAAGCCGATTTGGATGGTTTTCCCTGCATGATGCTAGTCAGGCTGGAAAGGGCTCAAGGGCCCTTGGGGATTGCTATGCTGATCTTTGTGTGTGAAAGTTTAACTCCGGCTCAAGCCAGGCTTGTACAGAAGCACAGGCTCAAGATCGAAAGGAGATGATCATGGAGACAGACACGGGGTTGAACGGAAGGTATTGAATGCATTGACTCTCTCCCTTCTTTCCTTTTCTTTGTGGGGAGGGCTGAGTGTCTCAGCTGCAGGGTTTGCGTGTCCGTGAGATCCAGGCAGCTGCAGAGAGCAGGGTGAGAAAACGAAAGATGAGAAGCAGGCAGGGAGCTGATGACTAGACGGCAGGCAATGGCTAACTTCCACAGCTCAAGGTTTGAGGCTTTTCTACCAAAGAACAAAAAAGATTTCAGGAACATGATTTGTTCATAAATTTTATTACTATTTCTATTCGTTTAATTGGAGGATAATTGCTTTACAGTGTTGTGTTAATGACTGCTGTACAGCCACAGGAATCAGCTATATGTATACATATATCCCCTCCAGCTTGAGCCTCCCTCCCACCCACCCTGATCCCACCTTTCTAAGTCATCACAGGGCACCAAGCTGTCCCACTAGCTATCTGTTCTACACAGGGAGGTATAAGGGAACGTAATCCAAACTCAAGTTTAAGGAGAGCTTTCTGCTTCTCGGCAATGGCAAAACACCGCCATCTGGGGCTTGTCTATGTCACTGAAAAGAGGATTCCTCCCGTCGTAATTGGAGCATGGTGAGGCAGCTTGGAATCTGCATGTGGGCTCAGACCTTACTTAAATCACCAGTTTTATCAGAGTAGCAAGTATCCAGGCAACAAAACTCACTAACTGCATATACTCAGAACCAGAAACAACATTGCCTTGGGCTGAGAGGGGTCCTCCTGCTGGTGACTCAGCAGACCAAGGGGCGTCTGTGAAGACAGGTCACCCCACGGCCACTTCCACCGCTGCTGTCACGGGCTGTGCTTAGTCGCTCAGTCCTGTCCGACTCTTTGTGACCTCATGGACTGCAGGGCACCAGGCTCCTCTGTCCATGGGATTCTCCAGGCCAGAATACTGAGTGGGTTGCCATGGCCTCCTCCAGGGGATCTTCCCGACCCAGGGATCAAACCCAGGTCTCCCACATTGCAGGTGGATTCTTTACCACCTGAGCCACCAGGGACAGGCACCCCTTCTCAGGCTGTTTTTGAGGAGCCTCCATACTGCTTTTCGTAGAGGCTACACCATATTGCCATACAACTCCGGGAGTTGGTGATGGACAGGGACGCCTGGCGTGCTGCGATTCATGGGGTCGCAAAGAGTCAGACACGACTGAGCGACTGATCTGATCTGATACCATATTGCGTTCCCACTGTGTGTGAGGGTTCCAAATCCTCCACGCCCCTGCCAACACTTGCTTTTTGTTGTGGTGGGGGTTGTTGTTTTGCTAATAGCCATCCCAATAGGTGTGAGACAGTCTCTCACTGTGGTTCTGTTTAAGATACTTTTTTAATTTGGATCCTTTTCCAAAGTCTTTAATGAATTTATTGCGATACTGCTTCTGTTTTATGTTTTGGTTTTTTGGCTGTGAGGCATTTGGGATCTTATAGCTCCTTGACCAGGGAACAAACCCGCACCCCCTGCATCGGAAGGCAAAGTCTTAACCACAGGACTGCCAGGAAGTCCCTTGATTTGCAACCATGTATGATGGACATATTTTTGTTCTTTTGACATGGTGGCTTATTCCTGTGCCTTCACAATATGTTTTGATAACCTGAAAATCCAATTCAGAAGAAATAGATTGTGAACATTCCCATTTTTCACAATAGTTTTTGAGATAAAATTCAATATCTTGATACCAAAAGGGCCAAGTCAGTAACTATTATCGGCAGTAAGTATTCTCCTACTTTCCTGAAAGTCTGAGCCCCCTGTCACCCCACTGCTCACTTCAGGGCCTTCGACGCTGAGATCTTACAAATAAAGAGTTTTCATTTCAGTTGCCGTGTTGCCTTTTATTAATTGAGGAAGGTTTATAAAGCTTAAAGGAAATCAGCCCTGAATATTCACTGGAAGGCCTGATGCTGAAGCTGAAGCTCCAATACTTTGACCATCTGATGAGAAGAGCCAGCCCTTCGGAAAAGACCCTGATGCCAGGAAAAGTTGAAGGCAAGAGGAGAAGGGGGCAACAGAGAATGAGATGGTTGGATGGCATCACCGACTCAATGGACACGAGTTTGAGCAAGCTCTGGGAGATGGTGAAGGACAGGAAAGCCTGGTATGCTGCAGTCCATGGGGTTGCAAATAGTCGGTCTTGACTTAGCAACTGAGCAACAACAAGAATAAAGCTTAGCGGAGTGCTGTTGGTAATTCATAAAGTCCATCCACTCATTGCACTGAAGACTTCATTTGTGCAAAATAAGTCTTCCTTCCTTGGTTTAGCACTCAATTGCTTTTTAAGGATTGTTGGTGAAACTGGAGAGAAAGTTCCAGTGCCAGATTCCATTTCACTTAAGCAAAGAAAATCAGATTAAAATAATGAATGACACTCCAGGAACTGTGAGGCTTCCTGGGGCAGCGAGTGACTGTCCATAGGGTCTTAGCCTGAGACCCCCTCTGTGGCATAAATAGGGATGCATTTCATCGCAGCTAAGCGTCAGGAAATATGCTTTTAATTATCACTTAAGATGTAACCTGTCAGAGGTCTTAGTATCACTTGTTTTTAATGAGAATTGATTTTCAGATTGCATTACCCTGAAAGCCAAGGATAATGGAAACCCCTGGTTCTTTCCTGAGACCTTTAGTCACCACATGTTCCTTCGTCGATCTCGCCGGCATCGCCAGCCCCTAGACATCTGATCTGCCCACATGGGGCCCGGGCAGAGGGGCCAGCTTGTTAGCCTTAAAGTGATTCTGATGAATGAGATTCTACAAAGCTGAGCCTGGCTCACGAGTCTTGCTGCAAAGTGAGTGAGCCCCAGGGAAAACTAAAGAGGGGTTGAATTTTTCACTGTGGTCCACAGGCTGGCCTCGCTGATGCAAGATGCTGGGCAGAAATCATGTATTGATGGAGAACCCGTTCGTCTGAGTGAGGCCTACCTCTGCATAGACCTTCGCACTGGTATCCTAACCTTTTCTGAAATGGCTGAGCAAGCCCTGAAAGGCACACCAGGAGGATGTGCAGAAAGGCAGCGAGAGGAAGGACGAGATACCTGGTTATCTGGTTCCCAAACCTAAGTCATGCCCATACCGTCTACCACCGTCCTGTTCTTCTTGCCATAAACTGGTACTGTCTTTACAATGATTTACTTAATGTTTTCCCTTAAGTTGACTCAGAAAACTTTATGGACTTAATTTGCAAAGAACATCAACATTGAAAACAGATTAGTCTTCCGCGTTTGGCAATAGAACCTTTTCAGTTACAAAAGGATATTATTGCCTGCTGTTGGTTTTCCTTGTGATGTTTGCTTGTGATTTCTTTGTTAACATGGATATTTGAGAGGTGTTAATGGCAGAGTAATGTGATCTAGTTCCTTCTCTTTTTCATTGTCAGAATCAAAAAGATTGGAAGAGAATTGGATGGGGAGTAACTTTCTCACCCTTCAACACTGCATTATTGCTTTATGTGTATAAGACCTAAAAGAATGGTGGCATGTGTCCGTCTGTTTGGGAAATGATGGTAGAATGCATTCATGATTATGTGCAGATCAGGTAGGAAGATGATGCAGAGGGAAACTGGAGGAAGGGCGGAAGAAAGGAGACAAAAAAAAAGCAAAAGCAAGCAGGCTCTGGCTTCTTTCCACTAATAGAGAAACATAGTGATGAAAAGAAAAATGATCAGATTTAACATCAGTCTTAGCCAAGTCTCTCTGTGTTCTTTCACTCAATCCATGTGTATTAATCACCTCCCACATACCAGTCACCATGCCGTGTACTCTGGAGCCATGAGGACAAAACCCGGTGTCATGCAGGATTCAGTTCCGCAGAAAACAGGTGCGTGCAGAGCTGTGGCAGCTACTAGGAAGCCACCTGCCTCAGATTCTGGGGACCAGCAACAGCAACGGAGAGAAGGAGGTCCCTGGCGTGTCGCCCTGATGGAGTATTCTAACATCGAGGGGAAGAGAAAGTAATCCCAGCCAAACCAGAGCATTTGGGAAAATAGAACGCAATGCCACGGCCGCTTAGGCCTCCTGACTTTCTGGGTCAGTGGGAAGGTATTGTTCCTGCTGCACTGTGGTTTGCTGACTGTAGAAGGGGGAATATCAGTGTTGGACACCAGGTGGCACTGGCCATTAAATTTCCAAAGCTCAGAAGCAGTGATGGCTCAGTCATCTGCAGAGATGTGGATGGGCTTAGAAACTGTCATCCAGAATGAAGTAAGTCAAGAAGACAAAAACAAATTCATATATTAGCGCATAGAGTCGGACACGACTGAGCGACTGAACTGAACTGAATTGAAACTAAAAAATGGTATAGATGAACCTATTTGCAAAGCAGAAATAGAGACACAGAGAACAAATGAATGGACAACAACAGGGGAGGGGTGGGATGAACTGGGAGACTGGGATTGACACATACTTGTTATTGTTCAGTAGCTCAGTCATGTCCGACTCTTTGCGACCCCATGAATCGCAGCACGCCAGGCCTCCCTGTCCATCACCAACTCCTGGAGTTCACTCAAACTCACATCCATTGAGTCGGTGATGCCATCCATCCATCTCATCCTCTGTCATCCCCTTCTCCTCCTGCCTTCAATCTTTTCCAGAATCAGGGTCTTGTCCAGTGAGTCAGCTCTTTGCATCAGATGGCCAAAGTATTGGAGGTTCAGCTCCAGCATCAGTCCTTCCAATGAACACCCAGGTCTGATCTCCTTTAGGATGGACTGGTTGGATCTCCTTGCAGTCCAAGGGACTCTCAAGAGTCTTCTCCAACACCACAGCTCAAAAGCTCAATTCTTCAGCGTTCAGTCTTTTGACAACATGTGGTCCACTGGAGAAGGGAATGGCAAACCACTTCAGCATTCTTGCCTTGCGAACGCCATGAACAGTATGAAAAGGCAAAAAGATATGACACTACAGACACTAGGTATAAAATAGATAACTAATGAGAACATAGTGTGTAACACAGGGAACTCTCCTCAACACTTTGTGGTGATCTACATGGGAAGGACACCCAAAAAAGAGGGAGTTATAGGGAATATATGTGCACATATATTAATAGCTAATTCACGTCACTGAACAGCAGAAACTAACACAGTATTGAAAAGCAACTGTCCTCCAATTTAAAAAAGAAAAAGTCGAGCTTAGGACTCACCAAAAGTTTTGCTGAACAGCCTGCCCAGTGTGATTCCCACGGATGTCTCCTGGGTGGGTATTAGTGGCTCCTATTGGGCTCATCCTGGCCTTCAGGTGACTCTCTCTGAGCCAGGCTTGCTGACCGTGGTGTCTGAGCAGGTGGCCACCAGCCTGGTTCTACTCTTCCTGGGCTGGACCAAGGTAAGAATTCAGGGGACATTCCTGGTAGTTCTGTGGGGTGTTGTTCACAGGAGTGGCGAGGTCAGGAGCCAGGGTCAGGTTTCGGTCTGGCCGACTCTGAGCTGTTCAAGAACTGATGATAGTTGTCCAACCTGCCTCTCACACCTGAGCCATTTCTCTGGTCTTCCAGGGGAACAGAACCTGGCCCTCTGCTTGCATCTTAAAGCAGCTTTGGCCAAACACTTATTGGGCAGAAAATAAACCTCAGCAGAGTCCCCTTGAGGCTGGGAGGATTTTACAGATTCATGACTTAGCTCTGTGATCTCCACTTGAAAAATCGAGAGTTGATTTCAAGCAACTGTCCCCAAAGTGTCCCTCCTCCCTTGGCCATATATAATTGTGCATGTGTGCTCAGTCATGTCCAATTATTTGCGACCCCATGAACTGTAGCCTGTAGCCAGGCTCCTCTGTCCATGGGGATTCTCCAGGCAAGGACACTGGAGTGGGTTGCCATGCCCTCCTCCAGGGGATCTTCCCAACCCAGGAATCAAAGCGGGGTCTCCTGCATTCCAGGCTGACTCTTTACCATCTGAGCTACCAGGGAAGCCCATATAATTGTCAACCATATGCTAATAATGATTTTTCCTTCATGTTTCCTAATAGTGAGGAAACACAAGTGGGTCTCCAGTGTTCAGGAGATGCCCAAACTAAGTTCACAGCTCTGCGGGAAAAGCCAGGTCACCTTGATGCTCATTTCCTGGCTCTTGACCAAGGCTTGCTTAGAGTTCTGACCACTTCATAAGGTACATTCCTCCCCAGGTGACTCAGTGCTAGAGTCCAATGCAAGAAACGAAGAAGATGTGGGTTTGATCCCTGGGTTGGGAAGATCCCTGGAGTAGGAAATGGCAACCCACTCCAATATTCTTGCCTGGGAACTTCCATGGGCAAAGGAGACTGGTGGGCTACAGTCCATGGGGTTGTAAAGAGTCAGTTATGACTGAGCATGTACGCATCCCTCTTAACAAACAGGGTCAAACCTTAATAGTGTTGCCATCTTGTAGAACTCTTAAAACATTAATTGCCGCACTAGTGGTCTCCATCCAAGGTTAAGGAAATCTAGTGGACCCTGTGTCTACTGCTAAGTCACTTCAGTCGTGTCTGGCTATATGTGACCCCAGAGATGGCAGCCCACCAGGCTCCCCCGCCCCTGGGATTCTCCAGGCAAGAACACTGGAGTGGGTTGCCATTTCCTTCTCCAATGCATGAAAGGGAAAAGTGAAAGTGAAGTCTCTCAGTCGTGTCCGACTCTTAGCGACCCCATGGACTGCAGCCTACCAGGCTCCTCCATCCATGGGATTTTCCAGGCAAGAGTACTGGAGTGGGGTGCCATTGCCTTCTCCAGACCCTGTGTCTGAGACCTGCCTAAAGGTTTTCTAGTTTTGGTGGATAAGACAGGAACCCAAGCTTCCTCATTCTTTCCTGAAGACTTTCTTCCCATGGTTAGTTGCCTAGAATGTTGTCTGATTACTTTTTCCATGAATGGCATGGATCTAGGAATGTAGAGACTAAGTTATAATGATATGCAATAGACTGAATTGTGTCTGCACAGATTTCCAATGCTGAAGCCCTCACCTCCAGCCTTTAAAGTAAAGAAGGATTTAATGTCATGAGGCTGGAGCCCTGATTTAATTGGATTAACACCCTAAAAAGGGGTGACACCAGAGAGCTCTCTCTCGCTCTCTATCCTTCATATGAAGATATAGCAAAGAGGTTGCAGTCTGCAAGCCAGGAAGTGGGTGTTTGCTAGGGTCCAAATTGGCCAGCACCTCGATCTGGGAGCCCCAGCCTCCAGAACTGTGAGAAATAAGTGCCTGCTGGTTAAGCCCCTTAGTCTTCTGTAGTTTGTAATGATGGCCAGAGCTGACAAAGACACCATACAACAAAATCAGGAAGTCTCAATGCTGCATATGAGAAATAAGCAGGGGTTTCATGGAGGCATTACAACTATAAGAACAGGGGCTTCCTTGGTGGTTCAGGGGTAAAGAATTCCACCCCAATATTCTTACCTGGGAAATCTCATGGACAGAGGAGCCTGGCAAGCTACAGTCCATGGGGGTCTCAAAAGAATCGGACACGACTCAGCGACTAAATCACCACCACCATAAGAACAAAACCGAGACAGGGGTTCAGTGTCGTTGCTTATATGATAGAAAGGGATAGAAAGGGTGAGGTCAATGGCAAGTTCAGCGCAGGTGGCAGGGGTCCTATCCATTCCACTCTTGTCAATTACAGCACCAGAGGGGATTGGTTTCAGCCGCCGATTAGCAGACAAAGGGTCAGCTCAGTCCTGTTAACCGCACTCTTGTTTTCTCCCGCTGGCAGGAGTCGCCTTTTGAACAATGTGTGGGGATAAAGTGTCTGCCCTAGAATTCAGGGCAGGAGTGCAGCATTCACTCTCATCCTTGGAGAGGAGCCTTCTAACTCTCTGGCATATAGTCCAGGGCATTGCACACTTTTTACTCCCAGCAGAGCAGAAAGATAGAAACATGATGAGATTTCCCGCACACCCTGCAAAGCCCAAGAGTCTCATGGCAACCAGGCAGGCTCATGGCATCAGAAGCCAAGTAAACAGGAAAAAAAAGATCACTTAGGAGAGAGCCAGAGAAGGCAATGGCACCCCACTCCAGTACTCCTGCCTGGAAAATCCCATGGACGGAGGAGCCTGGTGGGCTGCAGTCCATGGGGTCGCTGAGGGTCGGACATGACTGAGCGACTTCACTTTCACTTTTCACTTTTCACTTTCATGTATTGGAGAAGGAAATGGCAATCCACTCCAGTGTTCTTGCCTGGAGAATCCCAGGGACGGGGAAGCCTGGTGGGCTGCTGTCTATGGGGTCACACAGAGTCGGACACGACTGAAGTGACTTAGTATAGTATAGTATAGTATAGGAGAGAGCTGGCCACTCTGTGTGTGTATTAGTTGCTCAGTCATGTCCAACTCTTTGCAACCTCATGAACTGTAGTCTGCCAGGCTCCTCTGTCCATGGGATTCTCCAGGCAAGAATACTGGAGTGGATTGCCATTCCCTTCTCCAGAGGATCTTCCCAACCTAGGGACTGAACTCTGGTCTCCTGAATCGCAGGCAGATTTTTTACCATTTGAGCTACAGAGAAGTCCTAACTGTCCTAAGGCCACTTCTTGGGTAAATCCAAGTCTTTCTTGTCTTATTTATAAAAACTAGTGTCAGAACCAGTATTCTAATTTTGTTGTCATTGTTCAGTCACTAAGTCGTGTCTGACTCTTTGCAACCCCATGAACTGCAGCATGCCAGGCTCCCATGTCCTTCATTATCTCCCAGAGTTTGTTCAAATTCATGTTTATTGAGTCAGGGATGATATTCTAACCATTTCATCCTCTGTCGTCCCCTTGTCCTCCCGCCCTCAATCTTTCCCAGCATATGGGTCTTTTCCGATGAGTTGGTGCTTTGCATCAGGTGGCCAAAATATCAGAGCTTCATCGTCATAATTTCAAGGGGGGTTGCTTTGTAGAAGAATCCAGTTGCTTGGCTATTTATTGGATATGTAACTATCTTTTTTTAATATTAGTATATGCCGCCTACAGCCCCAGATTCTCTCTGTGCATCAGCTCCTTGACTCTTCTCAACCACTGGGAGGCAGTCACTATGATCTCCATTTTACACAGGAGGGAACTTTAGAGGGTCTTTGTGGATCTTCCTGAGGCCACGTGGTCAGTTACAGCCCAGAGGACCAGGTCTTTTGGTGCTTACTGATTGCTCTTCTCAATTTGTCACCTTGTCTTTCTTGAGGGTCAGAGAGACATTCATAGGAGAGGGACAGGATCCCTCCCACACTTCGTCACAACCAAAAAAAATCCAATAATACAGGACTATGGAGACCCAATCCTTTTTCTCAATTTTGGCTAAAGAGCCTGAATCTTGCTTCAAAGAATACACTTTCCTGTTGTTTACGGGCATGGCTTACCTAAACTGTCAGAAGAGGTGTTTCATTCCTTCTAGATAAACTCCTGGGAAAAAATCTCTTTTGAAAACATTTTCCCCTTAAAGGACCCCAAAAAGATTTTAAAAATCAAAAAGAAATGGATCCTTTGTGGTCTTATTTTCCAAGGTATTCTCTCTTCTTTTTTTTTTTAACAGTGAATGTGTATTATTTTGCAATCAGATAACAGTTGTGCTTTGTTTGTAATTGAAAATGGAGGACTTCCAGCCCAAAGGCCAACGGGAGCACAGAGGGGCATTTTGCACTATGTCCTCTCAAATCTCTCTCCCATCCCACTCCTTCTCTTGGAGAACTTGTTTCATGGAATGTTCCTTTCGACGCTCTTCCAGTGAGGAGGTTAATGCAATGTCTCCCAAAGAACAAAGCACTTTTACACTCATTATCTATTGCCAGCTACCCACAAGTGAAGCAAAGTCCTTCTCAACAGTTGGCAACTTTAATAAAAGACTAGAAAGCTGAATATATTTGCATTTATTTTATTTTGTTTATGGGCCATATCATGCAGCATGTAGGATCTTAGTTCCTTGACTAGGAATCTAACTTGTGCCCTCTGCACTGGAAGCTTGGAGTCTTAACCACTGGACAACCAGGGATGTCCCTTGCAATAATTTTAGAAGTAATTTTGGAGTGTTCTACTACTCATCTCACAAACCCACCTCAACCTAGTAACTTCCTCCTTCTTTGAAAAAAAAAAAAAGGTGTAAAATTGTTGAAGCAATGGTATGAACAGTGGTCCATTTTGATTACTTTGAATTACAATAAATTCTGGTCATTTTAAAAAGGTTTCTGTCTTCAGGGTTTACCTTCTTGCTGTGAGAGAGGCCAGTAGGTGTCCTGGGTGTGTAGATGGGAAAAGGAGGTGATGGACACAGTGCCTGCCTTGCGTCAACACAGACCATCCTGCAATCAGTCACATGATCCCTGGAGTGTGTCAACCTGAGCATGTCTTCAGGTAGGAAATTAAATATATGTGTGTATATATTTAATTTATATATATGCTGTATGGCTTATGTATAAACACTTTTGTGACATGAAGAAACATGGGAGCAGATATAAAGGATGCATGTGGTAAATAGCAGGAGGAGAAGAAGAAGAGAGAGAAGAAGGAAGAAGAGGGAAGAAAAAAGGAGGGAAGAGAGAGGAATCAGTTAACCCTATCCCACCCTACAGAGAAGCTAGGCATTTCTTTTGATAATTAAAACTAACATATTTTGGGCTCTGTATTCCACTTGTGCTTTTTCTCTTTGCTTCCTTCTTCTTAAGAATCTTTTCGTTGGTACCCAACCCTCTTGTTGGTACCCAAGGCCCCTCTCCTGAGGGACCTGGGCTACCCTTTCATCTGCAGATATTCGCCAGTGATTGGCCGAGCTAAACCCCGAGTCACAGACATCTAGGAGCCTGTGAGCCCCCGGGCCTCACCCCGTCCCCAGCCGGCTGTGCCGCTGACCAGGATCCAGCGCATCCTGGCGCCAGTCTGGGACGTCCCACAGTCGTGGCCTGGCCTTGATGCCCAGCCGGCCTCCCCTCTTTGCTTTGGAGCCCCATAGGGTTTTGTTCTTCAGCTTGGAAACCACTCAAGGCTGTTTTTTTTTTTTTTTAATTGTGGTAAAGTACAGAGAACATAACATTTACCGTTTAGTTTGTATGTTATTCTTTTAACGTAGTTAGAGTCTCTAAGCTAACATTATTGAAAAGTTTTACATCCATGTCTACAAATGTTTTGTCTACAATTCTCTCATTGGGCAATTTGTCAGGTTTTTCTATCAATGTTGTGCTCACTATTTTTTTTTTAATTGCAGCAAAAACCACGCAGCACTTTGGGTGACGATATATTGGTGAGGGGTCATCAGTTGTAACAAGTGTCCCGCTCTGGTGGGGGCGCTGATCGTGGGGGAGGCAAGGGTATAGGGGGCAGCAAGTCTGTGGGGAATCCCTGAACCTTCTCTCCACTTGGCTGTGAACCTAAAATTGCTCTAAGTCTAGCCTATTAAAAAAACACATGACATGAAATTGGCCACCTTAGTCACCTTTAAGTGTGCAGTTCCGCGGCGTTGAATACATGTACAGTGTTGTGATGCCTATCTCCAGGGCTCTCTGTACACACTAGGACACTCTGGACACATTAAACAGCAGTCCCCGCCCCTCTTCCCCTTTCCCAGACCCTGGTAACCACCAAGCTACTTTCTCTTCCTGTGATTTTATTTTCCATACGTCATATAAGTGGACTCTACAGTATTTGTCTTCTCATGGCTGTTTTATTTCACTCGGCCTAAGGTCCCCAATGGCACCCCACTCCAGTACTCTTGCCTGGAAAATCCCATGGACGGAGGAGCCGGGTGGGCTGCCGTCCATGGGGTCACAAAGAGTCGGACAGGACTGAGCGACTTCACTTTCACTTTTCACTTTCCTGCATTGGAGAAGGAAATGGCAACCACTCCAGTGATCTTGCCTGGAGAATCCCAGGGACCGGGGAGCCTGGTGGGCTGCCGTCTATGGGGGTCGCACAGAGTCGGTCACGACTGAGGCGACTTACAGCAGCAGCAGCAGCAAGGTCCTCAAGGTTCATCCCTGTTGCAGCCAGTATCAGGACGTCCCTTTCAAAGGCTGAATCTTATTCTAGGAAATGGGCGGGCCACACTTTGCTCATCCATTCATCCATCAATGAACACTCGGGTGGCTTCCATCTCTGGCTTATTGTAAATAATGCTTTAGAGTACTAATCTCTCTTCAAGTCTCTGTTTTGATCACTTTTTAGCACAAATTTTACTTTTCAGCAAATTTCAATTATATGATACAATGTTATCAACTATAGTCACCATTTTACACATTAGATCCTCAGACTTTATTCATCTTATAGCTGAAAATTTGTACCTTTACCAAACTTTCCCAATTTCCTGCCTCCGGCCCCCAGCTACCTCTGTCCCTGGCAACCACTTTTCTACTTTCTGTTTCTATGAAAACTTTTTTTTTCGATTCCACATGTAAATGATACCATGCAGTATTTGTCTTTCTTTGCCTGGCTCATTTCACTTAGCTCTCCAGGTTTGACCATGTTGTTGCAAATACAAGATTTCCTTCTTGTTCAGGGCAGAAGAATAATCCTGTGTGTGTGTGTGTGTATGTGAGTACCACATTTTCTTTATCCACTCACCCCTACAAATCCGGAAGTGGGATTTCTGGATAACTTGGTAGTTCTTCTACATTTGCCCCTTTTTAAATGTATAATTCAGTGGTATTAGGTACAGTCACCTTTTTGTGCATGGATACTGAAGATTTGTGGATCAAGCACACGAGTACTGGTTTTACCCAGCAGGGCAGCCGCCCCACCTCCAGGCCTAGAAAAAGAACCCTGGGGTGTTTCTTAGGTGGGCTTCTCACTGGCCTCCCTTCCAGCCTCTGGTCACCCACTGTGGTTCCAGCGCAGCCCTTCTGTACTCCGGCCCTTCTGCTCCCCCTCCAGCGGGGTCCCTCCTGGCCATGCGCTCTCCCCCCACTCCCACTAGCCCCGCAGACCCCATTTGTCACCAGACCAGCGCTGAGCAGCCTGACCTGAGCACAGTCAGCCTCTCGCTGCCCCTCTGGAAGTGCAGAAAGCCCCTCCCTGGACCCCCAGCAGCCTGCCTCGCCCACCCCTCCGGGCTGTCTGCTCTCCGTGTGACGCTAAAGTTTCCGGGCCAGGCGGGGAGCAGGCGGGGGTGGGGAAAGTGCCCGGGGTTTATCAGGGTTCATCTGACTGTCTCACAGCAGGCGCCGCGCTGCCAGCATCCGCGCGACTTGGGTTTCAACCGTTTGCTCCGCTGGACACCTCGCCGCCCCCTCGTCTCCGCGCATAATAAGCCTCATTATTTCCACAGCAGCGGCCCCCGGGACCTCCCGCGCGGGGACCCCGGCTCTGCGGGACCTGCTCGCGGCTCTTCTCGCCTTTCTGCAGTCGGTTCAGCGGAAACCCGAGCTGTCGGGCAGGGGAGCCCAGCCTGGCTCCTGCCGGGGCTGAGAACGCCGCCGGGCCTCCCAGACTCTGTGGCCAAGGGCGGGTCGGCGAGTCTCAGCTTCCACCGTGACCCCAGAAGCAAGAAAGAACAGGCTCCCCTCTCTTGACCTTGCAGAGAGGGCTTGGGAACCTTTAGTCTAAATGTGAAAATCCCACGGAGAAAAGGAGTTGCAGAGCTGGTGGGAAAACACAATTCTAAGTATTTTTCTTTGTTTTTGTTTTTTTTTCTTTGATATTTTTATTTATTCAATTTATTTTTAGCCAGTTATGACATTGTAATGGTCCCTTGGACAGCAAGGAGATCAAATCAGTCCGTCCTAAAGGAAATCAACCCTGAATATTCGCTGGAAGGACTGATGCTGAAGCTGAAGCTCCAATAGTTGGGCCACCTGATGCGAAGATCCAACTCATTGGAAAAGGCCCTGATGCTGGGAAAGATTGAAGGCAGGAGGAGAAGGGGGCAACAGAGGATGAGATAGTTGGATGGCATCAGTGACTCAGTGGACATGAGTTTGAGCAAACTCTGGGAGGTAGTGAAGGACAGGGAAGCTTGGTGTGCTGCAGTTCATGGGGTGGCAAAGAGTCGGAGATGACTTAGCGACTGAACAACAACTTAACATTGTAGATAAAAGAGAATACAACAAAAGGGTCTGTAAGTACAATTTGACATTCAAAATCCTTAATATCCATTATTTATCAATCTCTTAAGTGCCCTCCTCCCCCACACAGCAGGGGTTTTGTCATACTGGCGCATCTTGGCTCAATATTACCTCCGACTAATAAACAGTAACTGCTGTTAACCAGGACAATGAAAGACTTTTCATAATATAAAAATTGGATTTTGTGATTCAAAACTTATATTGTCTCCTTTGAGCATCAGTAGTTATATTTGATACTTTTTTTTCTCTAGAATTAGGCTCTGCTCCCTCAAAGGGACCGGCAGTTAGGAGCAGACCAGGGTAGGGAGGGTCATTTAAGGACCCGTCCTGGATGAATCAGAGTGAAATCAGAGCACCAGGTACTCAGGCTTGACTGGAGTTTGACACTTGAACGTGACTGCAAGCGGCCTTCTGCTTTGAAGAGCTTTAGTAAAATGTTAACCCAGAAGTGAGCTTCTTTTTTTTTTGGAGAGGGGGAGGGAAACAGATTTCATATTTTAGCTTTCCTATTTGATCACATGCTCAGAAGTGCCCTTGACTCCAAAGATGTTAAACATGAAGGTGTTGTGAACTGTTGGCTTATTCTGTACAGGCTATTGATCCATTTGGTTTTTAATTGCATGTATGTTAGACAGCTTTCTATGTGAATATACATGACATAATACATCGCTCGTTTCATTAATAACAGCTGTAAACTGAGGTATTAATTAATATGCCCTTGGTGGCTGTTTTCTTTTTTTAGGTCTTTTTTTTTTTTTCCCCCAATGTGGACCATTTTAAAAGTCTTTATTGAATTTCTTACAATATTGCTTGTTTCATGTTTTGGTTTTTGGCCTCGAGGCATGTGGGATCTTAGCTTCCCGACCAGGGATTGAATCCGTACCCCCTGCACTGAAAAGCAAAGTCTCAAGCCACTGAAAGTCCTCTGATGGTCCTTTGCTGCTGCTACTGCTAAGTCGCTTCAGTTGTGTCCGACTCTGTGCAACCCCATGGACTGCAGCCCACCAGGCTCCTCTGTCCATGATGGTCCTTTAGAAGTATCTAAAGAAAAGATGGCCAGTTCTTAGTATCTATTGTTATTGTTACTAATTATCTATTGTACTATGTATTATCTATTGTTACTAATTATCTATTGTTATTAGTAACAATATATTGTTACTAATTATCTATTGTTTCTTAGTATCTTTATTGTTAATAGAAAGCGGTAACATCCTGTACATGCAACTTCGAATTTCTGTGAATGCTGCTGCTGCTGCTAAGTCGCATTACTCGTGTCCGACTCTGTGCGACCCCATAGACGGCAGCCCACCAGGCTCCCCCGTCCCTGGGATTCTCCAGGCAAGAACACTGGAGTGGGTTGCCATTTCCTTAAATTCATAAAAGTAAAATGAAAGAAAAATCTAGCCGTTGTGACCTGTCAAGAGGCTTTTGGTTCTCTAATGAGTGGCAAGTTGCAGCCGCACTTCTCCAGCCTTTCCCCACTCGTCCTCCGGACTCTAGGACGGACGTGTCTGTAGCAGAAACAGCTGTGGGTGACGATGGGCACGGGCAAGCGGATCAGGCAGTGGCGATAGGACCTAAATGCCCTCATGGGTCTCAGGCCGTGTGGTGGGGGTGGGGGGGAGTAACCCAGGCAAAGGGCAGGGAAGCAAGAGGGGGCGAGGTGGAAAGAGAAGCCAGCGCTTGCCAGCAGGACCTGCGGAGAGCCTCATCCAGTTGTGCGTGGCCCACGTGATCCGCCCGATGAAGGATGTGCACGTGAGGTTGGGCAGGGACCCGGGAGACTTCTTTCCCAGGTCTTTGACCTCCGGGCCAGGGGAGTACTCCCAGCAGAGCACCTCCCACAGTCCGCTTCTCCAGCCCACAGACTCTGATCTGAGTCTGTGTCGGCTCTTTGGTTTCTTCCTCTCTGCATGTCAGCCTCGCTTATCGCCTCTGTGGGCACGCCGCCGAGTGTCTGACAGAGAAAAGGGAGGTTCCCGGTGCTTCCACCGCCTCAGCCCGAGTCTCTCTCCGCCAGGTGCGGCCAGAGGCTCATTAATCACGTCAAGGGCTGCATTGTCTGCGCCTCTCCCAAGGAAGACGAGTGACATTTAACAGCCACCGGATGTACACGAGTCCTGTCTCCATTTCTGTGAATTTAAGTGGCTGGGGGGTGGGGTGGGACCCCCTTCTCCAGAGGGCTCTCCTTGCCCCAACTCCCCAGATGTGTGCCTATGACCTTCGCACGGAGGGCAATTTGTTTCAGGGAGCTACTTGACTGCGAGATGTTTTCTAAGATGTTGTTTCTAAAGAACAGAGAGAAAGATGAACTTGGAGCAACCCTGTATCTCCAGCCCATATAATTCCCAGCCCACTTCAAGCCCAGACTGGTGGCAAAAGCCATGAAAAGCCCTTTCCATGAAAGGGACACCGGCTTTTAGAGAGAAAAAGCAATCTTGAAACCAGTGCATTCAGAGACATGTAAAAGAGCCCCCCTTCCCCAGCCTTACTTCTTGCCCTGTGATGCTCAGCCGATACACACAGGTGGGATCCTGCTCCCGTGGTCCAGCATCCTGGCCGTCTGTGGAAGCTGCTCCCGATTGGTCCAGAACATCTCAGGATCATGAGAAGAGCAGAGTTCCTGCATCCAGGCTAAGCCCAGATATTAGCGCTGTGATGAGGGCTGGTCAGGCCATCTCCCTGAAATTTTAGTTCCTTTACACAATTTATTTCCTTGCCTTTATAATGTTTTTATTATGAATGTTATTGTATAAAATACTCCTAGACATTTCGCCCTTCTTTCCTCACCTGTTCTGTGCAACCCAGATCGAATGCCAGCACCTCTTCTACTCAGGTGTCTTCTTTTTAAAACCCCTTCCCACCCGCATTTTTTCCCTGAATATTTTAAGGACAGACTGCTGCCTGTGTCCGTAACTAATTACATACAAAGTTATCTCTAGGGCAGGTTAGGGAGGGCCCTCTGTCCCCTCCACATGGTTAGCGCCCACTTCCATGAGTCCAACGAATGAATAAGTGAATGTACTTGCTTTGAAGCATTTTCTCTTCTGGGAAATTTGCAGGAACAATTTAAAGTGTTATTGTCTTTCAATAATATACACAATTTTATCCTATATTTTCATCACAAGGTCTTAAAGTCTTATTAAATTTTCCAGGCCAGGACAATGAAGAGATCAAAAGGATAAATAATTACTTCCAACTTAGGAGAACGTTTAGTTTATAGAATATTCCTAGAATCCAGCCTTTTCCAAAAGCAAATACACTTCAGGTTGGAGCTGAGCCTTCAGACATACTGTTTCTGCTTTCCCCTGGAAAGTTTGTTTCCTTTATAACATTCCATAACAGGTAGATGGGTTATGTTATCTTCAGGAGGAAGGATCCTAGGGCCTGAGAAGACTTTGGGTAGGAAATGTCCCAGATGGAGCAGTGTGTGTCTACCATACAGACATTTATTCACACTCAAGTTATCTGCAATGCTGTATTTTCTACATCACCCCATACATTTCAAACAAAGTGTATTCATTTCAAAAAATCACACACATTTAGGATGCATTTCGTACTTATACTACAATGAAGTGACTTAATTGATGCACTGATAAACTTAGGACCTGCGATTTTCATCTTTTTATAAGTAGACATTCCCAGTGAGCAATCAGGACATGGAGTCTTCACTTACACAAACACAGCTGTTGTTTTGAAAAAATAATATGGTTAACAGAGAATTTTCAGGAAGAACTCTGTGTCAATAAAAATAAATGTTGAATTGGTCTAGGAAATGTACCAAAGACACACACACACACACACACACACACGCATGCACACACACACATAGACATTTCCACCTTTATTTGCAACAATCAAAATTTTAAAATATTGTGCCAGAACTTCTTCCCGTCCTCCCAAATCTCAAATCTCTCTAATATATATACAGACACTTTGAATATGGCTTCCTTGATGGCCCAGTTGGTAAAGAATCCGCCTGCAATGCAGATGTGGGTTCAATCTCTGGATTGGGAAACTCCCTTGGAGGAGGAAATGGCAACCCACTCAAGTATTCTTGCCTGGGAAATCCCATGGACGGAGGAGCCTGGTGGGCTACAGTCCATCATGTTGAAAAGAGTCAGATACGACTTAGTGACTAAACCACCAACCACTTTGAACATGGAAAGTTTGTTTTTACTCCTGAATTTGAGCTGATGCCAGAATAACAGAAGGGAAGTGTTCTCAAGTCCACGTCAAGTCAGATGCTGAGACCAAGAAGTGAGACTGTGAAAAGGGAGTGGGGACTATAAAGGACCAGTATGGGGACTTGCCTGGTGGTCCTGGGGTTAGGGCTCCACACATCCACTGCAGGGCCACTGCAAAGGGTCTGATTGCTGGTCAGAGAAAGCCACATGGCTTGGCCAAAAAACAGAAAAAAAAATTAAAAAGGGCCAGTATGACCTTGGGGAACATCCACAGGTTGATAGGAGGAAAGACAAGTAGCAAAGGAGACTAGGAAGAAATCCTAATCAGCTAAGAGAAACAATGGGATCTAACATTTTAAAAAAGAGGAAGAGGTCGACATGGTCACGTGGTAGAGGCTGGAGATACCCATCACAGGAACTGGACATCAGAAGCGGTAACGTGACATGTAAGACAAGGTTTAATGAATGTGGTGAAGACAGAAGCTAAATTTGATGACTTAAGCAACTAGGAGGTGAAAAAACAAGGGTTCAGGACTTCCCGGTGGTCCAGTGGTTAAGACCTCGTCTTCCAACGCAGGGGGTGTGGGTTGGATCCCTGCTCAGAGGGCTAAGATCCCACATGCCTCATGGCCAAAAAACCAAAACACAAAACAGAAGTAATATTGTAACAAATTAAATAAAGACTTTAAAAATGATCCCTGTAAAAAAAAAAATCTTAATAAAAGAGGGTTCAAACATCGACCGTTAGCACAAGCTTGACAGTGAAATAAGAGACCAGCAGGAAGCCCTGTGGAGCCCGGCCAGCGACAAGCACTGGAGGAGACTTCTGGAAGGATACCCAAGAGGGAAGAGCCTCTGGGGAGTAAGAGTCTAGAGATTCTAGAAAGACAAGGAGTCACTGAGACAAGTGCGTGGAGGGAGCGAGAAGAATGGAGCCCAGAAGAAGGCGGACCATTACACGGGGAGATGGAGATGTGATGAGACACAGCAATAATGGAGGGAACGCCCACTACAGTTTCCTTGGCATAAAAGGGGGCAAATTTCTGTGGAGAGCTGTGGAGTGAGGAAGTCTAGAAAGCTGAAGCAGAACACAGACGCCATGGAGGCCGATGCGCTTCAAGGAAAACAGATTAAGTTTTGCTAAAATCCAGCAGGAACCAGCTGGTTGAAGTGACCTATGGCAGAACTCTGTGATTTCCCCGTGCATCCATACCTGGGGGCATAAGTGAAGGATGCGGGGCTGGAGACAGACCCAGCTGGGGTGCAGGGAGAGAGGAGTCTGCAGGTTCACCCAGCATCATCCACTGTGGGGTCTCAGTAACCCCCGAATCTACAGGGCACTGGTCAAAACTGAAACTGAACGGAATAGGAAGAGTCATAAGCCGTCCCCAGCTGCTTAACATTACAGAAAAGATATTTCCTGTGGGAGCCTCTGAATATGCACTTCTTCCTTGCAGCTGAATACACTCCATCTTTGGAATGTTTTCCCCACCTCCTTCCTCCCTTCACAGCTGGGCCTCTGCAGAGTTCTTTGGCAGGATTTCCATGCCATCAGAAGATAAAGATCATGGGATGTGAGTACGTTACCTTGTTCAGTCCCTTCATTAGAGACGAAGCCAGAGCCAAAGCCGGGAGAGGTTGAGTTCATGCCCTTGAGATAAGGAGTTGGCTGGTTTTCTGTTTAACACAGCCTCCCAGTGATGTCTCACTCCTTCGGTAGGTCTGCTCTGGTTCTGATTCAGAATCTAACATCTAAGCAAGATCTGGCAGGACCTCAGGAACTGGAGGTAGCAATGCCAGAACCACAATCGACAAATGCCCTGAGCCAGTGGAAGAAGTACTGAGCAAGGTGATGGGCAGTTTGGGCAGGCGAATGACCCAAGAAGAAGGCGATAAAAGGGTTGGGATGCCCACACCCCTGGAAGGTAAGGGACTGACGCTTAAGGCACTTCTCTATGAATTTGACTGTTTTATAAAAGGTCAGAGATGGCTGATATACATTGGCTGTTTCATATAGCAGTTTGCCCTGTTTCCACATGATTCTTCCAGCATCAAGTCACTTGCTCGATTTCCATATATTTCTATGGAATTCAGAAATTCTTACAAACAGTGTGGTTAGAATCAACAAGTTTTATTCTCTCTAGTCATTTCCCCTCAAAACAAATACACCAGGGTGTTGTTTGTTTTTAGATGTTATTATTTTACAAATTTTTTGTGGAAGGAAAATGCTTCTTGAAGGTGAACTAGCTCGTGCCCTACTTGTTATTTCAAACTGAACAGAATAAATATTTAAAGTCACAATTCTAAGTGTTTGCTTAGCTGTGTTATTTTATTTGCTGTTTACTTTAGTTGGATCATGCATGAATGGATCCAAGAGTCCTGTGGATTTAGTAATAACATTGTTTGTATACATTCGGGGCAGCTTGAAGGAAAGAAAAGGAATTCGCATCTTAAATGAGTCAGAGTCTCAGTCAGCTCAGGTTGCTCTATCAAGAACACCATAGAGGCTTCCCTAGTGGTTGAAGATCCACCTGCCAATGCAGGTGACACGGGTCCGATCCTCAAGCTGGGAAGATCCCACATGCCTCGCAGCAACGAAGCCCATGCACCGCAACTACTGAGCCTGTGCTCTAGAGCTCTCAAGCTGCAGCTACTGAAGCCCACATGCCCCAGACCCTGTGCTCCACAACAAGAGAAACCACCACGGCGAGAAGCCCGCACACCACAGTGAAAGGAGACCCCGCTTGCCACAACTAGAGAAAGCCTGCTCGCAGCAATGAAGAACATGCACAGCCAAAAATAAACAAATATATCTTAAAAAAAAAAAAAAAAGAAAGAATGCCTTAGACAATGTGGCTTAGACAACTGACATTTATTTCTCCCAATTTTGGAGGATGGGAAATCCAAGATCAAGGTGCCAGCTGACTTGGGTGTCTGATAGGAGCCCAGTTCTTGATTTTAGAAGGTGTTCCTTCTAGTGCTCACAGGGTGGAGAACAGAAAAATCATCTCACGTCTCACTAATCCCATCACAAAGGGCTTCCCTGGTGGCTCTGGTAAAAAATCTGTCTTCAATGCAAGAGACTCAGGTTCAATCCCTGGCTTGGGAAGATCCCCTGGAGAAGGAAATGGCAACCCACTCCAGTATCCTTGGCTGGAGAATCCCATGGACAGAGGAGCCTGGTGGGCTACAGTCCATGGGATCACAAGGGTCGGGCGCGACTGAGCAACTAAACCACCAGCCACCAATCCCATCACAAGGGCCCCGTCCTCATGCCCTCCAGCATCCCGCCTTCCTTCCCCAGCGCCCCACCTCCTAGTGCCATCACCTTGGGGTTTGATTTAGGCTTCAGCATATGAATTTGGAGGGACACAGACTTTCTGCCCATAGCATTCAGCACAGCCAAGATACAAATGTAAAGAAAACAAAACCTGTCCCTAGTCCACCTGCGGGGACACGATTCAACTAAGGATCTAATGTTTCATCTGATAGAAACAGAGATGATCTCTCCCATTCCAGAGACCAGCACTGAACGCTCCCCAGGGTGATGGAGGTTCAGGAAGGGTTGTCCTCCTGACACATACGCCCTGGATCCTAAACTAGTAAACCAGCGAAAAGGCAAACAGAAGATAAAGCATCTAATGAGTACAGAACTTCAGCCCGTTTTATTCAGGGAATGTGAAACTACATCTACTACTACTAAGTCGCTTCAGTCATGTCCGACTCTGTGTGACCCCACGGACTGCAGCCTACCAGGCTTCTCCATCCATGAGATTCTCCAGGCAAGAACACTGGAGTGGGTTGCCATTTCCTTCTCCAATGCATGAAAGTGGAAAGTGAAAGTGAAGTCGCTCAGTCGTGTCCGACTCTTAGCGACCCCATGGACTGCAGCCTACCAGGCTCCTCCATCCATGGGATTTTCTGGGCAACAGTACTGGAGACCCTTAAAGACAACACATGGAGATGCCTCTCTTTTTCAGATGAGGGTGGGGATTAGGAACCCAGGGGTGGATACTTTCTAGAGAGCCCAGCCTAGCAACAGTGAGGACTCATTGACATTAGTGATGTCGTAACTTGAGGTTTAAACCCTCATTATCACAACAGACTTCTCAAGCTTATTGAACTGCTCATTGAGTATCCCTGATCCCAACTTATTTTTACATGCTCAAGGACAATAAATGACTGTCCAGACGACAACATTGTGTCAAAGCTAATGAATGCATTCTGGAGACTCAGCCTGGTCCTGCTCTAGGTCTCGTATGATGTGGGGGAAACCGCCCACCTGCCTCCATGTCCCCCCAGAACAGAATCCCTCCTTGCCACTGCATTTACAGTAAGTCCTCTACATACAGACCTTCAAGTTGTGAGCTTGTGCGCCTTCAAAGATTCACACGTGCTTCTGTATGTCAGCTGTACTACTGTGCTTTTCAAGGTACTATTCTGTAAGATGAAAAATGTCTCATTTCTTTAAAAATTAGTTTTAAAATTAATTTTATTGGAGTATAGTTGCTTTATTTTTTGTGTTTGTTTTTTATGTATTATTTGCATGAAAAGCATTATAAATCTATTACAGTACAGTCCTATACAGCCGACTATGTAGGTTGGGTACCTGGGCTAACTTTGTTGGACTCACCTGGACTGATGAACAAACTGGACTTACAAATGCCCTCTCAGGATGGAACTCGTTTGCACATAGGGGGCTTAAGTTTATTTGAAAAGATCTTGCTCTTCACGACACACCTGACCAACAGAAAATATGACATTTTTTCAATCAAGTTTAAAAGAAAAAAAAACCTGAAGTATGACTTTGGTGTGGAGTTTGTGGCCCACAAATCTCATAGTCTCTGGCTGAAACAGAAAATGTCCTGGTACATACTTTTTGCAAAAAAAAATAAAAAAAAGATATACAATGGAAGAGAAGAAAGAAAAGTGGGATGTGTCTAAAGTAAAAATGTTAAAATGAAAGTTTAACCTAATACTTTTGCAAAATGGATTTTTTTCCCCCCTGAATAGGAGAGTAAGGGAGGGGCGTCTCATTGTAGTAGCTAGTCCTGTAGGAATAGCTTCTCGTCTTGTCTGCAGCTGAGGCCACGCCTGGAACACAGAGCCTGGAACACAACCCCGGGGCCGCAGGGTCGTCTGCCCAGCTGGGGCTGAGGTCTACAGAACAGGAAGGACCCTGCAGAGCCTGCCCAGGCCCCTGCCGGCCTGCCTCCTGCTCCTCCTCTCCTTCTGAAATATGGAATCAGCTGTCGGCGGCCTGGACTGGTGCGCTCACACTGCGGGCACGACAATAGGCAGCTGAGTTGAGTCAAAAATAACAGCTGCCTGCTCTGGTTTGGTGGGTTCCCAGAGTGGAGAGGCACGGAGACTCTGAGACACAACCGACCACCGCCTCCAGCCCCCAGCCCCCGGCTCAGCCCGGCACTGCCTTCACCTCCTGCAGTCGCCTGGTCCACAGAAACACGGGCAGGTCGATTTGCTGCTCACATGTTTCCCACGGGAGGGCCAAGATGATGAACAATTTTCTTAACTCTGCTTTCTCTCCAAGTGTTTCCGGCTTCCACATGGCACGGAAGTTCTAGAGTCACTCCCTCCTGGACGGGACCTCCATGAAACCAGCACAAAAGCCTTTATTCTATTCAGTCTGCCATTAAAATATTCCATTTCTCTGACCCAAGTCTTTCCTCCCTCGCTGTTGGCTGGCGGGCCCTCTGTGTCCATGTGCGCTCCAACTGCTGTGAGGGTCAGACTTACAGGATGACCTCTGTGGTCCAGAGAAGACCAAGCAGAGCACAAGCTGGGGGCAAGAAAAGAGATCCCGAGACCACTACCCACCTCCCAGCCCCTTGATGACGCAGCAGGCTTCACAGCTCCCGTGAGGAGGGTGATGTCACTGACTTCTGAGATCACCCCCGACCCCTGACTGTAACCTGTCCTGACAGAATCAGATCTGTCGCCAGCCCCTCGCTCATACTGACTTCCGGCCTCTGTGTCTGGGATGTGGGCCCCTTAGATCTGTAAGTCCATCGTCCATGCTTCCTGCTGAGAGTTTGATCCCTGTAGGTCGGCTCTGTGCTGATCCAATCCCTCCCCCTCCCAGTTCTGCCGGAGCCTGCCTCATCACCTCCTGGGGACCTCGAGCGAACCAGGCTGGAAGCAGGACCAGGCTGGAAGAGCCAAGTGGAAGATTCATCATGCAGCTGGCCGGCACTCCAGCTCTGAGACGGGCCAGTGAAACACTCCCACGTGGGCCGCGCTGTGTATTATCAGCTTTCCGGAATAAATAGAATCTCACCAGCAAAAGATAAGGGGTTTACAGAGCCTGTTAGAAGAATGTTGGTATCTGGAATGCAGCGTTTCTATTTTGAATCGATTTTTTTTTTTAAATGAAAACAAATTTTCAAGGGCAAGACATCATGGCAGAATAAAATCCTCTGCTAAAGCCAGGTCAAGTGGTTTACAATGATCCAGTCTGTGTGCTGTGTGCAATACCAGGGGGTGGTGAGGCCAGGGAAAGGCTCCCCTGAGGCAGAGGTTGGCCACATGTCTGGTGGACGCAGCCAGGCTAGGAGGAGAGATCCCTAAGCATTAGTATGAGGCGCAGAGAAGAGTGCCCGAACTTGGCCATTTCCACAGAGAAAACAGACCAGACCTTCCTTCATCAGTCACCTTAGGGTCAGCGGTGAGATGGACAAGCCAGCTGGGACAAGATAGAGACTTGCTTTTAGCTGTGACTGGTCCCTTGGTGCCACCATCTTTCACTACTGGAGATGAGGGAGAGGGAGGAGAGGGGGAAAATCCCATCCTCCCTTCAAGGTCCTGACCCCACTCTCGTTTCAAGCAGACGGCAGACCTCCCTGCCACTAGGGCTGAGGTCAGGGTGCTGGCTACCACCCAAGAACCAGACCACGGGGTCCCCTGCCATGCACTCCTGTGTCACGGCTGCTGCTGTCAGAGTCCCCGGGAGAGGCCCGGGCCGAAGGCGGTCTCCGAGTCGAAAGGATGGGCCGCCAGGTAGCCCTTGTACTCCCCGTCGATCAGGCCGGCAGCGTTGTTCCGGGCAAACCAGCAGTCCACCTGCTCCTCCCCGTTGTAGATCCTCCTCTGCTTCCAGACCACCGGGACCTGGCGACCTTTCACCTCAAGGACGGCCTCAGACCTCTCTCCTGCCTCGGGAACCGGAGGATGGGCAGGGCTCTTGCTGAGCCCTATGAGTCTGGCCTCCTGGTTCAGGAATTGACCTGAGAGGGCACAAAAGATATCAGGTCTAGGTCAAGCGCAAGCAATGCGGTTGAACAACATCTAATTTCAATTTGGGGGCTGGTGACCGACATATGCCCAGGTGTGACCCAGAGGAAGGAGATTATGACATCATTGTCAAGGTGATGCCTGCGATCCTGGGCTGGACCCCCCCAGAGGCACCTGCACCAGGGTCCAGAGGGGTGTAGGGAGGAGAGACCTGAGGCTATGTTCATCTCAGCCTCCACTTCTGGGAGCCAACACAGGAAAGATGCCCCGCCTGCAAACAGAGATTCCCCGGGGGGGGCATCCCTGGTGGTCCAGCAGCTAAGACTCCGCGCTCCCAATGCAGGAAGCCTGGGTTCGATCCCTGGTCAGGGAACTAGATCCCAAATGCTGCCATTAAGACCTGGTGCAGCTAAATAAATATTTAAATAAACAAAACCAGGGGCTTTCCTGGTGGCTCAGTGGTAAAGAATCCGCCTGCCGATGCAGGAGACATTGGTTTAATCCCGGATCCAGGAAGATCCTGCATACCTCAGACCAAGTAAGCCTGTGCTCCACAACTATCGAGCCTGTGCTCTAAAGCCCGGGAGCCGCAACTCCTGTAGCTCACTCTCCCTACAGCCTGTGCTCGGCCACAAGGGAAACCATTGCAATCAGAAGCCTGAGCACTGCAACTAGTGAGTAGCCCCTGCTCACTGCAACTAGAGAAAAGCCCAAGCAGCAACGAAGACCTAACACAGCCAAAAATAAACATTTAAAAATTATAAAATAAAAACACAGATACCCAGTCTCCTACTGAGGCAGGAGGACAAGATGGGGGTGAACAAATAGAGAAGGAGGGTCCGGTCTTCCCCGCCCTCCTCCCACCTGGGGACCTCGTCCGTGCGTGCACTTAGTGGGTGTGGGAAGCAGTGTCAGAATTCTCCAGGTTAAGCTAGGACATCACAAAGGCTGAGGGACCCGAGCTCTGCGCCCACAAGAGGAGCTCACACTTGGCAGGCAGGCTGCACTGAGACATCCAGCTTGAGCGCCAGGAAATCCTGCTTTCTAAACCTAGCCCTGGCAGCGGCTCCCTCCTTACTTGTGGACAAAGGGCCCACATGAAATGGCATGTGGAGGGAAGCCAGGCAGAGCGGGCCCACGGGGTGCTGGGCCGTGGGCTGCCCTGTGTTTGCATGGTCTCCCTGAGAGTAAAGAATCAGAAAAGGATGAAGAGAAGGATGCCCCATTTCTTTGCTCCTTTTCCCCGAAGGTGTGTGAAAATTAGTAAAGTTCATTCCTACTCTAGAAAGTAGTCATGAAGCAAGAAATGCACTTTTCACACTAATTTGAAGAGATATGTGCACCCCAAAGTTCACAGCAGTACTATTTACAACTGCCAAGATAGAGAAGCAACCTGAGTGTCCATCACCTGATGAATGGATAAAGAAGATGTATATATAATAGAATGGGGTGTATATACAATGGAATACTACTCAGCCATGAAAAAGAACGAAATTTTGCCATTTGCGGCAACTCTGTCCATGGAATTCTCCAGGTGAGACTACTGGAGTGGGAAGCCACTGCCTTCTCCAGGGGATCTTCCCGATCCAGGGACTGAACCTGGGTCTCCTGCATTGCAGGCAGATCCTTTACTGTCTGAGCCACCAGGCAAGTCACAAAAAAGTTGTTAAAAAGAGAAAAAAAAAAGAGAGAGAAAGAAATAGACTTTTCATAAGCTACATAAAGACCACATTCCTGGACTTCCCTAGTGCTCCAGCGGTTAAAAATCCTCCTGCCAACGCAGGCGACACGGGTTTGATCCGTGGTCTGGGAAGATCCCACACGCCTCGGTGCAACCAAGTCCACGTGCGACAACTACCGAAGCCCGCGTGCCCAGGGCCCGTGCTCCACAGCGAGGGAAGTCACCACAGCGAGAAGCCTGAGCAACGCCGCAACTGGAGAGCAGCATCCGCTTGCCACAACTAGAGAAAAGCCCAAAGACCCAGCACAGCCAAAATATAAATTTAAAAAGGAGACCACATTTCTGTGGAATTTCTCAGCCAAGTCAAGGCAGGGACAGCATCAGGTTCACCTGGGGAAACTTGAGCTCTGTGCTGTGACGGGCATGGGGATCAGCCACCCACCTAACAGGCCGTGGCAGTTGCCGGAGAGGCCTTGGCCATTGGCGACGTAGAAGCCCAGGTGGTTGCGCTGGTAAGGGGCTGGCTTTTTGTAGAGGTGGAGGAGGACGACAAAGGCCACGGTGCCGTGGACGCTCACGGTGACACTGGCATTGGCGGACACGGACACCTCCAGCCCCCGGCGCCCCGCGACCGCGCTCTGGTTGCAGGGGAGGACCAGCCTGTCCCCACCATCCATGATGACCCTGCTGGGTGTGATCTCCAGGTAATATCTCTCCGGCTTGTTGACGAGAATGGTGATGGTATGGAAGTACGTGCGCTGTTTCTTGTGGCCGTTTGGAGGAGCAGGGGCCCCAATCAACTCTCCGTTCACCGTCACACCTCAAAGGCGGAGGGGAAGAGAGCAGCGGTTAGACAAACTGCCCCCACTGCCACATGAAGGGATCTCATTAGAATTTCCTTCTTCTCCTGTGTTTCTAGAACCAAGAACTTCCGCTGTCATGCAGGGACCACTCAGTGCGTAGTGAATGAATCAATGCATGCATGAAGGTGTAAGTGATTTTTGACCAATGTCCTGGGTAGAAGAAGCTGATGTAAAATATACACACTACTATATATAAAACAGATAATCAACAAGGACCTATTGTAGAGCACAGGGACAGGGAACTCTGCTCAATAATCTGTAATGACCTATACGGGAAAAAGAAGCCCAAAGTAGGCTAGGCACCGAAGAATTGATGCTTTTGAACTGTGGTGCTGGAGAAGACTCTTGAGAGTCCCTTGGATGGCAAGGAGATCCAACCAGTCAATCAGAAAGCAAATCAACCCTGAATATTCATCGGAAGGACTGCTGCTAAAGCTGAAGCTCTGATACTTTGGCCACCTGATGGGAAGAGCCGACTCATTGGAAAAGGCCCTGATGCTGGGAAAGATTGAGGGCAGGAGGAGAAGGGGATGACAGAGGTTGAGATGGTTGGATGGCGTTACCAACTCAGTGAATATGAGTTTGAGCAAGCTCCGGGAGATAATGAAGGACAGGGAAGCCTGGCGTGCTGCACTCTATGGGGTCGCAAGGAGTCAGGCACGACTTAGTGACTGAACAACAACATATGGGAAAAGCATCTAAAAAAGAAAAAGAGTGGATATATGTATATGTAGAACTGATTCACATTGCTGTACACTTGAAACTAAAACAGCACTGTAAATCAACTATACTCGGATAAAAATTTAAAAGTGAAAAAAAAGTTAAAAAATAGAAGATAAAAGGGGGTTGACATGTTTGTCTGCTTTTGTTCCAAAAACTCTCATGTGGCCCTGACACAGTATTTCTGATCCACTAGTTTCCACTACTCCTGATCTGAAGACCCCAGGACACCATGAGCAGTGGGGTAAAATACAAAGATTCGGTTCAGTTCAGTCACTCAGTCGCGTCTGACTCTTTGCGACTCCATGGACTGCAGCATGCCAGGCCTCCCTGTCCATCACCAACTCCCAGAGTTTACTCAAATTCATGTTCATTGAGTCGGTGATGCCATCCAGCCATCTCATCCTCTGTCGTCCCCTTCTCCTTCTGCCCTCAGTCTTTCCCAGCATCAGGGTCTTTTCAAATGAGTCAATTTTTCCCATCAGGTGGCCAAAGTATTGGAGTTTCAGCTTCAGCATCAGTCCTTCCAATGAAGATTCAAGACTGATTTCCTTCAGAATGGACTGGTTGGATCTCCTTGCAGTCCCAGGGACTCTCAAGAGTCTTCTCCAACACCACAGTTCAAAAGCATCAATTCTTCGGCACTCAGCTTTCTTTATAGTCCAACTCTCGCATCCATATGTGACTACTGGAAAAACCATAGCTTTGACTAGACAGACTTTTGTTGGCAAAATAACGTCTCTGCTTTTTAATATACTGTCTAGGTTGGTCGTAGCTTTTCTTCCAAGGAGCAAGCGTCTTTTAATTTCATGGCTGCAGTCACCATCTGCAGTGATTTGGGAGCCCCCAAACAAAGTTTGTCACTGTTTCCACTGTCTCCCCATCTATTTGCCATGAAGTGATGGGACCAGATGCCATGACACCATGAAGAGTGGGGTAAAATGCAAAGATTAGGATTTATGTATTTCTAGTCCACAAACGCAAGATCTTCTACTTTCTAGGCAGAACTCACCAGAGTCCGCGTGATCAGAGACCAGCCTCAGGATGTGCCCGGGTTCTCCATCGATGTTGAAACAGACGGTGAGGTTGCTCAAGGGGAAATCCACGACAAAGTGGGGGTCTCCATCCGCTGCCAGGCCAGGGCAAGAACAGGAGAGAAAAAGAAAGAAGAGACATTTATTGGGCACCTTCCCTGTGTAAGCACTCTTTTCGTATTTTCTCTTGCGTTGTTGACTTAATCCTGTCAACGGCAGGTCCTCCGTGTCAACACGAGGAAGATGCCTGGGAGATGCAGCGATGCAGCGGTCACACAGGTAGCTTGTGGAAAGTCAGTATTTGAATGCAGGGCCCCTAAACTCAAATCCAGTGCTCCTGTGAGGACACTGCAGTCAGCTGCAGGGGTGAGGGGGCCTCGCCCTACACGCCCACGACGACTGAGTCCACGTTCTTCAATTCCCTCTGCGGCTGCTCCTAACCCTTCTGTCACGCTTGGGCCAGCCTAGTTAAGTGATGTGGATGAGAACTTCCTGTCCTGTCTCTGGAGAGCCACGGCCCTAGAGACGTTCCCAGCGCCAGTCAGACACAGCCCTCGCGTGAGTGGCAATGACTGAGCCCAGTTTAGAGCTGGTGACAAGTGAAGGACACAGTCAGCAGGAGGCCAGTCAGCAGTGACCACGGCAACTCCTCCTCTGGGTCCCACTGACTTTACTGCTTTCAAAATTCTGTCCGCAGATAAGACCACAAAGCTTGGCTGGCCCCTGCTCCTCGCCTGTTCCCCTCATTTTCACCTCTGCTAAAGATGGACGGTCTTGCCTCTCACTGTACAAAATATTTCCCGAGAGTCTACATCAGTTCTCTTTTCCCACAAGATTGGAGGGTTCGTTTCTCTCTCTACACCAAACACAACATGTTTCAGAATTCCCCTCTACTTCATGTGTACACGCATATGCATGTACAGGACTGAGTTTCCTGTATACGTATATATTCCACCATTCATATATGGTGAGGGGTGGTGGACCAGGAGTTCAGTGTTTTCAAGCTATGAGCCAGTTAAGGGTCTTGGAGGAGATGCTGAGAAACCCCTTCTGTCCCTAGCCTGACTCAGAGGGGCCTCTGGAAGAATCTGGTTGATCTCACTGTAAACTGCCTCAAGCATCCAGTGAAGGACAATGTAATAAAGACATACAAGGTACTGGTCTTTTGTAGATGAGAAAATGACAACCACTGGAGATAAAAGTGCATATTTTTGGTGCTCTGTGGGCACGCATATAATTATGTGACAGTTCTCTGAGAGCGTCTTGTGCTCACACCACATCATTTGTACTCAAATCTTCCAAATTCCTTTACAAGGGAAGATGTTGCTTGCTCCAAAAGAAGAGAGGAGAGGTCTGGAAGTCATTACTCTGCTCAGTATCCAAGAGGAAAGTTTTCTTGCATTCCATAATGCGTGTGTGCTCAAAGGAATGACACCCTACCCACTGGGGACGATGTGTTTCCTGTACCCAGAGCTAATCTCCAGACTCCCTGGCTCTGCGAACCTGCATGCCCAGTACATCAGCAGCAAGGCAATAAGGAAGGCTTACAAAGGCAGATGTGTTCATTTGAAGAATAAAACCCAGCCGGTGGGTCATTATTCCATCCAGATTTTTATTATAATCCCAGAAAGCTGGCCAAGGGAAATTTTATGGTATCGTTATCGGCTCTTCCCTTCTAAAGCCAAGGATTATGAAAATAATAGAATAATAATGTTTAAAAAGTGTGCGCTGTGGCAGATAACTGTAACACCAGAAGCTGGAAGTGAGCATACTTCAGATCTCTAAAAACAAATGTCTTTTCAACTCAGTCATAATGAACGTGTGCCTCTGTTCAATCCATCCTTCTACCAGGGCTCCTGCTAGGGTCCTAAGGACTGTGTTATCTGTGGAGTTTAGGTGATGGTGTAATGACTATCGGGGTTTTGAGAACTGCCCCCAGGCTGCAGACTTGAGCTAAATAAATATAGGTCCTCACATCTTGTTCTACGAGCTGATCTAACTGGCTTCAGGGAATTCCTGGTCATCTTAGTCCTAAATATCTCAACTGTCAATCACACACAAGCATATTCTTTCCTTTACCTGATGTTTTGGAGATTTTAATCCTTGGGTTGTATGGTTTCTTGACAGCAGGTCCTAGAGAGGAGAAAGAAGAGACCCACCATTGTTATTTATTAAAGAGGAGGAAGTGAGAGGTATAGAGAGTTGAGATGAGTCAAATACAGCTTTCAGATACCTTTGTGACCATTTAAAAACATTGGTTTTACAGGAGGAGCTTGGCCTCCTAACACAGAGTGAGGGTGTAACATAAGGAGGGGAAACTATTTTATTTCTTTATAAATTAAATAATATTCTTCTTGCCTGTGATTTCTGTGCATATGATAGGAGAAAATGCAGAAAATATTCTATAGTTATGGGGGAAGGGGAAAGTAGAATTGTTTAATGGGGACAGCGTTTTAGATTTGCAAGATGAAAAAGTTCTGGAGATCTGTCTCACAATGATGTGAATATACTCCACACTACTGAGCTGTACACTTAAAAATGGTTACAATGTAGAGGCCAGAATGGGGGTTGCCAAGAGGGAGGGGGTCGGGGGAGGGATAGTGGGAGGTTGGGGTCAGCAGATGTAAGCTTTTACAAATAAAATGGAAAAACAACAAGGCCCTACCGAATAGCACAGAGAACTACATTCAATATCCTATGATAAACCATCACGGAAAAGACTAAAAATAAAGAATGTACAGGTGCGACTGAACTGAACTGGGCTGAACTATGTGTAACCGAATCACTTTGCTGTTCAGCAGAAAGCAACACCACATTGTAAATCAACTACACTCAATTTTAAAAAAAGAATGGAAAAATGGTTATGATGGTAAATTTTATTTAACATTTTTTTAATAAAATAGCACTTTACAACAACCAAAAGGCTACAAAAATGTAAAAGAAAAAGATATCATGGCAATCCAGGTTTAGAGCCGTGAGTGTAAACACAATTCGCAAAGCAGCAGCAAAAATAAATATTAAAAAATAACCCCAAAGTAAATTACTTTCTGTCAATAAAATAAAATTAATATCTTGTTTCAAGCTGTCTGTATTAACAAGATTATGCTCCTCTGATGCTTGTGTTTCATTGATCTTTGCACCCAGAAAATGAAGATCATAGTATCTGAATGTTTTTAAGTGCCCCCTTCTCTAACTGGTCCCTCACAAGCAGGACATGGACAGAATCAGGTCAACCACACGGGAGAAGTGACATCTCAGTCTGGATGCCTGTTTTGGGAGCCTTAAACTATCACAGACACTCAAAAAATCTTAAAATTAAAAAATCATCAGAGCTTTAAACAAAAGGAGGAAATTGTCCTGAGTACTAACTGATGCTTCAGGAAAATTTTACATCTAACGAGCCTTTTGCTCAATCAGTTGGTTATTCCCCATCTGTGTTCTTGGCTCTCTGAGTCCTGTGTCGTTTATGAGTTTGCTATCTCCTGAAGCTGCAGAAATTTGAGTTACTAACATCAAATCAAGATATTACTCAAAACCATTTTCCCTGAACGTGGCACAGATCTTGAGGCGTGAACTCACAGCACCATGCGACTTACTTATTCTTCATCCTTTTCACCAGAACGAATATTGTCCTAGGTTCGCCAAGACAAGCTCCACTCTTTCTAAAAACGCGATGTAGCATTTTTCACCTCTACATCAGGCTCTGCACTTTTCGATAAATTTCTAGTTCTGCACTCCTCATGGGAGAGGGTACCTAACATGTGTAGAACACTCATTCTGTACTTAAGATGCTGCACATTAATCCTTGCAACAGCCCTTCAGGAAAGACACCACTATCTACATTTTACAGGTGAGAGAACAGAAGCTCAGAGAGGTTCAGAAGCCTGCCCCAGGCCACAGCTGGCGAGGAGGAGCCACGAGCTGAAAGCTGGATCCTAAGGTTGTGCTCTCTCCAACACGCCCAGGTGATTCTCCGAGTTTAGAATCTGAGGATCACGCAAGACCTGGGTTCACGTCAGTTCCCTCACCTCAGGACACGTGAACCTGGCAGGAAGCTAATAAAAACGTCACATATGAAAAAAGTGCTGTTTTCCACAAGCAGATATTACTGAGAATATAACCCTTTGCTTTGGTTGAATTACTTTTCCTGCCGTTTTCCCTTTTTTTTTTTGGCTGCACCTCGAGGCATGTGGAAATCTTAGTTTTCTGACCAGGGATTGAACCTGTGCTCTTCGCATTGGAAAGTGGATTTTTAATCACTGGAGCACCAGGGAAGTCCCTCTCATTCTTGTTTCTACTAATTCCCCCTGAAAAATAGCACTGGGACAGATAATAAAAAATTTCTGTTTCAACTCTGGATTCTCTTATATAGAAGAACTTAATGTCTCCTATATAATTTAAATAATATCTATAATAAAATAAAATTTCATTTATTTCATTGTAAACAAAATCATTAAAATTTTAAAAATACAATTTTAATAAAAACATGAGGAGTAAAATTCATAAAATATATAAGACATGGGCTATAACAGACCTAGACAGTGTATTAAAAAGCAGACATCACTTTGTTGAAAAAGGTCTGTATAGTCAAAGCTATTGTTTTTCCAGTAGTCATGTACAGGTGAGAGAGTTGGACAATGAAGAAGGCTGAGTGCCAAAGAACTGATGCTTTCAAACTGTGGTGTTGGAGAAGACTCTTGAGAGTTCCCTGGACAGCAAAGAGATCAAACCAGTCAATCCTAAAGGAAATCAACCCTAAACATTCATTGGAAGGACTGATGCTGAAGCTCCAATACTTTGGCCACCTGATAAGAAGAGCTGATTCATTGGAAAAGACCCTGATGCTGGGAAAGATTGAGGGCAGGAGGAGAAGGGGTGGCAGAGGATGAGATGGTTGGCTGGCATCATCGGCTCAAGGAACATGAGTTTGAGCAAACTCTGGGAGATAGTGAAGGACAGGGAAGCCTGGCAGTCTTATGGGCTCAAAGAGCTGGGTACAACTGAGTGACTAAACAATAAAATACAATATACAGTAAAATTTCATTTTATTTTACCTATAAAATTTTATCATATAACTTTTATTTTTATCTATATAAAATCAAGCATACGCATCAAATGACATAACTGAAGTATTTAAAAATTTAGAAAGGTGGGCTTCCCTGGTGGTCCCCTGGATAAAAATTAGACTTGAAATGCAGGGGAAACCGCTTTGAGACCTGATTGGGAAGGATCCCACAGGCCGTGGAGCAACTAAGTTCGTGTGCCAAACTACTGAGCTTGTGCTCCAGAGCCAAGGAGCCACGGCTACTGAGCCCACGTGTGGCAAGTACTGAAGGCTGTGTGCCCTAGAGCCTGTGCTCCACGAGAGAAACCACTGCAAACAAGCCTGCACGCTGCAACTGGAGAGGAGCCCCCACTCTCCCCAACTAGAGAAAACCCACGTGCAGCAATGGGTTTTCTGGGAAAACCCAGAAGAAGTTGTGGTGGGAAGACCCACCACAGCCCAAAAAATAAAATAAATAAATCTTTAAAAAATATATAGAAAGGCACTTAAAAATGAATATTTGTTTACTTGTCTGTTCATTCCTGTAGGCACTCAATATTTATGATTTATCGATAGACTGACTTTACCTTCTTGAACTCTATAGGGATCCATGGTTTATAACAACACAAACACAGGCTAACCCACTGTTGGCTAGGAGCTGCAGGAATAGAACATTGTTTGTAAAAATTACGACACAATAAAATAAAAGAGATGACCTTGGCCTGAAAAAGCAGCCAGAAAGTGCCATGCGGGTCCCCACACTGAGCCCCATATGCGCTCACCTGGCTGCAGGTGTGTGCCCCGCAGGCTCTGCATCACCGTTTCGGGTCCAGTGGCCATGGACGTGCTGGACATGCCGTAGGCGGCCTCTGGGGCCTCTGTCCGCGGTGCTGACTTAAGTGTCATGGATGTGAAAGGGGTGAGGAAGTGGTGGTTCACGGCCAGAGCCTGGGCCTCCTGCCTCAGCCTCTCCCTTTCCGGCTCCTCGATGCTCTGCAGCCAGGCACTCAGCAGCTCCTTCAGGGTCAGGTAGCTCCAGAGACGTTCCAGGTGGTTGGGCTCCTCCTGGCCATGTCCCCGGGGCCTGGGGCTCTGTGAGACGTCGATCCCCACCTTCCGGGGCTCCACGGGCACGTCCTTCTTGAGCACCACAAACTTCTTACTGTTGCTGGCCGTGACCTCCACGTGCAGCTTGTCCATTGCCCTGTCCACCAGCTTCCCTGCGATTATGATCTCCGAGCCATTGAAGTAGTTGGGGAACAGGGTCCTGGTGGCACGCTCCACCAAGCTGGGAGGATAATCCACGCGGATGTCGGAGAGGAGCGGGGTCCTGATCTCATCATAGAACCTGGAGAGGAGGAATGCAGGGGGAGAATCAGGGCCTGCCTGGGCGGCAAGCAGGACAGGGCTTAGAGGAAACCATGGGCTGTTGGGGAGGCAGTTCTGATCTTAGAAGCAGCCAAGTCCAACATTCCACCCAGAACATCTCAGACAGGAAGCCATGCAGCAGAGGCTTGAATACCACTGGTGATGGGGAACTCACTACCCCACAAGCTCCCTCGTCTCTTGTCCACTGCTCTGAGGAGGACCAGGGAGCTTCTGGCAGTAAATCACGATTCTCCTTCCTGCAAGTTCCACCCACTGGTCTCAGTTTTGCTTCTGGAGTAACACAGTGTGAATGAGGGTAATCCACCTTCAGTATTTAGATGCTGGAAGACACTGACCTTCAGACGGGTATAGACACTGCTGCATATTCCGTGAATATGCATACTCCTTACCTAGCCTAATCCATCTTAACGAGTCTTCACAGAATATAATATCAAGAATCCCTAACAGTCCTGCCAATACATCACGTGGTTTTTCTCATTAAATTCTATCATCCAGCCAGAATCCTCCTGTCACAGGAGAGAAGGCTGAGGCACAGAGGGTCTTAAGGCCTGAAGTCATGAGGCAGGGCCAGAATGTGAACCCAGATCAGCCTGATTTTAAGATGCATAGATCAGATTCGGGGTCCAGCCTCACGTCCAGGCCTCCTGCTGAGCCTGCCTTCCCCACCCCAAGGACACAGGCAGACTTGGGGTCCAGCCTCACGTCCAGGTCTCCCGCTGAGCACCCCCTGCCCTCCCCTTGCCCTGAGGACACAGGCAGACCACAGACCCGATGAGCTGGGCGCGGGCGTCGTGGTCTTCGTGGACTCGCCGTGTGAGCCCGCAGTTCTCCAGGGACAGCTTCTCCAGCAGCTTGAAGTCCACGTCGGCCCCGATGCCCACGGTGAAGATGCAGACTCGGCCCCGGGCGGCCTCCCGGGTGTTGTTGAGGATCTTGAGGGTGTGGGTCTCCCCGACGGTGGGCTTCCCGTCCGTCAGGAAGACCACGAGGGACACGCTGCGGTCCTCGATGTCGTTGTGGGCCACGTAGTCATTGAGCAGCTGGATGCCCCTCAGCAGGGCCCCGTTGATGTCCGTGCCTGCGGGACACAGAACACGATGCTGGAGGCTCGCTGCCTCCCTCACCTGGACTTCACACCCCTCCCATGCACCTGCAGGGGTGACAGGTGGGGAGAGCAGCCCCTGCACTCACTCCAGGCCACCCAGGCAGCCTAGAAACTCCGCAGATGCACAGGAAAGGTGCAGAGCTATATAACCTCGTCCTGAAGGTGTCTGATGGGCGTCCCAGGTGGCTCAGTGGGTAAAGAATCCGCCTGCACACTCTTTATAATAGCCGGGACATGGAAGCAACCTAGATGTCCATCAGCAGACAAATGGATAAGAAAGCTGTGGTACATATACACCATGGAATATTACTCAGCTATTAAAAAGAATGCATTTGAATCAGTTCTAATGAGGTGGATGAAACTGGAGCCTATTATACAGAGTGAAGGAAGTCAGAAAGAAAAATACCAAGACAGTATATTAAAGCACATATATGGAATTTAGAAAGATGGTAACGATGACTCTATACATGAAACAGCAAAAGAGACACAGATGTAAAGAACAGACTTTTGGACTCTGTGGGAGAAAGCGAGGGTGGGATGATTTGAGAGAGTGGCATTGTAGCATGTATATTATAATATGTGAAACAGATCGCCAGTCCAGGTTCGATGCATGAGACAGGGTGCTCAGGGCCGGTGCACTGAGATTACCCTGAGGGGTGGGATGGGGAGGGAGGTGGGAGGGGGGTTCAGGATGGGGAACACATGTACACCCATGGCTGATTCATGTCGGTGTATGGCAAAACCACTACAATATTGTAGAGTAATTAGCCTCCAATTTAAAAAAAAAGAATCTGCCTGCAATGCAGGAGACATGGGTTCGATCCCTGAGTCAGGAAGATCCCCTAAAGGAGGAAATGGCAACCCACTCCAGTATTCTTGCCTGGACAATTCCGTGGACAGAGGGGCCTGGTGGGCTACAGTCCACGGGGTCACAGAGCAGGACAAAGACTGAGCGACTGAGCACACGTGAGGGGGTCTCTGATGGTGCCTCAGCTTAGGGGTCTCCATTCCCTTAGCATGGCCGACCTGCACCTCTTTCGGAGAATTGTTTTGCAAAGGCAGGAGGGTGCTGGGTGCAGGGACTTGGAGAAAGAACGCACCCCAGAGGGAAGCAGGGAGCACCGAGTGTGGAGGTGGGAATGTGGAGACCTTCGCGGGGATGTCACGTATGGCCTGGGGCTGGAGGATGAGGATTAGAGAACTCACTCATTTTTTTCTTATTGCTGGCATCGCCTTTCTGGCTTCCTGCCTCTTCAGGGTCTCCCCTGTCCACAAGGACCCCACCAAGCGAAGGCTTTCCAGTTTACACCTCCCGCCACCGCTGCCATTTCTAATTCAGACACGCTTGTCACTAGCAGCTCTGATTAAAGTCAGGGGACACTGCCTGCCACGGGTGCTGGACAGGTTTTTTGCTTGGGGTAAGGTGAGATGGATGGCGGGTGGAAGTTAAATCTCCCAGCCAACACGAAGCTTCTAGGTCCTAAGAGTTTCGTTCAACTCTGCTGCAGCTGCTCTATTATTACCAAGAAAAGCCGAGAGTTCTGACAGCAGACATGAACACCCATTTCCTTTTTCTGACCCCAGGGGTTAGTTTTTTAAGTGGTCTTCTTGACAGACCAAATATTTCACTCATTTTAAGTACACAGTTAATGATTTTTAGTCAATGTATAAAGCTGTGTACCCATTACCACCATCCTGCCACCTGACTGGCATGCTTTTTAATCTCTCTGCAAAATCTACCATATTTGATTGAACAGAAAATTTCCCCCATTGCTTCACATCCTCCAGAATTTGTGGCTGAAAATATAGATGTCTGTGACTGTGCAAACACATCACTAATTCGTTCTAAGATGCACACATGGTCCACATGTAAGGGAAACTTACAGCTGAGACAGCACGCAGCACTTCTCTGGGTTCGCCCACTTGCCTCTCTGGATGCCTCACCTAGCTTCACTGCCTCTGAAGGTGTGGACATGGACCAGAAGGCAGGTGTTTATTTCCTCTTTGATCCAGAACTTAAGCGATGATGCTAAATCTCTCATTGCACTTTAAAGCCAGGGACAGCCCCAGGCAAAGGATGTGCTTAGCTTTTCTCACCCCAGGCACAGCAGGGCTTGGCATCGAATCTCTGTTAAGTCGAGGCATCTCCTGCACGCTTAACAACGGGGGTGGGCAGTGGGGGCTGGGACTTCCCCGGTGGTCCAGAGGCTAAGGCTCCAGGCTCCCAAGGCAGGAGGCCCACTTTAATCTCCGGTTGGTGAACTAGATCCGACATGCCCACACTGAGAGTTGGCATACCACAACTAAACGATGCCTCGTGATGCAAGTAAGTCCTGGTGCAGCCAAATAAAAACAAAAAGTGAAAAAACAACGGGAGAGTTCCCATGGAGCCGCCCAACCATCCCACTGAGAGCTCCCCCAGGGATGTTAAAGGACCACAGTGCACCAGCAAGAGGGACTATCTGGGTAAAAATGGCCATGTGTGTGTGCGCTTAGTTGCTCAGTCGTGTCCAGCTCTTTGCAAAACCTGCCAGACTGTCCATGGGGATTCTCCAGGCAGGAATGCTGGAGTGGGTTGCCATGCCCTCCTCAGGGGGATCTTCCCAACCCAGGGATCGAACTCAGGTCCCCCATATTGCAGGCAGATCCTTTACCAGCTGAGCTACCAGGGAAGCCCCAAAATGGCCATATCTGACAGCTAGAGAAGATCTCCTGTGTGAGGCCACTGTTCTAAGTACTTTAAATATTTTAACTCATCCTAAAAAAAGTCCATTATATGCTCATTTTACAGATGAAGAAAAGGAGGTAGAGAGAGATTAAATGCCTCATAGCTGGTGGGGCTGGATTTAAATCCAGGCAGTCTGGCTTCAGAATCCATGCTCATCTCCTGATGAGGAGAGGACACTAATTTTCTGTTCATCTGCAGAGGGTTGGGTCAATGAAATGCTGAGACAAAAAAAAAAAAAAAAAGGAAACCAGTGTGGTTTCTAAGGTTTAGATTCCAAAAGGGCATAACACGCATTACCTGTTTTCTAAAGCTTTATCCTGCTCCCCCCAGCACACACATAGCATTCTAATAGTAAGCAGCATCTTTAAAATAAACTCCTTTTAATGCATAGTCTTTAAGTGGGTACTGTATGTCAGGAGCTATGCCAAGTTGTTGCTCAGTCACTAAGTCGTGTCTAGCTCCTTGCAATCCCAAGGACTGCAGCATGCCAGGCTTCCCTGTCCTTCACCATCTCCTGGAGTTTGCCCAGACTCATGTCCTTTGAGTCGGTGATGCCATCCACCATATGATCCTGTCGTCCCCTTCTCCTCCCACCTTCAATGTTTCCCAGCATCAGGGTCTTTTCCATTGAGTTGGCTCCAGGAACTACAGGCTAAACAAAGATTAAGGGAAGTCTCTTTCCTCAGAGACTTCCCAACTTCCTTCCAAGGATCATCACTAAAATATTAACTCTAAACTTTCATTTCTCGCTTCAACCAGTAAAACAATTCCTAGATCACACTGTTGTGGAAACTGGTAGGAAATCCCATTGTATCCATAAATCAAAATTCCATTCACACAAGATCAAGTTCCAAACAAATTTCATTTGGGAAACCAGAGCTTTGCCTTGGAGGGAAAGTAACCAATATGAGTGATGAGAAACTCAGACGGAAGAGGATGGACAGAACTGGGTGTTTTCTGTCTCCAGATCTCGAAAGCAGAATCACCTGAATCCCCCAGGAGACAGTGTCTCTACGGGCCTTTAGGAAGGATGGTAAAGGTCCAGTCCACATGCCGATACTGAGCTTCCACCAGGCGCACACTGTCCTCGGGACAAGTTGACAGCGGGAGTAAGCTCTGGGCCCAGGGTTGACGGGACTGACAGCCAGCACAGGTGGTAACACGCTGTCCTGAGTCTCAGATCATCTCAGAGCTCTTTCTGGCCTTTCCCCTCATCTGCGTCCTTACCTAGTCACTGCCCCCCAGGCGAGGGTGCAAAGGCTCCATCGCCTTTCCACCTAGAGCATCTCCCAGGCCATCCATAGTCCAGGAGGACCGACAGTTCAGGGGGGCGGCTCCATCTGCTGCCTTAAGGTTCTCACACTCAAGCACACAAAACACTGAATCAGCCACTTGGCTTTCACTCCTGGCCCTGAAAATCAGTTTACAAAAAGAGCTGCATTGTTTGGGATCCGTGAGATAAACCAGGAAAGGCTCCAAAACCTATCAGGTATTTCCCCCGTAACTTATTTGACCATCTTAGTTCGGTGCCCAGAAAAGGAGAAGCAAGCTCCTGGGGAAAGTGCTCACCTGTTATCTCCTTTCCTGTGATCAGCGTCAACTTTCAAATCCCTGTATCATGTCTCAGCAAACAGGCCAAGCAGGACGTACTTACCTCCGCTCGGCGACATGTGGTGGATGTAGACTTTGCCATCTCTGATGCTGTTGGGAGTAACTGACACCAAATGGTCCTTCCACACTTTGATCCGGTTGGAAAACCCAACGATATTGAAATGGTCCTGGGGTCGCAGGTCATGCAGAATCGTGAAAAGGGCATCCTTGGTCTAGGCAACACAAAAGCAAGGCCAGTCATGTCCCATTGCATGAGTCTACGCATCTCCTGGCTTGGAAACTGCACGCTGGGGACAATCCCAGGGTTATAATGGAGTGCCTGCTCTGTAAAGGGACTTGGATAAATGTCAAGGAACTTTATCACCTTGCCAGAAAAAAAAAAAAAAAAGAATGGCTCAGTGGGAATGAATTTGCCTGCAATACAGGAGACTTGAGTCTGATCCCTGGATCGGGAAGATCCCCTGAAAGAAGAAATGGCAACCCACTCCAGTACTCTTGCCTCGAGAATCCCATGGACAGAGGAGCCTGGCGGGCTACGATTCACTGGGTCACAAATGAGTCGGACAAGACTGAGCAACTAAACAACAACACGTTTTACAACTTTATATAAGACACGAATGTTTTTCATATACGAAATGTCCTGTCTGCTCTGATCCACATACATCAAGCCTCAAGCCTCTGGAACTTCACAACTGCTGTTCTCGAGACCTGAGGTGTTCTTCCCTGCTGCCTTATGCCCCTGTTTCATCTGACAAGTCCTTAGTCATTCTTCAAAACCCAGCTAATGCGCTATATTCTGTATTTGAAACATTTTCTAGCTCCTCTAAATAGAGTGGACCTTCTGTCCTCTAGGCTAGCAGTGCCCTCAACGTACTTATAGAGTAAGTGCATCACCCGTCTCAACTACAGTCTGCTCCATGTCTCTTTCCCTTCCTCCAGTGAAGGCAGGTTCCATCTATTTTTTTTTTTTTTTTTTTTTGGTTGTGCTGGGTCTTCGTTGAGGCACTTGGGCTTTCTATAGTTGAGGAGCAAGGACCTGGTTGCCCTGAAGCACGTGGGATCCCAGTTCCCTGAACAGGGATTGAACATGTGCCCCTGCATTGGCAGGCGGACTCTTATCCACTGGACCACCAGGGACGTCCCTCCGTCTATTTTCTTATCACCCAGAGCAGAGAACTCCTGACACATCCTAGAGAGAAGTTCAGAAGATGAAAGAACACAAGGACGATTCATGAATCACAGAGGAAGGGTACGAATCAGAACTACCGCTGGGTTTTAAGAGAGAATGAAGCACCGTGGGCTGCAGTGATGTGAGAAGGCATTTCAGAGAACAGAGGGGATCGGAGGATGAGGCCCGAAGGACCTGGGTAACTTGAAATACAAGGGAGAACATCCTGGAAAGAAGCCAAGAAGGTCATATGTTACTATGTGTAACACAGATCGCCAGTGGGAATTTGCTGTGTCCAACACAGGAAACCCAAAGCCGGTCCCCTGGGACAATCGAGAAGGGTGGGATGGGGTAGGAGGTGGGCTCTAGAGGGAGGGGACATGCCTCCGGCCCATCCATGTGGATGCACGGCAGAAACCATCACAATATTGCAATCACCCTCCGATTTAAAACAAAATAAAATGTAAATAAATATTTAAAAAACATTACACTGCACACCTTAAACCTACAGTGCTGTATATCAACTGTACCTCAATACAACTCGGGGGAAAGCAAGTGACAAAAAAAAAAAGACACAACAGCCCCCTTCTCTGAGATCCTCATTCACGTGACACACACACACTTTTCTGGCACTCATGACATGGCAGTGTCGTTATTTCTTCCAGCCCTTGCCCTTGCCAGGACCCCTGCATCTGCCGTTCCCTTGATGGATGCTATGTCCCACCGTCAGCGTGCCTGCTGCCCCCTCCTCGTCCTTCCGTCCTGGGTTCACTCGCTCCTCTGCTGCTCCTCAAGCCGGCACCCTGGCCCCTGCCTTCCCAGCGTCGATAGAATGTGATGACATATTTGAGCATTTACTGGACGGTCCAACTCAGCCCCACGTCTCCGAGTGCAGGAGCTTTTTCTGTTCCGTCACTCTTGGGTCATACCCAGCTGAGCCTGCCTGCGTGGCAGATTCTTGAAACAGGCTTGCAGAAACAAGTGAGTGCTGGGAAGACTGTCCATCTGTGACACCAGACTCCTCAAAACAGCTGCCCCCTTGTTTCCTCCCTGCCCTCCCAACAGAACAGTTGGCACATTATGGGCTGTCAGTAAATAGCTGCTGAATGAGTAATTGAGAGAAAAAGAGGGAGAGAGAGAGGGAGAATTCTACTGAGTGAATACAAAGGGAGGAGGAGAGACACAGCCCCCATCCTTGAGAAGCTAAGACAGAACATTGAGAAGGGTGACGTGCAGGAAACACGGCTGAAAGGACGGACAGCATTAAAGCACGAATGAATAGATCAGATCGCGACAATAAACAGATGTGGGTGGAGGGTCCTGAGCGCGCTGCTGATGGAACTCCGGGAAGCTGGCCCCACCTTGACCCCTCTTGACCCCTCACCCTTCCACCCGCTCAGAGCCAGCAAGACCCCAGTGTGAGCAAAGATGGGCTCGGCATTGTTCCCCATCCGAGAGGCTGGACCTCTGGGAAGCCTGCAGGTCCACAGCTGGGTGGTGACAGACAGGACCCACAAGCCGAGGCAGTCCCTGGGACGGTACAGTCGGGGGCCCGATGCTAAGGCAGCCACCCGGACATGTTCCCGCTGCTGGGGCTCAGAGCTGGCAGGGCCCCCCAGGGTGCAGGCTGGGGCCTGGGGAATCTCCTCAGAAGGCTGCTGTTTGTTTAGCAGCTGGCATCCCTAGGGATCCTTAAATAGTGAGCTCAAGCCCTCGAGAGGGGCTGGCCTGGCTTCTTGGCTGCTGTTTTCCCCATCGTGAAGGATTCTCTGCTTTAGGAGCAGTCCTTCAAGTCTCTCCACCCTCCTCCCCTGAGCTCAGCGATGAAGGGCTTCTGATGACCTTGTAAGGGCACAGCTCTGACTTGTCCTCAGGAGCACTGGGGCAGGCAGACCCGCTGGCTCCCGGGAGTTCCACTTCCAGTTGCCTCGGGACCTTTGTGCTGGTCTCTGGGTCCTTATTCCCAGGGGCGGGGGCGGACACTGCCTGGAGCCACCACCACCCATTAACCCTTCCTGAGCTCCGACCAGCGAGGTCTGGGGCGCTCTGCGTTCTGCAGAAGGCTGAACAGGCAGGAGGAAGGTGGTTGCCCAGATAGAAGAGGGAATGTGAGGTGGCTTCAGCTGGTGTTTCTGCACCCTGTGTTTATATGCTGAAGACAGACAGAAACCTGGGCAGGGTTTTCCCAAGAGTACACCCTAGAGACCAAGGTAAGCATATTCTAGAAAGATCAGAAAGGAAAGGAAAGGAAAGTGAAGTTGCTCAGTCGTGTCGGACTCTTTGCGACTCCATAGACTGTAGCCTATCAGGTTCCTCCGTCCATGGGATTTTCCAGGCAAGATTGCTGGAGTGGATTGCCATTTCTTTCTCCAGGGGATCTTCCCGATCCAGAAATCGAACCCGGGTCTCCCGCATTGCAGGCAGACGCTTTACCATCTGAGCCACCAGGGAAGCCTCAAGAATGATCAGAGGAAGCCCAGAAAGATAAGAATGGACGGTGCAAGCTGGTTCAAAGGCCTGAGCTACCCTGGAGGCACTGACTGGTCATATCCACTCCTTGGTGGCCCCAAAGGGCACTCGGCAAACACCAGCCTCTACACATCACCAGAAGGGCTCCTTACGATGTTCCAAGTTGTGTCTGAACTGAAGGGAGATACGAAAGGCACACAAATACAATGGAGAGAGGAAAAGGAAATTCTTCTCATTATTCAAATAGTAAAGAAGCACCCTGGCCTGCATGAAGCATTCAGACAAGATTCCCTTTAATCCGAGCCTCGTAGAAACAAAGAGAATCGGGATGACTGGCTCCTTGAAACAGCTTGCTAGTGAGGAATCCTTCTGCTTGTAGGTATGTCCCTCGGGTTGAAAGGAGGGGGGAAAGTATTTCCTCTGAAAACAATGTCTTAGAAGTTAATTCCAGCTCTGCCTCTGGTTTATTATTACGTAAGCCTTTTCATCTCTGTCCACTTAAGTTCTTTCAGGAGCAAGGAGAACGTAAATAAATAAAGAGGAGCTCTCGGTTTCAGATTCTCTGTTCATCCAACTTGGCTGGCGATGGTCCCTCTTGGTCTAGTGGGTCTTCAGGAAAAGGAACTGTGCAACCTTCCTGGCGGTGTCTGTCAGGGAAGGGGCAGGGCTGGGCCCCGGGATGTGCAGCCCCTTTTACACGCTTACTGTCTGTCTCCTTGTTAGGGCTGCTCCCGGGGCGGGCAGTTTCTGGGAACTGCTCTGTCTGGTGGGCTCAGAGCCCCTGTGTTAAGCCAGCCTAGAGACAAGATGGACCTTCCTTTCCCTTCCCTACAAAACTGAGCCCGAGCAGCTGCAGGCTCTTGGCTCAGCCCTCGAGGGGGTGAGTGTTCCAACTACACACGCTTTGAATCACTCACTCTGAGACATTCCCCGAGGAGAGAAGACCCTTAGGGTGACCCATCAGTGGAGCCCATGGAAAACCCAGCTGCCCACCCACTCCATCGGGGTACCTGCTGACTCTCCTCAAATCTTTCTGTGTCCCCGCTGAACCACCCGCACCAGGAACCAAATCTGACACAAAAGGTTTTTGTACCCCAGTCCCTGGGTGGTTACGAGCCCATGGCATCATAGAGGAAATCCAAGGTCAAGGGTCTTAGACACCAGACATGCCAAGCTTTCAGCAGAACGGCCCTGCTGTGCTCTGAAGCAGTCCTCTTGCTCACCCCATTCTAAAATGTTTGCTGAGGAGCTGACATTTTCCCTTTCCACACATTCCTTCTGGATGAACCCAAGAGAAAATCCTCTGTGAGTCTTCTCATCAAAAAACAAAAGCAAGCTAAGAACTCCTACAAGTCCGGCTTGAGCCACGACAGAATTGTGCTCAACAGAGAAGTACCCTAGAACCCCCTAAGTTTCTGAGAGGTAATATCGGGAAGGGGAATACACCCATCGGCAACTGGACACAAGTGGGCCTTCTCCCTTCGCAGGTGGGTGGAGATAAGGGACCCGGGCGGGGACCAGAAAGAGGTGTGTGACTGTCCCCCTGTGCGGTGCAGTCCCTCTTGTGGCCAGCAGGGGGAGCGCTCCATCCCCAGGACTGGCAATGGAGTCCCGCGACTGGAAGGACAGACAAGAGTCAGTGATCCCAAAGAGGACACTAACAGATGGAGAAATATACCATGTTCATGGATTGGAAGAATCAATGTAGTGAAAATGAGTATACTACCCAAAGCAATCTATAGATTCAATGCAATCCCTATCAAGCTACCAACAGCATTCTTCACAGAGCTAGAACAAATAATTTCACAATTTGTATGGAAAAACAAAAAACCTCGAATAGCCAAAGCGATCTTGAGAAAGAAGAATGGAACGGGAGGAATCAACCTACCTGACTTCAGGCTCTACTACAAAGCCACAGTTATCAAGACAGTATGGTACTGGCACAAAGACAGAAATATAGATCAATGGAACAAAATAGAAAGCCCAGAGATAAATCCACGCACATATGGACACCTTATCTTCGACAAAGGAGGCAAGAATATACAATGGATTAAAGACAATCTCTTTAACAAGTGGTGCTGGGAACTCTGGTCAACCACTTGTAAAAGAATGAAACTAGAACACTTTCTAACACCATACACAAAAATAAACTCAAAATGGATTAAAGATCTAAACATAAGACCAGAAACTATAAAACTCCTAGAGGAGAACATAGGCAAAACACTCTCTGACATACATCACAGCAGGATCCTCTATGACCCACCTCCCAGAATATTGGAAATAAAGGCAAAAATAAACAAATGGGACCTAATTAACCTTAAAAGCTTCTGCACATCAAAGGAAACTATTAGCAAGGTGAAAAGACAGCCTTCAGAATGGGAGAAGATAATAGCAAATGAAGCAACTGACAAACAACTAATCTCGAGAATATACAAGCAACTCCTACAGCTCAACTCCAGAAAAATAAATGACCCAATCAAAAAATGGGCCAAAGAACTAAATAGACATTTCTCCAAAGAAGACATCCAGATGGCTAACAAACACATGAAAAGATGCTCAACATCACTCATTATCAGAGAAATGCAAATCAAAACCACTATGAGGTACCATTTCACACCAGTCAGAATGGCTGCAATCCAAAAGTCTACAAGTAATAAATGCTGGAGAGGGTGTGGAGAAAAGGGAACCCTCTTACACTGTTGGTGGGAACGCAAACTAGTACAGCCACTATGGAGAACAGTGTGGAGATTCCTTAAAAAACTGGAAATAGACATACCTTATGATCCAGCAATCCCACTGCTGGGCATACACACTGAGAAAACCTGAAGGGAAAGAGACACGAGTACCCCAATGTTCATCGCAGCACTGTTTATAATAGCCAGGACATGGAAGCAACCTAGATGTCCATCAGCAGATGAATGGATAAGCAAGCTGTGGTACATATACACAATGGAGTATTATTCAGCCATTAAAAAGAATACATTTGAATCAGTTCTAATGAGGTGGATGAAACTGGAGCCTATTATACAGAGTGAAGTAAGCCAGAAAGAAAAACACCAATACAGTATACTAACGCATATATATGGAATTTAGAAAGATGGTAACAATAACCCTGTGTACGAGACAGCAAAAGAGACACTGATGTATAGAACAGTCTTATGGACTCTGTGGGAGAGGGAGAGGGTGGGAAGATTTGGGAGAATGGCATTGAAACATGTAAAATATCATGTATGAAATGAGTTGCCAGTCCAGGTCCGATGCATGATACTGGATGCTTGGGGCTGGTGCACTGGGACGACCCAGAGGGATGGAATGGGGAGGGAGGAGGGAGGAGGGTTCAGGATGGGGAACACATGTAAACCTGTGGCGGATTCATTTTGATATTTGGCAAATCTAATACAGTTATGTAAAGTTTAAAAATAAAATAAAATTTAAAAAAAAAAAAAAAAAAGAGTCAGTGATCCCATCAAAGTCTGCAATGTCAGGCCCTCCTTGCAACCTCAAACTACCCGTCTAAGCCGTCACTGAGAAGGATGGAGATGTCCAGCGCCTCGGCGTCTCTCTGCACCCTCCACAGACATCCACCCACGTCACCCTGCAGTCACCGTCACGGCTAAAACCAGGGCAGCCATGCTGAGCCAGCCAGTTGCTGCGGGGCCCTGGGCACCGATGATGCTTCAGTGGGAGTATTCCAAGACTGGCATTTCAAGGGCACAAGCATGGATTCCATAAAAGCCAGCGTAACCGTACTTGGACACGCTACAGGCCTTTCAACGGTTTGAAGTTTTTTGAAATCATATCCAGATGGACCCACCAAGTAATTTTTTTAAAAATCCCATCTTTACCAGCAAGGCAATACATTGAGTGAGAAAGACCATTTCTCCATAATATATTCGTGTCTCTATCATTATGTTTTCCAGAAAAATCTAGCAACAGATTGGTTTCAAAGAAGAACCTCAAACATTAAAAAACATCACCCTAGTGATGACAAAGTAAGCACAGTCCAAGAGGTTATACAGACTCATAAAGGAAAACGCTGGTCACACGAGGCCTGGTGCGTGCTGTCGCCTCTGTCGTGACTCCCAAAGTGAAACACATTATGTAATTCACATTAAAAATAAAAAATGGAACCTGTAATGCAAGAAACATAAAACATCAAAAGGTGTCTCTGTCCAATACAAGGAACTGGTTGAAAAAAAACAAAAACTAGTTTTCTACTGGCCAAAGTCTTCTTTTTAGAGAAAGAGCAGAAATTCAGAAGCTTTCTTTGCATCATTGGAAAACTGGGGCTAGACGTCATCAGATCTTCCAATATTTTAAAACAGTTTGCGTGCACCCTTATGGAAGAAAGTGAAGAAGAACTAAAGAGCCTCTTGATGAAAGTGAAAGAGGAGAGTGAAAAAGCTGACTTAAAACTCAACGTTCAAAACACTAAGATCGTGGCATCCCATCCCATCACTTCTTGGCAAATTGGGGAAACAATGGAAACCGTAACAGATTTTATTTTTGAGGGCTCCCAAATCACTGTAGATTGTGACTACAGCCATGAAATTAAAAGACACTTGTTTCATGAAAGAAAAGGTATGACCAACCTAGACAGCATATTAAAAAGCAGAGACATAACTTTGCCAACAAAGGTCCATCTAGTCAAAGCCATGGTTTTTCCAGTAGTCATTTATGGATGTGAGAGTTGGACTATAAAGAAAGCTGAGTGCTGAAGAATTGATGCTTTTGAACTGTGGTGTTGAAGACTCTTGAGAGTCCCTTGGACTGCAAGGAGATCAAACCAGTCCATCCTAAAGGAAATCAGTCCTGAATATTCATCGGAAGGACTGATGCTGAAGCTGAAACTTCAATACTTTGGCCACCTGATGCGAAGAACTGACTCCTTAGAAAAGACCATGATTCTGGGAAAGATTGAAGATGGGAGGAGAAGGGGAAGACAGAGGATGAGATGATTGGATTGTTGGATGTCCACCGACTCTATGGACATGGGTTTGAGCAGGCTCTGGGAGTTGGTGATGGACAGGGAAGCCTGGCATGCTGCAATCCATGGGGTCGCAAAGAGTCAGACACAACTGAGCCACTGAACTGAAATGAACTGTGCGTGTGTGTGTGTGTGTGCTAAGTTGCTTCAGTTGTGTCCAACTGTTTGCGATTCCATGGACTGTAACCTACCAGGCTCCTCTGTCCATGGGATTCTTCAGGCAAGAATACTGGAGTGGGTTGCCATGCCCTTCTCCGGGGATCTTCCTGACCCAGGGATCGAACCTGTGTTTCTTACATCTTCTGCGTTTGCAGAAGGGTTCTTTACCGCTAGTGCCACCTGGTAAGCCCTAAAACAGTTTAGTAAATACTAAACATTAATTTCAAATTTTACCTAGAAGGAAATAGAAAGTAATAGTATTTCTTAGGTCTCTACACTGTTCAAACTATCACGAAGAGCATTATTTTTGAAAAACAAAATCATAGGGCTCCTGTATTTTAAAATACATTATTATAAGCTATTATAATTTTATTTATTGTTTGAATTCTAATTTCAAATGCTCCTTCAATGCAGCACTAGATTATAACTCTAGTTCTGATTACCCAATCTGTGCAAAAATATTATTAAATGGGTGCTGCTTCATAGCGAGAGAAAAGCGCTGCTGCTGCTGCTGCGAAGTCGCTTCAGTTGTGTCCGACTCTGTGTGACCCCATAGACGGCAGCCCACCAGGCTCCCCCGTCCCTGGGATTCTCCAGGCAAGAACACTGGAGTGGGTTGCCATTTCCTTCTCCAATGCAGGAAAGTGAAAAGTGAAAGTGAAGTCGCTCAGTCGTGTCTGACTCTTAGTGACCACATGGACTGCAGCCTACCAGGCTCCTCCATCCATGGGATTTTCCAGGCAAGAGTACTGGAGTGGGGTGCCATTGCCTTCTCTGTTAGGACTGGTTCTAAAAGAGAATAATTTCTAACTAAATTCTGGCTAAATAAAAAAAGTCTGAATATATTTAGATGTTAGAGCATCTTCTGCAATATAAACATAACTATATTTTATTAGTCTGTGTTTGGATTAATGTTATTCTAACTTGAGAAGCAAAGTCTCTCTCATATGAAGGCTCTGGTTATTGTTACAATCCATCACCAAATGTTTTGACTTTGCTCTGACAAATGTACCAAGTATTTACCTAATAATGTCATGGTACATGTTTGTAAAAAGTTCTTTGCCAACAATATTTCTTTGATTCTTTATCATGGATTAAGGACATCGATTTCTCTTGCTTGATGTAGAAATAACTCAAGACTCGAAAGAGATGATATTTTCCACTTCTCTTCACATGGAAGGTTTGCAGTTATCAGGACCTGCTCACAAGGCTGATGCCAAATCTCTTATTCTGGGAAAGAACTTAGTCTCACCACCTGCATCCAGGTGGTCATGGGCTACAGGTAGTCATCCCCAGGTGCAGCTTCCTGCTCACAACAGTCAGTGGACAAGAGGATGCTGATCAAGACAAGGTCCCCTCAGGCCACAGACCCTTGCAGCTGGTGTGCTTCACCCGCATGCTCACACGCTGCTGCCTGACATTATTGAGCTTGGTTCCCAGTGCTGTCCAGGGTCTGAAATCTACATCGCCTAACTGCATGCCTGGATTCTGGAGCCCTGCCCGTTTCAGTCTACAGATTTTTGGGGTATCTGACTCTCTGACCGCCCTTTGCCCCATTCAACTTTCCCTTACATGTGAGTTCTCATGACTCCTGTGTCCCTGGCAGAGGTCCACCTAGGCTACTCATTGCAAACCCCCAGGGAGTGCCTTGACGAACATAAAGGATGAGACAGAAGGATGTGGGGAGGCTCTGAATGAGCCACGGTCAGAGTGAAACAATGGAACGGTTACGGAAGAACAACACATGGCACGTCAGCATGGGAGGATCATACATACAGGAAAAGAGAAGGGCTTCCTTGGTGGTGCGGAGGCTAGGGGTCCACCTCTAACCTGCTTATTATAAAAATATTAAAAATATATTCTCCTGCTTTCACTGCAGGAGACACAGGTTCGTTCCCTACTAAGATCCCACACGCTGAAGGGTGGCCAAAGCAAGAATGTTCTTGGCCTCCCTTCTTGTCCCATCCATTGAATTAACTTCTGAAAGACTCACTCACTCTCCCCTCCCCTAGGAAGCCCTGGTTGCCCCTGCTCCACCCTGAGAAATCTGACCAGCACCCCGGTTACTCTGTGACCGGATCCTACATTCACATCTATCCCAGGGAGCACCTTGCATACAGTTTTCTCCATGACTTTTTCTTTTCCTCTGGACCGCTTGGGAAAAAAGGCTCTGTCTTGCTTATCTTTGTATCCCCCACGCTTTGTACCTCTCCCACAGTACATAATCAACGTGATGTTCAACTTTGGAGAACTGAAGTCTGGAGTCAAAGCCAGGATGCCAGCCTGGGGGAGCGTGGGGTCCTAAGCAAGAGAGCGAGGTGGCTGTGACGTCAGGCCCAGGCAGCTCTTAGGAACTGCACCCTCTGCAGCTTCCAGCAGCCACCAAACAGATGCAATCCAACAATAACAACACTCGCAGGCATTCTGATAACCCCTTCCACATTTCTCATCTCATTTAATCCTCTTTGACCGACAGAGGTTATCTCATTTTGACTGTAGCATAAACTTCTAGCCTTTTATTGAGAAAGTTGGCTGATGGCAATGCCCACTGGAGAAACTTACGGGCAAGATCAGGACACCAGGAAGGGCAAGTAAGGCTCTTGGTTATGGGATGACCATGCTTCCAGATGCCGTCTGCCAGGCCTGCACTCTGAACAGACAATGCAAGAGAACTCAAAGCTCTGTATTGTTCATTTTTCCTTCCCTCGATAACCACACAGTACCTTCATTTAGAGATCCTCAAAACTCATTTTTATTTTTAACTGCGCTGGGTTTGCTGCTGTGCGTGGGCTTTCTCTAGTTGCAGGCAGAGGGGGCTACTCTCTACTTGAGATGCACGGGCTTCTCACTGCTGTGGCTTCTCTTGTTGCAGAGCACAGGCTCTAGAGCTTGGCTCAATAGTTGTGGCTCATGGGCTTAGTTGCTCCACAAATGTGGGTTCCTCCCCGACCAGGGATTGAACCCGTGTCCCCTGCACTGGCAGGCAGATTCTTTACCACTGGGCCACCAGGGAAGTGCCCCTCAAAAGTTTTTAAACATGACCTCATTTGGCTCAATCTTCACTGTTTCAACATTTTTAAAAAATGTGCTTAGTTGCTCAGTCTTGTCCAACTCTTTGTGATCCATGGACTGTAGCCTACCAGGCTCCTCTATCCATGGGGATTCTCCAAGTCAGAATACTGGAGTGGATAGCTGTTCCCTTCTCCAGGGGATCTTCCCAACCCAGGGATTGAACCCAGGTCTCCCGCATTGCAGGCAGATTCTTTACCAGCTGAGCCACGAGGGAAGCCCAAGAATATTGGAGTGGATAGCTGTTCCCTTCTCCAGGAGATCTTCCCAACCCAGGAATCGAACCAGGGTCTCCTACATTGCAGGTGGATTCTTTACCAGCTACCAGGGAAGCCCTTTTTAAAAATGGGTACCTCCAATTTATTTAAAATTTTCTTTATGATTTTGTTGAAGAGCAAAATTGTTTTTTGAAACAAGAAGTCCAAGTTTTCATGAGTGGCCCAGGGTAAAAATATTTTGCCCTTTGTCCATCATTTATTTTCTCATTTTTCTGAGTTTGAGCCAAAAGACACCAGATTCCCTCGCTGCCTTCTGTCCATGGCCCCAAGGCTCAGACTTCTGTTTTGCAATATATTTCTAAGTCACATGCTTGCTAGAGGTACTGTTTGGACAAGAGAAGCTCAGGGGATGAGAATAAATAGTATTTATAAACTGAAACAGTATTTCTAGCCAGCACCAATTAGCCGTCACTATAGCCAGGAGTCCACCAGCCACGGCCTGGGGGCCAAATCCAGGCTGCTCTCTGTTTTTAATAAGTGTTGTTTTATGGGAACAGGACACACCCGTGTCTTTGCACGTTGCAGCAGCTGCCTTTGTGCTACAACAGCAGGGTTGAGTCATCACGACAGGCTGCAAAGCTTAACATATTCACTGACCTGTCATTTTTTAGAAAATGTTTGCTGACCCCTGTCCTGGAAAACTGGAAAGAGGGAAGCTGGACACTGTGTTAGGAACTGAAGCTATGCTTTCAGAGGCAGGAGGATCCAAACCTTATATCGTCCATTTTTCATTTGCAAGACAGCCACACAGTGCCTGCTCCTGAGACTCTACAAGTTTCTTAGACGAGATCTCCTTTGGCGCGTGTGCTTGCCTCCCTCCTTTTGTGCAGGGAGTTCTCTCTTCCAACCGTGTCACCGGCGGTGCGCAGCATTCAAGAGATCTCCTCACTTGGCATAAGAACAGGTACTATAGGGACTTCCCTGGTGGTCCAGTGGCTACGACTCTGTGCTCCCAATGCAGGGGGCTCGAGTTTGATCCCTGGTCAGGGAACTAGACCCTACATGCCGCAACTAAGAGTTCACATACCGCAACTAAAGATCCATGTGCCACAACTAAGATTCAGCACAGCCAAATCAACAAATAAAAGGAACAGGTACTATAAATAAAATAATCAATAAGGACAGGGAACTACACTCAGTATTTTGTAATAACCTTAAAGGCAAAAGAATCTGAGGAAAAATAAATATATATGTGTATATGTGTATTTGTGCATGCACGTGTGCTCAGTAGCTCAGTCATGTCCAACTCTTTGCAACCCCATGGGTCGTAGTTCACCAGGCTCCTCTGTCCATGGGATTCTCCAGGCAAGAATACTGGAGTGGGTTGCCATTCCCTTCTCCAGTGTATGTGTGGGTGTAACTGAATTACTTTGCTGTACACCTGAAACTAACACAACATTGCAAATGAACTATAATTTATAAAAAGAAGAAAGGAAGAGAACAGGTAAAGCTTAAAAGCTTGAGAGCTGGCCTGAGGTTATATCTGATGATGCAGTGAAGAATGTTTGGTGAAGAGCTTCAGAGTGGGGTGGACTGAGCTCGACTCCAAACTTTTCTACTTGAAACTTGATGTATTTTGGTGCACTATTATCATTGCAGATGGTGATTTCAGCCATGAAATTAAAAGACGCTTACTCCTTGGAAGGAAAGTTATGACCAACCTAGACAGCATATTCAAAGGCAGAGACATTGCTTTGCCAACAAAGGTCCATCTAGTCAAGGCTATGGTTTTTCCAGTGGTCATGTATGGATGTGAGAGTTGGACTGTGAAGAAGACCCAGCGCCGAAGAATTGATGCTTTTGAACTGTGGTGTTGGAGAAGACTCTTGAGAGTCCCTTGGACTGCAAGGAGATCCAACCAGTCCATTCTGAAGGAGATCAGCCCTGGGATTTCTTTGGAGGAAATGATGCTGAAGCTGAAACTCCAATACTTTGGCCACCTCATGCGAAGAGTTGACTCATTGGAAAAGACTCTGATGCTGGGAGGGATTGGGGGCAGGAGGAGAAGGGGACGACAGAGGATGAGATGGCTGGATGGCATCACTGACTGGATGGACATGAGTCTGAGTGAACTCCAGGAGTTTGTGATGGACAGGGAGGCCTGGCGTGCTGCAGTTCGTGGGGTCACAAAGAGTCGGACACATCTGAGCAACTGAACTGAACTGATTATTACCTTCCTGCCTCTCACCATCTCATCTATTAAGCAGGGATAAACATGACTATTCTGCTGGCTGGCAGCTGAAATGAACAGATTTGTATGCAAAATCCTTAGAGTGCTGGGTATGTGCTGGTCACTCAGGGGCTAAAGCTACTGTGCCTTTAAAAAGTTACAGTTCATAATTTATGGGCTCGTGGGTTTTTTGGCAAAAATCATTACCGGGTACAGTGCTAGGAGCTGGAAATGTGTACTTTAATGATCAAAACCAAGATGGTTCCCAAATTCATGGAGCTCATGGACTACTTGCCTGTAAGGTTACACATAAAATGTTCAAACAGCACTTGGAAGCCCAATTTTGCACAGAGAAGAAGAAAGTGAGGTTTTGGAGGGTGAAGTAAGCCCATGAAGGAAGTGCAAATGAAATTCAGATGCTGGTTCTCCAATCCACTAGCTCACATTTGCCCTCATTTTACTTTGAGAATTACAGATAAGAAACACTGTGCTTGTCCTGGGAGTTTGGGGTTGGTAGATGCAGACTATTACATTGAGAAGGGATAAACAACACGGTCCTACTGTGTAGCACAGGGAGCTATCGTCAATATCCTGTGATAAACCATGATGGAAAAGAGTATAAGAAATGTCTACATGTGTATAACGGAGTTGCTTTGCGGTACAGCAGAGATCGGCACACATTGTAAATCAACTACGCTTCAATAAAAAAAGAATCCCTATGCTTGTTCTTTACCCTCTAAAACTGTTGACTACATTAAGCAGAAAAAGGATGACAAGCTTCCAAAGCCACACTGGAGTCGAGGATTGGCACAGAATGGCACCGATTACGGGAATAAACCCGGGAACAGGTCCGCAGAAAGTTGCATCATGAAAGACATCTGGAAACTGATATATTAGCCACTGCTTGGTCACCAAGGTGGGTCCCTTAGCCAACGGCAAATGTGAGGGCAAAAGTGATAGGAATTATACTGAATGTCCCAAGTGCTCAGTTCCGTCCGCCTCTTTGCAACCCTGTGGACTGTAGCCCACCAGGCTTCTCTGTCCATGGGATTTCCCAGGCAAGAATACTGGAGTGGGTTGTCATTTCCTACCCCAGGGGATCTTCCCAATCCAGCGATTGAAGCTGCATCTCTTGTGTCTCCTGTATTACAGGTGGATTCTTTACCTGCTGAGCCATTGGGGAAATTATATAGATTAGGGGAAAGAAAGGAAAGAATGTATAGACCCTGTCAATGGAAACTGTATTTAATAGACATCTATTAGCTGTGAGAAATTTCAATAACCTCAGATATGCAGATGATACCCCCCTTCCTCAATGGCAGAAAACAAAGAAGAAATAAAGTGCCTCTTGATGAATGTGAAAGAGGAGAGTGAAAAAGTTAGCTTAAAACTCAACATTCAAAAAACTAAGATCATGGCATCTGGTTCCATCACTTCATGGCAAATAGATGGGGAAAAAAAGGAAACAGTGACAGATTTTATTTTCTTGGGCTGACGGTGACTGAAGCCATGAAATTAAAAGACACTTGTTCCTTGGAAGAAAACCTATGACAAACCTGGGCAGCGTATTAAAAAGCAGAGACATCACTTATAGGTCCATCTAGTCAAAGCTATAGTTTTCCAGTAGTCATGTATGGATGTGAAAGTTGGACCATAAAGAAAGCTGAGCGCCAAAGAATTGATGCTTTCAAATTGTAGCATTGGAGAAGGCTCTTGAGAGTCCCTTGGACTACAAGGAGATCAAACCAGTCAATCCTAAAGGAAATCAACCCTGAATATTCATTGGAAGGACTGATGCTGAAGCTGAAGTTTCAATACTTTGGCCACCTGATGCAAAGAACTGAGTCACTGGAAAAGACCCTGATGCTGGGAAAGATTGAAGGCAGGAGGAGAAGGGGACGACAGGGGATGAGATGGTTGGATGGCACTGCCGAGTCAAGGGACATGAGTTTGAGCAAGCTCTGGGATTTGGTGATGGACAGGGAGGCCTGGCGTGCTGTAGTCCATGGGGTCACAGAGAGTCAGAAGTGACTGAGAGACTGAACAGCAAGCCTTCACACTCCCAAGCACACGTATGTTTGCTTGTGTCAGTGCCTTTAGCAGGCAACTAGAAAGAATGAAAAAAGATTTACCCCGCTCACCGTTTTTTTGTTTCTCTTCAGATCCCCTGTCTCACTAAGTTTTACAAACTCAAGCTGGGAGGCAGAAACCCTGCCTGACTCAGCAGAAGAGCACGTGGAGAGAACACGGAGCCGAGCCCAGCATCGACGGCTGCAGCGTATGCTGAAGCTGCCCCCAGGCTGGTGAAGTCCTGCCTTCCAGGCTCACACTCCTACCAGGATCAGGACAGAACCGGAAGATGCCAAATGGTTGCTTTGGTTGCTCCCAGGTACTGACAGACCCTTGATTAAGAACACATTTTCAGGGGACTCCCCAGATAGTCCAGTGGTAAAGAATCTGCCTCCTATTCTAGAGGATGCTGGTTCAATCCCTGTTCGGGGAACTAAGATCCCACAAGCCATGGGGCAACTAACCCCCTGTGTCACAACTAAGCCTGACGCAACCAAATAAATTTTTTAAAAAATTGAAAAAAAAAAAAAAAAAAAAAAGAACACATTTTCAACTCAAATGATCCTTACAATTCCTTACAGATCAATTGTTCAAGGACTTACTCAGTAGCAACTATGTGCCTGAGATTGTGATAATCACAGTGAAACATCTCAGGCCCATCAAAGATGAAGGGAGCCAAGAACATTTGGATAAGAATGCAAGAAAGACGCTTCATGGTCTTCACAGCATTCAAGGGACCCATTCCAAATGTCTGGTGTTGCCAAGCCCGTAGACACATCATGAAAGCCCTTTGCTTGGGGCAAATTTTCCTCTTCCAGGGAACGTGATACTGTGTACAGACTCCACTGAGAGCCAGCTAAGCTGCTCACTCAGGGCTGTGGCCTTAGAGAAGCTGAGAGCTGCTCAAAGACTCAATGGTTTTCAAAACCACTTAAGGTAGCCACAGGCTTTAGAAATTTCCTGGAGGCTTCTGACATGTGTTTGCTGGTCTAGGGTGGTTCTCCCTGGAAAGAGGCCATGCTGTGGTTTAAAAGCCAGCAAGAGTGCAGGCCAGATGCTCAGTGCCTCGCAAGGAATGGAGTTTCCTACCCCAGAATAAAGCCCCACTGCAGTGTTCTTGCCTGGAAAATGCCATGGACAGAGGAGCCTGGTAGGCTACAGTCCCCTGGGTCACAAAGAGTCAGACATGACTTAGTGACTAAACAACGACGAATCCAAGAACGAAGGGAGAGGGGAGGATAACAAACAGGGTGACATCTATCCTTGCTCTGCTCTTGGCAAGGAAATCCCTCCTCCTGAGATGTAGCCTTTGCCATGGAGTCTTGAAACATCAAGGCATTGACCTTGTAGGCACCTGCACGCCTCTGACTGCACACGAGGATGCTACCTCATCACTATGTTACTCGCCCTGCGACCCCACAGTATCTTGGTTTGATTCATGGCCTTCAGGGTCAGACCTGGCTTGAAAGCCTGGCCCTGCCATGTACCAGCTGTGTTATCTGCCCCTGCAAAGCCCCAGTCTCTCCATCAGTAAAATGCGGATGACAACCAAATTATTATAAAGATTAAATATCCCTTAATTCAACAATCCATGTAATACCCTTAGTGAAATGCCTCAGCATACTGAAGATGCTCTAGGGACTTCCCTGGTGGTTCAGTGGAGAAACATCTGCCCGCCAGTGCAGGGGACACAGCTGTGGTCCCTGCTCCGGGAAGACAGCATATGCTGCAGAGCAACGAAGACCACGGGTCACAACTGCTGAGCCTGTGCTCTGCAACAAGAGAAGCCGCTGCAATGAGAAGCCCACACACCACAAAGAGCAGCCTCCATCACCGCGTCTAGAGAAAACCTGAGCGTAACAACGAAGACCCAGCACAGGCAAAAAAAAAAAAAAAAAGGAGATGAAGGAGTTGGCAGGCTGACTACAAGAATGCAATGCTAAAGAATGACGAGAATCTGGCTTAGAGAGTATCCTCCGCTGCCAGTTAGAAATTATACTTATCTACCCTTCAAATAAAAGGGCTAAAGCAAATCCTTGTATCAGATTTTGGAATGTAGTTTTCACTATATTGCTGCTGCTAAGTCACTTCAGTCGTGTCCGACTCTATGCAGCCCCATAGATGGCAGCCCACCAGGCTCCTCCATCCCTGGGATTCTCCAGGCAAGAACACTGGAGTGGGGTGCCATTGCCTTCTTCATTCACTATATTGGGGTAGGGCAAAATCAGACATCATGGGAAAAAGATCAGTATGTTATAGTGGGAATTCCTTGGTGGTCCAGTGGTTAAGACTCTGGGCTTCCAATTCAGGGGACCCAGGTTCAATCTGTGTATGGAGAACTAAGATCTGAACAACCATGCAGCACGTTGAAACAAAGTACATATATATACATATATGACACGTTAAAAAATGTGTAAACTAAATATTTACATATGAATGGCCAAAGTAACTACAAAGTGATAACTGAGAGAAAATATTTGCAAGGGTTTATGAGCTAAGATCAAGTTCAATTCTATGTGGAGGAGCACTTAAAGGGGAAAACAGGGGGGACAGAGGGTCTGTAGGAGGTATGAGATGCTATTTTACTCATCAGACCACATATTTATTGTTAATTGATAAAAACGGATAATGAATTGAGAAAGAAAATCTAAGAGGCCTAATTTTTTGTTGACCATTGAGATATTTGTTGGTATGGCAACCTGCAGTTCTTTCTGTTTTCCACTCTGTAAGCTGGAAATATAAATGCAGATTTATGACATTTCTGATATCAGAGTAAGACAAGGAATAGCCTTTTCCTGTGGTTTGTGAAAAAAAAAAAAATGTAAATGGCTACATTCGGGTGATAACTTAATTTTTCAGCATAGATTACATGTCCCCTTAATGTCCCCCATCCCTAGAATGTTAAGATTCTTCCTAAGTACTGTGAGAATATGAGTCCTGAATTGTGCTATGCTGTACTTAGTCACTCAGTCGTGTCCAACTCTTTGCGACCCCGTGGACTGTAGCCTGCCAGGCTCCTCTGTCCATGGGGATTCTCCAGGTAAGAATACTGGAGTGGGTTGTCATGCCCTCCTCCAGGGGATCTTCCCAACCCAGGGATCAAACCCAGGTCTTCCACATTGCAGGTGGATTCTTTTACTGTCTGAGCCACCAGGAAAACCCAAGAATACTGGAGTGGGTAGCCTATCCCTTCTCCAAGGATCTTCCCGACCCAGGAATCAAACCGGGGTCTCCTGCATTGCAGGAGGATTCTTTACCAGCTAAGCTACCAGGGAGTCCTGAATTATTGAGATACAGGTCTTTGGTTCTAATCACAGGCCAAGGGGCTGCCAATGACTTTATTCTGTTATTCTCAATGGACACCATCAGTGAACAGAATTATTCCATCCACAACGGTGCTATTCAGTGGCCTCCTCATTGTATTCTTATCTCACTCGCATTATCCCCCAGTTCTCTTTATTTCAAGGTGTTTCTGCAGCCTTCTGCTCTCCTAAAACCCCCATGCTGAAATGACAGTTCATGTCAGTGGCTTCCCTGAATCTGTTCAGGAATGTTCCCCACAGGCAGGGACAGATGAATGGTAAAGCAGACATTTCGCGTCAGTTGAATCCTGCTCACCGAGAACATCGCTGTCCTGGACGAACGTGAAAGAGGAAAAAGAAGCCTGGACTCACCTGGCGGAGTTTGGTTCCCACCATGGAGGCGCTGCTGTCAAGCACAAACACCACGTTCTTAGGCAAAGGCGGAAGGTCTTTGGGGGCAAAATAGTGCACAAAATAGCCGTCTAGAACCTGGTGGAGGGAAGAGAAAGCAAAACGGGTAGTGCCCAGGTTAGGCAGCAAAACAAACCAAAATGGAGATTCCACGGAACGTCTAAAAGTCAAAGACAGCATGAAACAGAGTCTCGGGCCAGATGCCAGAGCAAAAGCATCCATGGTCCTGACTCCTCCAACTACTTGCTAATTTAATTTGGATAAGGGTAAAATCATTCCTTAAAAGTGTATCAATTACACTGACTCAACTTAAATCATTCATCTCTTCTCGACCCTTGTCACTTGAGAATCCTGCTTCCTGCATTATGTTTTTTTCCTAAGCATCTTTCATGTTCCGACATAAAGATTGCCTACATGCTGGATGCACATTAATACATTTTGAAAATCCTACCCTGTCTCTGGACAAATATGACTTACAGGAAATTGAGTCATGGGCCAGTTTCTCTAAATTAAAAAGATAGACTAAGTTCTAATTTCATCTAAAGCACCTCAGGGAAAATTAGGTTATACGTTTAATTTGCCTCTAGATTACTGAAGCAGGAAATAGATATCCCCAGCCTCTAGCAAGGGAACATCACTGGTGGACTCAGAGACACATTTTGTGTTAAAACAGATTTCCTAAGAGTCGGTACTTCTCACTCTCTCAGGTGAGTACTGAAATCCCTCATTCTGGGTCTAACTAAAAGTGTCATGGAACTAATGAGAAACAGCAACAACAAACCCATTACCTGGATGTCCCCAACGCTCTGTTCCCTATTGACATCATATCTAACGATGAAATCTCCCAAAATGCCATTCTGGGCAATCTTGGCTTGCTGGACCACACTAGGCTTAAAAACAACTTTGGCAAAAGTTTCATTTTGGTTGATAACAGTAGAAGGAGGTGGCCCAGAATCATCTGTAGGCAAGATAGAAACATAATGAATAACTGAACCTATAACTTTTTCTTAAAAGAAACAAGATCTATTTTGCGTGGACACAGAAAGTTAGCCTTTATTTCAGGTCTGCATTTCAGATGAACTCCCAAAACTTTGTACTGATAATATATCTCAATGCATGAGATATATTAGCTTGCATTTCATCTCTATGTCTTCTTCTAAATCCTTTCTTACAAGAATTTTAAAAACACACAAAAGGAGAGAAAATAGTAAAGTGAACTGTCATGGAACCATCATCTGACCCAACAATTATCAACATTTCACCAGTTTTATTTTATCTGTTTTTATGGATCCTCTCACCATTTGTTTTTAATCCTTTGGATATGCCACATGGCATGTGGGATCTTAGTTCCCTGACCAGGGATCGAACCTGTGCCCTCTGTATTGGCAACACAGAGTCTTAAGTCAGTGGACTACCAGGGAAATCTCCCTCTCACTATTTTTTTGCTAGAATTTTAAAAACAAATATGAGGCATCATACTTCATCCATAAATGCTTCTTTGTGCGTGAGTGCATTTGTGAAGCACAAAAATACTTCAGCCATGTCAGACTCTTTGTGACCCAATGGACTGTAGCCCACCAGGCTCCTCTGTCCATGGGATTCTCCAGGCAAGAATACTGGAGCGGGTTGCCATTTCCTCCTCCAGGGGGTCTTCCTGACCCAGGGACTGAACCCACATCTCTTAAATCTCCTGCATTGGCAGATGGGTTCTTTACCACGAGGGCCACCTGGGAAGCCCAAAATACTTCTTTATGTATCTCTGCAAGAACTTTTTTCAGCCTAACCACAAAACTGGTATCAAATGTAACAAAGTTAATGCTTTGTGCTTTAACATCATCAGATACTCAGCTTGTATTTAAAGTTTCCTGATTCTCTGGAAAATGTCCTAGAACGGCAGCTTTGTTTGACTCAGGATCATAACAAAGTCCCCACATCACATTTGACTGACATTTCTGAAATCTCTCTTAATCCACAAATGTCCTCTCTCTACACTTTTACTAGTGCTACACACACATCTTGTAAAACGCCGGTTCTCTCTTCCATGGAGCTTCTCACATTCTGGATGTCATGATGGTTTTTCTGTCCTGTCTTTTGCTCCCCTGCTCTCCTGGTCCCCAACTCTGGCTTGAACGTAGCGTCACAGGGAGCAGAAAACATACCAATGCCCAGGCCAAGAGCTCATTTAACTGTTCTGGGACACAGTCCGGGTGTCGGGTCTTTCCAATTCCCCCCATGATCTAATGCTCAGTCAAGCTTGAGGCTCAAGCTCAGTCCCCTGCATCTCCTTGTGTTCGGAGGGTAGAGCTGGAGGCTGGTTAGATTCAGGTTCAGTGCTGTGGACAAGAACACTCCTGGTGATGCTGAGTCCTTACTTCTTTACCACATCAGGTAGTACGCAATATCTAGTTGTCTGCTTTTAGTTTCAGTAAGAGCGCTGGACGGTTCTGATCACCCATGATGAAATTCCTCATCAGTCTTTCCCTTAACAGATTTATCAGTCACTGATGATGTTTGTTCAATGTTTCATCAGAGTAGCAAAAGGGCAGTTTCTGATTCTCTCATTCCTTTCATACGCAATTCTTCCATAAGGAGTGCTTTTCCTCCATCAGTCATTTGGTGCTCTTCACGTGCTGCTTGTCCAGAAGGTTTATGATTCTTTAAAAAACACTACCCAAAGCCTTCCCCAGCACGAAACTTAGGATGTAAATTAAAATTCCAGAAAGAGGAAGAGATAAATGATTTTTTTCTGTGATTTAAGAAAAATGAGTGAGATGATACACTAAGTAAAGAACAATCTCGTTTTCCTCCTAACTTTCATTTCCTTCAGTAAGACACACTATGGAGAATTATTTCACAGACTACCCACCTTTGTAAATCCAATCAAAACTGTGTCTATGTGTTAAGCAACTAGCTTTTTGAGATTTTCATGCATTATGAAGAATAGGAAAATGAGGAATTCCTAAACATCAGTATGTGGAGACTTTTAATCCAGATACTGAATCAAAGGCTGGCTTGAAATTGCTGCAAAGCATCAGATTCTCTTTTTAAATCTATTCAAGTTGATACCATGGAGTAAACTGACCAACAATTTTCCATCCTTAATTAGCAAAACAAAAAAGGAAATGAGGCATCATTTGCCCACGGTAATTTGTGTCTAAGAATAAACTTCCTTCTGCTAAGGACTTATTAGACAAAAGTCAAAGGAACTTTAAACATTTCCTTCACCAAAAGAGACAATTAATTTTAAGACACCATTTAGGTGTAACCTTAACAGGAACCACAAGGCAGAACTGATTCTTCTGTTTTTTATACTTACCAAGGGCAGGAATTTCAGGACTGACCAGAGAGGTAGTAAACAGGGAAGTCTGTTCTTGCAGAAAGTCAGTTGTAGGTAAGAGAATACTTCCAACAGAACTGCTCATGAGAAAAAGGTGCTGGGAAAATCTCCAGGGGACCATGAAGAGTACCAGCCTGTGTTCTCTGGAGTCGTCTCTCACTGATGATCACTGGTCAAGCACCAAGAGTGAGAGGTATGAAAATACCCTCGCTAAGAACTTGAGATCACAGGTGAATCACAAGGACCTGCACTTGATACCGGGTCCACCTGTTATCTATGAGATTTGGGGCAGGTTACTGAGCCCTAGTTATCTCATCTGTAAAATGGATTAGTGGTCTACCAAACATACTCTTGACATGGTGGTGATATGATGTACTTAGCACCATTCTGATTCATGGGGAGCAGTCATGCTTGCGAACATTATCATCAACCAGAAACAGGTACAAAATCGAAGTGCCAGTGAATAGACATGAATAGACATGAAACAATACATCGTGTCAAACTTGGGACACTCTATGCAAGGAGGAGGAAAGGACAACTGCTATTGGCAACATGGTTGAATCAGAGTCATTTTGAGTGAAAATATAAGATACAGAAGAAAGTATTCACTATTTCCACTTACACGAAGCTCAGGAGCAGGCAAAACTCACAGCAGTCGAAAGAGCATACTGGGGCCCCTCTCCGCGGGTGGGAGCCTCACCAACCCCTCCCGCAGGGACCATCGCAGCCGGTCAGCCCCTGCTTCTTGGTGACCCAAAGGCCGTGATCAAGAATGCTGACATGTCAGAGGAGATGTGACAGGACTCGGAGGACTTGCTACTCAGGCACTGGAGACACATAATATGCAGAAGGGCATCGCGGCCCGTATCAGGAAGGAGTGTGGCAAGAAGCCCACCCCCACCTGGCGCTGCTTCGTGGGAGGAACGAGTTACATGACACATGACACCGAACACTGCATCCACTTCTACCCAGGCCGAGTGGCCATTCTGTTCAAATCTGGTTAAAAGCATGGACTGTGCCACACACCCAGTGGTCCATCCAAAAACCGGGACTGCAGCCTCAACTCCAAATTCCAGAGACTGAAGTCTTCAGCTCTGCTTAAGGGAACTCCTCCATCTCTGACCCTTTATTGTGTTTTGTACCAGGCATTCTCTGTACTAGTGTGCTGGGATTATAAAGCAATGGGCAAAATAGCTTACATCTATTTCATGCCTGTCTGCCCAATGGTTTTTCTTTTCAAAATCCATTCCTTGAAAGAAATACATCTGTTGGAGGAAAAAAAAAAAAAGGGAAGCGCATACTGGTTCCTTTGGGGAGGAAAGAGGAAAACACTGACTGGGAAAGAGGATAAGGGGACATTGTGGGGTGCTGAAAATACTCTACATCTCGACTTGAAAGTAACTGCTGGGTGTGTGTGTATATATATGTCTGTGTGTGTGTATATATATATATATATATATACATACATATATGTAAAACTTCCTTAAGCTACACACATAAGGTTTATACACTTTATTCTATGCATACCCCAATTTTTTTTTAAAAAAATTTAAACTTGTTGAAAGTTGCATAGCACAAGAGACTAAATAAGTAACTCCCAGGATGGAACATAGTATTATTTGTCAAGTGGACCTCTGCCTTAGGGTAAATCTTTTTGTGTGGCCATTTATACATTCAGGGTAATACTTGGTGGTATTACACAGTGTACTAGCCGGCAGAACGAGGACCAGGGACAGAGGTACAGGGGCACATTTCCTGTGTAGCGTCCCTAAGTGTGCAGGCTCAGTTGTGTCCGACTTTGTGACCCCATGGACTGTAGCCACCAGGCTCCTCAGCCCATGGAATTTTCTTCTCCAGGGAATCTTCCTGACGCAGGGATCTGAACCCAGGTCTCCTGCACTGCAGGCAGTCTGCTGCTTGGCAGGCAGATTCTTTACCAACTGAGCCACCAGGGAAGACCTCCGCATCCCTCAGCTCTAAGAAAGATGTCCTGTTGGCAGAGGCAGTTTCACAACTCGTCTCTCTAGCAGTGCTCCAGCAAACCCTAGATGAGTTCATCATCTGCCAGGTGATACAGACCAGCTCTACTGTGGTTTTGGACCAGCAGCCATCACCTGGGAACTTGCTAGAAATACAAGTTCTTGGGCTCATCCCAGAAACCCTGCAGGTGGGACCCAGGGATGCGTATTTTCACAAGGCTTCCCAGGTGATGCTGGCCCCTGCACGGACAATGGTGGTGTGCCTTTGACGTATGTGAGCGGGCAGCATTAGATTCTCTCTAACCTTCCAAGTTGACACAAATGAGATTTCATTATCTTTACACTGTGAAGGGGAACAAACCAATCAATCGTAAAGGAATCAACCCTGAATGTTCACTGGAAGGACTGATGCTGAAGCTGAAGCTCCAATACTTTGGCCACCTGATGCAAAGAGCCAACTCATTAGAAAAGACCCTGATGCTGGGAAACACTGAAGGCAGAAGAAGGGGGCGATAGAGGATGAGATAGTTAGATGGTATCATTGACTCGATGCACATGAGTTTGAGCAAGCTCCAGGAGACAGTGAAGGACAGGGAAGCCTGGCATGCACAGTCCATGGGGTGGCAAAGAGTTGGACACGACTGAGTGACTGAACAACAACGCTGCCAGGACGTACCTACCATTTCATGTTCCAAGTCTTTCTTGTTGAAATGGTCTTTACAATTACCCTGAATTAATACCATTCATAGTTGAATGAAAGCACCAAGGATTAAAAAGTATAATTTCTCTCTTCATAATCAATTTGACTAGCCTCTTTGATATAAGCCATGAGAAAGGATAGTGTATTATTATTTTAGTTTCCTACTGACCTCTGATGTTTGCTAGTGCGTGATGAAAATTCATGAGATTCCTATAAATGGGCTTCTTTTATGTGCTCAAAGAGTGGGTTGATTCCCAACTGGGTTATTCACCAAGAAGCCCAGTTCCTGAGGTTGACCTCCACCCACTAAGTATCAGACAGTCAATGTGACCCAGAGAATTTTCCACTACCTATCAAAAAAAATATAAAGGCCCACTGGGAAAACTTCCAGAGAAGTATTTCTAGAACATAAAATCCTCTTTTTATTAGAGAGAGAAAAAAATCAATGAGGCTGCCCTAATGACTGACCAAGATCGAAAAGCAGAATAGAACTATTTAGCTTTTCTTCCGCGTGAACAGGGGTCCTGCTGCCTGCCGCAAAATCGGAAGCACAATGAGCTAATTTATTAGCAGGGCCCTCAGCAATCATGGGATGTGTCCTAAACATAATGAAGAGTGCAAGGGAACAGGTTGGGAGCAGACCAAGAGAATGAGAATCTGACCCACTTTTCTCATGAGAACCCACATATCCTGGCTTGCCCTTCTTCACACCCACTTGGTCAGGGCTAGCAGTGAACTTCGTGATTACTTTGAATTGGAGGAAGCTGTGTCTTCTCATGCCATCTCCCTGTTTTCAGCCAAGCAAGAGTGGTCTCCTGCAAGGTGACCTTCACGGGCACAGGACTGCCTCGAGGGCAGCCCCTGAAGATGCACCAACTGGTCTGTCTCCACCCACTCTGCCCTGCTTCTCAGGTCATCAGCATCCCCACAAGGCCTTCTTCTTGTCTGAAGTCCCATATTTTTTAACTGGAAAATATGTGTTTTTTAGAACCCATACAATATCAAGGGAAGTGGGCTCCAGAGTTTGATAGACTCAAAAGACTGACTTAACATCTCTGAGCCTTAGTTCCATGTCTTTCAAATCCACATCATAGAATCATGGTCAGAATCAAATGACATCACATCTAAAAGGAACTAAGGATGGTGCTGTTGCTAAGTCGTGTCAGACTCTTTGCGACCCCCTGGACTGTAGCCTGCCAGGGGGTTTCTGTCCATAGGGTTTCCCAGGCAAGAATACTGGAGCCAGTTGCCATTCCCTTCTCCAGGGGATCTTCCTGACTCACGGATTGAATCCGTGGCTCCTGCATTGCAGGTGAATTCTTTACTGTCTGAGCCACCAAGGAAGTCCCACCAGACACACAATAAATGCTTAATACATACTAGCCCCCAGCCTCTTTCCCTCAAGAAGCACTTTGTTATTCTGTCTAGGATGAAAGGCAACTCATGAGAAAAAAAAGACATTTTGGTAACATATAGTTTACATTTTCCAATAGCGGGTTTCTCTATACCACTGAAAACTTAGTAAAAAAATATTCATTATTGGGAGGAAAAAAAGGCACATCATGTAGAACATTCATAACAGGGAATTCAACAATGTCTGGCTCCGTTGGTAAAGAATCTGCCTGCAATGCAGGAGACCCTGGGTTTGACCCCTGGGTTGGAAAGATCCCCTGGAGAAGGGAAAGGCCGCCCACCCCAGTATTCTGGCCTGGAAAATTCCATGGACACATACACGACTGAGCGACTTTCACTTTCACTTCACATACAGGGAATAACCTTTATAAAGGTTGTGGAGGTAGTGGTTTCTCAAGAGTTCCCTGAAATTATATACAGAATTTGGCATGAAACGGTACTTGTATACTTTTTTCGGGACAGATGTCTGTAGCTTTCACCAGATTCTCCAAGGAGCCCTCTTAAGGTTAAGAACCACACATACAAGTGGTATGAAGTATTCCTATTCTTGGGACTTCCCTGGCGGTCCAGTGACGAAGACTCCCAACACATGGGGCCTGGGGTTCGAGTCCTGGTCGGAAAACTGGATCCCACACGCCACAGCGAAGAGTCTGAGAGCTGCAGCTAAAGATTCCATGCGACACAACTAAGACCCAGCACTGCCACATAAACAAATAATCTTTAAAAACTCCTATTTTCCCCACCGATTCTATCTTGTAATGATAAGACATTGTTTATTTTGCATAAAGGGTGAAAAGAACAGGATGTTATTTACAGACAAACATTCCCCTCCTAGACAACCACATGGGGGGAAAGGAAAGCCAGTTGCTATGTACAGTATCTAAAGGTGAAACAATTTAAGAGCAAAGAACCACAGTCAAGGTCATCAGTTGAACACTACTCCCCTTTCGATCAACTGATGGGGGATTTCCTGGCCTCTGTTTCCTGTGGGCCTTGGGTTTGCCCACTGTCAGGGAAAAGCAGCCAACACCCGGGGATTTTACACAAGCATTTCCAAACATCTCATTTCCCCTTGGAAAAGAGGTCAAATTGCCTGTGTTTGTTTATGTCACCTGCTCACCTGGGCTCCAGTGGGGAGATTTCTTCAACAGAGGGAATGAATAATTGGGCAACCACCCTCCTGTCATCGACAAAAAGACAAATTCAGGCCAATCGGCAGAGTGTTAACGGAAAAAGTGATGGGGATATAATTACGCCATGGTGACTAAGGTTAATAATACAGTCATACTCTTGCCTGGAAAATCCCATGGACGGAGGAGCCTGGTAGGCTGCAGTCCATGGGGTCGCTAAGAATCGGGCACGACTGAGCGACTTCACTTTGACTTTTCACTTTCATGCATTGGAGAAGGAAACGGCAACCCACTCCAGTGTTCTTGCCTGGAGAATCCCAGGGACGGGGGAGCCTGATGGGCTGCTGTCGTGGGGTCGCACAGAGTCGGACATGACTGAAGTGACTTAGCAGCAGCAGCAGCAGCAGCAGCAGCAGTGCATATTTAGGAGTTGCTAAGGGAGCCAATCTTAAAAGTTCTCATCTCACACATACACACAAATTCTGTAACTGTGAGGGATGTCACCTAGGTTTACTGTGATCATCATTTTGCATCATACACAAATATCAAATCAGACACAGAAAACAAACTTATGGTTACCAAAGAGGAAAGGGGAGAGGGATAAATCAGGCGTTTGAGATTAACATATATACTATAAAATGGGGTGTCTCCGACAGCTCAATAGTAAAGAATTTGCTTGCAATGCAGGAGATGTGAGTTTGATCCCTGGTTCAGGAAGCTTCCCCTGGAGGAGGAAATAGCAACCCACTCCAGTATTCTTGCCTGGGAAATCCCACAGACAGAGGAGCCTGGCAGGCTACAGTCCACAGGGTTGCAAAAGAGTTGAATGCGACTTAATGACTAAATAGCAACAATATATATAAAATAAATAATCAAAAAGGATCTCTGCTTAATATTCGGTAATAAACTATCTGGAAAAGAATCTGGAAAAGAAGGTTGCGTGCATGCTAAGTCACTTCAGTTATGTCCGATTCTTTGTGACCCCATGGACCACAGCCTGCCAGGCTCCTCTGTCCACGGCAAGGATACTGGAGTGGGTTGCCATGTCCTCCTCCAGGGGATCTTCCCAACTCGGGGATCAAACCCATATCTCCTATGCTTCCTGCATGACAGGTGGATTCTTCACCACTGAGCCTCTGGGGAAGTCCCTGAAAAAGAACAGATATGTGTAGACGTAAACTGAATCACTTTGTCGTACACCTGAAACTAACACAGCGTTGCAAATCAAATGCATGTCAATTAAAGAAAAACACTTTTGTTAATTTTTTAAAACTGTCCACTCTAAATTCTTCAAGGGCCGTGACAAGGGCGGTGGACATCGTAGCACAGAGCAGGAACACGGTGAGGACTCGCTGTGAGCTCTTGGAACGTTTAACGTGGACATGGCTCAACACATCGGCACACACTCGGGCAGGTGAACGGAGGGGCCCTTCAAGAGGATCATCTTGAAAGTGTTTTGATGGGTGTGGCAGTGCTCTAGTCGAAACATGGCACATGCTTCCACCCCTGGTTTCAGTCACACCTGTGGCAGACAGTGCCATTTGCCCGGACAACATCCCACCTCGTATAGCAAACTAACACAGCAGGGAAAAGGAAGAAGCAGAGTGAGGCATCCTGAAGAAGAGGACGATGCTCACCAGTATTAAGTGAAAGAGAGACGGTCACCCTCCCGGGTGGCTCCGAGCCATCCTGTTCACAGCTGACCCCCACCCAGCTACAGCCAACGACCAGACGAGATAGCGTGGGTCCACCTATTAGCATTAAAAACAAAACAAAACAGACCTGACTGTGGAGCCAAATGATTCATACATCAGTGATTTCTGCACCGAACAATGTTGGAAACCCTCACGTAACAGCCAGATTGCTTCCTGGCAAAGGTACAGAGGCCAAGTGGGGCCATACCCTTCCAGCTGCAGCCTGGAGACTGGATCCCGGGGAGGGACACACGCAGCGGGGAACCAGAGCTGGGAGTGAACCGTTAGTCACAATGCAGCCTTTAATAGCGCAGGGTAGCCAGATTTAGCAAAGAAAAAGGATGCCCTGTCACATCTGAATTTCAGATACACCACCAGTGACTTTCTAGGATAAGCATGTCTCAGATACTGCATGGGACCCGTTGTTTACCTGGAGTTTCAAATTTAAACCCAGCATCCCCTCTTTTATCTGACAATTCTGGAAAAGGGAGGGATCTATATTCTTGTAACAAGTCTTCTGGAACCAAACTCTGCCTCCGAATCCCTCCTTCACAACAGAATAAGAGCCACACCCAAGATCTGGAGAACTTAACCAACTTAAACCAGGCAGGGAGTGACAGAGGATGAGGTGGTTGGATGGCATCACTGACCCAAGGAACATGAGTCTGAGCAATCTCCAAGAGGTAGTGAAGGACAGAGAAGCTTGGCATGCTGTATACAGTCAGTCCATGGGGTTGCAAGGAGTCGGACATAACTTAGCAACTGAGCAACAACAAACCAGGAAGGTGCTGAAACCCCAATGGCATCTTCATTGCTGACAGTTATTTATTCTTAAATTCTTTTAACAAATACTTGCTGACCACCCATTCTATGGCAGGCACCATGCTAGTTGCCTCCATTACAATCCCGAGAGCCATCAAATGGCAGGGTCAGGAGGTTACCAGACCAAGCAAAGGAAAAGAAAAATATGATCTTTAAACAGATTCAACCAACTCCTCACTGGTGTCTACGGATACACAAGACACTGCAGATACACACAAGTCTAGCCTGCAGTCAAAGGTGACTTGAGCTTGCAGGACTCAAGACTGGTCATTAAATTCATCCTCAAAGACCCCGGCAGAGTTGACAATCTCATCTTCCAACATCAAAGGTAATGAAACTGTATTTTGAGTGCTTCTCTTCTTTCTAATGAAGCTTTCTTGGTTCTTAGGATTATTTTATGGGAAGCTGACCTAGAAGTGATACAATTAGAAAGCACGCTGTAGGCTGAGTTCCTGGGCAGTTAAAGGGTAATGAGCACACATTCCTTGCAGAGCACTTGGTGGGGGCGGGGGCGGCAGTGCGGGTATGGGTTCTAAAAACCTTTTTTTTCCAGAAAAGATACAAGTTAACTTACATACAAACCAGAAATACACCCACAGACATGGAAAACAAATTTAGGGTTACCAAACGGGGGAAGGTGGGGTAAGGGAAGAAATAAATTAGAGTTTGGGATTAACATATACTACTATATATGGGCTTCCCTGGTGGCTCAGACAGTAAAAAATTTGCCAGCAATACAGGAGACCCCAGTTTGATCCCTGGGCCAGGGAGATCTCCTGGAGAAGGGAATGGCAACCCATTCCAGTGTTATCTCCTGGAGAATTCAATGGACAGAGGAGCCTGGCTGGCTAAAGTCTGGGGTCACAAAGAGTCAGACACGAGTAAGCGGCTAAGCACAGACAGTACATAAGGGGAAAGGATCTGAAGAAAAAGATACACGTGTACGTATAACTGAATCGCTTTGTTGTACACCTGGAAGTGACACGACACTGTAAATTAACTGTACTTCAACTTTTAAAATGGTTAAAGATAAATGAATAAAATAATTCATCTAAAAAAAGCTGCTTCTATGGGTCAGGATCCTAATAGAGTTCATGTCCATACATTCTGCTGGGAGGTCCAAAATAAGGCTCCTAACATTTACCAACTGTCAAAACCACCTGGGGTGCTTTGAAAAATGCAGCTGTCTGAAAAGAGAGACAGAAAGTGGATTAGTGTTTGCCTGGGGCTGAGGCTGGAACAGGGAGTGACTGCAAAGACGCACAAACAGCTTTTCGGGGTGATAGGAATGTTCTAAACTTGGATTGGGCTGATGGTTGCGCAACTTTGCAAGTGTACAAAAATCACTGAGTTAGAAGACTTAAAATGAGTAAATTTTATGCTATGCAAACTTAGCCTCAATAAAACTGCTTTTTTAAAAAAAAGCAAAGCACAGGACTTCCCTGGTGGTCCAGTGGTTAAGAATTTGCCTGCCAATGCAGGGAACAAAGGTTCAATCCCTGGTTTGGGAAGATCCCACATGCCCCGGAACGACTAAGCCGGTGAGCCGCAGCTACTGAAGACCGCATGCCTAAAGCCCGTGCTCCACAACAAGAGAAGCACAGCAACGAGAAACCCGGACACCCCCACTAGGGAGCAGACCCCATCCACCGCAACTAGAGAAAGCCAGACGCAGCAATGAAGATCTAGCAAAGCCAAAAGTAAATAAATAAAAATTTTAAAAGGAAATAAGCAAAGAATATAAAGGATAAACTATGCAAGTCACAGAGCCATATCTGTTTAGTGGTGGGAAAAATTTTGAGCATTATTCTTGAGCATTACAAATAAATAAATTAAAAGCACTCATTAAATTTTCAGTTTCTCATAGAATAGACTCAGAATATCACACCTCAAAATACAGTTATCGAGGCCTTAACCTGGGTAAATTCTAATTCAAGTGTTTGAATGAGGACTCAGTCATCTGTTTTTTTGTTTTTTTTTTTAACCTCTCCAGGTGACTCTAGGGTATAGCCAGGTTTGAGCATCACTGATACAAAGCCAAAGGAGATGAAAAAGGCAAGGTACCTTATTTCTAATATTGTTTATCTCATTTTATTTTACTCTGAGCCATCAGGGATCTGATCATAAAAGAAAATTTTACGGCCCCAACCAGTTTTTTGTTTTGCTTTGTTTTTTTTTTTTTTTTTTTTGAATCATGGAAAGGGCAATAGGTGCCACAGGACCACAAGAAGTTTGAGATTTTAACCTAGAGAGTGAAGTAACCAGCTTTAAACCAATCACATAGATGGAATATTTATCCAGGTTATAACTTAAGATCGTCAGACATCCAGGGATGCTCCAGAAAAGAATGAATTTCAAATACTCTTGTTCCATTGAGCCCCCAAATCATCAAGTTACTGAGGGAGAAGGAAGCAGGGTGAAGGAAGAGAGAGGGAGTGTGGTCTTGCACTGAACACCAATTTGTAACCTGTTAGAGTTTGAACCACACACACAAGTTAACTGTTTTAATAATCCAGAAAGTAGAATGCTTTGACTTGCAAATTACGTCTCACAGCATTGGCTTTCACATTGAGACAAAGTTCATTCATTTATGGTTCAATAGCCATGGGCCGAACACATCAGACAAGGAAACTGAGGCAAAAGTAGGTTCCACAGCTTTTAGGCTTTCTCTTCTTTTTATGGACCTAGGGGGAGACATGGAATCTGAACTCACACCCTAAGTATTTTACAAAAGCTCCCAGGGAGGGCTGTCCTAGAAGTCTGGTGTGCACAAGCCGAGTCTAGTAGCTAGCACACAGTCATTCTTATCTAGAACTGCTTCCCTAACGATATCAGAGGGTCCAGTGGCTAGAGATTTGCTCAGAGAACATCCAGAAGTCTGACCTCAGCGGCCCGCACTGGCTCCAGTCCACATTCACACGCTCGCAGCCCACGTCCTGGTCTCAGTTCTATTCTAGCTGCATCTCTGCCCGGGTGCTTTTGGAACACATGCAACAACATCCAGGCACAATCACAGTATCCTGTGCCTCTGGCTCCTTCCTGCAGCGGCTGTTTTGCAGGAACAGCAGCAGCTGAGCTCTGGACCGGACTGAAGAGCAAAAAGGGCCCCAGTCCACCGCACCTGGTCCAGGGAACGGCCCGTGAGATCTCTCGCTCTGCAAGGCCAGATATCTGGTCTGGTGCAAAGAGCCAGGAAAACAATTTTCTTAAAAATAAACAAATTCCCAGGAGATCAATGGTCTGGAAACATTCCTCAGAGATTCCCACAGGCCCTGCTGATAAGCAGTGAGCAACTTAACAAACAACCATCAGGATTCAGACCTACCCCTTGCAGGATGACCCACACACCACCACACAGACACATCTTGGAAGAGTCATGGTGGTTCTGAACCCAGCAGGGCACACAGGCACTTCATTTCTAGAGCAGGATAACCATCCTTCCCATGTGGGATAATTTCCTGATAAATTATGATTAGGAAAAAATGAAATTTTAAAACATTCTTTGTTATTAGTTTAGGTGTGTATTTTTTTCATTTCTTTTTTCGCTTTTCTTCTCTACTTTGCAGACACCTAATCAGCTATCTACTCTTTAAAAGGCATAGTGTTTGATACCGTACGGAGGGACTTTCCTGGTGGTCCAGTGGCTAAGACTCCATGCTCCCAATATAGGGGGTCTCGGTTCCATCCCTGGTCAGGGAACTAAGATCCCACATGCCACAATTAAGACTGGATGAAGCTAAATAAATAAATGATAAATATTTTTTAAAAAACTATTACAAGACGACAAAGGTTAATCTGACAAAGTCTTGTTTCAAAATCATTTATGATCTAATAGGAGAGATAAGATTTGGAGAGGAAAAACTAAATAGAAGGTAATTGTAATAATGATGATGATTAAGATTTTACTTGGCACAAAAGCTTCTCAATGACCCTGAGAGACGGTTATAATCCCTATTTACAGATGTGTAAGCTGATCTCACAAGGCCCAAGTCATTTTTTTCAAGGATATTAACTCTTAACTGATCACAAATCCATTAACCCTACCTATGGTGACCTCAATGATCTAAGAATGATGTCTTTTATCTCATATCATTTCTGAATGTCAGGTCTCTTGACAATATCTTTAACTTTTGATGAGATCAGGACAGACTGCAAACTCAATGCTTGGAGTTAACTTCTAACAAAGACCTGCATCCACGCTCCAGTCTTTGAGAGCAAACTACCTCTCTTATCCAGAGTCGTTCACTGAACTGCGTGCTGGGGGCGCAACCAGGTTCCATTCCATTTACTTTTCCCACTAACAGCTCCAGGTCTTCACTATTTTCCCCTCAAGTAAGATTAACGACATTCTCTTATTCCTCGTGTCAAGGCATTTCTCTCGTCTCCTTGCAAACTCATCCCTAAATATTCTCGTACGAGAAGGCTTCTTGGGCGACTCTGCACCCTCCTGCAGTCACAGGGGTTGAATTCAGGTTCTGCATTTTCTGCGATCTCTTATCACTCAGCCTTTCCCTGACCTCAGTATCACAGGTACCCAAAGTCTTGTCATTTTAACCCTGGTGCAATTTTGGGGGCACATCTGTTTCATTATCCAACTTGATGTTAGATATATTCAGGATATATAAAAATCCTTACAGATATATTTAGGATAAGGCTGAATGCAAGTGAATATTAAATATAAACTATTAGTTGACGTTAATATAGCAATTAGATTGAATTTTTCATGATCATCTCAGCAAAGAGTGCTACTTAAAAAATTAAAATATAAGGGGACTTCCTTGGTGGTCCAGTGGTTAAGAACCCGCCTGCCAACCCAGAGGACATGGGTTCAACGCCTGGACCCGGAATGAAGATTCTATCTTCTCTGGGGCAACTAAACCCTCAAGGAGCAACTACTGAAGTCTGCTCGCCCTAGAGTTTACCATCTACAAGAGAAATCCAAGTATCACAACTAGATAAAGCCCACACGAAGCAATGAAGACCTAGCACAGTCCAAAATTAATTAATTAGTTAACTTTAAAAAAATTAAAATCTGAGAAAAACTCAAATTAAGTGATCCTGCTGATGAACACAAATATCTGTGTCTAAATCAAATTTCCAGTACATATCTTTCTCTAATTTTAGAAAGAATATAGCACATTATTTAGATGTTTCTGTTAATGTTAAATGTTTGTTTTGATAACACAGTATTTAAAAATAAGGTAAAATAAAACAGTATTAGAAAATGACCCCATCATCCCTCACCCATAAATGATTATTTTATATGACTTCCTAGTCTTTGGTCAGCTTCACAGTTACAATATTTAACATTAAAGTGTACATACAAATGTGTCTCTTTTTTCTTTATCATATGACGAATTGTTTTTACAACCCCAATTTACTAATCACATCCATGTACTTGAATATTTAGGATGAAGGAATGCTTTTGCTACTACAAACATTATCAAACACATTCGTATATATAATCATCCCAACATTTTAGATGTCTCACCAAGGGTAGAGTCCCAGAAGTGACACAACAGTGAGAGATGATTAGAACATTGTAAAACCTCCTGATAGAGCATGGCTTTAAAAAAAGGCATTATTGGAACTTTACTGGTAGTCCAATGGTAAAGTATCTGCCTGGTCAGGGAACTAAGATCCCACATGCCTCGGGACAACTAGAGAGTCTATGCCACAGCAAAAGATCCCCTGAACTGTAATCCAGACCTGATGCAGCCAAATAAATAAATCTTCTTTAAAAATGCACAGGGCACTGTCTTTGCTTGGCTGTTGCTTTCAGATCCTTGCTTCACCCTGGGCCTGGATGGCAGGGGCGCCATCGGCTTTAACACCGGGACCCCTGAACACACCTGCCGGCACCTCTCACCTGGCCCCCGGCCGCTGCCCCTCTGCCGGCTGTTCTGCAGCCCCAGCACCTCCAGCTCTGCGATGCCCGGCCTCTCCAGCACGGTCACCTCCACCGTCAGCCGCCCCACCAGCTGCTGGGGTCGCACGCTGACCACGTGCTCGTACTTCCCCAGCCGTCTCTGTAGGAGCTCCTCGTAACTCAGGAGGAAGGCAGCCTTGTCCTTGCTGGGAAGCACCACAGAAGCTCTGAATGTCTCCGTCCCCTTCTCCCTGGAAGGAAGAGAAAAGGCGACAGGGGATCGGAGAAAGCCAGGAGCCCTCGGGTCCAAGACGGTCCCAGCAAAGCGGTCTCAGTGAGAACCCTCAGCATTCCCTACCAACAAGCCACCAGCCACTGCAGCCGTCCCCACGATGCACCCTGAAGGGCTTAAGGATGGAGGGAAATAGGAGCCTGACCTATAGTTAGTTATAGGTTATAGTTATAGGTCGCTAAGGTGCATACTTACTAAGGACTTGTTTCAATGAGCCCAGACTCCTGCACCTTCCCATACACAGAAAAGCACTAAAACCATTCACCTGGATTTTTTTCTGATTAGCAGGCATGTTCTGATGTTCGACTACATTTATTTTTTCAGGAGAACCTCCTCCATATCCTAGTCTTCCCTTACCTCTCTGGGACAGTCCCTCAGAGCTACCTGAGATATGGTCTCCAGGGCTATGGTCCTCAAAAATGCCTCCAAGAAAACATAATCCTTGACTTCCAGGTTGCACGTAACTTTTTCAGTCAACATTAGAAAGAAAAACTAGAATTTAGCTTTGGGAGGAGAAGCAAACGCCTGCACTAGAGGAATGTTATACAGGGTTCGAGGAATCCTGAAGAGCAGAGAGTTCAAAGACCATGGAACCCTTCTACTTCTTTCTCCCTGACGCAGACCTGAGGGGGCAAAGGGGAAGATGACTGACACAGGTGACGTCAAGGAAAAACACACAGGGCCTTCCCTGGTGGTCCAGTGGTTAATACTCCACACTGCCAACGCAGGGCTGCCGGTTTGATCCCTGGTCCGGGAACTGAGATCCCACATACCACATGAGGCGTGGCCAAAATAAATTAATGAATAAAGTAACATTTTTTAAAAAAGGAAAGCAGATACATGCTGTGATCCAACTAAACAGAACTGTGGCATGCTTCTGAACAATTTGTGAAGTGTAAAAAAAATTAATAATAATCCTCATAAAGCCCACACCATTTTCTCTAGATCCTGTGATCAGAATTTAAATGTTGATAATTCTGACAATGCAAAAGTAAATGATTAAGTAGGAAAAGAAAAGGTCGGGTGACATTCAGGAGAGAGAATACTACCATTGAAGATAACAGGGCTCATCTAGGATGGTATAACTCTGCTTATGCTGAAGAATAAAAAGAAATAATACAAAAATTTGGAATGCAGAGAGGAAGTGGGAGTATTATAAATCTGCTGAATCCTCTTTCTTCACAGCAGAGAATCAACAATCAACATCTGATTTTTATCAAGAAATTTTTTTAAAAAGAAGATAGTCAAAGTTATGGTTTTTCCAATAGTCATGTACAGATGTGAGAGTTGGACCATAAAGACGGCTGAGTGCCCAAGAATTGATGCTTTCAAATTGTGGTGCTGGGGAAGAATTTTGAGAATCCCTCAGAGAGCAGGGAGATCAAAATAGACAATACTAAAGGAAATACTCATTGAAAAGACTTTTATGCTGAAGATAAAGCTCCAATACTTTGGTCACCTGATGAGAAGAGCTGACTCACTGGAAAAACCCTGATGCTGGCAAAGATTGAGGGCAAGAGGAGAAGGGGGCAGCAGAGGATGAGATGGTTGAATGGCACCACCAACTCAATGAACATGAGTCTGAGCAAACTCTGGGAGGTAGTGAAGGACAGGGAAGCTTGGTGTGCTGAACTTCATGAGGTCGCAAAGAGCTGGACATGACTTAAGTGACTGAACAAGAACAACAATCATAATATTTAGAATAAGGGAGGTAACTACAATACAACTACAGAAATATCAGAAGTGGATCTTTCTAGGACAGGAGAACTGGGAAATGGGGGTGAGTGGGTTTTTGATCATAAACCCTCAGCTACTATATTGTTAACCAGTTATATTATATATTATTAATATGGTAAAAATAAAAAGATAAATCCTTGAAACAGGGTGAAAACAAGATGAGAAGTCAAAGAGGTAGAAAACTTGACACTTGGCTGTAGTGGACTTTTAATTCTTGAATTCAATGGTACTTACCCATTATCTTCTATGGTTTTATTCCTCTTCTCTTTTACCTTATCACCATTTCTCTTTTCTCTCTCTGTAATTTCTCCCTGATACACCTTGTCTCCAATAAGCCTGAAACACAAGAGACAGCTGTGTTGACTTAAGAGAACGAACTTATGGATGTCGGGGGGAGGGATGGGAGGAGGAATAGTTGAGTTTGGAGGGGACATGTACATGCTGCTGTATTTAAACTGGAGAACCAACAAGGACCTAGTGTATAGAACAGCGGACTCTGCTCCATGTTATGTCACAGCCTGGAAGGGAGGAGAGTCTGGGGGAGAATGGATACTTGTATATGTATGGCTGAGTCCCCTCACTGTTCTCCTGAAACTATCACAGCATTGTTTATTGGCTATACCGCAATACAAAGTAAAATGTTTAATTGAAAAGAAAAAAAGAGAGACAGCTGTGCTGCCAGATTGCCAAGACAAACTCAAGCATGGAGCTCATAACCATGACAACCCTAGAAAATATTTTTGTTTACCTCTTGGGTAGGCACTGAGAATGCATTCCAGACTAGGGCACTACCCTTGCACCACTCATTTCGTTCTAGGGCAAATTTCAACAGGTCTACGTGTTAAAAGCCAACCCATGGTGTTTCTGATTCTCCAGGAGGGACACAGAAGACCTGCTCAAACAAACTTCCAAGAAGATGCACCAACTAGAATCCTGCCCAGACCTAAAATTAAACCCACACACCTATTTTGCATCTCTTTACCTCTTAGTTCAGGTGAAAAGAAGAAATATATGGTATTTAGTTATCAAAGGTTTATCATGCTGGCTGGTCCTTCAGATGTCAGCTTCAACACTGACTCCTCTGAGCCACCTCTCCAACTTCCCGACCAAAAAGAGCCCCCTCAATCCTACTTGTCGTCTCTATAGCACTCACTACTGTCTGAAGGCAATCTCATTATTCATCTGTTTGCTTATTTGTTCTCCCCAGAGGAATTTCTAGAGCAGAGCAACACTCATCTTTTTCAAAGAAGTAGACTGATCACCTTGAAGTGTGCCTGGCCCGGGGTGGGGAGCCATTTGTTGGAGGGAAAGAAAGAGGAAATGAAGGGGACGGAAGAAGAGATAATAAAAAAGAGGAAGGGGGAAATGGGGATGGAAAGAAGAAGGCAGAGGGGAGGGAATCAACCTTCTTTCCCATGGACAGTCCTTTGGGTTGAGAATTTATATATTCTCTGGGTCAAAGGCTGTGGTCCTCACAGCATCTCAGGCTCCCCCTGACCACTCTACAGAGAAATCTTCATTCCAGGGTTCACCTACACAGTGAAGTTAGTGATGAAAGCTGCAGCTGGAATCTGCATCTGAAACGTGACTTGCTGGTCCTCAGAGCCTCTGTTGAGCATCCTGCAGGCAGCTGTGGTGAAGGCGTAACGGGAGATGATGGTCGACTTCACTGAGAACTCCGTCATCAAGGGTTTGGTTTTCTGTTGGAATCAAAACACACAGTATGCTGTGCACTTGAAAGAATCACAACACTGTAAATCAACTATACTTCAGTTTTTAAAAAACACAGTATTTTCCACACACATAGCCCACAAAAGCATGAGTCAACCATTTGGGGGTAGGGGTGGTCTTTTTTTTCTGTAAGAGAAAATCATCTTCAATTTGGGAGTCCTTGAACTTGTGATTGATTTCTTTCTTTGTCTTGTCCTGAGTTCCTGTGATTTCCCCCTTCACTTGTAAGAAAACCACAGCTGAACAACAAGCACATGACAGAGAAACAACCTGCTTAGCCCAGCTTTAAGAAATGAACCCAGTAGGATGCATAAATTAGAGACTGGGATTAACATATACATGAAAATGAAAGTGAACGTTGCTCAGCCGTTTCCGACTCTTTGCGAACCCATGAACTATACAGTCCATGGAACTCTCCAGGCCAGCATTCTGAAGTGGGCAGCCTTTCCCTTCTCCAGGGATTGGATCCAGGTCTCCCGCATTGCAGGCAGATTCTTTACCAGCTGAGCCACCAGGGAAACCCAACATATACACACTACTATGTATAAAATAGGGATTCCCAGGTGGCACTAATGGTAAGGAACCTGCTGGCCAATGCAGGAGACCTGGGTTTGATCCCGGGGTCGGGAAGATTTTCTTGGAGGAGGGCATGCAACCCACTCCAGTATTTTTGCCTAGAGAATCCCATGGACAGAGGAGCCTGAAGGGCTACAGTCCATGGGGTCACAAAAGAGTCAGACACGACTGAGCGCCTTAGCACACACACACATGTATAAAACAGATAATCAACAAGGACCTACTGCAGAGTACAGGGAACTCTACTCAATACTCTCTAATAATCTATATGGGAAAAGAATCTGAGAAAGAACGGATATATGCATGTATATACCTGAATCACTTTGCTGTACACCTGTAACTAACACAACATTGTAAATCTACTTCAAAAAAAAACTTTTTTAACTGTAAAAAAAAAAAACAGACACATGCAAGTTTTCCAATTTAACAGAGTTAACTTTGCTTAAAGAATTTAATAAATTATTGGAATTTTATAAATATGTGAAGCACATAACACTTTTATAAATTTTTAGATCACATTTCTAGGATCACTGAATTGATCACAAGATCACAGCATGCCTAAAGAAATTCTCATACTTCCAAATTAATTTCAATATCCACTTACAGAAACTATACTGTGGGGTTTTTCCATTCAGATGACAATCCCACTATTATACAATGAGAATCAACACTGAGCTCAAGAAAGTATTTGGGGAATTAGAACCCCCCAAAAGGAAAGTGTATGCTAATTACATTTATCCCTAAAGCTTCTGATAAAGGCCAGTGGCTATAAAGTGCAAATTTAAAAGCTGGTTAAAATTATTCACTGTTCTCTGTGCATCCATAATATGTGTATATGCTTCTATCTCATTGTATTATAATTTCAGCAAAGTGTCTTCATCACAAGCATTGAGCCAAGCCAGAGTAGGGGCAGGGTTGAAGGCAGAGTTTTGGAGACTATGCATCCGGTGGCTGAACTTAAAGTAGAAAAAAAAAATCTAACTGCATTTGAAAGATTTACACCTAAAAAGAAAAGAAGTTCTCTCATTTGGTCTGAGAAGGAATTATTTCAAAACAATGGTTCTCAAGATGTGGTCCACAGATCAGCAACAACAGTATTACCCAGAAACTTTTGTTAAAAATGCAGAAACTTTAACACATATATGTGGAATCTATAAAAATGGTACTGATGACCTATCTGCAGGGCAGGAATGGAGACGCAGACACAGAGAAGGGACTTGTGGACATAGTGGGTAAAGGGGAAGGTGGAACGAATTGAGAGATTAGCCTTGACCTATATACTGTACTGGGCTTCCCTGGTGGCTCAGCTGTAAAGAATCCACCTGTCAATGCAGGAGACCCAGGAGAAGCAAGTTTGATCCCTGGGTTGGGAAGATCCCTTGGAGGAGGAAATGGCAGTCGACTCCAGTATTCTTGCCTGGCGATTCCCCTTGGACAGAAGAGCCCGGTGGGCTATAGTCCATAGGGTCCCAAAGAGTCGGACACGACTGAAGCGACTTAGCCTGCACATATACACTACCATGCATGAAACAGACAGCTAGTGGGAAGCTGCTGAATAGCACAGGATGCTCGGCTTGGTGCTCTGTGATGAGTAGAGGGGTGGGCCGGGAGGGTCAGAGGGAGTCTCAAGAGGGAGGGGATATATGTATACATACAGCTGATTCATGTTCTTGTACAGCAGAAACTAACACTGTAAAGCAATTATCCTCTGATTAAAATATAAAAAATTTTAGAAGAAGAAATGTAGTTTCTCGGACTCCACCCCAAACTCAGAGCAAGAATCTCAGGGGCCAGGCCAGCAATCTATGTTTCAACATGCCCTCTAAGGGACTCTGATGTTTGAGAAACACTTTTTAAAAGTAATATTGCTAGATGACACTTCATGTATTTCTGTTATAGTTTTATAATATCTCTAAATTGAGAGGGCTTCCCAGGTGGCTCCATAGTAAAAAAACTGCCTGTCAAGAATGAGACATGGGTTTGACCACTGGGTCGGGAAGATCCCCTGGAGAAGGAAATGGCAACCCACTCCAGTAGTCTTGCCTGGGAAATCCCATGACGGAGGAGCCTGGTGGGCTATAGTCCATGGGGTTGCAAAGAGTCGGACACGACCTAGCAACTAAACAACAATATAAATTGAGAGGGCTTGAATAAATCACCAAAATTATGTCTTCTTTTGAGATCCAAGAATATAAAGCAAAGCCAAAAGTAAGGAATAAAGCTTTGGATTTTAAGAAATTATTCCTGAAATCAGGAATAACTGACAACAAAATATTCTTTATGTACATCTGGTCTCTTTAGGACAAAATCTGCTGCATGATGCCACGGTGTCTGGAGAGAATTTGATACAACAGTAAAAACTGCACACCCTCTTTGTCTCTTTAGATGTTTGAGTTTACAACCCTGCTTTAGTTGGGAGTTGCCCTTGAGCTGCATTTAGATATTGGGTTAATTATTCCAAACTCTACGCTCTGTCTCATCATGACACATTTTACTGGTTTTGTTTTGGGAACTAGACTTCTGCATATTAGAAACACCCCTAAAATGAAGAAGTTATAGTGTAAGCTGCAAAGACAAATATGAAGAAAAAAAGAAGAAACTCAAGTCCAATCCCATCACTTAATCAATGTAAGATCAGGATAGGGTACTTGCCTCCAGTCACACAGGGGGACCTAAGAAATCCAGAGTAAAAAGAAATGAGCTATCAAGCCATAAAAAAACACAGAAGAACCATAAATGCATATTCCTAAATGAAAGAAGTCCATATGAAAAGGCTACATACTATATGACTCCAACCCTACAACGTTCTGGAAACGGCAAAAGTACAACTATTGCAGGGAGGGGCAGTCTGTGAACACTCGAGTTCAGGATTTCTAGGGCAGTGAAGACACTCAGTTTTGTTGTTGTTGTTCAGTTGCTATGTCATGTCCCAACTCTTTGTGACCCTGTGGATTAGAGCCCACCCGTCTCCTCTGTCCATGGAACTCTCCAGGTAAGAACACTGGAATGGGGAGCCACTCCCTTCTCCAGGGAATCTTCCCAAGCCAGGGATCGAACCCTGGTCTCCTTCATTGCAGGAGGATTCTTTACCATCTGAGCCACCAGGGAATCTCAAATTCATGTCCATTGAATCAGTGATGCTATCTAACCATCTCATCCTCTACAGCCCCCTTCTCCTTTGATATGATAACGATGGATGCATGCTAAGTCGTTTAAGTTGTGTCCGACTCTGTTCGACCCTATGGACTGTAGACCACCAGTCTCCTCTGTCCATGGGATACTCCAGGCAAGAATACCAGAGTGGGTTGCCGTGCCCTCCTCCAGGGGATCTTCCCAACCCAGGGATCGAACCTACATCTCCCTCGTCTCCTGCATTGGCAGGTGGGTTCTTTACCACTAGTGCCACTTGGGAAGCTCCAATAATGATGGATATATGTCATTAAACACTTGCTCAATCCCATAGAATGTACACCACCAAGAGTGAACCCTAAGGTAAACTATAAACTTTGAGTGATTATGATGGGCGAATACAGGTTCATCTTGGTTAAAAATGTCCCATTCTAGAGAATGATGGTGACGATAGGAGAGGTGATGCCTGTGTCAGGGTAGGTGTATATAGGAAATCTGCACTTTTCTCTCAACTTTGGTTTAAACCTAAAACTGCTCTAAAAAATAGTCAGAGTCTTAACGATACTTTAAACAAAACCCAGCGAAAGTATCGGGAGTCCCTAACTTCCAATCCTGCCTCTTCTGCTAAAGGATTGCAGAAGCTGGCCGCTCAAGGCTTTCACAGTGGTCACTGTTAGACAGCCAGTAAAATACAAAACTGCCAAAACATCGTAAATACAACGCTGATTTAAAAGTTACCTGTGAACCTCATTGTTATCACCCCATCAGATCATGAGCACTCCAGACAGAGCAGGGAGCTGAATGCCTTCTGCAGTGGTGGCATCTTCTGACATCCCCCCCCCCATTTTTTTCTTATCAATTTATCACTTCTTTACACAAAAGTTGAGTACTAACATAGAAAAAAATCTTGTTAAGTTTACGTCTTTGATAAGCAGAGGACAATTCTAGCATTCCAAACAAAGCTGAGCTTCTTTTGTAGAGGGTCTCTGCCCTGTACTGTTTCTGATGTAATGAAAGATCGGTTACACTCGGTACCCTTGAGACTATCTTTGATGTCACACTGATTTGTTCTCATTTATGAGATAATGATCAGTTAGAATTTCACTGCGACTAAAATGTGACAAAGCACAGTTCATGGCTCATGGCCCCAAAAGATGAGCTGAAAAAAGTTTCAAGAAACTATTTTAGTGTTTCTGCACCTGCCTTGTTACTGGTTTCCCACAGGAGGCTGTGTTATTGACACGAATACCCCTTGTCTGGCCGTGATGGCACTGTCTGCTGAAAATCCATTAACATCAATTATGCACTCCTGTATCCCCATCCCCGAAAGCTTTCCCTGCCCCTCTTGGACTGCAAACACATGGAAAAGAGGGCTCGTGACCTTTTTCTTTTTTTTTTTCATGCACAGCTCTCAGCATGGAGTCAAAATCAAAACCAATTACAAAACTGAATTTTCTGAATCTCGAACAATTAAAGAAAAATATATATCCCCCCAACAGGAAATGGTAAGAAGTAGTATTTACTTAAGTGCAACTCTACATTCTAGGATGGATCAGGAAGAAATATTAACATACAATCTGTTCTCTCAAGGCACAGGGGGGAAGAAAGCGCAAAACAATAGGAAGAAACACAGGAAGATACAAGGAGGCATATGTATTTATTTATTGGTTAGAAGACTTTCCACAGTCCAGAAGGAAGAGAAAAACGGTGAAGACCGTAGGAGTAAGAAAAAGCTTTTTAAAGAGATATAGAATTTGTATGGAGTGAAAGAGAACAAGAAGAAATTCTAGAAACGTAAAAGACATAGAAACAAGAATAAACCAGAGCCCATTCCTGGCATGAGAATAGAGCAGTTTAGTTAGAGAGGAGGGCGCGTGGGGTGAAGAATATTGGCCAGGTACATAAAATTGTGAGGGGGTGAACCACCCCAAGGACAAGCACAGAACCTGGAATGGCAGAGGTTTACAAAAATGTGTCGTAGAAGAAAGGATATAAAACAGTGGCCTCAACCTCTGCCAAAGCACAGTGCTTAAAAATCCAACATGCTTTCCATATTTGTATTCGACTCAGTATTTTCTTTAGGAATGTGGGCAGAAACCAAGCCTTCCTGTGACATAATTATTTCTTCATTATTTTTTCCTACAAAAGCTAAACAGATGGAAAAGTGTTTTGAGGCAGGGAGGGTCTTAATTAGTCAGGGATCAGAGGTTTCCGTGTGACTCATGTGAGCCGTTTAAGATCAAGCCACACAGAAGACATCCCAAATCACCCACGATGCCAATTGGAAAGGTGACCGGGAGTGTCTGCCACGGGCAGTGCCAGAAGCCAGGCCGCTTCCCAGAGGGTTATCCTCCTGCTGTTTTATTCTGGGCTAACAATTCTTCCTCAACCACTAGAATAAATCATCTCAGAGGTGGAAGAGAAGCTCAGAAACCACCTCATCCGCTCCCCTCACTTGATGGAGGTTGGCAGTTGGTTGACTCCAAGTCCAGAGAGGAAACTGAAGTTGCTCAGCCGTTTTTGACTCTTTTCAACCCCGTGGACTGTAGCCTGCCAGGCTCCTCTGTCCATGGAATTCTCCAGGCAAGAATACTGGAGTGGGTTGCCAGTTCCTTCTCCAGGGGATCTTCCCAGACCAGGAATTGAATCTGGGTCTCCCGCATTGCAGGCAGACTCTTTACCATCTGAGCCACCAGGGAATCCCCAAGTCCAGAGATCTTAACTATTAATAAACCTCAATGCTGCTGCTTCTTTTTTTTAATGCTTCTTCTTATCTAGAAAAAATTCATGCTGCTATTACATGAAGCAGAAGACCTCCAGACACGGCACCTCCCTGAGGACTATATTTACCACCTTGGGGAAATAATTTCCCCTCTGTAGACAGAGGGTGTCATCAGCTCTGAATTGCCTATTTGCAGTAATACATTCTATGGCGTGATATTTCATTTTGTTTAGAGAGGAAACACAACAGGCAATTACCACCTTTGTTCAGAAAAAAAAAAATTCTATAATCTCTTAAGATAAACCATGATGGAGTTCCCCTGGCGGTCTGGCGGTTAAGACTCTGACCTTCCGGTGCAGGGGATGACGTTTCAGTCCCTGATCGGGGACTAAGATTCTGCATGCCCACGTGAGTCGTTTAAAAACATAAACGACTCACTCATGTTTTTGTGGCCAAAAAATAAAAAAAAAAAATTTTAAAGATGAACCAAGATGGCCAGTGTTGGGAGTAGGGAGACAGATACATACATTACTAGCTTTCAGCGAAGTAAAAGTGCCAGAACCATGCTACCTGCTCAATTGACTGTATTTTCTTCTTTTCTATATCCCTTTTTTTAACACCAAGAAAAACAGTAATGTTTTAATACTTAGAAATACCACAGAAAAATTAAATTACTGAAAACTGGGATTGTAGTCAGCACACAAATATTAGTATATAGGTCATTTTTATAGATTATAAAGTGCTTGTTACTACATTTTATTAGCTGTGTATACTGACATAGTTGCTGTTGTTGTTTAGTCACTAAGTTGTGTCTGACTCTTCGCGACCCCGTGGACTATAGCCCACTAGGCTCCTCTGTCCATGGGATTCTCCAGGCAAGAATACTGGAGTGGGTTGCCATCTCCTTCTCCAAGGGAGCTTGTTGGCCCAGGGATCAAATCCACATCGCCTGCATTGCAGGCAGATTCTTACCACTTGGCCATCAGGGAAGCCCTATATTGACATTACCTTCTAAAGAAAAAAAGTGAATGTTTAGGCTGAGTGTAATTTTAAAGATTAATAAGACAAGGACTTCCCTGGTGGTCCAGTGGTTAAGAATCTGACTTCCAACGCAGGGCATGTGGGTTCAATCCCTGGTCAGGGAACTAAGACCCCACATGCCAAGGGGCAACTGAGCCTGTGTACTGCAATGAAAAATCCCAGGTGCCAACACAGTCAAATAAATAAATATTTTTTAAAAAACTTAATACAATAGAAGAGGTAGGTTTCTGCTGAGTATGCAATTGAGTTATGCTGGTGGCAGTAGGGGTGGGGTGGGCCCTTTGTATGTCCTTTCCATTTGTCTTCTGGGGTAGCAGTAGGGATTGTGTGCCTGATTCACAGGACATCACTTTTACGTTGTTATAGTATTTGCTATATTCTTGATGCTCCGGCATTTGGGGATTTGATCTTGGAGAGGTTACTCCGCCCCTCCCAGGGTCAGCTGATTCCTGGAGATAGCCAACGTTGCCCTGTGAGCACAGCTTCAAGATACAACCAATCAGTAACAGCACCACCCCCAACCCAGCCACCTACTTTGCCAAGCCCTTGCACACCAGCCAATATTCCCCCTGTGCCAAATCACCCCATGGCCAGATGCTGTAGCCCAGAGCTTGCCAAAATTATTTCAGCTACCCAGTCCTACAGTCCATGGGGTCACAAAGAGTTGGACACAATGAGTGACTAAACCAGCACCCAGTCCTACGGTTACTCGGCACACCTAACCTGATTCATCAATTCCTTCCTGCAAAAACCTCAATAAAGGCTCCTGGCCATGCTCTCCCCTCTGACCCTGCTGCCCCGAGTGACCTGGTGCTTCTCCACGTGGCCCTGCGTGCCACTCGTCCCTGGGGACCTGTGAATGTAAACCTCCTCCTTCCTGATGGTCAATTCTGTGTCGGCGTGTCTCACCACATCCGCTCAAAACAAATCTTTGCTGCAAATTTTAGAATCTCTGCTACAAAGGGGATGCTAAGACATGACTCTGCCATTGGGAGGTTAAAGTATGACAGCGAATTATTCTAGGAAAACCAGGCCAGTAGTTGTGAAGCACCAAGGAGACTCCAACAAAAAGATACTCCTGCTTTTCAAAAGGTAAACACTGTTGGTATCTGTGATAGCAGAGCGCTTCCTTAAAAGGGTATCTAATTAATTCAGAATAAAATCAAAGCGTGTCCCAGGGGGGTGGGGGGTCCATGAGCTGGGAGTGATAGGACATTCCCAGCTGTTGCCACCACATCCTCTTCATTAATCAGAGTAGAGAACGTTCGGATTAGTGTGGCACAGCTAGAACGTGAAATACAAGGAAACTTCGGGTAAACTAAGGCTACAGAGCCAGGCAGGAGCCAGATCACGGAGCAGGGGTTGGGTGCCAGGTAGGCTTAGACGTCTTCATAGTTAATCCTACACATGATACAAAGTCACTGATTTTTTTGCTTTCATTTTAGTCACTAAGTCGTGTCCAACTGGTTTGCGACCCCATGGCCTGTAGCCTGCCAGGTTCCTCTGTCCGTGGAATTTTCCAGGCAGGAATACTAGAGTGGGTTGCCATTTCCTCTTCCAGGGGATGTTCCTGACCCAGGGGATCAAACCCAAGTCTCCTGCATTGGCAGGTGGCTTCTTTACCCCTGAGCCACCAGGGAAACCACAAAGCCACTGAAGACATTTGTAAAAGACAGTGATGCACCAGACCCATGCTGGAAAGATCATTCTGGTACTGTCTGGATGGGTAAATTAAGTCAACATTAACAAATTTATATGATACTTGTTAAAGAGAGGCTTTCAACATTCCTAGATTTCTAGAGAAAAATCTGAGAGATTATATGAAACAGTCAAAAGGTCAAGAAAATCTTTGTAACTACGAATGAAAATAAGAAAAGATAAACTTATTTATTACTCAGGAACTTAAAGCCTTTATAACGACAAATATTTCATAAACAAAGTTAATAGACAAATGACAGATTTAGGGAAGAACTCTTCCAATTCAGAATACAGAGTATCCAAACACACGGAGATCGCCCACATACTGATAAGTGCATGCGTGCATGCTAAGTTATTTCAGTCATGTCCAACTCTTTGCGACTCTATAGAATGTAGCCTGCTAGGCTCCTTCCTCTGTCCACAGGATTTCTCAGGCAAGAATATCGGAATGGGTTGCCATGCCCTCCTCCAGGGAATCTTCCCGACCCAGAATCAAACCTATTTCTCTTTGTCTCCTGCCTTGGCAGATGGGTTCTTTACCACTAACACCATTTGGGAAGCCCATACTGACAATCAGGACATAAAAATCACAAAACAGGGCTTCTCTGGTGGGTTAGCCATAAAGAATACGCCTACCAATGCAGGAGACACGGGTTCTACTCCTGGGCAGGAAGATCCCTTGGAGAAGGAAATGGCAACTCATTCCAGTATTCTTACCTAGGAAATCCCATGGACAGAGGAGCCTGGTGGGCTACAGTGCATGTGGTCACAAAGAATTGGACATGACTTAGGGACTAAGCAACAAGAAAAATTTGAAAAGAAATCACAGTAGAAAAATGGCTGCAGGACCTGAAAAACAATTCATGGAAGAACAACTCTGTATGGAGAAAAATCCAAACTCATAAGTCAGGGGAATACACACTGAAGGACTGATGTCACTTTATATTTCAGAGACTGACAAATCAAAGAGAGTAATTCTATCATTGCTGGCGGAAATGTGCATATTCGTCATTGCTGATAGAAATGGAATTAAGACAGAAAGTACTAGGAGTATTCAAAAACTAGTCTGACTACATCTATCAAAATTTTTAAAAATGTATGTGCACTTTGATCCAGCAACCCTCCTATTGAAAATCTTGGTCACAGAATTAAAAGCATCTACTTACGAGAAAAAGCAAAAAGGTTTTTGCAGCAGCATTTACAGAGGCCAAAAAAATGGAAACCATACTGAAAGCTCGATAGTAGAATGCTTGATAAGCTATGGTGTGCCAACGACATGGTATATTTTTCATCATTAGAGAAGGGACAGATGTAGGCCAGCTGAGGCACTGCTGAGTGAAAATAAGAAGAAACAAATGCATTCAGGTGAGAAGGCAGTTGGGTGTATTAGTGATGAGCACAAACTCAGAAGCCAGGCTGTTGGGACTCAAAAGCCTTGTTCGATCACCTTTTATGGAAAGCGTAATCCTGGATAAGTGACTCATTTTCTTGTCCGTAAAATGTGTCTGTATTTGGCTGAGCTAGGACACAAGAGATACTCAGGACAACACCTGGCCTGTGGTTAGCATGCAGGGAACAGCAGCTGTATTTACATGGTCCCACTGTCTGATAGCAAATATGAAAAATCTCAAAATGTATACAAGGGTCCCCGCCTTCCTCTGCTGGTTTTTTTTCTCAGTGGTACGTATCTTCTCCATTCCTAACACATTTAACCATTTATTTATAGACTTTGCCTATCTCTGCCCTCTTTAGAATTCATGCTCTATGAAAGATAGTGTCTTTTGCCTGTTTGTCCATTGCTGGATTCCCAATGCCTTGAACAGTGCTGGGCCGACAGTGAGGACTCAACAAAATCCTTGAATGAATGAATATGTGCATCTATGTCTTGCTGGGAGCAAGGGCTCCTCCCTGTTTTATGAATTTTTACTGAAGAATTGATGCTTTTGAACTGTGATGTTGGAGAAGACTCTTCAGACTCCCTTGGACTGCAAGGAGATCCAACCAGTCAATCCTAAAGGAAATCAGTCCTGAATACTCATTGGAAGAACTGATGCTGAAGCTCTAATACTTTGGCCACCTGATGTAAAGACCTGACTCATTTGAAAAGATCCTGATGCTAGGAAAGATTGAAGGCAGGAGGAGAAGGTGATGACAGAGGATGAGATGGTTGGATGGCATCACCGACTTGATGGACGTGAGTTTGAGCAAGTTCCGGGAGTTGGTGATGGACAGGGAAGCCTGGCGTGCTGCAGTCCATGGGGTTGCAGAGTCAGACGTGACTGAGCGACTGAGCTGAACAGAAGTATGGTTGATTCATAATGATGTGCTAGTTTGTGCTGTTATATACATACATATATCCACTCCTTTTTAGATGCTATTCCCATATAGGTCATTATAGAGTATTGAGTTCCTGTGCTATAAGGCAGCAGTCTCCAACCTTTTTGGCATCAGGAACCTGTTTCATGGCAGACAATTCTTCCATGGACCAGGAGGCTGAGGGATGGTTTCAGGATGATTCAAGTGCATTATATTTATTGTGCACTTTATTTCTATTATTATTGTATCAGCTCCACCTCAGATCACCAGACATTAGATCCTAGAGGTTGGTGACCCCCTCAGCATTCAGCACCCCTCTTGTGGTCAAACCAACCGGGTACCAGGTGTGTAGGTGTTGCCTGGCCCCCCATTTATGTTCACATATTGAAGGAGTCTGTGGGCCTAGAAAAGAAAACAACAGTCTCAAAGGCCCTTGCTGAATCATCTAACTTTGGAGAAAACAAAACCGAACTTTAGGTCCCGCCCTGAGGCTCCAAGCCGATTGTATCTATCTGGGACTTATCACCCCCTGTCCAGAAACCTTCCACCCCCTACACCTGCCCAGAAGACTTATCACCCCTGCCCAACTACAAATGCCATCTCAACTAAAGAATACCCAAAACATCCCACCTGACTAATGTTTTCCTTGTCGCTTCCCCAAACCTCCCTATAAATATGGAGCCTCCCTGATCCCTCTGGGCACTCAGCCTGGTTGTTAGGCTGACTGTTGCCCCTCCTTGCCTGAATAAAGGTAACCTACTTCCGTTGAGGTCGTCTCTCCTTCTTTTCTGCCTCAGCCCGAACTATACCTTACACATATGTCTGCCTATGATTATGTGAACATGCAGAAAAACAGAAAAAGACTGAGGGTAATAAATTTGGGGAGGCAGGATTGGGAGGATGGGGGTGGGCAGGGCAAAGGAAGCCATGCAGAAAATGATGAGAATATAAAGTCCCGGTCCAAATAAAGGTGGGAATGATTGTGACGTTGGTCATGAGCAATTCAGCAGGAATTCAGACACCAGCCAGGAGCAGGGAGTAAACGGCTTGGGCTTATGGCTTATCCCTGAGGGTGTGCAGAGGATTCCGTATCCTCAGAGCCTGAAGACGTGTCCCCACACTTGGATACATCACAGTACACATCGTGGGAAGGAAGGACTGAGGTCATTTCAAATAAACACTTAGAATCCTGAACGTCTTCCCAAGTTCCATCTGGGAGCCTGCAGCATACACCGAGAGCCTGGCCCAACTTCCATCACACAAAGCTTCAGTCTACAAATGGGAATACTCTGCTTTCACTGTTTACTTCCTAACACCATCTTTATTTCTTGTGTAAGAACATTATTAAAAAAAAGGAAAGGTTCACTTAGCTGTTAGCTTTTTTCTAAGAAGGTCTTTGAAAATTTCATGCTTTGTCCTTATACTTTTACTGGAATAATCAGGTCTCTTTTCAGAAAAAACATCCACTTAAAGAAAAAGTTTATCAAAGAAAGGTTTATAAAGCTACACTGAGGACCTCGTGGTGGTCAATTGGATAAGACTCCATGCTTCCAATGCAAGGGGTGAGGGTTCAATCCCTGGTCAGAGAACTAGGATCCCCCATGTTGTGAAGTCAAAAAAAAAAAAAAAGAACATGACAATATCATCATAATAAAGATTTTTTAAAAAGCTATGCTGTTTCACGTTCAATTTCTTCTACATGCAACTGTAAGGTTTGGAGTAGCTGCGAGCATAGCTGTTACCTGGTTCCAAATCCACAGACTTGTGAGGGGTACAGACTTTTAAGAGAATTTATGTGAATATACGTACCAGCCTTTGCAACAGCCTGACTTGCCTTGGGATCCTGAGTCCAACCTAGAAGGAAGAAAGAGACATGAAATATGATTGTGAGGTCATTCTCATGTGACTTAGTTAAACAAAGAAGGTTAAGGCCCATGAAGGCACATGAAGGGTTATCCACCACCTGAAAAGCAGTTTTGACTTTGAACCAGGAAGCACCCAGAACAAGATTAGAATTCATGCTTCTCAGACCTGGCTGGCTGCTTAACCCACAATATCACATCACCTTCTCATTTGAGGGTTCTTACATCTGTTAGGGGAGCAGATGAAATGATCAGAACAGAGTTCACTAGAATATCTGTATTCAGGGACTTCCCTGGCCGTCCAGTGGGCAAGACTTCACCTTCCAATGCAGGGAGCTGGGGTTCAATCCCGGGTCGGGGAGCTGGGTTCCATATGCCTTGCAGCCAAAAAAGCAAAACATAAATCAGAAACAATACTGTAACAAATTCAACAAAGGCCTGAAAAAATGGTCCACATCAAAAGAAAAATCTTAAAAAAAAAAAAAGAGTATTTGTGTTTGGTTTCCATTTATTTTTGGCTTGAAAATCAACTCTTTGCTGTTGTGTCTGTTACAATGAGTAAACATGTCCGCTTGCCTCTGATGGGTTCATTCATTCCGCTCAAAACCCCAGGAAGTTCTGGAGGCAAAACTGAACTTGCCATGAACTTTCTTACTGTGTTTTTTCTGGATGATTTGCTATACTTTCCCACAGGCAGAGAGGAGGGGCATGGGGAGGTGATAGCATCCTTAGTTTTAAAATTCATCTAATAATTAACCAGCCCCTCCGGACTCATGTAGAAGTCCTAGCCGGTTGCCAACCATTTCTCAAGATAAATCACTGTTTAAAGAACACAAGTGTGGACTCCACTGCTGTGAGTATTAAGTCGGCGTTCCTGGAGGGCAGTATGACAATGTCGATCCAAACCTTGGAAAATATGCTTAGACTTTACACAAACCTTTTTTAACAGCTTCGTAAGGTATAACTTACAAACAATAAAATTTGCTCTTTTAACGTGCACAATTCAATTTTTTAAAATATATTCACAGAGCTGGGCAAACCATCACCACAATCAATTTAGAACATGTTTATCCCCAAAGAAACCCTGCTTTACCTGTCATTTCCCAATCCCAGCCTTTCCCTGGTCCTAGGCACCCGTTAATCTACTTTGTCTCTATGTATTTAGTCATCCTGGGCATTTTGTATAAATAGAATCATACAATATGTGGTCATTTTTTATTGGCCCTTTCCACTTAGCATAATCTTGTAGATTTATTAGCACTTCATTCTTTTTTACGTCTGAATAATAGTCTATTGTGTGCATACATCACATTGTGTTTATCCACTTCCCAGTTGTCAGACTCTAAGGTTATTTCCACCTTTTGGCTATTATTTATACTGTGGAACTTGCATGGATATTCACATAGATGTCTCTGTGTTTTTATTTCCTTTATACGTGGAATTCCTGGGTCATATGGTAAATTTAACTTTTGGGAAATAGATACATCAGTTTGCAAAGTAACATTTTTACATTCCCACCAGTATGCAGGTCTTTTAATTTAGAAATCCTACTTTCAGAAAAGTATCAATTGGGAGGGAGGGGAATATCAATACCAAAAAAATGAAAGCATGAAAAGACTTCTTTGCAACTTTTAAACAATTGTTGATCCTTGGAAAGAGCCTAACATATCCTTTAAAAGTGGTTTGGTTAAATGTATTATGATATAGTGATTAATCAGAATACAGCTATTACAAATAATGGTATGGACCTATATTTATTGACATCAAATGTTAGTTTTACCTGACTTCTGAGCTGTTCACTAAATATTTCTCTAGCTGTCTGCTGGAAGGATTGCACTTCCTGGCCCTTGGTGGGAAGACAGAGCCACATGACTGGTTCTGGCCAATAACTTATGAATGTAAGTGGCCTCTGTCACTTCTCCACCAAGGACTCGACGGAAGGTATGAGATTCTCCAGAACTGCCTTTTCTCACCTGCACAGTAAGTAGTAACATTTGAGAGGCTGCTGCTCCACCAAGCCTAAGGTCACACTTGGTCCACTGACACCCCAGGATGGACGTCATACAAGCAAGAAACAAACGTTCGTCTAATTTATGGTTGCTAGGTAGTGGGGACAAGGATGGAGAGAAGGGATGGTTAGAGCCTTTGGGATGGATATGTACACACTGCTGTATTTACAATGCAGAACCAACAAGGACCTACTGTATAGCACAGGGGACTCTGCTCAATGTCACGTGGCAGCCTGGATGGGAGGGGGATCTTGGGGAGGATGGATACACGTATATGCATGGCTGCGTCCCTTTGCTGTCCACCTAAACCTATCACAACATTGTTCATCAGCCATGCTGCTGCTGCTAAGTCGCTTCAGTCGTGTCCGACTCTGTGCGACCCCATAGATGGCAGCCCACCAGGCTCCCCTGTCCCTGGGATTCTCCAGGCAAGAACACTGGAGTGGGTTGACATTTCCTTCTCTAATGCATGAAAGTGAAAAGTCAAAGTGAAGTCGCTCAGTCGTGTCTGACTCTTTGAGACCCCATGGACTGCAGCCTACCAGGCTCCTCCATCCATGGGATTTTCCAGGCAAGAGTACTGGAGTGGGGTGCCATTGCCTTCTCCATAATCGGCTATACTCCAATACAAAACAAAGTTTTTTAAAAAAGAAATACATGTTTGTCATTTAAATCATTGCAGTTTGGGGGTTCTTACCCCAGTTCAGCCTGGCCTGGCCTCACTGATATAGTCAGACACACTTTGAATGATTAAATCAGGTAACAAAATGCTGTCATTAACGATCTCATTTTTTAAGTATAAGTGTCTGTATGTGCAGAATGCACCCAAAATTTTAATGGCAATTACCTCTGGATGTCTGAATTTTTTTTCTTTAAACCCTTCTGTAGTACCTTAGTTTTGTATCACCTGCAAATAGAAAAAACAATAAAGATATTTCCATTCTGTAAACTAAAAATCTGGTTTAATCATGATCCTCTTCTGATCCCTTCTGAAAATAGATATGTGTTACTATAAATTACAATTGTAAGTCATCGTAGAGTCTCCTATGCTACAGAACATGGAATAGGAAGAATTAGTAAAGGATTTCAGTTGACATATGCTCTGACACCAAATGAGAACCAATCACTAGGAGGCCGCTGGCTTCTATTTCTAAAATGAGGTGGAATGATATGAATGGTCCAAAGGAAAACAGAATCAGTGTCCTGGGCAAGGTCTCCACTAGTTCTGCAGGTTCGTCTCAGGCCTCTCCCTTCCTAAAATTGTGGAATCGGCTGGGGACCACTTAAAATAACTAACCATGGTCAGAAGGGAAGCCTGGCCCTGCTCAGGTATTATGTTCTCTGGTTGATCTAAAGTATTCTCTTTGAAGTCTCCTCCTTTGAAGAATAGGTTTTCCAAGAAAATAAACAAGTATTCAGGAGAACAAGAGAAGTTGGTTTTTCATTTTTGAGGTGGCTATCTGATAGCTCAGGGGATCACCATGGCAACACTTGAGTCCAGATTTAGACACGGACCAAACCAGAATCAAAACTTCCTGGTACACAGAGACTCCTGGTGCCAGCTAGGATTAGAAGTGGAAATGACACTAATGTCATCTTCATTGTTTTTAGTTAGGAATTCCTGACCCCTTTTATTGTTTGAGAGCTTTCCTGTTCCCCTATAAGAACCTGGAAGTGGGGGTTAAGGACAGGTAACCGAATCCAGCTTAAAGTCAAGGAATGTTCTGAATAATAAATAACCTCAGAGCATGGGCCCCAAATCACAGACTTATGAGATGGCTCAGATAAGACTTTCTACTCCTTCCAGGCTGAGCTTACTTCTCCAGCGCCAGAACAGATGTCCAGACCACAGTATTTAATAAGAAGTATCAGCCACAATCTTTGCCATGAAGGACCGACCATACTACCTAACTTCAAAGAAAATGCACTCAGGGAAACTTACCAGAAAAGGTAATTTTTATAAGTTACAAAGAAAATGGGGAAAAAAAGAAGAGTTCACTACACTCTCAAGTGACCACAAGAGGCTCTACGATGGAGGGATGGCTTGAAGTTGGTGTGTAGGATGTTGGTTGGAGTGGAATAAAGGGGGAAGACAAATTTAAAGAGAATCAGGTTCAACGTAAGAACCATGCTGAGAAATCAATCATTATCTGCCTCTTCAACTCACATGAACCAAGCAGCATTTACTACCAGAACGTGCATGGGTGCCTGAAGACTGCCTTTGCACCAAGAATGTAGCAATAACCCCATCAGAGCTGGGGGACTGGAATCCCCATCTATCCCGCCATCAGACGGTCCAACCACAGGTGAAAAACAACTTAATGTTCATCATCTGGATAAAAGAGATGGTATTTTCCCCCCAGGATCAATCACAGGGTTGGATCAAGATCAGGAGGGAAGAGAAAGCATTCCAGAAAGTCCACAGATGGGGAAGAGCATGGGAAGGGAGGAGAGGAGTGAGGGGTATTTGAAATACGAACAATACACACATTCCCTTTAGGGATGGGTGCTTTCATGACCTGGGTCCACTGAACGAGAAACAGAAAGGCTGGATTCAAGCCCTCATTCCTTCCAAGCTCTGCCACCAGCTCTGTCGCTCTAGGTTGCATCACAGAGCCAGGAGTGGCTGCATTGAGGCCAGTCTCAGCCACGCACCATCAAATGGCTGAAGACATGAGCTCCTAGTGGGCTCTGTGCCAGGAATTTATCTACCATTGGCCTGCATCTCCCGAGGACATTCTGAAGCCAAGACCAGGAACCTCAGCTGCCTCAGAGACCTGGCCAGGACCTGACACTGACCCCAGGGTAACAGGCTGGACAGCACGGGAGACGCTACCCATCACCTGGGCTCAGGACAGTTAGTCTTCAAAGAGCCCCATTCCGGGAATTCTCTATCACCGGCACAAAAGTTTTCTTTGGGAGAAATGGGGCTACATGTTGTTCAGCTACGTGCCACGTGCCATGTGGGCTGCCCATAACCTCAGCAATGGGAGAAGAAACTTCATCTGGGGTTGGGTCGGGGGTTGGGTGGGCTGAAATTTCAAACAATTTCCAGGCATCTGGGATAAAAATAACAAAACCCAAACCAACCAGCCTTAGGTGAATCACCCTGTTGCTTTCAATCTGTGAGAAACAAGGGACATGGACCTGGCTTGTGGGAAGATAATGAAGAGGTCGGGGACCCTCCCAGCAGAAAACAAAAAAAAGCTCAGGTCTCCATCCGATGGCTCCATCTTCCTAAACTGATCATCTGTTCCTTAGATACTGAAAGCTTGCAGGGGACTTCCCCGGTGGTCCAGGGGTTAAGACCTCCAATGCGGAGGTGTGGGTTCAATCCCTGGTTGGGGGGCTGAGATCCCATGTGCCTCATTGCCAAAAAACCAAAACATAAAACAGAAGCAATATGGTAATAAAATCAATAAAAACTTAAAAAGAGAAAGCTTGCAGGACTTCCAGCTGGACCTCTGACAGCATGTGGGCAGGGCTCCTTTACATTAGAGCATCCAGGACTTTGGGAGAGTGTGTGTTAGGAACACAAGGTCACACAGGACTCATTGTCAGGTCTTAGGACTCCCCCCTCTTCTCCCCAGTCCCACCCCCAGAGAAACCAGACACGGCTAGTTCAGAAGTGAGCCAATCTCTGGAATCTCTCCCACAATATCCTTCTTCCCCATCCAGCCTTACAACTCCACTGAAACAATCACAGCCATGCACATAAGGGAGATATGATTGAGTGGTCTGGGGCTCACAAAATCTTGCCTTGACTTTATTTTTCAAAGAATTTTTAAAAAAATTATCTTGATTTTCTGTGTTTTCCCAAATGCAAAGTGGTAGATTACAAAAGTTAAAAGTGCAGAAATGCTCAGTTCAGGGACTTACAAACGGATCACCACAATGAATGTGTTACCGGAAGCAGAGGCTCAACACTATCTGTGTGCCAGGAGATAAAAGTTAAAGTCATCCTTAAACAGACCACATCGAGTTGTAAACATGAAAGTGCTGCAGTCTTTGGAGGAGTCACTGAGAGCCCAGCTTGGCATTCAGGGCACTTGGGTTCTAATTCAGGCTCTGAAATATCCCCTTGGGTGCATCACTCCCCCTGGGGGGATTTCCAAGGTTCTTCTCCTGGAGAGGAAGCTTGATGAGGCTTTCCTTGCAGTGGTAGGGATTCAACCAGGCTGTTCATAAATAATAAAAATGGCTCATGAGACCTGAGTGTTACTATATGTAAGTGTTTTACCTGACAGAGTGGGTTGATTATTTTTTATTTAATAGTTTATTATTACTTAGAAGCTGATGAAAGGTAAGTGTCAGGATCCCTCACTTGCACAGTCCCTTAACAATGATGATACCGGGCTTC